>NC_061817.1:11601935-12286184 GCF_021462225.1 Girardinichthys multiradiatus | reverse complement strand
GCTTATATCGGTACACGGGTGTCCCTGACAAATTTACTCTGCAAGAGGATCGGCTAAAACACACAGACGAATTAAAAGACAGACAAAACACAGAATCTGCCAAGTCAAAGACTCAGTAGCATTACTGAAGCTCTAAAGACAACCAAACTAGTTTTTAAGATGTGGTAGGTGAAGCTTGTGAAAATTACTACAATAGTTAAAATATATCTCTGGCCAGACGGCAATATATACAGTTGAAACCATATATTTGAAACCATATATTTATATTTTCTTTAAAAGATAAATGAATATGTTAATTCTCAACATTTGAGTTCAGAAAAAAAAGGTTATGTGTCATTTATACAGTGTATGTAAACATCTGATGGGTCAAACTAGAAGAACATTAATCACAGAATCAGCAAAGAGGGTTTTGATAACTCTGGAGGAGCTGTAGAGATTTCCACGAATATGGCCAATGGCAAAAAGAAAGCCACTCTTGAAAGAAGACCATAAGAAGTTCCTGTTGAAGTTAAAAAGGACAAAGTATTTACAGAGGTTGGACAATGAAACTGAAACACCTGTCATTTTAGTGTGGGAGGTTTCATGGCTAAATTGGACCAGCCTGGTAGCCAGTCTCATTGATTGCACATTGCACCAGTAAGAGCAGAGTGTGAAGGTTCAATTAGCAGGGTAAGAGCACAGTTTTTGCTCAAAATATTGAATGCACACAACATTAGGGGTGACAACCAGAGTTCAAAAAGAGGACAAATTATTGGTGCACGTCTTGCTGCGCTCTGTGACCAAGACAGCAAGTCTTTGTGATGTATCAAGAGCCACGGTATCCAGGGTAATGTCAGCATACCACCAAGAAGGACGAACCACATCCAACAGGATTAACTGTGGACGCAAGAGGAAGCTGTCTGAAAGGGATGTTCGGAGTGCTAACCCGATTGTACCCAAAAAACATAAACCACGGCTGCCCAAATCACGGCAGAATTAAAATGTGCACCTCAACTCTCCTGTTTCCACAAACTGTCCATCAGGAGCTCCACAGGGTCAATATACACGGCCAGGCTGCTATAGCCAAACCTTTGGTCACTCATGCCAATGCCAAACGTTGGTTTCAATGGTGCAGGAGCGCAAATCTTGGCTGTGGACAATGTGAAACATGTATTGTTCTCTGATGGTCCACCTTTACTGTTTTCCCCACATCTGGGAGAGTTATGGTGTGGAGAAGCCCCAAAGAAGCGTACCACCCAGACTGTTGCATGCCCAGAGTGAAGCATGGGGGTGGATCAGTGATGGTTTGGGCTGCCATATCATGGCATTCCCTTGGCCCAATACTTGTGCTAGATGGGCGCGTCACTGCCAAGGACTACCGAACCATTCTTGAGGACCATGTGCATCCAATGGTTCAAACATTGTATCCTGAAGGTGGTGCGTGTATCAGGATGACAATGCACCAATACACACAGCAAGACTGGTGAAAGATTGGTTTGATGAACATGAAAGTGAAGTTGAACATCTCCCATGCCTGCACAGTCACCAGATCTAAATATTATTGAGCCACTTTGGGTGTTTTGGAGGAGCGAGTCAGGAAACGTTTTCCTCCACCAGTATCACATAGTGACCTGGCCACTATCCTGCAAGAAGAATGGCTTAAAATCCCTCTGACCACTGTGCAGGACTTGTATATGTCATTCCCAAGATGAATTGACCCTGTATTGGCCGCAAAAGGAGGCCCTACACCATACTAATAAATTATTGTGTTCTAAAACCAGGTGTTTCAGTTTCATTGTCCAACCCCTGTATGTGACAGCAGGTGCTCTGCTTAGAAAAAAAAAAAACATCAGGAAGGGTCTTGGAGCTGAATCCAAATGGCAGACAGACAGGCAGAAGCAGCAACTACAAGGGGAAATAGGTGTGTGGCATAGGAGTAGCGATCAGGCACAGGTGGGCTGAATTTCCTAATTACACTTTGGCTGTGGCAGAGAGCGGGAAAACTAATTAACATGAATGGAGTTGAATAGAAACAAAATTAAACATGGAGAGAATATAAACAGAGAAACTCTAGATGTACAAAGAACATAACATAAGACTAAACTAAGAAACCAAACACAAAAGTCCAAACTCATAAGAGAATATCCCATAAATAAATCCTGAAAAATGAATTGAATTGGAAAACTCACACCAAGGAAAATCAAAACACAAAACCTTGGAAATTGTGACAAAAACTGAACTTTTGCGGCCACATTCAAACTCTATGTGTGGCAGAACACTGACATAGCACATCATCCTGAACACACCATCTCCATGATGCTGTGTGTGCATTTCCTTAGCAGAGAAATGGAAACCATTCAGAATCAATTGGCAGGGGAATTGACCTAAATCCAGGGTATTCCTGGAACAAAACCTGTTAGGGGCTGAAAACAACTTGAAACTTGGACTGAGGTTGATTTTCCAGGAGGACACAACCCTAAACAAACACCCCGAGCGGCAACAATATGTGTTAAAACATCGCAAATTCATGTGTTAGAGTGGCCCAGTCAAAGCACATCTGAATCATGTCGAAAATCTGTGCAAAGGCCTTAAATTTGCTCATCACAAGTGTTCTGCATGTAATGAGTTTGAGCTGTTGTGCAAAAAAAGAGCAAAACATTCAGCTTCTACTTGTGCAAGGTTGAGAGAGACATATCCCAAAAGTCTTACAAGCTGGAATGCATGCAATAATTTTTTTGATTCTTTTTGTTGAAAAATGTAAAAAAACATGCATCATTTTCCCTCTACTTCACTGCGTTTGCCTATTACATAAATTCCCATTAAAATAGTTTGTGATCATAACATTACAAAATGTGAATGTTCCAGGGGTATGAATACTTTTGTGAGGTCTTACAACAGGAGTTGATAGTTCCTGATGTGATTTAGGCATTACAGTGGGCAAAACAATTATTTTTTTCCTACTGAAATGCAGCCATTGTTGAATTCAGTTAGAATTACTGAACCAGTTTTTCAATATAATCAAAATTGTCACTTGTGAAAATCTAACTTTAAAAACATGTGTTGTAATGTTTCAAAAGCTGCTGACCGGCTCCTTCTCTTTCATTTAGATTCAGTTTAGATTTTTGTTTCATTTGTGTCCCCAAATAGTTGTATTTACCTCCTTTATATTGTATCAGTCGACCTGAATAGGAAAAACCCCAATGATCAGGGTGGAATGGAAAGAAATGACACAAAATAGGTTTTGTTATTCATCACTGAACTGAAGCAAAAATAATAAGTTAACAAAGTAACATGAATGGGAACTAAACAGCCTCTCAGTGAAGTGCATACCTAAGAGTAGACTTGTTTAAGGTCGCTATGTTTCCATATGGTGGTTCAACTTGTAATTGGGTACAGTTTTAAAGCAGAACATACCCAACAAAGGCCTAACCTTAGCTCTTAGCCCTTTAGGCAGTGGAGATAAAGACTTTCCTGTCAAAATGCCCAGGTAATCTACTTACAAAGACGCAGTTAAAAAAAGAATACATGACTGGATCCAAAAAGCAGAAAAAGCAAATCTGCTGCTTTCTGCTGAGCCTGATGAGAAAGGTTTACAGATCTGACCTGATACTATTCCTTGCAAAAATATTAATGACTTTTTTACATTTCTGCATTACAACCACAAACTTCAAAATATTTTATTGCTATTCCTCTATCTTCTCATTACTGTCTTTCACCATGCGGATGATGTGTTGAGAGTGATGTACAGAGTTGGTTTTCTGTCATACACAGTGCATTGTATGTATGCCGAGGAATTCAACTTTGATCTCTGACCAGAACCCCTTCTTTCACATGTGTGCTGTGTCTCTTATATGTCTGCTCTTCTGGCTTTCTTACAACAACAGCTTCATTCTTGCCACTCTTGCAAGGCCAGATTTGTGGAGTGCATGAATAGTTGTCCAGTGAGCTGATTGCTCCACCTGAGCAATAGATCTCTGCTGCTCCTCCACCATTTCTTCTCTTGGCTTCTATTGTTATTAATGCTCTTCTTGTAAGTTAAGGTGGACAGCCATTATGACGATAGGTTGTTCCTCTGAGGCCTTTACTGAATAGGGATATTTATGCAAAGATTAAATTACAATTAAGCCTATTAATTAAGTTTATTAATATGATGACTTCTGAAAGGAATCAGTTACATAGGATTTCATTTAGGGGTATCAAAATAAGGGGGGCTGATTTCAATAACAAATTTCTGAGCAGCCTTTGTTAAAACAGTAATGTATTTTGGGTTTGAATTGACTATAACAAAGGAAAATATAAGGCATGAAGTGATTTAATGCTGCAGACACACCTGAGGACAGAACTGCTGCTGACAAAGTGAAAGGAGCAACATGATTTGTCTCTCCTATTGATGCGCTCCCACTGCAGATGTCATCTCTGCAGCAGAGTTATGGATCAAACAAAGCTGTTTGTCAGGATTCTCCTCAGTCATCCGTCTGCACTTGTTAGGCAGAAATGAATCTGTCTGGGCCTCTGTCAAGTTGTACATCCTCCCAAAGGTGCGCCAACACAGGCTCAAACGGTGGGATCTGTCTCTTGTTTGTGCCTCTTTATCCCATCCTTATTGTCATAAAATAGGTTGGATCATGACTGAGAGACTCCTTCTTTGTATGCAGTGGCTCTTTTTCTGGCTGCTGAAATGAGAGGAAATGAGGTCAGATAACAGGATATTAACCTGGATATAAAAGAGATTATTGTAAAGATGTTAAACCATGTTAAAGGATTTACTTAAGGAATTGGCCCAGATCTTCTGTAGTGAAAATGAAATTGTTTTTAAAAGGGTTAAATATTTTTGGATCACAGTATTTGTAACGTTTGGTGCAGTGTTTTAAGGATTAAATCTAAATTATTAGTGATGTCACTGGGGAATGGCGTGAAGATTTAACTCATACACAATCACTGTCTAATAGATCACATTTAACAAGCTTTTGATGGGAATAAAGCATTGGTGACCTTTTATTTGGAACAAAACACTGCTTTGACCAGAAGTTTGCATTCATCCATTATCAAAATGGAGGTCACATTAATATGGAGCTTTTCATTCAATTCAATTCAATTCAGTTTTATTTATATAGCGCCAATTCACAACACATGTCGTCTCAAGGCACTCCACAACAGTCAGGTACATACATTCCAATTAATCCTAACAATTGAACAGTGCAGTCAGATTCAGTTATTTATTTAAATTGGATAAAACGTTTTTCTGTCTAAGGAAACCCAGCAGATTGCATCCAGTCAGTGACTTGCAGCATTCCCTCCTCCTGGATGAGCATGTAGAGACAGTGGACAGTCACTGGCGTTGACTTTGAAGCAATCCTTCATACTGAACATGCATGTAGCGACAGTGGAGAGGAAAAACTCCCTTTTAATAGGAAGAAACCTCCAGCAGAACCAGGCTCAGTGTGAACGGCCATCTGCCACGACCGACTGGGGGTTTGAGAGAACAGAGCAGAGACACAAAAAGAAGACAGAAGCACTGATCCAGAAGTACTTTCTATGGGAAGGAAAAGTAAATGTTAATGGATGTAGCTCCTTTAGTTGTTTCATCTAGAAAGAAAGAACAGATAAACTCTGAGCCAGTTTTCAAGGTTAGAGTCTGAAAGAGAGCACATAGAGTTAGTTACAGTAGAAGCTCAGTCAATCGCCATGTCTAGGACATAGAAAGGGTTAAACATTAAAAGACAGGGCTATGTGGATCGTTGGTAGAGGGTGAGCATTAAGTTGTTGCCAGCAGAAGCTCGGACGATTCCCCTCTCCAGAAAGGTGTCACAGGTAGACACAGAGCCAGGCCAGGTGTAGCTTCTAGGAAGAGAAAAGAGAGAACAAGGTTAAAAGCTGAAATAATAGCAAATAATGCAAAATTGGAGAGTAGTGTGAGAATGTAGCGAAGAGGGAGAAAGTGGTCGTTATGTCCTCCAGCAGCCTAAGCCTATGGCAGCATAACTACAGAGATGGCTCAGGATAACCTAAGCCACTCTAACTATAAGCTTTATCAAAAAGGAAAGTTTTAAGTCTAGCCTTAAAAGTAGACAGGGTGTCTGCCTCAAGGACTAAAGCTGGGAGCTGGTTCCACAGGAGAGGAGCCTGATAACTAAAGGATCTGCCTCACATTCTACTTCTAGAGACTCTAGGAACCACCAGTAAACCTGCAGTCTGAGAACAAAGTGCTCTGTTAGGAACATATGGAACAATCAGATCTCTGATGTATGATGGAGCTAGATCATTAAGGGCTTTATATGTGAGGAGGAGAATTTTAAATTATTCTTTTCATCTGTTTGATTAATTTTAACCATTCTTTTTTTCTAGGGTGGAATCATGATACAATATATAACTTCATTGGAAGTTAAAAGCAAGATCTAGGTGAACATGTAGATATTTAATGTGGGTTTTTTTCTAGTCCACCAAGAGTCCAAACACGTGTTGTGGGCTTAGATGTGCAAATACACTTCTACTGATATGTGGTAAATTGTTCCTTAGTAAGTTACACATAGCTCACGCAGTTCTTGTAGCCAGCAACAAGCTTCCAGCATAACCACAGCTGGAGATTTGACCACTCTTCTTATCAGAATTGGCTGAGCTTGTTTAAATCAGTTGGTTTCCATTGTATAAGAATATGCATAGTCCACAAGTGTTGAATAAGTATGTGGCCAAGGCTTTGGGGACACCAGTCAAGAAGCCTTCCTAAAATAGTGTGTATGTGCGTACTCCTAATTTAGCTATAGCTCATTTCCATCTGCAGTCCCTGGCCAGGTCACAACAATAAAATACATTCAACGTGCAAAGAGTACATCCAGCCATATACTGCATCTTCAGCCATTCACAAAAACCAATCTATTCTATTTACCGCCATTTACAAAAAACTTAAGTCTACAATTTAAAATAAGTACATACATTATAGTAAACATGGCCATAGTTAATGTTGACATTGATGGTTTCCCAGTGGCTCCTCTAACATTTTGTGAGAAATCATGGAGGTCAGAGCATAATTTCAGACTATTTGGGAGTTTGTTCCATTCTGTGATGGCTCTATATGAAAAGACAGTCTGTGCAATGGTTGAGCTTCTTTGAGGTAGTCTACAGTCATTATGGGCTGTGGACCTAGATGTTCTAGTTACCTGCTCAGAGCAAAGCTGTACAAATTGCTTCAGTGGTGGTGAGGCGTTGTTGTTTAAAATCATCAAAATTAGTGGCACATCTAGTATACAATTAAATTGTCAAATCTTAATATATTATATTTACTAAGGATCTCATAAAGATGATGCCTTAAAGGTTTTTTTTTATCTAGTATCTTTAAAGCCTGATTATAGAGTGATTTTAAGGGTTTTAATATTGACGCATTTGCTTGGAACTAAGAAGAAATACAATAATTATTTAGAGAAATGATCATTGAATTTAAATACATTTGTGCAGCCTCATAAGTGAGCATATTTCTGATGTGCCTAAAAACTGACAGATTGTATTTCACAGTATTACGCATTTTGTCCATCAAGGTCAGAGAACAACACTGGATTGTACAACAAAACAAAGAACACCTTAAAACAATTTAAATAAGAAGAGCAAAAGAAGAGAAAAGCTTTATGGTGAGACGAGATCTTTGACCACATTGAAAAGACGTATGTTTACACAAGTCGAAGCTTTTCAGTCAAGGAATATTGTACCAAGTGACAAGCATGGTGGTGGCAGCATCATGCTGTGGTTCTGTTTCATTGTCAATGGTTGATTGCACCAAGTGGATGCAATGTGTGAAGTTCCCCTCATGTCAATCACAGTTTGACAATTATCCAAAACTCAAATCCAGACTGGTTCTGCAATTGGTAAAACAGGATAATATTAAGCTTCTGTAATGACCTCAACCTAAAAATTTTATGGACTATGCCTAAAAGCAAGGTATCAATCAATTTAATTGAACCCTACCATTTTTGAGAGTGGTCAAATATCCCACCAGTTATACCAGGAGCTATTGGCTTTCAAACCTGAGTTATTGTGCACAAAGTTCTTATTTAAAAAAAATAATTGACATTGTATATATTATTATTATTTTACTCTGAGAAAAGAAAACCTGCTGAGATAAATTAATAAAAGCCCAAGATTATCATCATGCCTATAATAAGAGTGTATATAAACCTTTGACTGGAACTGTACCTTAATCCTGCACCTTACAGGTTAAATGATCTGTCTGAGCCGACATTGATCCTGAACCTCCATTAAGACGACTCAATGACTTCTGTTTGCTCTAATAATGAGTCCTGTCAGCACAGTTTGCACCAGGGACAGGAGACCTAGTTCTTCCTGTCGGCCTCCAACAGCTGCTGCTGACGCACTCTGGCGTCAAGCTGAGTCTGAGGATTTGACGTGTGCAGACAAGGCTGAGTAGATAAAGAAGCATGTTTGGGGAAAGACAAGCAGGTGCACTGCAGCTTCAGCTAGAAGAACACCATCCATCATCCGGACAAACAGAACGAGGCATCCATCCATCTTTTCCAGGAGTTTTTCAGCAGCCGTTTGTCAGAGCAGCAGCCATGGAGCCCGTCTCTCAGACAATGGAGGCAACGGATGCTCAGAGGCCACAAACATCCACTCACTGGAGGTGTGTGCCAAAGCGGGGAGCATCGTCTCAGTTTGTGGGAAGTACCATTATGATTTTGTCCACTTATGCTGTAGCCACCATGACAATGAACTTAGGGAAAAACATCCAGGAGAGAAGAATGAGACCAAATGGCAGCTAGAATCAAAAACCTGGACATTGCCTTTACTACTGAAATGGGTCACTTCCTGAGTCAGATCCACCGATTCAACCCAACGAACCTCACCTTCATTCTGCCAAGGTGTGGAAAAGGAGGGGATAGTTTCATCTGACTTTACTCAATACTGTAAGTGCATGAATGGACAGTAACCTTGAAGCAGTGCTGCCATAAGGCCACGGGGTGGCGATGTTGGACCACTTCCTGTTACAATGTGCGGCTCTAGCAGGCCACCACCCCAAAGGATACTGCATATGGTCGCTGTATATTAGCTCAACTTCTATTTTAGTAACATGGACATTACCAAGCAAAACCCAGCAAAGGATACAAGTCCTGACCAAAATAAGCATTTAAAAAAAGTACCCATGTGTTTAAATTTGAGTCCTGAAGTAGCCTTGAAAGTTTGCTGGTAAATACATTGCCTGAGTTTGCTTGTAGATAAAATTATGTGCAGATAAAAAAATCCAATCTGGATCCAAGCATTGTGTTTAAATAAAAGTTGAAATAAAGTCTACTGTTCTAATTTCCTACTTTGATTTGTATTGATCTACAGTCACCTGCTCTGCAAGCAATCACACAGAAAGGTCACAGCAGAGGGTTTTTGACAGACAGCAGAATATAGATAGAAAAAGAAAATACCCTCTAGTCGCTTATATTTCAATCTAAGTGTGATATAATAAAAAAAAAACATAAGACACGCTCTCATCATAAATCTAACCACCAATGAGAGGTTTCTCCGCTAAACGGTGACTGAAGCAGCTTGCACACTGGAATCAACAGTTTATTTTGCAGTTTAGGTATTCCAAGGTACATGTAGCTACACCTGATGGAGAGTAAAGTTCGGGTAATTTTCCAAATGACCTGGAAGCTTTCGAACAGCTTAGGGTGCATCTGGTGCTAAGTAGTCGAAGCGTCACCTCGGATTTTCTCAAGATAAGGAAGCATGTTTTCAAGTTTCCTCGACCTCTGGATGCTATATTTATTGCTAAAGATTTGGCACCCCAGCTAATCCTAAAACTTCAGGATACTAACAACATTATAAATCATATTTCAGTAAAGACATCTCACTCAAATTGAGATGTGTTAAACAAACAATATCTGACTGGTCCTAAATTTACTTTACAGTAACCTCATGGGACCAACATGATATAAAGACATACTTCAGTTGAGCAAAGTACGTAGTGTCCAACTTCCTAAGGAAGAGATGTCACCTTAAAATAAGATTTAATCCACTAATCTATAAAAGTCACCTATCTACTTCTATAAAATTAATCATTTATTCTATTATTCTAAATACAGTATTTGGAGCAGTATTTACCCTCTTATATATTGCTTCGGGTTTTTGCCACATTGAAATGTTTCCAATGATCAAATAAATTTTAATATCAAAGATAACCTGAGTAAATACAAAATGCAGTTTACAAATGAATATTTTACTTATTGAGAGATAAAAGCTACCCAGACCGAAATAGTTCTATTTGAAATAGTCACTGCCCTCCAACCTTAATATCTGGTTGTTTTTGGCAACGACAACTACCATCACTGTGGAGGAAAACTCACCAAACAACTTTTGTTCTTTGTTAACTTTTTTAAGTTTTTTTTTTTTTTGCAGCAGTAATGGCGTTTGATATAGTTTTAAAGTAGGCAGACAGGATGTGGGGTAGGGGTGGAGAGAAGGGGAAGACATGCAGCACAGGCCTCCAGGGTCAGGCTCCAAACTCAGGACAACTGTGTCGAGGACTGAGGCCTCCATATATTGGTCGGATCCTGCCACGCACTGCACCCTGCTAGCTTTTAAAGCTAATCTGGCCTCATTCCAATTCATCAAAAAAAACCTTGGGTCTTAAATATATATTCTACTATTGCACTGTGGTATCACTGCATCATTCTATTAGTTACTGGTTTCAGTTTATACTCATTTGTTCCTTTTACAATTTTCTTTCCAGGATTTTATACGTTTTCTTAAATCTTTTCCTTGCACTTGGTAGTGTAGTTAAATGCCATTAGTCTAGTTAAAGAGTTTATTTACTTAAGTATTTTACCTTGGAGTTGTATTAATTTTTAAGGTATTCATAAAACAATAACTGACAGAGGCCAAGAGCTGTTTTGCTGTTAATTCCTGGTATCCAGGTAGTGCCCTGACCTGGTAATTTTGACCCAAATGACTAACTTTGTTAATAATTGCCTTTGACACTTGCTAAAAGGTATTCATAGCCAAACCAACATATTGTTGTACGGCTAAAAAAGAACCCACTAAGATGAAGGAATTTTTCAAGCCAGTCTATAGACCTCTGTCCTGCAGGAAATCTGCGTAGCAAGCTGAACTTTAAATTACCAAGTGGCAACCAAGAAACCTGATGGGTTTAGAGGGGTTCTGTACTCAAGAATGCTCCAGAATCCCTTTTGAGAGGTCCAATAATCTGATGACCAACAACAAGAAAGACCCTACTGCTGCAAACAATCTTTCCAGCAAGTACTAAGTCATGTTTTGCTGAAGGATCAAATATTCTGAGACAAATATTCTGAGACAAATATTCTGAGACATTCACTAAATCTTTAAAACCTAGAATATGCAGTAAATTATTTCATTCCTTGACTTTTGTTTCCACTAAATGGTGTTTGCCATTTTGGAAAAATATGTCAGTGGAGCAAATCAAAGAAGCACCAAACAGGGAAATCAGTCAATCAAAAAGTACAAGCGAGGCTTCATGGCAACTGAGGGCCGCTGCAGGGTTTAAACACAGGCAGCGCCCCAACCTGGTTAAATGAGAATGAGGTACACACAGAGATTTCTGTTGGCCTGCTTTGTCCTCTCTCTCTCTTTCTCAGTTCCCTGAATAGCTCTCACACAAAGATATTGTTATTTCATCTCTAATTACAAGATGAAGAGCTGTTTGTCTGAATGCCTCTCGCTCCACCGCTCTCATCCACAGAAATAAAGTGTTCGCTGGTGATGACCCTCAACAGTTATGAAACAGTCTGGTGGATCACAGGGCCAATGTGAGCCCTCATTTTCTCCTCTGAGCTTTATAAAAACTATCAGGATTTCTTCACCACTGAGGCTATTTTATCTGCTCCCTGTCTGTTTTTCATTTGTTTTTAATGGCCAATCCGTCTCCACCAGAGTTACCATGTTAATGTGACGTTATTTGTATAGCACATTTAAAAACAACTATAGTTGACCAAAGTGGACCAGTTTTACCAAACAAACAATTAAATATAATAAAGAGTACACAATAAGTTAACTATAAAAGTAACTAAAAATCATACTAATACTATTTAGTGTCTAATGTTCTATTCAGTCAAAGGCCAGGGAAATGAAATTTGTTTTTAATAGACTTTTAAAGGTTTCTACAATCTGTGTGGTACAAACATGTACAGATAAGGTATTCCACAAATTTGACTGGTTCTCTGACTAATGCCCACCTCGTCAGTTTATGTGGACCGGAATGTCGATAGGTTTGCCTCTTGATAGAGACCATACTCCATCCATTTTCAGATGATGGACTGAACCAGCATGGGATGGTGTTGTTTGTTCACTAATGTTCTCTAATAAAAATCTAAGACCTTTATACTAAGATTAAATTGCACTGGATTTTATTGAGGAGTATTATGGTAAAGGGGGCGGAACATGAATGCACGACAACCTATTGAAATTTACGCTGAAGTTTTTGACTTTGATTTGACAAAATTTTAAAAAGTTCAAGGAGAATGAGTGCAAGGCTGTGAATGTAGGCCACAAGACAGTCCCCATCTGCTGCTAGGGCCTAAAGTCTTAGGAAGGCTCTGGAACCAGAGAGAAAGAGATGAACCCTACCAGGGATTAGGCTGGCACAACAGGCCCAAGAGGATGTAAGATTATAAGACAGGAGTAACAACACACACAGAGGGTTAACCTGCTCACATGTTTACATAACAGTTCAACTCAGGCACTTCAGCACGTCTGTTAAATGAATTTTAATGTCTTATAAGAACTTGATCAGCTTTTGTCCTGAGCAACACAGGAAACAGAAAAATCAGTTGAACTCTGTCTTTGTGAAGGGGAAATGGTTTTTGCAACATGAAGCAGCTTCCTAGTGAGTTCACTGTGCTTTGTTCCGCAGAGATTCATGTTCTCTGCCCTCAGCATATCATCCAGTATTAAATCTCAGCAGTATCCTCCTCCGACCCTGTCATCTGGAAAAAGTCCTGACCTCAGAATGTGTAAGCAATGGAGCTGGGGCTCCACAGGTGTGACTCAGCACCTGTTTGTAAGCCTCTGGGGCTGAAGGATAACCATCAGTTTTAAATACAATTTTCTGGGTTTACACCTAAAGTATTGCTTGGACGTGTGGAAGGAAAGCTGTCAACAAGGAGGATTTGGAAAACATCCTATTGGGAGATTAACAAGGACAGAGCCCGGTGCTGTCTGTGGATGTGTGAGTACGTGCGTGCAGGAGAGACAGGGACGGAGGGAGGGACAGGACATCCCAGCGTGTGGCAGATGGAGGAGGGAGGTGGGGGTGAGGAGCCTGGTGGAAGGGGCTGACATGTTTTTCATCTGAACCGGTGATAAAGTGGCGAGCAGTGGCCCCCGGAGCAGCGGACAACACAGCCACCACAGAGAGAGTCGCGGAGACAGGAGCAGGAGGAGAACCGAGCACCGCGCAGCCTGCAGCCGCTGGAGCCAGAGCAACACATCGGGGAGGGGAGCAGCGGGGAACCGAGTACTGCGGACGGAGCGACGTTTTATAACCCTGCGAACAGGTGAGAAAGGAGCGCGGATCAAATAAATTCAACAGATTCAATTTGTTTTTGTTAAGGAGTGACACTGAGAAGGGTGTCAAAGCCAATTGTATTCATTATGGTCAAAATGCATGAGAAAAAAATGCGTCATAAAGGAGGAAAATTCAAATTAAAGGTCATCGGGTCACAAACTCACTAATGAAACGCACGTTGAAATGTTTAACTTGCAGCTTTAATAAATCGCCTTAACTTGAAAATATCCTTTTTAGCCCGAGTTATGCAGGCTTCAGCTTATTGCTGGAGTCTCGCTTTTAACATTGCAGTCCAGGTCAGGCAAATCTCTTCTCCATTACATTTCATTCTTCCTGCAGGTTGGCTCAGCAGCTTCCCTACACTATAAAAATGAATTTTACAAGATACGGAATTATTGCCATTAAAATAATTTACATTTCAACCATGTGCATGAATTTATAATAATGCACATGTTCAACAATGGTAAAATTGTAACATTTTTAGGTATCTAAATCACAGAATGTTTTCTTCAGAAATATTGATTAAAATCTACACATAAAACCTGTGGGAGTCTTTAAGCTCATTTTATTAATAGAAATCCATCAGTTAATTTTTTGAGAGTATAAGCTCTCTTTTTTTAATAGTGAAATCTTGTATATTGGACAAATGGTATATTACCCTGTAGCTCCAAATGTGTAACAACAAACACATCAAGGGCCAATCCTGAGTTTATTTTGATCACGTCCAACAGATTTGTTTAAGTAGTGCTATGTAGGTTAGTCTGCACACCAGCCAGTAGCTGTTCAGAATAAACAACTATGCATGTCAGCCATCTCTGCACGGTGCCTCAGTGCCAGCTAATTAGGCCCACCATGTATGGGTCAGCTGGTTGGCAGTTCTTCCATGCATGCTGTCCCCCACTGTGGAAGTCCAAAAGTGGCACAATGTAATAAATATATAAATGTTTAAATTATGACTTAGACATGTAAATTAAAAAATAAAAATAGCAAACAAATACATAAATAGTTATTACATCTATAATTTGTTAAATATGTCATCAATACAAAATGTTATAATTTATGCACATTTTGTGGGCGGGTCTAACACTGCTCAAATCAGTATAATTGATCAGAAGTTGAGTGGCTGTGCAATTAACTAATCAGATGTTAGAGCCTATTTGATGAGGCATAGTGACAATTTAAATTATTTCATAGTTTGTGGCACAGCAACCGTAAAATCATAAAATAAATAATTTAATTATTCAACTTATTTTATTATATATCAACTTTATTATTCAGTTATGCATTTAAAAATATTCCGACATTTAGATGATTATAATTCAATTCCTATGCATTTATTCGCTAATTGATCCCTATTTGATCTTATAAATAGTGCGCAATGTTGATCAAATATGTATATATCTGATTATTACTACAAATATATAGACATATTTCAGATTTGATAAATCTCAAAAAGTGTTTTAAAAAATCTCTGTACAGTGTAGGATATCTCAGTTCAACTTTAAGCACTCGAGATATTTTGAATTTCGGTCAAAGATTCCAAATACCTTGAAAGAAATAATCCTTTAGTTTAGCACAAATCATCAGTGTCGTCAACATCACAACCATATATTCTAACAGTGCTAAAATTGTGCACAATATGGGAGTGGGGGGCCTCAAATCTGACTAGACATGCACATAAGTAGTAGAAAACTTGTTGGGCATTGTTCGAAAGGAACTCGATTTTTGTTTTTTTAATTGAAACGTGGTCCCGCCACATCACTGAAGTGCGCCCTGGGCAACTATCCATATCACTCATATCAAACGCAAGCCCTGGAGACAGCACAGACTCACACTACACAAAACAACTCGCCCAAAATGAAAACAATTGCTATAATTCTGTTTTTTTTTTAAATAAACCTGAATAAATCTACCCTCAGTTCTGTGTGTTATTCTGTATTAATCAGTGGTTGTGTTATTTTACCTGTTGCGTTTTAATATTAGGACTCATTGTCTGCCGCTCTCCAGTGTGCTGAACTCCTTTCCAGACCTTCTTATATCAGCAGAGATGGGTGTCACTTCTCCCACTCTGCTGTTGATATGCATACACCTGGCAGCTGTCCACGGGGCCCTCTCAGAAGGGGTCTGTCTCCAGGACGGCAAGCATAAGACCACGCCCAGTCCAGAGCCACACTTGTCTGAGTGTGGGATGTATGCCGACAGTGAGTGTGCACACTCCGTGAGGTTCACCATAAATGTGAGTGGGCAGAAGTGGCAAAACATTTTTTTCTGCCTTTGCTGCTGCAGACAACTGCTGTACTGAGGAAGACATCCAGGATATTGCCTATGTTCCTTCTGACAGCAATAAGAATGAACCCTGGGACAAGTGTGGCCCTCTGAGCCTTGAGTAAGTCACATCCATTCTCCTGCTACACCATTCTTTCAACCGCTTGCTAATAATGTATATTTTTTAATATTTCTCTATTTCATATTGGAATTGTGAGTCACATACAGAGCCATGCAAAAGTATTCATACCCCTTGAACCTTTCCACATTAGGTCAAATTACAACCCACCACATTCAATGTATTTTATCAGAACTTTATGTGACAGATGAAGACAAGTTTATGCATATAAATCCCAGTAAAATACATTGACGTTTGACAGGACGTAATGTAAAAATATTCAAAGGGGTGAATACTTTTGAAAGTCTTCCCCCATCATGAAAACCATGATAAAAAGTGTTTTTTTCCCACACATGTGCACAGTACCAGTCATGTGCTTATATTTACCCTTGCTGTCTTTGCCTTCCCAGTGACAATGTGGGTCAGTGAGAGTTTGCAGTCTCCACTTGACGGCTCCTAATGTTGGTTGAAAACTGATTACATGTGTCTCCCTAGGTGCGAAGGCTTTCTGAAGCGTGTGTCGTGTTTTTACCGCTGCTCCCCTGACGCCTCCCGCTGGCCTCATCCTCACCGCCGCTCCTACATCCAGGCGGTGCCACTCTGCCACAGCTTCTGTCGTGACTGGTGAGGATGCCAAACACGGCGCCCAGCGAGAATAAATCAAACTCAGTCCCTGTCCCCCCTCACATATAAAGCTCTCCAGGGAAAAGGTTATAGTTTGTAAAACAACAGTGGTCAGCATCAAGGCAAAGTGCCCTATACATAAAAACAGTCGACAGATTTTTCTGAAATTTCTGGGTTAACAAGTCAATAATAGATCTGGAGGTTTATTCTTGATGTTTTGTGAAAAAAATAACAGAACAGGAGATAATTCTTTAAATGTTGGAAAATGACTAATGCAAACACAGAACGAGAATGTTAAGAGGCTGAGGCAAGTCCTTTGAGCACCTGCAAAGAAATAAATCTATAAACTTCCCAATGAACTCAAACATTTAATCTGCTTTCATGCTTTGGGAATTTATTCTGACTGACTGTAAGCTGCATCTGAATAAACAGTCTGACATTATGGAAATATATGCCGGCTTTTGCTTCCAAGACCAAGATGAGAGAAACAATATCCTATTTGTGCAGATTATTTGGAGAGACAAATCCACAGCCCAACAGTAGATCATGTGGTCGAAAGCCCAAAATGTGCAACAATTGCATTTTCTACACTCTAAAAACGGTGATGTTAAAGACAACACAATTTGACAACTCATTACTTTGTGAGATATGGACTCGTCCAGGCTTTGGTCGATAAACACAAAAGGGTTGGGTTAAGGGTTTTACCCAGCAAACTGGGTTAGAGTTAAGTTTCTAATCTCTATCATTAAAGCTTCCATGAAGTGTTGAGAAAAAAAAATTGGATTTTATTATTTATTTCTGTATAAAAATCACCAGATAAAATAATAAAAACAACCTCATAATGTATAAAGACTTAATCAACAGTTGACTCTAAATAACAAACATTATGCTCAGTATAGAACACGGAAGGTAGCCTGTCTGTACTGATTTTGTTTTACCAATTGTTTGGTCAAAATGTATTGAACATAGCTAGCACTAGTTTGTGCTATAAGCGGGTAAAGGGTTAAAGTCATCCTAAGTGAATAAGCTCTTTCTCAAGTTTGAATTGAATTCCTTTAAGATAGAACCCAGGTAGTTGACGGTCAGTTAGACGGTCTTCTTCTAAGGTTCAGTCTATCCATAAGGGGGTGCCACAAGGCTCTGTACTTGGCCATTGTTATTTACCTTGTACATAAATGATATTAGAGTGAATATTTTAAATGCAGCCCTTCAATTGTCTTTTTTGGACGTTCTGCAGAAGCTGAGCATGCGATCACACATTTCCACCACTCCCATGTTGCTGTTGTATTCTACAACCACTGCAGGTCTTGTGACTTGAACTTGCTGCTTTTTTTTTAACCATCTGGAACAGGTATCCTGGGGCACAACCCCATGGGAAGTTGATGCCATCACAATAAGCTTGTTGTCCATCCACTTGGTGACTGCAATTTCATCAAGGTCTCCATACAATCATTTATGATGACCCCTGTTATTTTTTGCTCAGGACCTTGTGGCACTCTTTTGGAATCGATTCTTCTGAATTGTTCCTGTAGCAGACAGGCCCCTTTCCTGAAGAGCATCCAGAAGACTGATAGTGGTGAAATACCGGTCAAAGTAGACCTGTGTTCCTCTGGGGACTGTGTCAGTCAAGCACATGACTGAATTGTCACCTATTCCCAACAGTTGGTTTTGAACAAAGGTGTTCTTGCCTATATAAATTTCAAAGTCCAATACTAGGCCACCTGGAGTTGCAAGAACGAACACCTTTAATCCTGTTGGATTTGGTTTTCCAGGTACTAACTGATGGACTGGACACCTGCTGGTGAATGGCACCATCTGTTCATCAATACAGACCTTTGTTGGCCTGGGTAGGTTTAGGAAACCTTGGAGGACTCTCTTCAGAACTGGTCTGACTTCCCAGAGGGGATCCTTTTTCTTTTCCTCTTCTGGCAATTCCAAGTCAATGCCTAGTCTCAGTGAAGACCAGATCTTGTAGAAACGATCTCTTGGCCGGCAGTCAGGTATGATTGGGAGTCTTGTTTTAGCACCCAGTACATTTTAATTCTGGGATAACCAAGGTATGCCATGTACACCTATATTCCTTTAAAGGTTCTGATCCCCTCTGGTATTGTGTTCATGCTGATGCCTGAATCAAGTACCATGCATTGGTTGGTAAAGAAGGACAGATCCTCAATTAGTTTCTGGTCAATGTACTGCTGGAAGTACTGCTGTGTACCATCATCTGCAATTCTGCATTCTTCTGATAGAGGCAAGAACCTAAGGGAAAAACAAAACACACTCGATTGATTTAAGTTATCAACGTGTGTTGTTAATTCATTTAAACAGTAGCTTCGATTTAAAAGCTGGTTTTGGCTGATAATGGACGATGGCGCACTTCAGCTGGCTCTGTGTCTTCCTCCCCTTCCTCTGGCTCTGCATCTTGGTCAAATTCCTCTTGCTCCTCATCTGCATCATCCTCTCCTATCTCAGCTATTCTCTCTTCGCTCTCTTCTTCTGAGAAGATGTGAGTGTGTCTGAGTCTCCTGTAATGATTCTATTGAGAATCTTCTCTCACTCTGTCATAGAGCTGTCTAAATTAATATGAAACAAACATAAAGAAAGTCCTGATGTGCACTACAGTGAACATGAATAAATCAGTCGTTTTGCCCATGAAAATAGTTGTGCCCTGGAAACTCACTCAAAATATTCCTTAGATGTTTACACGCTAAAAACAATCAAAGTATAACGTTGAAAAACATCTTAGATATGAAAATCATGCTTACCTTTCCTTGTTCCATAAAGTGGGTTCATCGAGATTGCAGCCATTTTCAAAAGACAGGAAAAGGATGCTTGGCATGCATGGCCACACTCCCACATATGGAGTTTAACAAAAATTCAGAATGAAAGACTCACCCTCGCCGTCTCGCCGTCCAATGCGTCTCCCGGCCTTCCAATCGGCATTCAGTCCGCCTGATTCATCATCCAATCGCCTTCCGACGCCTTGTTTTAAAAGGACCTTCGGCTGTGTTCCTCCTCGCTTGTCAGCTGAGCTCATCCCTCCTCCACCCCACCTCCACCATCTTCCTTCCCATCTACTCCTGGCTTCCTCGCTCCCTGGCCGCCAATCCACCACCAGTGTCGGATCAGGTGGAAGACATCTCTAAATATAAGCTTTACAATGTTCATCCTAGCTCATATCATTCTCAACATTCATGTCTTCCTCCCAGGTCTGAGCGCCAAAGATATAATTATGTAATTTCACATCATTAAACCTTTCTAATTGCCAACCCTCTCTTTGTGAGTCTTTTCAGGTTGAAATAATATTTCATTGGAAAGCTATGGTTGTCTTCTTTAAGGAACATCAGGACTCATTAGAGTCACCAGTAACGTATGTGAGGAATTAAGAAAAAACTAATGTGTACTACTGTGTACAAAAAATTAATTGCTGGGTCTCAGGAGGTTAATATTAATTTCCTAACTGGAAAGCAGCTTATGTCCTGCTAACACTCGCAGTGTACAAGCTAGGTCCTCACATGACATTATTTAGACAGTACTGGTAAAAATTGACATTCATGGAAAGGTTTATATGTCCCAAATATGTGTCCCTGTAACAATTTATCATGAGATGAGCTTGAACTGACCAAGAGAAGCTTATAAGCTTAACTCGGCATAAAGACTAAAATGAGCTGATCTGGTTCTGCTAAAATGAGCCAAATTCTTTTTGACCAAAACTGCACTGCTACAACTGTGGAATATTTAAACTTCATTTTACAGTTTTAAACAGTAATTCAAATTTATTTAATTCATAGTTTTATCTCTATATCACCATTCCTGGATGGCAAATGCTACTCTGATAGCATTAAAATTATGTTCTCTGCCTGGAACAGCCTAACTATGTATTTTCTTGTCTGGAAAATATTTATAACCCTGGCAGATATAGGTTTAAATTAATCTTTTAATTTAAAGAATGTGATTTTTCTGACTGCAAGTAATATTAATGTTTTGTGGTGGTCTGGCCAGAGAGAGAATCTGTGGAAACTAAAGATTAGGGTGATGGCAAGGGGGGCCAGGGGAAAACTACAAAAAGCTGGTCAGCAATTATAAAAAGGGTTTAATTTCTGTAATGCCAGTAAATATTTTACACAGATTATTGAGAAGGTGTATAAGAAATTTTTGACATGCCATTTTTCAATAAAATGCAAAAAAACATTATCCTGTTTATTATCTTTTCATAGATGCCTGTCCTTTTCCCCATCAGAAGCAAATGCCTTGGTTAGATCAAAATTATTTTAAATCTAAATCTACCAAGGGTATAGATAACTTTGGGGTTAATTGTATTTATCATGTGACATCATCTATTCAGTGAATCTGCTGTGGGGGTTTTTGTGTTTTAGATCAAATATGTTTTTGTTCTACTGCAATATTCTGCAGGATTTAAAATAATGTGCTCACACATTTCACATCGGTCAGTGTTTCTTTACAGTTTATCATGCAAGCAAAAAAAGACAAAATACACAACGGCATGTCAAATTGTGAGCTTAAGATAAGCTGCATGCTGTTTAAATCTATTTTGTATCCTATTGGTAATTTCATCTGAGCAGCTGAGCAACTGCAGTCTTATATTACATGCGGAAACATGAATATTTGACATTATATAACTTTTATTATGAAAATAATTATGAAAAATATGTTATTACAGAAATAATATTTATCAATCAGCAGCTAGTTTTTTGCCATTTGTGAATTGTCTGGTATCTTTCTTCAGGTTTGACGCCTGTAGGATGGACATGACATGTGCTCGTAACTGGGCCAGAGACCCCAGAGGGCAGAACTGCACTGGAACCTGTGTTCAGTATCAGCAGGTAAACCAAATCCTTTTACACTTATCATTTCATTTTTTTTACTAGTTATTTTCCACTCACAAAAAAAACACGCACACTGATATTTTCAGTGTGGCAGTCCTACAAAGATATTTTATTTATCATCATAATACAATGGAAACACACACCATAAAAATTGCCACTGTTCCTGTTACTATTAGGTGTACTTTGTATTTAACGGTTCTTGATTGTTGCCCAATTACAGATGCTTGACAGCAGGGCGTTGCAGAAGTATTCATACACCTTTAACCACTCATAGATTATTGTCTCAGTGTTTTCTTCTGAACGCTGGGCACTAAGGCTGCACGGTGACGCAGTTGGTAGCACTGTTGCCTTGCAGCAAGAAGGTCCTGGGTTTGACTCCCAGCCGGGGGTCTTTCTGCATGAAGTTTGCTTGTTCTCTCCGTGCATGTGTGGGTTCTCACTGGGTACTCCAGCTTCCTCCCACTGTCCAAAAACATGACTGTTAGGTTTATTGGTTTCACCACCATGTTTCACCACAAGGATGGTCTGTTTATCCTCAAGGTGGTATGCAGTGTCTGTTTTCTGCCACACCTTTTGTTTTGTACGTAGGCCAAAATTTTCAGTTTTGATCTTTGCTGCCCAGAGTACCTTGCTGTGTTCTATGCATGGTTTGTGACAAACTGCAAATGGGAGTCTTTCGAGTACCTTTTAGCAACTCTAACCACGCTTAAATTTTGTGGTTGTGAAAAACAAAACAGGAAAAAGTCAAATGGGTGTGAATAGTTTTGCAGAGCACTGTAAAATTCAAATGAACAGAGTCTATCCAACCCTTTTAGCATTTGTTAAGCTGAGCCCGTCATCACCTCAGCTGAAACATACAAACCGGATGAGAACTAGTTATAGGCTGGAATCCCTCAGATCCCCTTATTGTCCTCCATCCTCTGAGTCCCAGAGTGCAAGTAGACGGCGTGAAACTGCGTCACAGTATGTGAGAGAAGGGTTAACAGAGCAGGCCAACACAGTAGGCTGAAGCGTGAAAGAGTCTGGCCCTGCTTCGCTGGGCAGGAGCCAGCTGGGTGATTTAAAAAGAAGCGGAGTGACAGTGGAGGCTGGTGTGCAGCCGAGGCCTGCAGCAAACTAACTCTCACACATCACACCCTATGACAATCTGTCTCATAATGTGCCTGTCTGTCTCTCTGTCTCCCTGTTTCCACTGCCCCTCCTTATCTTCCTTATCCTCTCCTTCTATAATACTGTTCTCATGCACAAATGAATGAGCACACACCCACAGACCACAGATCTAATAAGGCTGCCTGCTGGTTATTAGATGATAAGCAGAAATCGCAGAGTGTATTAAGAGCGAGAATGCAGAGGGAAGATCTCTGTGTGTTTCTGTGGGTGTATTGTCTGCAAATTTCTGGGGCTTTTTGCGCTTGCCTTGGCTCATTTTCATGTAGGGCAACACTAATGCCGCAAATAGGCTGCAAGAAATTTAAGCCGCTCTGAAATGGATGAGTACAGAAATGTCTTAAACAAATGGATGCAATTAGAAAAATGTGAGAGCAGTCAGCAAATTCAACAAATCACCGCTTCTGAAGAGAACACAAACAAAAGAGCTTGCCTCTCTTGTTCTTAAAAGGTTCACAGCGGTGCAGTTGCTCGCTTTCTGTCCAGGCAGCAGAGAAAGGGCTGATTTACTCAAGGCTGGCGCAGCTCACCTCACGTGTGCCGCACTGCAAAGCAAAACTCTAAACCTGCAGGCCTTGTTTGGTTTCCACCACAGCTCTGTCTCTGATGATGTGGGTAAATGTGTGAGTGAATAGCAAATATACATAGATGAAGGTAGGATGTGAGAACGCAGATTGTGGAAGATGTCAGTTAGAATAGCAAGTTAATACATTTAGAAGCACACCTACAAAAAAAAAAACTATCTGGCACTCTCTGCATCACTCTGTTTTTTGTAGTTTTTTTGTTACATCATTTGCCTCCCTAGATCCTCTCACAGAGACACTCAGTGTCTCTGACTATGTAGGAGAGAGGTTAGAACTGCAAAAACAATGCATATCTGTTTTCTGCACTCTGACACAAGACTTCCAGCACTACATTTGTGGCATTTTCTAGTAAATCAGGAGACTAAAAGGACACTAGAACCTATATAATTTATAATAACAAAACATAACACAACAAGACGTAGCAGAAATATAGTGGGTTGCAAAAGTAATCCTTTGCCTTGAACCTTTTCACGAGTAGCGCAAATGCAAATCTAACAAGACATGGCTCTCTACCTAAACTAAAAGGTCAGGTGAGAAGAGCAATAATCTAAGAAGCAGCTAAGAAACGGAACTCTGAAAGGGCTGCAGATAATCACACTCAGGTGGGGAGAATCTATCAATAGACCAACTAATGGTTTTGGACTCCTGTCATTTGGCCTTTATGGAACAGTGGCAAAAAGAAAGCCATTGTTGGAAGAAAGCTGTAAGAAGTCCTGTTTGCAGTTTACCACAAACCAGTTGGGCACACAGTGAACAGGTGAAAGAAGGTGCTCTGGTCAGATGCACCCAAATTTGAACTTTTTGACCCACATGCTTACTAACACTGAACATTACTCTGAACACACTATACACAGAGTTAAAGATGACACAGAAGTCGCAGTATCATGCTGTGGGGATGCTTCTCTTCAGAGCAGAGGCTGGTCAGAGTTGATGGGAAAATCAAAGGAGCTAAATACAGGGCAAGGGTGAGAGAAAACATGTTAGAGATCTCGAGACCCTAAACATACAGCCAGATTTACAATGGCATGGTTTAGATCACATAGCCAACCCTAGAAACAGCATAAAACTAGAATATTGTTGGTGCGTTTCATTTGTACAAATAAGTCAAAATGACTGAGTTTGAACACACCCCTAAAGTTGAAATTCCAAGTTAAAGGCACTTAACCAAGCCAAACATCAAATTTCAATATAGCTGCCACATGTAGGAAAAGTATCAATAGTTGCCAAAATAGACTCTTTTGTTTACACCTGAATTGTTTGTATAACATTAAATTAGTTTCACACATTAAATATATAAAATTAATAGAAATACACTGTTATCAGGTAATATTGCTATAGCAACCTGGTGACTGAGCAAAACAGTTTGGAACTCCTATTGGTTTACTAACTTATAACTAGAATACAGTTAAATCATCCTGAGAGACAAAGTCTGACTCGTGACATAAATGGAATGCTTTATACTAACTGGTTTCATTAGATGTCTGCAAAATCTTTCATAAGTCAGGTACTACACATGGTAAAGTGACCATATTCCCAATTAAATAGGATTAAAAATAAGAAATACATTTTCCAAATGTTTTAATTCAGTGAAAGTCTAAGGTGGATTTTTGTTTCCTTCTCCAGTTTGCTTCTTGGCATAGTGTTGATGCTTTCAGGATGTAAAGGTTAAAATTAAATAAGATAAGGAAAGGAAGAACCTTGAAAGCGAGATGGAGAAAAATGTCTATCTCACTTATTTAATCACAGCATGTCCTGTAAAGCTGCTTTTTCTTCTACTGAATTAAGTTTGGCAGCAAACCATGCCCGCCCGAGGGAGGACAGAAATGTTCATGTTTGTGTTTGTGCTCTCGTGGGTATTATTGGGTCGATGTGATAAGACCAAAGTGTCAGGCAGAGAGCATATGTAGTTAAGAGATGCAGCCATCATCCATTTTGTCCTTCAAACACAGTAAACATATTACATCTTTTTTTTTATCTGCTCTGAGCATCGTCTGTGGCTCTCAATCTTCCAACAGGCAAGAGCATGAAAGGTGGCAGGAGGTTTTGTGGGGAAAAGCTAGAGATATAGCAGGGAGACATACAGCGAGTACAGGGATAAGCAGGAAATGATTAATGCAGGAAGGAGACAGGGGAACTATAGGAGGTGGTGACTCGGCATCCTAATGACTGATTATAGGGAAGGCAAGGCAAGTTTATTTATACAGCACCATTCATACACATGGCAATGCAACGTCCTTTACAAGAAGTCACCAGAGAGGGAAAGAGGCTGAAGCTTACTGCCATCTGTTGCTTCCTACATAATTTGAAGTACCAGCGCCCAGCAAAGGTTTTCATAGCCCTGAATCTTTTTTTCACATTTGGTCACATTACAACCACACACTTCAGTGTATTTCATTGGGATTTTTTTGCAAACATTAACCCAAAGTATTGCATAACTGAAGCGGAAGCAAAGAGATGCATGATTTCACAAAAATTTGAAAGAAGTGCCTCAAGGATTGCCCTGTAAATGGCTCCATATATCTTCTCATCACTTCTGACTAGCTTGCTGTCCCAGTTGAAGAAAAATATCCCCACAGCATGATGCTGCCACCACCATGTGTCAACATGGGGTTGGGGCTGGTAAGAAACCCATTCCTTTTCAAGTTCAAATGCTGACATCAGAGTGTGTCCCAGATTGCTTTTTCAAAATAGAATCTCAGTACAAATAGATGTGCCAATAATGTTCCAAGGTAATAATCCTTTAGTAGGGCTGGCAATGTAATCTAAACCACTCTACTGTAGTTCTGGCTGTATTTTCAGGGTCGTTGTCCTGCTGAAAGGTGAACCTCCACCCCAGGCTCAAGTCTTTTGCAGCCTTTTATAGGTTTTCTTCCAGAATTACCCTGTGTTTAGCTCCATCCATCTTCCAACCAACTCCAACCAGCTCACTTGTCCCTTATAAAGAAAAAAATCCCCACAACATGATGCTGCCACCACCACGTGTAACAGTGGGGATGATGTATTCAGGGTGATGTGCAGACCTTTTTTGGCATGTTTATCTTTTTGTTTCAAGGGCGAAAAAGTATAAATTTGGACCTGAGCCTCTTCTTCTACATGTTTGTTGTGTCCCCTACATGACTTGCAGAAAATTATACTTAGTTTTCCAGTCCAAAAACTCATGAACATGGACACACCCTTGATCAGATCATCACATTTGGTTTCAGTCCAGTTAATCTTTTAACTAATAAAATACACATTTCAGCTCATTTTTACTGTTTTAATTTTACACTAGCTTCTGTGACTGGTAACCAGAGAGGCACTCGATGTTTTACACCTATCAATTTCCAGAGTATAGAACATTTTTATCACATCAAGAAAGATCTAAATACTTCTTACAACTCAAATTCCCAAGAACCTAAATTGCTTTTAAGACAATTAACTCTTTAATCGATTGCCCTCATGTGAGAAATGAAATACTGTATCTTTTACTGAGAAATGTGAATCATTTTGCTCCTTTTTGTTAATAAGATTTCTTACATCAGAAACTAAAGTGTATCTTCTTCCTTTACCTCTCAGTATTTAGAGGTACAGCAGAAGTTTAATTTATTTCATCCACTTTCTCAGTCTTAATTAATGAGAACAACGAATAGCATGAAGTCCTCTTCCTCTATTTTAGATGTTTAACAACAAATGTATTTTTAAAAGTTTAAACCTTTTAATCTCTAGAAATTTTAACAATGTTTAATAAGTATTCATCCTATGGGTTTGTTCTCTTGATTTTTAAATTAGCTGTTGTCCAAACATAATCGAAGAAACCTGGCCTTGACACTGATGATTTTAACAATTAACGGCCGATTTCCAAATTACCTTTAATTGCCAACATTTAAAGAAAGTGCTTTACATTCCGTTTTTAACCATCTTGAATAGAAAACTTACTTCTTGAGAAATTTGAATGTGGGTTCTCTTCTTCTAAAAGCTATGAAAGGCATTAGGATGTACTTAGATGCTGGTTATTGTTCTGTTCTGGTATTCCTAGACCTCTCTGCTGCGTTTGATACAGTTGATCACACAGTTTTATTAAATCGTCTCTGGTATTGTTGACTGAGACCGCTCTGGAGTTGTTCACATCTTACCTAAGGGACAGATATGTCTCTCTATCTATTAGTAATACATCCTCCAGATTTGTAAAACCTACCAGTGGTGTACTCCATGGGTCAATACTTGGTTCTTTATTGTTCTCTATTTACATGCTACCACCGGGTCAGGTCATCCACAATCAGAACATCTCTTTTCATTTTTATGCAGATGACTCTGAAATGTATTTATCCTTAAATGCCTCTGACGTCTCTGCAATCATTGATCCCATTACCTGTCTCTCAGACATAAAGGAATCGATGTCTTGGAACATCTTATTGAATGATGATATATCTGAGGTGATGGTTTTTGAACCTGGAGCCCACAGAGATCCTGTCATACAGACACTTCTTTCTTTTGGTTTCTGTTGCACCCCTGAGGCCAGGAACCTGCTAGTAGTCCTGGATTTAGATGTAAACTCTACAAAACACTTTAGTAAAATAAAACAACAGCTATTTTCCCAATAAGAACAGAAATCAGAGTTGTCATCTGTCATTGACATACATATCCTTATTTATGCCTTTGTTTCTTGCCATCTTGATAACTGTAATTCATTATTTGCTAACCTGCCACTAAAAGCTCTAAATTGTCTACAGCTTATACAAAACACACAGATCCTAACATTTCCTTCCAACTTTTTCTTCACTGAGCTGGCTAGCTGTGAACGGTCTCATCCCAGTGTTTTTTTTCTGAGCTTCTTTCTCCTTACACTCCTTCTAGGACTGGTTGTCAAACCGACTGTTGCTTTCTCTTCCCAGAGGAATGCATGCAAAGGAGAGGATTTCATAATCAGAGCTCCTCTTTTGTTGAATGCTCTTCCATTTGATATCAGGCAGGCCTCCATGTCCTCTTTTAAAACTCCTTAAAACAATTTTGTAAATCAGCTTATTTTGATTGAGCTCTTATTCTTTTAATATCAGCTTTTGTATTTTATTATAAAATTGTATGTATTTTTTGGTTTGTTTTTATCTACATGAAGCACTGTGTAACTTTGTTTTAAAAAAGTCCTATATAAGTAAAGTTTATTATTATTTTAAGACTGGACTTTTATGGCGTTTCAGCTGTAGCATTTTTTAACAGCACTTCCAGATTTGGGGAGTGCACAGGACTTGGCTGCTTCTCTGATTAATGCAGTCCGTATCCAGCCATTCAGTTTAGACGGACCACCATCTCCTATGGGGTTTGCAGTTGGGTCATAATTTTTCACAGTATTTATACTGGAATTAATTTGCACACACATGGACATGCTAAAGAGGTGACATCGTGATTGTGCTGTGCACTGTGATTTTATTTAGGGGTATCAGAGTGAATGAGTAGAACACATGCGCATAAAACACTTTTTGTATTACCTTTATTCCACTTCAGAATTAAGCACTACTTTGTGTTGTTTTATGACATAAAATCCTAATCACGCACTTTGAAAATCGACATTTTACCGTGGTCAAAATGTGACAGGAGTTCAGGAGATATGTATACGTTTGCCACACATTGTAACCAGCCTAAATTTGCAGGTATACCTTTATTAGAGATGGTTAGAAATGTCTATCTTGTAAAAAACATCATCTTTGTCAGCAGTAATTTGAGTTTTATTAATTCTGTCTAGTCTGAGGGGCCGTTTAGCTCTATTAATCCTCTCTCAAAGGCATGTTAGAGGCGTCGGAGGCTGTTATGTGAACCCTGAAGGTTTTCATAGTCATACATTCTGATTTTCTCTCAAGGACGATGTTGTAGTCAAGGTGAGGAGAGCAGCAGGAGCACAGCAAAGCCACCTGAGAGAGAAAACACCTGGCAGAAGCAACAGATTTTCAAGGCCAGAGCAGCCGTAAAAAGGGCAAATCAATTATTACAGTGGATGTTTATCGCAGTGAGGTAAAGCTCAGGCAGGCCCAAGGGGAAGCGTGAGGAGGACTCAGCACAAAGCTGGCAGGGGTGGAGAGCTGAAAAAAACAAGCATCCATTTATTCCTGGCACCAAGAAGGTTAAACAAAAACAGAAAAACGTTCAAAATATTTTCCACAACTCATGGTGGTGCTTGTGCTGGGCTTCTAACAATCAGCCTAGTTTGCCTTCTTACCAGTAGGAGTATCAGTCCAAACTGTCTAAATGCATCTCTACAAAGTGGTCAGGATAACTCATAGTACAAGATTTGTTAGAAATACAATATGGCTGCAGTGCAAAAGATTGAAAACAATCTGACATTTTCCTTCCTCTTCACAATTAAACATGAATTTGTCCTAATCTATTGTATAAAATCCCACCCAAAAACAAAATTTAACTTACACGAGTATTTTTGCGACACACCGGATATCTTAATCCCCGTCAAATTCATCATGGATGATGTATTAAACAGATTCCAATATCCTCCCCACTTGTACATGTAGTGGAATTTTCTTATCAAAGTGGGAGAGAAGTTGACTCACAACAAGAGAAAATCTGGACTTTGTCTTTTTAAAATTTATTCAAAGGCAGTCAGCGTTTGAATGACTCTGTCACTAAGCAAGTCAGTTAAGCAGAGCCCCGAACACCAGTCCCACACATGTATTTATACCAAACATGACAGTGTTATCTAAACTTCAAAGAGTCTGTGTTTTATGGCCCTAGACCCTCCTCAAGTTATCTATGAGCAGACCATCTGCTCTTCCTGAGACATCACCCTAAAGGATGGGTTTTAACCATTAAACTTCTGATAATGGCTTTACAGCTTCCAACACAGATGTTCTGAGGTGAGAGGTAACCTAAGGGTCATACACTTTGGAACACTTAACAGTAAGAATTTCCATCACATACACAACCCACAAAAAGAACTGACAACATGTGAATACCCCGTGCACGGATCCCAAAATGCAAATGCTTCTCAGTAGTGGTAAGGGCTGTGTTCAGTAATTACATTTTACACCACGTTCCGCTTATCCTCCCCTATAGCCAGAGAGCAAAGCTTGATTTTGCATGCAGGACCTCCACCCTGAATTACATTATCATGGTCCACAACAATGCAGTTGAAGGGACAAGCTCAGCCCAGATTAGATTAAAACCATCATGACATTTGTGAGTTGGCAACTCCGGATTGCAAATTGGAATTCCTTACATTTATTTAAGCAGGAAAGACTTCTTTAAATAAAAATTTGTTTTATAAGCATGTCCTTGCTAAAGATGCACAGATGCCCTTCACACAGTGATACACCTTCTGTTTGTATACACGCAGTATTTCTACAGAAGACTGGCTTGATTATGCATTAATATGAGAAAAATAACCTGCTGAATAATGTAAGAAGCCAGAGACCAAGAATATGCAAATAAGTCATTGGTTGCTTTGGTGATGCCCACCTTTCTGGGAGGTAGCAGGAAGCTCTACAGTGCCACTGTTTGTGTCAGTCCATTGTTCATTCCCAAAGATTATTTGTTAAATGAGCTTTAGTCAGTCAGTCATTTTCTACAACTTATTCCATAGTGGGTCACAGGGGAGCTGGTGCCTATCTCCAGCAGTCTATGGGCGAGAGGCGGGGTACACCCTGGATAGATCGCCAGTCCATCGCAGGGCAACACACATACAACCATGCACACACTCATTCACACTCCTAAGGGCTATTTAGAGTGATCAATTAACCTAACAGGCATGTCTTTGGACTTTGGGAGGAAGCCGGAGTACCCGGTGAGAACCCACGCATGCACTGGGAGAACATGCAAACTCCATGCAGAAAGACCCCCGGCCAGGAATCGAACCCAGGACCTTCTTGCTGCAAGGCAACAGTGCTACCAACTGCCCCACCATGCAGCCCCAAATGAGCTTTAAAAAATCTGAAAAGATTTATAGTTTTTTTTTTAAGTTGTCTATATACCAGAATTAATAGTTTTATCAATCAAAGCAGCCCCAGACCATTACACTACCACCACCATGTTTGAGTCTAAATATGATGTTCCTTTTCTGAAATCCTGTCAGTTTTACCCTAGATGTAATGGGACAGACAAAATTTTCCACTTTTGTCTCGTCAGTCCCCAGAATATTTTCCCAAAAGTCATGGGCATCAGCAAGATGTTTTTGGCAAATAGAAGACTGGTCTTTGTGTTTCTTTTTGTTTTAGTCAGTAGCACTTTGGAACTCTCCAACAGATGCCATAGTTGCTATTGAATTGTGAACTCTGACCTTAACTGAGACATGTGAGGCCTGGTGTTTTATTTTAGGTTCTAAAATAAAACGACGATATGAGAACAAACATGTGAGTGGCAAATTTATGATTGACATATTTCAGCTATAGTCAATCAAGCGTTCTTTACTTGTCTTTTTCTACACATTTGAAAAGTATCCTCAAAACACTGATACCATATGATGCCCTTAGAGTATTTATTTCTAAACATTGTGAATTTAGTCTATGTGTTTATGTTTTAAACATTTTAAATCTGAAAAGACATCTGAAATTGAAGCTGAAGGAAATAAAGTTTTCACTCTCTAGTCACAGACGACCAGTATGATTCATAAATGAATGCATTGGTGTTTATAGTAAATTTTTTGATTTTACCAAATTTATCCATTTGTGTGGTTTGTGTGCCTGCAGATGTATCAGCATGGCAGGGATCTCTGCGAGAGCCTCTGGGGTGATGCCTTCATGACGGTGGAGGATGACCAGCAGGAAGTAGGAGAGGCAGGAGAGACTGGAGCGGAGGGTCGCCCCTGTGGCTGCCTGACCCTCAGTCCCTCGGACAAGGATGTGATCGCAGCCCTCCGGGCCCAGCAGGATGACCCGGAGGAGCTGGACACCACCAAGACTGGCCTGCCTCAGTACCGGGCTCCCTGCAAAGCCAAGATGCTGATACAGGCCAAGAGTGGCAAGAGGGTAAACTCTGTGATCCACAAGCGCTCGGTGGAGATTGAAGATGTGGAGGGGAGTGGAAGCGGTTTGTAGATCAGGTTCGGTGGCCGTCTAGGAAAAGTTATCTCTCTAGTTTCCAATGCATACAGCTTAACTCTAAAAATAAAGGCATAACCTTGATCCTCTAATAAAACTCACCACACTTACTCAGACAAAGATATTTAAATCAAGAGATTTTTGAACAACAATCCATCAGCATGGTAATATGCCATGTTCTACATGTGGTAAAATAAAAACTGCAGTAATATCTGAATCCAGTGTGTCACCCTTCATTATCGGGTTACTTCTCCTATGAAAGTATTAAAAACATAATTTACCTGCATATAAACCACCGTTCTGCTCTTCTGAGACATCTACCTAACTTTAGGCTATTCATTACTTATTTCTTAAATGCAGATCTTACTGTTGTGATACCATTCTGTGCAGTCTGCTGTGAAGTAGTAGAGACAGTCACTCGTAGTCATAATTATGAATCCAATCTAAGTTTTCTTTGACAGGAAACTGGCCTGCATGTGGGCAAAGAGTTGGGATGTGTTTGATACCAGAGAGGGGGTGGAATATTCGGATTTCAAAACAAAGTTTCATTGGTAGTTTCATTACTAATGTTCTGTTGGTGTCTCTTTTATAATTATGTGTAGGGTAAAGTAATGTTAGATGTATGTTTTGTAAAAAAGGAAATCTGGTTTGTCTGGAGGAAGGTGAGCTTGTTTAAATTTGTGTTTTTGTGTTTTTCTTGACGTTCTGAATAAAGACAGCCATTCTAAACGTAACACTGACTTTGTCATTTATAAACCCCTCAGCATACATATGTGGACAGGTTTTAAAGCAGGATTAGGCTATAAAACAATATCCCAGGTTTAACATCTGGAAATGGAAACAGTATGGCACAAATGCAAACCTATCAAGACATCGGCGTTCACGGCAGGCTCCACTGTGGGAGAGGAGCTGTGGAGTGAGGGCTGTACAGGTCCTTCTCAAAATATTAGCATATTGTGATAAAGTTAATTATTTTCCATAATGTCATGATGAAAATTTAACATTCATATATTTTAGATTCATTGCACACTAACTGAAATATTTCAGGTCTTTTATTGTCTTAATACGGATGATTTTGGCATACAGCTCATGAAAACCCAAAATTCCTATCTCACAAAATTAGCATATCATTAAAAGGGTCTCTAAACGAGCTATGAACCTAATCATCTGAATCAACGAGTTAACTCTAAACACCTGCAAAAGATTCCTGAGGCCTTTAAAACTCCCAGCCTGGTTCATCACTCAAAACCCCAATCATGGGTAAGACTGCCGACCTGACTGCTGTCCAGAAGGCCACTATTGATACCCTCAAGCAAGAGGGTAAAACACAGAAAGAAATTTCTGAACAAATAGGCTGTTCCCAGAGTGCTGTATCAAGGCACCTCAGTGGGAAGTCTGTGGGAAGGAAAAAGTGTGGCAGAAAACGCTGCACAACGAGAAGAGGTGACCGGACCCTGAGGAAGATTGTGGAGAAGGGCCGATTCCAGACCTTGGGGGACCTGCGGAAGCAGTGGACTGAGTCTGGAGTAGAAACATCCAGAGCAGGATATGGGCTACAGGTGCCGCATTCTCCAGGTCAAGCCACTTTTGAACCAGAAACAGCGGCAGAAGCGCCTGACCTGGGCTACAGAGAAGCAGCATTGGACTGTTGCTCAGTGGTCCAAAGTACTTTTTTCGGATGAAAGCAAATTCTGCATGTCATTCGGAAATCAAGGTGCCAGAGTCTGGAGGAAGACTGGGGAGAAGGAAATGCCAAAATGCCAGAAGTCCAGTGTCAAGTACCCACAGTCAGTGATGGTCTGGGGTGCTGTGTCAGCTGCTGGTGTTGGTCCACTGTGTTTTATCAAGGGCAGGGTCAATGCAGCTAGCTATCAGGAGATTTTGGAGCACTTCATGCTTCCATCTGCTGAAAAGCTTTATGGAGATGAAGATTTCATTTTTCAGCACGACCTGGCACCTGCTCACAGTGCCAAAACCACTGGTAAATGGTTTACTGACCATGGTATCACTGTGCTCAATTGGCCTGCCAACTCTCCTGACCTGAACCCCATAGAGAATCTGTGGGATATTGTGAAGAGAACGTTGAGAGACTCAAGACCCAACACTCTGGATGAGCTAAAGGCCGCTATCGAAGCATCCTGGGCCTCAGCAGTGCCACAGGCTGATTGCCTCCACGCCACGCCACATTGAAGCAGTCATTTCTGCCAAAAGATTCCCGACCAAGTATTGAGTGCATAACTGTACATGATTATTTGAAGGTTGACGTTTTTTGAATTAAAAACACTTTTCTTTTATTGGTCGGATGAAATATGCTAATTTTGTGAGATAGGAATTTTGGGTTTTCATGAGCTGTATGCCAAAATCATCCGTATTAAGACAATAAAAGACCTGAAATATTTCAGTTAGTGTGCAATGAATCTAAAATATATGAATGTTAAATTTTCATCATGACATTATGGAAAATAATGAACTTTATCACAATATGCTAATATTTTGAGAAGGACCTGTCTAGCACAGGAGAGAGCAAGAGGAAGGGACCTGTAAATTGTGCTTCAAATTGTGTTCAAATTTTCAGGCTATATCCATGGTTTTGTCAGAACTCCCTACTGCATCTTTAGTTAGAGGATTAACCAACAGGGCAATAAACCTAAATCTACATCAGTGGTGTCCAAACTTTTTGTTTTGTTTGGGGCAAAGTTGTTGGGTCAAAAGTACTTACAGGTCAAAAAAATACAATGTTTTAAAAAACTAAAATCACAAAAAATTGTATTGAGAACTTTTTTTACCTGCTTAATGATAAACTGAACATGCAATATTTCCATTAAGCAAATAAAGAAGTCCGATTTGCTTTGATAAGGGATGTGTAAATCATAATAGATCCAAAACCTAAAAAGGTTTTTGCATGTTTGCTAAAAGGCATCTAGTTTACAAACTTTTGGGCTTTTTTGAACAAATGTAGTCTATTCTCAGTTATAAGAAGAGGATTTGGGTCATTATTTCTTTCAAAACACTTGCTGTATTTATCCAAGTTTAGTAAATTAATTAAAAGCAGACTCTGTTTTTCAGTAAACGTTACTGGATAGATGTGATCTTATTAACTAGGAAAGATTGGGTCTACAAAGACAAATACTTTGTGTTGTACCCAACATTTCCATTGTAGGAAGAATTTTATTCGTCATCAATAGTTTTGCTCGAATGAAAAAAACAAATGTCTCCATCTGCATCACTGCAAAAAGCTGGTTGTTCATAATCTGCTGTATCTAAGCATATTCATGGAAAGTTGAGTAGAAGGAAAATGTATGGAAGAAAAAGTTGCACCAGCAACAGGGATAACCATCAAGCAAAATCAATTCAGGAATTTGGGGGAGCTTCACAAGGAGTGGAGTGAGGCTGGAGTCAGCGTATCAAGTGACGCCCTCTTCAGATGAAAGTAAAGCACTGATGCAGTAATTCATGAAGGGACCCCTAACCAAGTTTTAAGAGCATAGAAATGAGCATACTGCGCAGAAGCCTGATATTTCTGTGTGAAACTTCATTTTTGTATTGATCTTATGTAATTTTCTAATTTTATGAGACACTTTTGGGTTTTCATTACCTGTTAGCCAAAATAATCTAAATTATAATAATGGCTTGAAATTGAACTACTGTGATATATGAGTTTCACCTTCTGAAATGAGGGACAATAAATATCTAACTTTTTCACGACATTTAAATTTTTGAGATGTACCTGTATATTCGGATTGTCCCTTGCACCATAAAGCACCATAACATGTATTATTATTATTATTATTATTATTATTTAATATATATTATTATTTATTATTACTCACATTTGTTAACATGAAGCCATCATGATACATTATTTTATTGATTTCACATCTAACCCTGAACTGATTTCAATGGTAAAATCTTCAGAAATTATGGGTTATAAAATTGCAGTCCAAACATTTATAATAACCCTAAAAACTTCCAGTCCCAGCACGGGACCTTGTAAAACACCACAAGACATTTTTTATGCCTTTGACTTCGTATTATTGAATGAAACGTTACGTCTAAATTACTTCACCAGTGACATGCAGTCGCTCTTATTTTATATTGCACAATAATATGTATTGTTCAAATTCAGCAGTGATGAATAATAAACACTGTTTATACAGTGCCTTAAAAAAGTATTGTCAGGGTTGGAGTTCTCTGTGTTTTTTTGCATGTTTGTGTTTGGTTTTCTAGAGGGCGTTGGAGAGCAGGAGCGGTGAGACAGGTGTTCTCCATGCACCGGTGATGAGGCTCCTGGAGTATTTAAGCAGGAGGCAGCAAGCATGTCAGCGTTCAAGTGTTAGCCTTCAGTGGTACTATCCAAGCCGACCTTTGAGCCGCTTCTCGTATTGCTTGCCTCAACTTTGTTAACCTATTTTGTCTTTTCAGACCTCCAATCCTGCCTCCACAAAACCTGTCCACCCTCCACTGCTCCACTCGTGTCCACCATACAATCCTCCAAACACCATTAACGTCCAAGGGACTATGTATCGTGGCATAACTCACCTCCGTAGTTCCATGCTGTTTCCTCCGGCCCGACTTCCTCTCCTCCTGGCGGTTTGTCAACAACCAACTAGTAAGAAACAGAACACCATTAGTTTCCCATCTTAGTTACCGTCTTAACTTACCTATGCTTTCTTCCTTACAGATTTGCCTACTGTGCCAAGACCGTACTTACTTCTGTGCTTTCAATAAATCTGTAAAATACTTCCTGGTTTCCTTTGAGCGTTTACTGCATGCGGGTCAGAACTATCCGTAAAACGATGACAGACTAGACCTATTGTACTTATTTTATCCGGTAATCACCGGGAACTTATCTCCTTTTATGTGTTCCCAGCAGCTAAACATGCTTTGGTTTTGGGATTCCCTTGGCTATGTAAACATAACCCACACCTTAATTGGGCTGAGGGTAGAGTAGAATTATGGTCCACCAGCTGTCACGGTTCTTGCCTTAAGGTTGCAGTCGTACCCACTTCCATCGATCCCGCTATCAATGAAAGTGATTTTCCTGATTTATCACACATTCCTGAGCTCTACCTTGACCTTAAGCAGGCCTTCAGTAAATCCAAGGCACTTTCCTTGCCTGCTCATGGCCTTATGATTGTCCTATCAATCAACTTCCTGGAGCCACTTTTCCCTCTAGCAGACTTTATCCCATTTCTCAACATGAGCGACAGTCTATGGAGAAATATATTGACGAGTCCCTCTGCAGGTTTAATTCGGCCATCCTCTTCACCCCTAGGTGCAGGTTTCTTTTTTGTTAAGGATAGTTCTTTGCGACTATGCATTGATTACCGGGGATTAAACAACATCACCAGTAGGAATAGTTACCCTCTTCCACTGCTTTCCCCTGCTTTCGAGCCTGTACGTGAGGCCACAGTTTTCACGAAACTAGACCTTAGAAATGCTTACCATTTAGTTAGGATCCACCAGGGGGATTTAATGTGCACCTCATCTCTCCTGTTTCCACCAGAACTGTCCGTCGGGAGCTCCACAGGGTCAATATACACGGCCGGGCTGCTATAGCCAAACCTTTGGTCACTCATGCCAATGCCAAACGTCGGTTTCAATGGTGCAAGGAGCGCAAATCTTAGGCTGTGGACAATGTGAAACATGTATTGTTCTCTGATGAGTCCACCTTTACTGTTTTCCCCACATCCGGGAGAGTTACGGTGTGGAGAAGCCCCAAAGAAGCGTACCACCCAGACTGTTGCATGCCCAGAGTGAAGCATGGGGGTGGATCAGTGATGGTTTGGGCTGCCATATCATGGCATTCCCTTGGTCCAATACTTGTGCTAGAAGGAAGTGTCACTGCCAAGGACTACCGAACCATTCTTGAGGACCATGTGCATCCAATGGTTCAAACATTGTATCCTGAAGGCGGTGCCGTGTATCAGGATGACAATGCACCAATACACACAGCAGGACTGGTGAAAGATTGGTTTGATGAACATGAAAGTGAAGTTGAACATCTCCCATGGCCTGCACAGTCACCAGATCTAAATATTATTGAGCCACTTTGGGGTGTTTTGGAGGAGAGAGTCAGGAAACGTTTTCCTCCACCTGTATCACGTAGTGACCTGGCCACTATCCTGCAAGAAGAATGGCTTAAAATCCCTCTGACCACTGTGCAGGACTTGTATATGTCATTCCCAAGATGAATTGATGCTGTATTGGCCGCAAAAGGAGGCCCTACAACATACTAATAAATTATTGTGGTCTAAAACCAGGTGTTTCAGTTTCATTGTCCAACCCCTGTAGCTTTGGACTTTGTAACCGGGTTACCTTCATCCAGAGGCATGACTGTCATTTTGACTATTATAGATCGTTTTTCTAAGGCTTGTCACTTCGGGCCGTTGAGGAAGCTTCCCTCGGCTTTCCAGACAGCTCAGCTCCTCATCAAACATGTTATGCGGCTACACGGTATACCCCAGGATATTTCATCTCACCGAGGGCCCCAGTTTGTCTCCCAGGTCTGGCGCCAGTTTTGCTCCGCTTTGGGAGCCAAGGTCTCGCTGACCTCGGGTTACCACCCCCTGTCTAATGGCCAAGTTGAGAGACTCAACCAACAACTCGAGTCCACGCTCAGGTGCGTTTTACCTCCTCCTCTCCGTTAGACTGGACAGAGCATCTTAACTGGGTAGAGTACATCATAAATTCTCAGGTTTCGTCTGCTACTGGTGTTTCCCCATTTGAAGCCTCTTCAGGGTATCAGCCGCCCCTTTTTGCAGCGGATGAGCGTGACGTAGCCATTACCTCTGTCCGTCACCATGTTCGCCGGTGCACGCTTATTTGGAGAAGAACTGTTGAAGCCCTCCAACGCACCGCCGCCCAGAACAAGCGCATCACTGACCGCAAGAGGCATCTCCCCGGTTTATCAGCCAGGACAGAAAGTCTGGTTGTCCTCTCGGGACATCCCAATAAAGGCGATGTCTAAGAAGCTGTCCCCTCGGTTTATTGGTCCTTATGTTATCGAGTCCCTCATTGGTCCTTCTGCCGTTTGTCTTCGGTTACCTTCCTCCTTACGTGTTCACCCCACTTTTCATGTACAGTGCCTTGCGAAAGTAATCGGCCCCCTTGAACTTTTCAACCTCTTGCCACATTTCAGGCTTCAAACATAAAGATATAAAATTCTAATTTTTTGTGTAGAATCAACCACAAGTGGGACACAATCGTGAAGTGGAATGAAATTTATTGGATGTGTCAAACTGTTTTAACAAATAAAAAACTGAAAAGTGGGGTGTGTGATATTATTCTGCCCCCTTGCGTTAATACTTTGTAGCGCCACCCTTTGCCGCAATTACAGCTGCAAGTCGCTTGGGGTATGTCTCTATCAGTTTTGCAAATCGAAAGACTGAAATTCTTGCCCATTCTTCCTTGCAAAACAGCTCAAGCTCAGTGAGGTTGGATGGAGAGCGTTCGTGAACAGCAGTCTTCAGCTCTTTCCACAGATTCTCGATTGGATTCAGGTCTGGACTTTGACTTGGCCATTCCAACACCTGGATACGTTTATTTGTGAACCATTCCATTGTAGATTTGGCTTTATGTTTTGGATCATTGTCTTGTTGGAAGATAAATCTCTGTCCCAGTCTCAGGTCTCTTGCAGACTCCAACAGGTTTTCTTCCAGAATGGTCCTGTATTTGGCCCCATCCATCTTCACATCAATTTTGACCATCTTTCCTGTCCCTGCTGATGAAAAGCAGGCCCAAACCATGATACTGCCACCACCATGTTTGACAGTGGGGATGGTGTGTTCAGGGTCATGAGCTGTGTTGCTTTTACACTAAACATATCGTTTTGCGTTGTGGCCAAACAGTTCAATTTTGGTTTCATCTGACCAGAGCACCTTCTTCCACATGTTTGGTGTGTCTCCCAGGTGGCTTGTGGCAAACTTTAAACGAGACTTTTTATGGATATCTTTGAGAAATGGCTTTCTTCTTGCCACTCTTCCATAAAGGCCAGATTTGTTCAGTGTACGACTGATTGTTGTCCTATGGACAGACTCTCCCACCTCAGTTGTAGATCTCTGCAGTTCATCCAGAGTGATCATGGGCCTCTTGGCTGCATCTCTGATCAGTCTTCTCCTTGTTCGAGATGAAAGTTTAGAGTGACGGCCGGGTCTTGGTAGATTTGCAGTGGTCTGATACTCCTTCCATTTCAATATGATTGCCTGCACAGTGGTCCTTGGGATGTTTAAAGCTTGGGAAATCTTTTTGTATCCAAATCCGGCTTTAAACTTCTCCAGAACAGTATCTTGGACCTGCCTGGTGTGTTCCTTGGTCTTCATGATGCTCTCTGCGCTTTGAACAGAACCCTGAGACTATCACAGAGCAGGTGCATTTATACGGAGACTTGATTACACACAGGTGGATTCTATTTATCATCATCAGTCATTTGGGACAACATTGGATCATTCAGAGATCCTCTCTGAACCTCTGGAGTGAGATTGCTGCACTGAAAGTAAAGGGGCTGAATAATATTGCACGCAGCACTTTTCAGTTTTTTATTTGTTAAAAAAGTTTGACACATCCAATAAATTTTATTCCACTTGACGATTGTGTCCCACTTGTGGTTGATTCTTCACAAAAAATATTTATTTTATATCTTTATGTTTGAAGCCTGAAATATGGCAAGAGGTTGAAAAGTTCAAGGGGGCCGAATACTTTCGCAAGGCACTGTATCTCAGGTTAAGCCAGTCATTGTCAACAGTTCGTTTTCCCATGGATGGATCTGCAAACAGGTGTCTCGTTAACGCTGTGCTGCTGGATTTCCTCCTGCTGATCTTTTCCTGGATTCGGCCTCCGATCCTGCCTCCACGAAACCTGTCCACCCTCCACCGCTCCACTCGTGCCCACCATACAATCCTCCAAACACCGTTAACGTCCAAGGGACTAAGTATCGTGGCAGAACTCACCTCCGTAGTCCCATGCTGTTTCCTCCGGCCCGACTCCCTCTCCTCCTGGTGGTTTGTCAACAACCAACTAGTAAGAAACAGAACACCATTAGTTTCCCATCTTAGTTACCGTCTTAACTATGCTTTCTTCCTTACAGCTTTGCCTACTGTGCCAAGACCATACTTACTTCTGTGCTTTCAATAAATCTGTAAAACACTTCCTGGTTTCCTTTGAGCGTTTACTGCATGTGGGTCAGAACTATCCGTAAAACGATGACAAGTGTTTCTTTTCCCCTTAATCCTCAGGGTATTTGAGCTGAATTTTAATTTGAAAGACCAACACAGTGTAGAGTATAATTGTGCTTTAATCTAAGTGTCAGTTGGGGAGTAAATTATTTCGAATTGTTTGATCAAATGTGTAAATTAGAATTATTTGCATGTTTCGGATTTGTTTTTAGCGTTTGTGTTTACTTGGTCCATGCTGACTCAGTGGAGATGAAAACGATGGGGTGCAGCTGACTTTCAGGCCTTCAATGATGAGAAGGTGTGTGAGCACTTTAGCGAGGCACTGTATGTTAAACAGTTTTTTGTAAATTTTAATGAATACACACCTAAATGACAGACAACTTTTGAGAGATTTTAAAGTCTAGAAAAAGGAAAAAGCAAGGTTTTGTTCATCACAGATTCCTATATGGAGTTTAGACAAGAGAAAAAATTAAAAGATTTTTAAATAACTTCATCAGAACAATGTTGTTGGCTTTATCTGGAACCGTTTGGAAATATGCATATCTATCCACACTGAAGATCCATTCATCTCATCAGAGATGGGTTCTGCAAACTTGTCACCTTATTCAGAAATGCTTCTGTGCTCTCCATTTCTTCAAAAATTGAACCTCCTGCTGAGTGGAACCGGGCGCACTGTCTCTGCTCCATGAATCAGAAACCTCATAGTTCTGGAAATAGACCATGCACCCCAGATCTCGCCTTGTGTTCTCACTAGCTACTCCCATATCTGCTTATTGCACTAAGATATAACCCAAAATATGTTTTTTTTCCTCAGCAAAATTAGGACATCGCTAAAAAATTATTTTATCAAATTCAGCTCCTCCTCCACTCCAGTAATGCGTAGTGTGTCCTGAAGCATGTCCTCAACCACTTTTGACAGTTTCTTGTTTTAGTAATGGCTTCTCACTACCATCAGATCCTCATTTACAAATACATCATGACAAGTGTGTTTACCCTCCCACTCAAACAGCTGTCACTCACTCTTTCTGCTTTCACATCTACTGCTGTGAGGGAGGAATCTAAATGCTTGCATGTTTACAGTGTACTATACCAGCTCAGTGTACTTTTACACTGTCCAATTTTGCACATATACAGTCCTTTGCTGAAGTAGTCCTTGAGCCCTTGAGCTTTTATTCATTTTGTCACATTAAAAACAAACTATAATGTAATTCATTGGGATTTTTTGACAGTGCACAAACCATGTATCATTTGTGATCTCCTACACGTTCAACAAAAAAAAAAAATTTAATGTATTGTTCATTTGATGCCCCTAATTAAAATCAAGTTTTTCCTATTTTCTTCAGAATCCACTTAATTCTATATACACTGCTCAAAAAATAAAGGGAACACTTAAACAACACGATATAACTCCAAGTAAATCAAACTTATGTGAAATCAAACTGTCCACTTAGGAAGCAACACTGATTGACAATCAATTTCACAGCTGTAGTGCAAATGAAATAGACAACAGGGGGAAATCTTTGGCGATTAGAAAGACACTCTCAATAAAGGAGTGGTTCTGCAGGTGGGGACCACAGACCACTTCTCAGTACCTATGCTTTCTGGCTGATGTTTTGGTCACTTTTGAATATTGGTGGTGCTTTCACACTCGTGGTAGCATGAGACGGACTCTACAACCCACACAAGTGGCTCAGGTAGTGCAGCTCATCCAGGATGGCACATCAATGCGAGCTGTGGCAAGAAGGTTTGTTGTGTCTGTCAGCGTAGTGTCCAGAGCCTGGAGGCGCTACCAGGAGACAGGCCAGTACACCAGGAGACGTGGAGGAGGCCCTAGGAGGGCAACAACCCAGCAGCAGGACCGCTGCCTCCGTCTTTGTGCAAGGAGGAACAGGAGGAGCACTGCCAGAGCCCTGCAAAATGACCTCCAGCAGGCCACAAATGTGCATGTGTCTGCACAAACGGTTAGAAACCGACTCCATGAGGATGGTATGAAGGCCCGACGTCCACAAATGGGGGTTGTGGTCACACCCCAACACCGTGCAGGACGCTTGGAATTTGCCAGAGAACACCAGGATTGGCAAATTCGCCACTGGCGCCCTGTGCTCTTCACAGATGAAAGCAGGTTCACACTGAGCACATGTGACAGACGTGACAGAGTCTGGAGACACCGTGGAGAGCGATCTGCTGCCTGCAGCATCCTTCAGCAAGACCAGTTTGGCAGTGGGTCAGTAACGGTGTGGGGTGGCATTTCTTTGGAGGTTCCCTTTTTTGAGCAGTGTACTTTCATCTAGGTATAAATGCAGCTGTTTAATCAACTGACAGCTTTTAGTTGTGCATTCTACATGTAAGATAATGTAGGGAGGAAAACTAACTGTAATGCAAATTCGGCTAATGCTTAGGTTTAGGGCTAAGTTGTGAATTGAGTTTAGGGTTACACTACCAGTCGAACGTTTTGATACACTTTCTCACTTAATGGGTCTCTTTATTTTCACAAATATTTACATCGTAGATTTTCACCAAAGGCATCAAAACTATGAATGAAAACACATGGAATTATGTAGTAAACAAAAAATGTGAAATGACTCTAAACATTTTACATTTGAGATTCTTCCAAATAGCCACCCTTTGCTTTGATGACTGATTTGCTGTCTTGGTGTTCTCTCCATGAGCTTCATGAGGTGGTCACCTGAAATGGTTTCCAAAGAGTCTGAGGAACTTCCCAGAAGTTCCTTGAGAAGCAGCCCAAGGCTAATATTTCAGTCATTACAGCAAAGGGCGGCTACTTTAAGGAATCTAAAATAAAAAATATATTTAAAGTTATTTTACTAATTTTTGTTTGCTATATGTGTTTATTGTCAGTTATGATGCCTTCAGTGAGAATCTACATACAATGTAAATGATCATGAAAATAAAGAAAACCATTCAAAGAAAAAGTGTGTCTAAAACTTTTGACTAGTAGTGTATGTACCCGTGACCTTAGGTTTAGGGTTAGGTTCAGGGTTAGAGCATAGAAATCAAAAGAGAATGAATAGAAGTCAGTTTGTGTGTGTTCCTGTCTTGACATCACAGTGAGAACCATTTTTCCGATTTCACCATCAAATTGAGGACCGTTTGTACCAAAGTGAGGACATTTTGCTGGTCCTCACGACCTATTTTGCTAACGGTTAGGTTTAGGACTAAGGTGTGAACTGAGTTTAGGTTAAGGTTAGGGTTAGGCATGCACTGGTAATGATTAGGTTTGGGGTTATTGTCAGGGTTAGGGCATAGAAATGGTTGAAAATGACTGAAAATCAATGGAAGTCAATGGGAGTCAACACATGGTCCTCACTACATATGGCAAAACAAGAGTGTGTGTGTGTGTGTGTGTGTGTGTGTGTGTGTGTGTGTGTGTGTGTGTGTGTGTGTGTGTGTGTGTGTGTGCGTGTGTGTGTGTGTTCTGCAGCTTTTTTGTGTTCAGCTGCTGTTTCTTGAATATGTTAGCTAATAACATGTCCTCTTTGAAAGTCATCATTGTAAGTGTGAAGACAGAACTAACGGGGTTAAACTTCATTCAGTACAGAAAGTTTTGAGCTGAAAGTTATGAATGCACCAGTGCCTCAAAAAGAAGATAAACTGCAACACGGAAAGGATGAGACTGGATTATCTTTGTGATTTCTTTCAGCATCACTCCACACTTTCTGCAAGGCCAACTTCTCCAAAAAACTGTGAAATAATTGAGATAAGGTTTGTAATTTGTTTCTGCAAATTCCAAATCTGACTTTCACGGGAGATCCTCTGACTCTCTTTTTGTCTCTTGCATGAAAGTCGAACTGCAGGTTTGCTGGCAGTGCTTCTCTACAGATGGATTACTCTCACAACAACTACATCTAATGGACAATGTGGTGGACACAAAACATTATAAGGCAATGTGAATACAGAGCCTTGCAGAAGTATTCAAACCCTTTAATGTTTTTATGAATTTACATGTTACAGCAGCCAACCTTACTGTATTTAATTAAGGTTTTATGTGATAGACCAACACAAGATAGTGTATAAAAGATAAAGGGTTTTGTACTTTTTTATAAAATAAATTAATGTTGTAATCCTTTTTTTAAACATAAAACGTGTGGCATGTCTTAGTATTATCCCCCCTAATAGGCCTAAACAGAGTCCACCTGCATATAATTTAATCTCAGTATAAATCCAGATGTTCTGTCAAGGCCATCATGAAGACCAAGGAGCACAAGCAGACTGGTCAGGTGAGAAGTTGTGGAAAAGTTTAAGCAGAGCTAGGTAAGAAATTCAGCTGGTGATCCGACGCATAGAGTTCAAGACTCAGCAGATTAGAAAATGACTATGCAAGTGTTGTTTAAAAGGAGTTTATTTGTACAAATCTTTGATTTAAACATTTGATTTATGCTGTTTCTGAGAAGCAGCAAGAGCTCCTTACTTGAGTGTTGTCTAACAAGAAAGTGTAAGACTTTTGAAGAGGATGTAAAATCTCTTTATTGTGAGAAAGACTGTTCAAAGCAATAAGCCACAGACCCGTATATTCTAGGCTAATGTTTGGAAGAAATAGAATTATTTTTATTTTATCCAAGGCTCCAAAATATTATCACACAGAATAAAGATGGGAGAATGTAGATTCTGCTCAAAATACTTCTTAAATTTACTTAGTTCATCAAAGAGCCTAATTAAGGATCATTAACATGCCAGGGGCGCACTTTCTTTTTTTGAAACTATAAATGAGATTCCTGCTGAATCCATTACTAGTGAGGGCCCTCCTGGAGAAGAAAGGCTTTCCTTCACCAAGGTCCCATTTAAACATCTAACGCAAGTTTTTTCTTTTAACCCCACCTTTGGAAGGCCTATCAAACATTTTCGGTTTACATGATACATACTCCATTGGTTGATGTTTTGTTCATGTGTTCTCTGCAGTTCAGAGCACGAATGTAGATGTCACACAGACCCTATTTAAAAATTGTGAAACAACTCTTAGGAGTGATACTGGCTAGTTATACTATGAAAGTGGTAAATAGAATACTCAAACTGATTAAGAGAAGCAAGATATTGTCAAAACTGAGAGCGAAGGGTATGAAGCACAGGTAGCATTCCTATGGGAAACACATTTATCTTAAACTGAACATGCGAAACTGAGAAGAGGAGGCTTCAAATATGAATTTCACTCATTCTATAGATCAGGACATCAAAGAGGGTCGGCCATTCTCATTTCAAACCAAGACCATTATGAACACAATTCAGAGATTAAAGATAAAGAAGGCCGATATGTAATAATAACAGGAAGGGATGATGGTAACTTTCCTTAGCGTATATGGTCCCCCTGGGAGTGATTGGACCTTTTATGAAAAAAAAATCTGATTTGTTTGCTGAAGTTAGTTTAAGGTTGGATATTGGATCTTCGTGCTCCACCGATTCAGCGGGTTCCTCCTGTTTGATCCGCTGCAGGCAGTCTAATAACGGGCAGCTGCTCTCTGCCTGCTCCCTCCTCCTGCAGACACTGGTTCGCTTAAGGACCGTCAATAAATTTCCGAACCAAACTTGCTGTTTGATGGCAGTATTGTTTTGTGCTGATTCAGATTAGCTTATTTTATGTGTGATCCGTTGGTTTAGGAGGTTAGGATGTTGGTTTAGGATGTTTTTAAATACAGCGCCCCCTACCTGAGTGTAATTCAGAAAGCTGACTAGTGTCCTTTTTCTTTTCTTTCAGCCTTCCGGCATGGGCTGTAATTTGTAAATAGTAACATTACATTTCGATTTGACCCGCTCTTGAAAATGTGGTCCTTAATATTATTGTAATCGATTTTGAGTTTTATTAACCTTTCCCTGCACTGTTTTGTCGAAAACCTTCTAATTTCTCCTGGTCCCATGGACAATCAGTGAACATCAGTCTGTTCACGTCACATGTAGTCCCAACTCAGCTCGTACTTGCTCAGGAGCAGGGACGGAAAAATTCAATTTGATTCAATTCAGAAATACTTTATTGATTTCAAATGGAAATTAAATGTTGTTGTAGATCATATTACAGGTCCTTCTCAAAATATTAGCATATTGTGATAAAGTTAATTATTTTCCATACTGTCATGATGAAAATTTAACATTCATATATTTTAGATTCATTGCACACTAACTGAAATATTTCAGGTCTTTTATTGTCTTAATACGGATGATTTTGGCATACAGCTCATGAAAACCCAAAATTCCTATCTCACAAAATTAGCATATTATTAAAAGGGTCTCTAAACGAGCTATGAACCTAATCATCTGAATCAACAAGTTAACTCTAAACACCTGCAAAAGATTCCTGAGGCCTTTAAAACTCCCAGCCTGGTTCATCACTCAAAACCCCAATCATGGGTAAGACTGCCGACCTGACTGCTGTCCAGAAGGCCACTATTGACACCCTCAAGCAAGAGGGTAAGACACAGAAAGAAATTTCTGAACGAATAGGCTGTTCCCAGAGTGCTGTATCAAGGCACCTCAGTGGGAAGTCTGTGGGAAGGAAAAAGTGTGGCAGAAAACGCTGCACAACGAGAAGAGGTGACCGGACCCTGAGGAAGATTGTGGAGAAGGGCCGATTCCAGACCTTGGGGGACCTGCGGAAGCAGTGGACTGAGTCTAGAGTAGAAACATCCAGAGCCACCGTGCACAGGCGTGTGCAGGAAATGGGCTACAGGTGCCGCATTCCCCAGGTCAAGCCACTTTTGAACCAGAAACAGCGGCAGAAGCGCCTGACCTGAGCTACAGAGAAGCAGCACTGGACTGTTGCTCAGTGGTCCAAAGTACTTTTTTCGGATGAAAGCAAATTCTGCATGTCATTCAGAAATCAAGGTGCCAGAGTCTGGAGGAAGACTTGGGAGAAGGAAATGCCAAAATGCCAGAAGTCCAGTGTCAAGTACCCACAGTCAGTGATGGTCTGGAGTGCCGTGTCAGCTGCTGGTGTTGATCCACTGTGTTTTATCAAGGGCAGGGTCAATGCAGCTAGCTATCAGGAGATTTTGGAGCACTTCATGCTTCCATCTGCTGAAAAGCTTTATGGAGATGAAGATTTCATTCTTCAGCACGACCTGGCACCTGCTCACAGTGCCAAAACCACTGGTAAATGGTTTACTGACCATGGTATCACTGTGCTCAATTGGCCTGCCAACACTCCTGACCTGAACCCCATAGAGAATCTGTGGGATATTGTGAAGAGAACGTTGAGAGACTCAAGACCCAACACTCTGGATGAGCTAAAGGCCGCTATCGAAGCATCCTGGGCCTCCATAAGACCTCAGCAGTGCCACAGGCTGATTGCCTCCATGCCACGCCGCATTGAAGCAGTCATTTCTGCCAAAGGATTCCCGACCAAGTATTGAGTGCATAATTGTACATGATTATTTGAAGGTTGACGTTTTTTGTATTGAAAACACTTTTCTTTTATTGGTCGGATGAAATATGCTAATTTAGATATGACAGTTGAATGTGGATATTTATGTTTAAGAACCAAGGATTATCTTGAGGGGTTTGGGAATAAGGTCAAACAGGTTTCAAACTAATTGAGGACAGCAACTGGTATGTCTTCAAACAACCAATCACAATGCAAAATCAGAAGGTAAGTAAAACATTGTTTTGACAAAATAATATTTTAAAGAATGATTTGCCAAAGTAGAAGTCAATAAACTTTTAGGATAACTGATTCTTAATGCTGTTTTAATTAGGAACCATTATCCTAGCAAAATAATATTTAATGAAATATTATTTGCCGAATTATAAATCAATAATCTTTTGAAAAATTGATCTTAATATTATTTTAGCCATCACATGGAGTAATGGACTACTAAAATGGTGGAGAGGAACATCTATGGGCTCTCACAAGATGGCGACCAGTCGTATGTAAATATTTGACTTAGATGGCGCTACCATTAGTGGTTTCGGTTAATGAAGTAGTGTAGCTTAATTCATGACCCTTTTAGTTACACGTGCTTGAAATACCATTAATACAATTATTAGCATGTATATGAGCACCAGTAGGCCGATCTATGTTTAAGACCACTCATTTAAATAAAGTTTGTCGTAACTATAACAAATCACAGAACAGACTAGCCTCAAGTCTTAGAGGCCTGCTTGCATTAGTTTCATCAGGTAGCTGTTTATATGGGGTTCCATTAGTGCCAAAAATATGTTTATGTGTCTTTGCACGTGTCTATGTGTCAATGCAAGCTGTATATGTAATGTGTCTATGTCTATGTAACACGTCTATGTGTCTATGTACGCTGTATATGTACTGTGCTTATGTCTATGTAAGCTGTATAGGTTAGGTGCTTATGTTAAGTGTATACGTTAAGTGTATTTGTTAGAATAACGCTTGTATAGGTGTTTATGTTAGATGTATGTTAGGCGCTTATGTTAGTCGCTTATGTTAGCCAATAGAAAAAAAGTTAATTTCATAATTGTCAGTAATGGTTCCAAAATGTTTGTAATTTGTGAGATGAGCAGTTTTGGTAGTGGATATATTTTATTTTTTAAGGAACATATTCTTACAAATGAAGCATATAGTGACTTTCCCCAACTGTTTTTATTTTATTCCAGTGTGGGGTTATAGATATGGTAGATATGGTGTCACCTCCATGTTGAAGATCTCTGATGTAGAGCATGGATTTTCATTTAAGATTGCTAGACACAATGGGGTTAAAACATAAAAGTCCCAGAAATGCCTAAAGTAGCTTTACTAAATAAAAGTATCAAAAAAATAAATACCATTATAAAATAGAGTAATATTGAAATAAATTGTAATATAAGTAAATCTTAAATGAATAAATCTGGAAGTAAGTAAATACATGACAAACTAAAAAAAGATTTTTTTTCTATTATATATTTTGTTGTATTTCATGGGGGCATTTATTTATTGGATGTAGTATTTATTAATAATTTATAATAACAGTATTTATTTTCATGTTGAATGAATGGGCTCTCCATATTTACTGACTCCTCCTCTGTTTTTTCTTTTAACCTAGTGAGGGGATGGTTGGGTGCAGAAGTACAGATACAGTATCATCACCATTCTAGCAGCTTACTGGGGTTGAGGGGAGGTGCAGGGTGCTTGGGGGTGTGGTGTATTGGTGGGGGGTTGGGACTAACATAAGCACCTAACATACACTTAACATGGACACAAGCACCCAACATATACACTTAACAGAAACAACTAACATTAGCGCCTAACATGTACATCTAACATATTCACTTAACATAAGCGCATAACATATACAGCTTACATAAACATAAACACAGTACATATACAGCTAACACAGACACATAGACATGTGCATAGACATATAAACATATTTTTAACACTAATGGAACCCCATACTAACAGATACACTTAACATATACACTTAACATAAGCACCTAACATATACAGCTTACATAGACAGAAGCACAGTACATATACAGCGAACACAGACATAAACACAGTACATACACAGCGTACTTAGACACATAGATGTGCATAGACACATAAACATATTTATGGCACTAATGGAACCCCATAGTTTTAAAACCACAAAGCAAAACACCATGAAATAAATAATATTTAGATTGTTTAATCCTAAACTTATTTTTGTCTGCCCAAACACTACGTCATACATTAACCGTTCTGAAGAATAGGTGGTCCATAGGGCCTTGAGTTGAGTAGCAAAGGTAAACAAAGAACAGTGGCTGCTGTTCTCCATAGCTTCTGCTACTGCCTCCACTCCTGGGCTGTAGTAGATCATCCCAACCAGCATGCCTTCACAATTCTTTTTGCAACCATGATGACTGGTGGCAGAAATACCAAAGGATCGTAAATGGAACTTTTGGTGGATAAGACTCCTCTTCGTGCCAGAGGGCTATCTTTGAGGATGATCTTGAAATTCAGTAGGTCTGATTTTACACACCACTGCACACCCAACATATGGAAACCATCATTATCCATATCTTTGTTCCTCACCTCTATGGACCTTTTATGCTGTGGTATGGCAGCAGTTACTTATTTATTTATGTGAGGACTTGGACTCTGCCTTTCCTGCATAGAGCATAGAGTCCTTGATATAACAAGAAAGCCTGTTTTCTGTGCCCATTACATCATCCAAGATCTTCAACTGAAATTTTCTCAGCACAGCTCTTGGAAATTGTGTCATTGATGAAGTTAGTGTAGTCAGAACCGAACTGATGGTCTTTGGTAAACTTCCTAAAATTCTAAACAAACTGTTTAGCTATTTTCTTATTGTTAGGCATTTTCAGATCCGTATGCCGCGGGGGTAAAGTAATGAATAATGACCATCTTCCAGCTTAACTGATTTTGTGATTAACTTCCTTAACAGACGATCTTTCTTTCCAGGCTGTTCCTCTTGAGAACATTCAGGGAGATCAACCTTCATCTGTTATTACAACAAGTCGTCACTTTGTCAGGTTAAAGAATACAGTACGAGTGGCGTTACTTCCAAAAAATATCACTCAAGTCAAAGTAAAAAGTAAAGTGCAGTAGAGCTACTCCTAGAAGTATTTCTTTTTAAAGTAACTCAAGTAAATGTTACTACCTACCTCTGGACATGACTAAACGAGAATGCATTTGCAATGCGCTTACCTGCAATTCTATAATGTCTCCAGTAGGTGGCAATGTTTAACTACAAAATCCACTCAGACTCGCTGCAAAGCTTTGCAGCATGGCTTAAAACTTATCTGTGGCACGTCAGCCTAAATTTACATGCCTCAGCAATACTATACTATCCTACATATATATATACTGTTACTTGCACAGCTTTTCCGTTTCTGTTGTATTTTATGCGCTAATATACATGCACATGTATGCAAATCATCCTACTCAGTTGCATGTTTCTTTGAATCTGAGTATCCTAGGCTAAACAACTGTACAGAATTTGTTCTTATGCTGTCAATTTGCCGTACAGCCTGCTATTATCCCTTTATGTGTTCGTATTTGTTTACTATTCTGTGAATCTGCATGCCACTTTGCTACTCGTACACCTGAATTTCCCTATTGAGGGACAATACAGGTTACTTTATTTCTATTATATATATAGTTAAAAGCTGTGAGGCCCAGAATGTAAAGGCCTATAGATCTGCATGTGACAGATATCTCTTATTGGGGCAGCAGATCATGGCAATTCATTCTATCAGTGTGAGATTCATAATTCATCATTACCCATTTGAAAAACACATGACCTCAAGGCTTCCAGTGAATATTCTGATTCTACGTGATTCTAATTGTTTTTCACGGCTGCTTCAGCCCTCCTTCCAACTATGTGGAACGAGGGCTGAAGCATATAAAGAAAGCATTGCCCCTTTCCAAATAAACACCCGTCCTATTAACCGCCCTGAATGGTGATTCAAAGAAGCTCAGATGGCCGCAACAAGGTGGGAGGAATATTCATAGTTCTCGAGAAGATAACAGAGGGTAGGGAACAAGTGGTTGTGGGAGGGAGAGGGGGCTCGAGTAGAGGAAAGTCAAACCCACCCAGAGCTCTTTATACGTCACCGTTCACATCACAGATGTTCCCACAGACAGGCAGCGTGGGTTGTGGACCGAGGCGTGTGGAGAGCCGGCATGGCTTCTATTGGCGTTCTTGTGCGCATTGTGTTATGTAGGCCTGCTGTGTGCGTAAACGGAGACTTTCTTTTAATGTGCTGCAGTGGTATTTAAAAGTCAAGTCTTTTTTCAACAAGGAAATGTGCATGTTAGTGCCGTTTGAAACTGCGGAATACAGAGAGATCAGCTCAAATGATGTACATCCCCTTTTAAAAAAAGGTTTATACCATAAAAAAGACAGAAAAAGAAAACTTGCGTGGGTGAGCCCGGTTCTGTTTCCACGTCCAGGACAGAAAAAAACAGGAGTTGTTATTGATGGAAATCAGACTATATTTAGGCTATTTAAATGCGTAGCGGGTGAAAAGAGCATAAAGTATGCTTCTCCAAAACAGCATGAGGTGAGAGCGCGCAAAAACCGCAACCTTCCCTCACAGACTCTTTTGAAGTGGTTTTCGAGAGTTTTAACAGCCCAGATCAGTTGGCTTGTTTACTTGAGCGTCACCTACTGCTTTTACAGGAGAGAAATCCCCCTGAGCTTTTCCTACATGGGCCACTCTCTGCATGGTTTCTCTCTCTGGGTCAATGATCACAAGTACAGCAACTAAACTTATTAACTTTAACCTGTTAGGTAAATCTGTTCTTCTGGCAAGGTGTGTAAACATACGATGTCAGAAGTGTACATACAGTCCTAATGGGTGTGAATTATTTCATTAGAAATGCTATGTTCATTAAATAGTATGTTTTCCATGGGCAGATCTGACTTTTAAGCATAGTCCACAGTCCATAATTGACGCCTTTAAGCTGAACTGAAATTTGCAGCTATCCAATCTAAATTGGAAAGATTTATCTATTTTATCATCAAAAATGAGTAAAAGAAGTCAATGTGAAGCTTTCACACATAAGAACACTCCATAACTGTCAAGCATGGTAGTGGCAGCATCATGCTAAAAGGGTCTGTTTTGTGACAGAAGACAGACACAATTGGGTGGTACAAGTAGACAATGATCCAAAACCCCAAACAAAAACTGATTATGGGGTGGATAAATCAGGGTATACTTCTCAAATGGCCCCAAGCTCCAGCCTTTTTGATCATTTACAGACATTCATAGTTAGACAAGACACAATTCATTATTTTGCAGCACTGACAATAAAAATTATTGGGAAAGTCAAGATGAGGCTTTCAACCCTATTCACCTCTAAATCAACATATGGTTGAAACTTCGATGCAAATTTTAAACACATCAAAACTAGAATTGGAACACAAAAAGCAGGCAAACGATGAGCTTCTAGGATGACCATGCCTGCAATCCTGTTGAATGAACTGTGTGGACTATGCTCAAAAGACCGATCAATGTCAAGAAGACAACTCTAATAACTCTAATATAAACAGTTGTCAAATATCCAGCAATAATTATGATAGAAACATGTTGATGGCTACAAATATTGTGTGGTGTCTTTGAATTTGCTCCTTCCTTTTCCTGTTTTGACCCCTCACTTCCACACATATTTGGGCAGTGATGCGTCCCACTGGAATGCCACTAATGGCAGCGCTCAAACCTTTTGCTATCCTGCACCGGACGCCCACACACGCCTACTCCCGTGCCAAAGCTCGTGTGGCGTGTTGAGACGCCCCCGACATTCCTGAACCCAATGTCACTTCCTTAAGAGTAAAATAAATCCTGAATTAAACAAACAGATTGACTATGTCTTTAAAGCTTTAAACCATTGTCTGCTGGATCTGATTGTGATTTTTGTCTGACATCTGAGACCAAACACTTTTTACCACTGCACTTTAAAAATTTATTTTTAATATTAGCCATATTAGTCATATTATAGTTCAAGTCTACCTTAGCTACTTTGTTTTGATAACAATCCTACCTAAAAATCCAATAAGAACTTAACTGAAGAATTTGGTTCTGGTAGCCATCAGAGAACATGAGGCTGATTTGCTTATATGAGTTGTGTTACAAATGAATGAATCAACTCAGTAAAAGCTGTAAGACTTGAGGTTGGGAAAGATTTGGTGTTGGAGAAAGAATTTAAGCTTAGATCTACCTTTTACTAGTTTAGCAACAGTGCTAATGCAAGCATCAAACTAAGGTGACATGTAAACCTTTTCCCAAACAACCACAGCTATGATGTACAGGTCCTTCTCAAAATATTAGCATATTGTGATAAAGTTCATTATTTTCCATAATGTCATGATGAAAATTCAACATTCATATATTTTAGATTCATTGCACACTAACTGAAATATTTCAGGTCTTTTATTGTCTTAATACGGATGATTATGACATACAGCTCATGAAAACCCAAAATTCCTATCTCACAAAATTAGCATATCATTAAAAGGGTCTCTAAACGAGCTATGAACCTAATCATCTGAATCAACGAGTTAACTCTAAACACCTGCAAAAGATTCCTGAGGCCTTTAAAACTCCCAGCCTGGTTCATCACTCAAAACCCCAATCATGGGTAAGACTGCCGACCTGACTGCTGTCCAGAAGGCCACTATTGACACCCTCAAGCAAGAGGGTAAGACACAGAAAGAAATTTCTGAACGAATAGGCTGTTCCCAGAGTGCTGTATCAAGGCACCTCAGTGGGAAGTCTGTGGGAAGGAAAAAGTGTGGCAGAAAACGCTGCACAACGAGAAGAGGTGACCGGACCCTGAGGAAGATTGTGGAGAAGGGCCGATTCCAGACCTTGGGGGACCTGTGGAAGCAGTGGACTGAGTCTGGAGTAGAAACATCCAGAGCCACCGTGCACAGGCGTGTGCAGGAAATGGGCTACACGTGCCACATTCCCCAGGTCAAGCCACTTTTGAACCAGAAAGAGCGGCAGAAGCGCCTGACCTGGGCTACAGAGAAGCAGCACTGGACTGTTGCTCAGTGGTCCAAAGTACTATTTTCGGATGAAAGCAAATTCTGCATGTCATTCGGAAATCAAGGTGCCAGAGTCTGGAGGAAGACTGGGGAGAAGGAAATGCCAAAATGCCAGAAGTCCAGTGTCAAGTACCCACAGTCAGTGATGGTCTGGGGTGCCGTGTCAGCTGCTGGTGTTGGTCCACTGTGTTTTATCAAGGGCAGGGTCAATGCAGCTAGCTATCAGGAGATTTTGGAGCACTTTATGCTTCCATCTGCTGAAAAGCTTTATGGAGATGAAGATTTCATTTTTCAGCACGACCTGGCACCTGCTCACAGTGCCAAAACCACTGGTAAATGGTTTACTGACCATAATATGACTGTGCTCAATTGGCCTGCCAACTCTCCTGACCTGAACCCCATAGAGAATCTGTGGGATATTGTGAAGAGAACGTTGAGAGACTCAAGACCCAACACTCTGGATGAGCTAAAGGCCGCTATCGAAGCATCCTGGGCCTCCATAAGACCTCAGCAGTGCCACAGGCTGTTTGCCTCCATGCCACGCCGCATTGAAGCAGTCATTTCTGCAAAAGGATTCCCGACCAAGTATTGAGTGCATAACTGTACATGATTATTTGAAGGTTGACGTTTTTTGTATTAAAAACACTTTTCTTTTATTGGTCGGATGAAATATGCTAATTTTGTGAGATAGGAATTTTGGGTTTTCATGAGCTGTATGTCACAATCATCCGTATTAAGACAATAAAAGACCTGAAATATTTCAGTTAGTGTGCAATGAATCTAAAATATATGAATGTTAAATTTTCATCATGACATTATGGAAAATAATGAACTTTATCACAATATGCTAATATTTTGAGAAGGACCTGTACTGTTCAGTGACTGCTTCAGAGTTGACAGGCCAGCCTGCTACCAAGTGTGACTTTAGCAGCTAAACTAGATAAAGCTAGAAACTTCAATTCTTACTCCATCATAGAAACGTATTCAACTACAAGTTATAACAGTTCTATAATTGATCCATCCATCCATCCATCCCTTCCGCTTATTCAGGATCGGATCACGGGGTTAAGGGGCACACAACGAATGAGGAGATCTAATGGCTAACTGAATTAATATCTTCAGTTAAAATCAAATAAAAATGTTTATTTGGTACCAAAATATTTGAATTAATGTTTTTTAACCATTATTAAAACGTGTTTACAATGTAATATGTTTTATTTAAATGAAAATCATTTTAATACCTAATATTTAATATCCCCAAAGATTCATTTTAAATGTGTATATTTTAAAAGTTTCCTATTTCACCTTTTCTCCCTTAATTGGAATATTTTTCCTTTTAAACATAAGAGCACAATCCAGATAAAATAATCAGATGTGTAACTAATTTAGTTGATCAAGTACATTTAGAATTGCTCAAAAGGTCAGTCATTTAAGTGTATTTTAACTGTTTAGCTTATAATTTCTGTTTAGAAACAAATGTACCCAAGGAAAATACATGACAATAGATTTAGTAATTTTATTCTTGAAATTAACCCGAGATTGGTGGACTTGTTTTTTTTTTTTTTTTTTTTTTTTTTTTTTTTTTTACCTATTAAAATATTATTTTTCAACTTTTTTCTTATTAATTGGTCATTTGTTCATGTATTTTTGTATTATATAGAGTCCAATGTTTTTGTCTTGAAACATCTTGTCTAAAGTTTTCATTTAAACTCGAACACTTTGTTTAATCAGTCCACCCGATAAAAAGCTGCACTTTGCCCAGTCCCGGTGTGGCAGTTCACTGCAGATGTTGCACAATAAGGAGGAAACTCCACCACCCTCCTGGAGCTCTTATCATTTCAGTACAAGGAGGGCCCTGGGCGAAACCGGTTTGTATTACCTGGGCGGGGATTCCCAGAAAACCTCCCTTATGATGAAATATACAACAACATGTCCATATATGGGCATGCCCGTGCGTAATTAGGAAAGTCAAATACGTAGGCTACGTGCTTTGCGTAAAAAAAAAGAAGAAAAAAAAAAAAAACACGGAGGCCAGAACTCTGCTTGTGCAAGTGCTTACTGGGAGGTATAGGCAAATAACTGTTATGGATGTAGTATTACAGGAAAAAATAGCTCATTTGTTCTCTGTACTTTTCCTATTGGGTTCATGGTTTGTTTTAAAATGGTTGACTCAAAAAAGAGATCACTCAAGTCATTTTTTCTTTCATTTTAAAAGACAATTTACTTAAATACAAGTCACAAATAAAAAAAAGACAACGTAAACATTGGACAAAAGTCTGTCTGGATCAACCAGGCAAATAAAATAATTTACACAAAGAATAAATGCACAATTGCATGACATTATCAGTTGCAAAAAGTACAAAGTAGTACAATAGTCATTCCCATTTTCTACCATTAGTAAACCCGACTTGTGGGGAGAGACCGCTGTGTTGCTCAGTGTTTGCTCAGGCTGGATGCTGAAAGGTTGAATGGTCCTTTGAGCGGTGACCAGCATCCGGAAGTACCATTTCAATCAGTCTTTTTCATCCCTAATCAAAGCTGTCTACACTCGGTTCTGTGAAGCTGGCCGCACATCCAGTGTTGTGCGTGCAGAACATGTTTCCAGTGTTATTACTTTTCAGTCATTTAGAAGTCTGTGTGTCCCTAAAACGCCTCAAGTTTGCTGGTGAGCATCAGCTGACAGCCGCTGCTAACATGCGTTAGGACCTTCTGTTTGAGCTGGGCCACCTGATCCCGCAGCACCGACGCTGTGTTGGAGAGCCCTGCGTTGTCGCTCTTCAGAACCTTCACTTTATCTTCCAGCCGGGCGATGCGCTCCAGCTTGCGCCGCCTGCATTTGGTGGCGGCGAGTCGGTTCCGCAGCCGCTTGCGCTCTGCTTTAATGCGTTCCTGGGTCTCCAGGTCAATAGGAGACATCGGAGGCGAGCCGTCGCTGCTGAGCAGGTCCGGGACGGTCTGGGGCTCCTCTTTCAGGGCGACCAGCCGCTGCGGGTGCATTCCGGAGCCCGGGAGCGTGTGCTGAAAGTGGTGTGCGCCGGGCGCGGATGTCTGCGTGAGGCTCTGCTGGTGAGGCGGCAGGTAGCTGATGGTGGCGGTGGGGAAGCTGGACGCGGAAGAGAGGTTTGTGTTCGGGCAGTAGGCGTTCAACGTTGTGTAGATGGGAGCCTCGGGCTGCAGCGCGGAGCCGAAGATGCTAGAGGCCGCCGCAGAACACGTCGCAACCCCGCCGGCTCCGATGGACACGTTAGGAGGGGGCATCTGGTTCATCTTGTGGAGCTCGTCCAGCGCCTTTACGAAGCCCTCTGCGAACCCCTCCTGCTCATCGGTGATGCCCCGGTTGTAGAAGTACTGTCCCGGCGTGGGACTGGTGATCACCCCACTACTGTTCTGGATGATGAGCCTCTCCAGCTCCGGGGAGGCGAGCTTCAGTGACCCGACGTCCGGCTGCCCCCCTTGGTATGGGTCCACCTCAGCCCTCAGCTGGGATTTCAGGTTGCGATAGGGCTCTGTCAAGTTCAAATTCATATTGTGCTTTAGAACCTTGTAGTCGTGCATGGCTGCATCAGAGTGGCCGTAAGCCGGCAAAAAAGAGTCGTCATGATAAAAAGGCTGTTCCATCTTTGTGGACATAAAGTCGTAGGGAGAAAAAAAGGTGGAAGCTTACCGGCTGCTTCAAGAAAAAGAGTCTTTTGATAACAAACAATATTCAGTGTCAGCACAGAGCATGCATCAATTCAGCCGCTCGGACGTATCTGTCAACAGTGTCCCAAAATGAAAACGGAATAAAAAAAAGTAGAATGTCCAACAAATCGGTCTTCAATGTCAGCACGTAAACGTGCTTTTCTCCTCAAGATCTGGCTGCTGTTTACACTGGGCTGTCAAGTTTTCCTCTCTAGCCTGCTCCTGTTGATCGCAGAGGTGTGTTGCCTCGGCCAGTTGCAGCAGTTATTTATACCTACACACAGACACATGTTTCAGGGTGTGCTCCGATTGGCCAGGCAACTCCCTCTCCGCGCAACGTCACTGCGTTGTTGAGTGACGCCAATGCCGGGAAGAGGCGCCTGTAAACAAGCTTGTAGGCAAGAGAGCGCACCGAGGAGGAATGGCGACGGAGTGTGACAAAAAGAAATAAACCAACGCATCCATCCACGCACTGTATGCTGTGCCCATACAATCTGAAGAAATGCTTTCGTAGATAAACAAGGTTGTGAAAGTACTGTTAAATCAAATTGTCGTTTTTTTTATCTCAATCACTTGCACATTCACTCATCATTCGTTGATTGTCAGACTACAGGGGAAATCACCGGTTTTCCTTTTATCTGATCGGGGTTTTAAAAAATTGCACCTCTCAGGTTGCTAATTTATCTGTTTTACATGACATATGTAGTAAATATTGAGACGTTTTGCTGTTTATTGCGAGCCATACAGTAAAGGAAGTTGGTGACCCTTATATGGGCATGATGACGTGTGTTCCTCCAGAAGGACAACGAGAAAGCCACGCCCTTTCAGGCCTCCCTCCAGCAGCATTCCTTCTTCTGTGTAAACTCAATCCATGCGGTGGGAAGCTGGGGACTTTCTGCCCCAGAATGGAAGGCAAATTAGCTTAAAATCAGTAGATCCAGGGGTCAGCTGTCTTGAAATAAGTTATTTAGGTAGATAATACATTTGAAAACTTTGGTTTAAACAAATAAAACAGATGGGTTCTGAAGTTCTATTCGAGGTCTAATAGCCAACAGAAGCTATATGTGATCAGTTACAGAACAAACACCTCCCGCTTGCATCCTGACAGGTTTATGAGGTACCGCCAACGTTGGGCATGCTGCCTGCTCGGTATACCACTTTGATCAGGGACAGGAAAGACAGGAAATTTCATCTGATTCAAGACAAACACTCTCAGTTATCTTAAACCAAAGATTCATGTTAATCTTATTTCCCCTTTGATCCTTAAAGCCAGTTTCCCAACAAAGACCTCTTGTTCACTAGTGCTAAAGGTAGAGAACTCGTAGGAGCAGAGAAAAAGGAAACACGATTCTTTACTTGTGCACCTGTCTGGTTTTTTTTTTTTTTTTTTTAAGAAGAGCACCTTTGTCTTCTGTTTGTACTGTTTCCAACGCCCACACAAGCACACTCAGGTGCCTTCACCGCATTATCCCGTATGCGTCCATAGCCAGAACGGGTCAGGTAGGAAGCTTCCCGGAGTCCACCTGAGACAGACCAACATAAAGTAGTGCATAATCGTAAGTGAAAAGGAAAAGGAAATGACACAGTTTTTTACAAATAAAAAAGAGTGGCATACAGGTGCATTCAGCCCCGTTTTAGTCTGATTATCCAAAATGAAATCGTGTGTGATGAATTTCCTAAAGTCACAGTTAGAGAGCATTACATAACAAACAGCATAGTAGTGAACACAGGAATAAAGTTGTGTAGAGGTTTAAAGCAGGTTAGGTTCTAAAGGAGCTGGACAAACCCACTGCTCAAGTAGAGGCATGTGCTGACAGGACAATAATTATTGATGCATTTACAAATTTGACCTTTATTGTAAAGTGGCAAATAGGAAGCCAATATTGAAGGAAATTCTGAAGAAATCCTGTTTGCAGGTCCGCTGGTAAAAGAGATGTAACTTTATGGCCTAAAAACATAACATATGTTTGACATGAAATAAGCACTCCACATCACTTTAGAATACACCATACCGGTGAAACATGGTGGTGGCGGCATCATGCTGTGGGGGGCTTTTTTCTTGGCAGGAAAAGGATTTAGGATTTCCAAAGTGTAGCTTGCATTTGTATTCAGTTCCCTTTACTCTGATACCTCTTGATAAAAACCAAGTGCAACCAATTTCTTTCAGAATTATATAGAGTGCAGGTGTACATAGTTCAGTCATGTAGGGGACACAGCAAACATGTGGAAGAAGGTGCTCTGGTCAAATGAGACATAAAGTGAACTTTTCTGCTGACATCAGTAAAACTTTGATAACTTTACATCACCTTGAACATATCATCCCAAAATGAAGCATTGCAATAGTAAAATCATAGTGTGGGGACATATTTAACCCTAATCATACAGCCAGAATGACTATTGAATGTTTTAGTTAAAAGCATATTCATGCGTTATAATAGCCCAGTCAAAGTCCACAGGTTAATCCATTTGAGCGACTGGAAAAACTTAATAATTGCTGTTTGAATTGAGGTAAGATAGTGAGCAGATATCAATGATTGACTTTCAGAAGAAATTATTACACCACAATGCTTTTTCCTTATGTGTTCTGAGGGGGGGATTTGTAAATGAAGACCTTGAGACAGTGACTGTTTGTTATTCTCTTGCTGAAAACTTCGACGGTCTCATGCCTGATCCTAATTCCCTTATCTCAGGGAATTCTCTGCTATTCAGGCTGACTATTTCCATCCAGATTACATGTCTTTTTGTCAGTATCCATGGGAGTGCACATAAACAGAGAAAAACAACAGTTCCTGGCAGTGTTGAGCATCCACTTTGCCACCTCCTCTATAAATTCTATTCTGTATGCAGCTGCCTATCTCTAAAGCTCGGCTCGGCTCCAGTTTGGGGTTTGCGCTGAGCTGCGGTTCGAGGTTCACCACAGTTCCAGTTACATTTTGGCACAGAGTCCCGGGTGGCCAGTGTTTACGGGAACACTCGTGAGGTGGTACTGTGCCCACCCCAGCCAAATTGTGGTGAAAAACAGAGTGTGTGTGTGTGTGTGTGCGTGTGGGGTGGGAGTGGGAGTGGGGGGTTGGACAGATGCACACCTTGATTACTATGTGGTATTGTGTTTTCGCCTGGAACTGTCTCTATTAATCAGCCCTATAAATATTAACAATAACACAGTGCATTATGGGCAGATTTAGCTCAGAACAGTGAGGTAGTGGACAGTTCAACACCTAAGTTATCTGGTTACAGCATTTGCATAGAAGCATTTAAAACTGTCCGCCGTCTTAGTCACATCTTGATTAGTCACGTTTCTGTTTAGTCTGTTTAGGTTTAGAGTTGTTCTCTGCTCTCTGGCTCAAAAATTCCTTTATCTGACTTCTGCTTTTTCATATAGAAGGTATAAAACCTGCTGTGGGATATAGAGCTGGCTTTGAAATGTATTTTTTGGGTAATCTTTCGAGAGTTTCAGGGTAGGAGGAGCTGCTTGGCATAACAGAGTTTTAACAGTCAGGATCACATGGATGAGTGCCAAAACCCAGCAGAGTGTTACCTGTTTTGGTTCCCTGGGTGAGACTGGGAAAGGCAATGCCTGAGGGTGGAAGGAAGCTTTTTACCATAAGATTAGGAAATGTCTATGTGTGTATGTGTGAGTGTGTGAGAACAACCACATATATCACCAAGGCTGAAGTATGACCATGGATTTTTCTTTTTACATCAGAGTCAACATCTGCATGAAGGGAAGAGATCAGAATGAGAATCAGAATCAGAATCAGAATCAGCTTTATTGCCAAGTTCGTACATACAAACAAGGAATTTGCCTCCGGTACACTTTGCTCTTTTGTTCTGTTTTTGCATTACAGGATATACAAATTTACAATTTACAATTTACAATGTACAATATACAATGTACAATGCAATATTCTGCATTACAGAATATACAAATTTACAATGTACAATTTACACATATCTAATAAAAAAGGGGCATTTGCAACATCTGTATGCTGTTGTTTTGTACTCTATTGAATGTTCATCAGAGAAACAGCCTGTGGGAAGAAACTGTCTCTGTGGCGGCTGGTTTTAGTGAACAGTGCTCTGTAGCGGCGGCCTGAAGGTAAAACTCTAAACAGTTTATGTGCAGAGTGTGTGGGGTCTGCAGAGATTTTAGCAGCTCTTTTCTTGACCCTAGATCTGTATAAGTCCTGGATGGAGGGAAGGTCAGCTCTGATTATTCTCTCTGCATTCATGATTATTCGTTGCAGTCTGGACCTGTTCTGTTTTGTGGATGAGCCAAACCACACTGAGATGGATGAAGACAGGACAGACTGAATGATGGCAGTGTAGAAGATGACCAGCAGCTCCTGTGGAAGGTTGAACTTCTTGAGTTACCTCAGGAAGTACAGTCTCTGCTGGGCCTTCTTTTGAACAGTGTCTATGTGCAAAGACCATCTCAGGTCCTCAGAGATGGTGGTTCCTAAGAACCTGAAGTGGTCCACGGCCGATACAGTGTTGTTGAGGAAGGTGAGGGGGGTTTATGGGGGTGGTGTTCTCCGAAAGTCCACCACCATTTCCACAGTCTTGAGTGGGTTCAGTTCAAGGTAGTTCTGACCGCACCAGTGGACCAGCCGATCCACCTCCTGTCTGTATGCAGACTCATCACCATCCTGGATCAGTCCAATGACAATGGGGTCGTCTGCAAACTTAAGGAGTTTCACGGACAAGTCCGATGAGGTGCAGTCATTTGTGTACAGAGAGAAGAGGAGTGGGGATAGAACACACCCCTGGGGGGCACCAGTACTTATTGATCTGGATCGGGAGAAGATGCTCCCCAGTCTCACCTGCTGCTGTCGGTCTGTTAGATAAGAAAGATAAACACATTCTCTGTGGAAAACTTTATCAATAGTCTCCTACACATCTTTTTTAACTAAAAGGAATGGAATACATTTAATGTGCCGTGCACAAGTGCTCTTGCTCCTTGAACCTTTTTACCTTTTGTTATTTTCACAGATTCAGACATGGGTGTATTTTATTGGAATTTTAGGGGATTGACCAAAACAAAGCAGTCACATAATTGTGAAGTGGAACAAACAAAAAAAAGATATATATGTATTTCAAAAGGTTTTGCAAATGATAATGTGAAAATGCATTCACTCCTTTTTACCCTGATTCCCCTAAATAAAGCAGAAATGGTAGCTCTGGAGGAGCTGCAGAGATCCTTAGCTGAGATGGAGGATTCTGTTGACACAACAGCTAAACCTGGCATCTATGGAGGAATGGCAAGAAGAAAACCATAGTTGAAAGAAAGTCATGAGAAGTACCATTTGCAGTTTGCCACAAGTCAATTGGGCAAACATATGGAAGAAGTTGCAAAATGCTGTGTGGTGAAAAACTAACCATGAACACTTCATCTCCTCTCCATGATCCCATTGGGGTAAAGTTGCAAAGTTGATAGCAAGAAAAGAAAGAGTTGAGACTGTATTATTTTAATGTTGTCCAGCAACAACGCAGCAGCATGCAGTTAAACATAATGCCATATGTGTTGTTTTTTTTTGTAGCATTACCTGTCACAGCATTTTAGGCTTACCATATAGAGCAGATGGTTGCCTACATGTGCCAAGGCGGTTTTGCTCTACAAAAAGGATATCTCAAGACAGTTTCCTAATTGCATGATTAACTTTATTAATTCCAGATTCAGACCAGCATCAAAGTAGCCAGACCACATTGATGTCATAGTAACCTGTGTTTGTATGACCTTCAGCCATTCAGAGTAATTGTGTCTTGGTTATCTGTGTGTATGTCTGTGTGGGTGGGTGAGTATATGTATCAAATTAAGTGTGTTTGTGATGAATGGGTGTTTGTGAGTGCAGGTTTGTCACCTGAAAATGTATATTTTTAGTGTGGCAAGAACGTTAGAAGGCCAGCACACCCAGATCAAAAAGTTTGTGCATATAGCATCAAAAACAACAAAGAGTATTAAACCTATTAAACCATTAGATATGTCCTCTAATATATTTACCGTTTCATGTTGAAAACTTAAGAGGTCTTTTATTTTCCAGGATGTTTGGGTTGTTTCAAATGGGTGTTTATCTGCATGGGAGAATTGAAGACCTAATGATTTTGAGATATTCCCACCAAAAAAAAGGAAAAGAAAACATACAGACAGACCTACTATAGAGAATCTGTCACCAGAGCTGCATACTGCTGTTTGACAGATGCCTTCCATTCAATCTAACTAAGCTATTTTGTTTAAAAGAATAGGAAAATAATTGTATTTCTAATCAAAATAATGACACACGGGCTGAAAACAAATGTACCCCATACTTTTCAGATGATCAGTAAAAATGGTTTAAAAACCATGTATCATTTTATTACCGCTCTACTTTGTGTTGGTCAATCACATATTATTCCAGATAAAATGTATTGAAGTCTGTGAAAAAGTAATGAACTGAAATAATATTCATAGGTCTTATTTTTAAAACACCAGTGTACACAAACACAGAAAAAAGACCTTGTTTTCCCTCATGGTGAAATCCCCTTAATTTTCTCACTCTGCATCCTTTGTTTCAACAAAGAGGTTTTTACAATAAGGTGCTTATGCTGAGGATTGTGCTCTCCTCACCTCCTCGTATGAAACCATCCCATTGTTCCTCACCACCTCTGCACAGCTCTCTTTTTGTCAGAGCAGAGGGCTGCAGCCTACTTGTCGTCTGCTTCTCCACAGCGCAGTGCCCTTTCTGCTTCCTGCGACTGCTCCATCTGTGTGACTCAGAGGAGCTTGGGCATTGTAGTGTGTATGTGAGTGTGCATGTGCATGTGTGTGTAGGGGTGTAGACAAGCAGAGGTCAAAGCCTGAAGCTTCAGAGTCTTTCCCCTGACCTTCACAACTCCTGCTTACGCCCACTCAGCAGAAACGGGTCAGGGGTTAGCACAGCGGGAGAGGGTGGGCAAGCGGAGAGACACAGGCTAGCTTGGTCAGATGAGGTTTGTTTGCGATGTGCCGTCTTGACGAAATGGCTGACTCCTTCGTTTGGACATAATGGGGCCTCTCATCTGTGGCGTTGCTGTTCGCCTTTGTGACTGTGGTCACTTCATTGCAAGGTCTATTAATAGAGAGATCCATCATAGTGAAATCATCATGTCCCTTGTCACATGATGGCATGTTGATTTGATCCTGCTCTCCACAATGTAGATCCCATATGGCCGGTGTTAATCTACATTTCAGTTTCTCACTCAGCCATTATGTGAAACTCATTTAAGGCCCTTTAATAGGACTCAGTGTCCTGGAAAAGTGCTCACATTCCAGCAAGCAATAAATAAGAGTTTGGCACAACCACAAACCAAGCAAGAAATGGCCATCCACCTAAACTGACAGGCCGAGCAGGTAGAGGATTAACTAAAGAAGCAGCCAAGTGGTCCACGGTAGCTCCGGTGGAGCTGCAGCTCTGATGGGAGGATCTGTTGATAGGACAAATATTAGCCGTGTACAGCACAAATTTGGAATTTATGGTAAAGTGGCTGAGCAATATATCTGAAATATTTAATATTTTTAGTATGTAGTATCACTGCTAGTTTGATGTCTACCTACAAATGTTTGATTGTCATTCAGTCAGAGAATACAGGGCCAAGACAAAAAGCTTCAGCAGGCCTTTTGTGGTTTCCATTTTTACAAATGGTGACATGCAGGTATTTAACTGATCCTATGCTTTCATCTGACAACAGAGATTTTTCACGCAGTTGTCAGAAAACATGGACCTAAACATATGGTCATCATGTCCAACAGGTGAAGAGCCATTCTTCTTGTAAAAACTATGCACTCAGAAGAGATCTTAACTTTTTAACATTTCTCCAATCCTGTTATCCACCCATCGTCCATCCTTTCTCTGTACTTGCTTGTCCTTGCTGGGTTGCAGGGGGGCTGGTGCTTTAGTAGTCATTGGGCAAGAGGCGGGGTACACCCTGGACAGGTCACCAGTCAATCACAGAGACACACAACCATGCAGGTGCACACTCATAACTAAGGACAATTTAGAGTAACCAATCAACCTAACAGTCATGTTTTTGGCATGTAGGAGGAAGCCGGAGTACCTGGAGAGAACCCTGGTATGCATCCATGCAGAAAGAGGATATTCTTGCTGCAAGGCAAAACTGCTGCCCTCTGCTACATTATGCAGCCTTCCACTCCTGTTATTTTCCTCTTAGATGTCATTTCGTAGTCACATTGCTAAATGAGTAAGCACCTACCAGGAAATGCTATCTTCGTACACCCTTCTCTTTCGCTGTTGCGTCAATTCATTTTTGGAGTATGATGTAGCCGCTTAAAGGACATGGTAGCTGCTGACTGTTAGGGCATAAGAGAAGGAGAAATAATCACCATAGTCTTTACTGCTTTTCTAAAAATCACTGTGAACAGCCCAGTGTCATAACACACATATTGAGATCTATGTACATCGTATTTTGGCGTGCCCAACTTTTGCACGGGGCTTTTTTATTTTTTTAATTGGTAAAAAAGTAAGTAACCAGCCTTCTTTTTTTGCAGCACTAGTGGCCTGTTATTTTGTGAAGGTAGGGTAGAGAAAGGGAGAAGACATGCAGCACAGGTCTCTGGGGTCAGGACTCGAACCCAGGACAGCTGCATCCAGTACTGAAGCCTCTGTATACGGGTCAAAAGCTCTACCACTATGCCACGTGCCGTGACCGAGTAACCAGCCTTCTTAAACCTCTTACATCATTTTGTTCTGGTCTCCTTTCTTGTACTGATGCAACTTGATAGTTTGATTGGCCCCAGCACAAATATCATAGTCACGTTTTCCAGTAATAGATAGAAGATATGAGCAGGAAGAGTGTATTTTGTCTGTCTAGTGTTAAAGTGCCTTTCTGTGTTCTTAGCCCTGGTCTCTCTTGATATGTTGTCATGTTACAGCCACAAACCTTAATGTATTTTATTGGGATTTTATTAAATAGTGACAAAGAAAACACTCCATAATGGTAAAGTACAACAAAATATACATAGCTTTCAGTAGTTTTACACTGTGGCATACATTTGTATTATAGCCCGTCATGTATTTAGCTCCATACATCCTCCTCAACTCTTCCTGCTTCACTGTCCCTTGTTGTCTCAAGGAGAAGAAATTTTGGCTCATTCCTCCTTGTAAAACTGTTTTAATTAAGGCACATTGAAAGGTTTTCCAGTATGACCAGTCATGTCACAGCAAGTGCAGATTTGACTAGGCCACTCCAAAGCGTTTTTTAGCCTTTCAGCTGTGAGCTTACTGGTGTGCTTTAAATCATAGTATTACTGCATGGTCCAAAAACATCATAGTATTGTCAAGGTCAGTAAAGTCCAGAAACAGAAAAGCAGCCCCAGACAGCACTCTACCGCCACTCTATTTGACAGTCCATATGTCCATGTATTTATGATAAATATGAGACGGGCTTTTGTGTTCTTGGAGTGATATTTGTTTGTTGGAGTCCCAAAGAAATGTCTTTGCTACCCTATCCAGTTCGATAGATGTCAGTGACTTTGTGTCTTTTCTTCTTTTTAAAGCATTTGACCTTATTCATGTTTTCAGTCAGGTTCTCTTCCAGTGGTCATCGGCTTTCAGCCAGTAAAAAATGGGGTTCATCAATTTTAGAGCCTGAGGTCAACACAATTTGTGATAATGTTGCACTGTCCTGCCCCCTTCTTACTTCTTCTGTTTATAGCAGAAATGTACAACCGTGGTAATGAATGCAGAATGAGATCTTAATGAAGTTAAAAGTCAGAGAGCCTGTAGCGCAACAAGACATTTACTTTAAGAGAAAACGGGAGTGAGGGAACAGCTGGCCCCAGATTGGGTGCATCTGAGGGTCTCTTGGGAGGAAGCCAGAACCTTAGGACTGCTGACATTTTATCTTCAGTGTCTTGAAGTGGCGCACGAGAAATACTGCTCGGATTCCTCTTATCCAACAAAGTCTTCGGTACATTTGAACTCTCCGTGCTCGGTGTATGCCAAACTGCACCAGATCTTTCTTTGAGTGGGTCTCCTCAGCTATGGTTTGGCTCAGTCAGACAGCCGCAGCCGCCCCGCTCAGAAGTGTGTGTTTGCTTTTGCTCCTTCATCTGCCACATGGTCCAAACATTTTGGCTTTGGCTTTTCACAAAACAAAAAATGTCTCTAGAGTACAGCCACTGCTGTCTGTGAGGAGCTCATAATCTGTTTTGATTTTGTTTTATATAAATCATCAACCCAAGCAGGCAACATCTTTTATTGCTTTGTTTTGTTTTTTTAAATACCAGCATACTGGAAAACAGCTGCGCTCATTTTATCATAAATGTCTGTGTGGGAATAACCATGTTTGCTCTGAAAAACTCAGCTTCCCACATTTGCCTGTCAGCGTTTGTTTCTAGTCTATGTTGAGTCTCATCCTTTGTGTCTGCTCGGCTTCCTGGTGTCCCTCCTTGTCTGAAACCAAATAAAAACAGAGGAAATGTTTTAGATCCAGACACTGAGTCGTCCTAGCTGCGCTAAAGTAAGACCAGGGATTCCCTTTTTGGGGGGGTTAGGCAGGGGGCAGGAGCCATAGTCAAACACAAGATAAATAAGTCCAGACTCTGAAATTTCCATTTATTTGTGAAGAACGGCCTGTTTGAATGTCATTTTGAAAAAGTTGCCTCCTTTATTTTCTTAGTTTTTTCTATTTTGTTTATTCGTTTTGCATTTTGAAGTTCTATTTACAACCTGGTGACAATACAGCAGCAAAATTTCAATGCTTGCAATCTCTTCTCTGGCCTTCACATTTGGGTCATATTTGGCTGAATATATGACAGGACGCTACATTTATTAAGTCATTTTAAGCTTCTAACAGGATCTTGAAATTTGACAGATTGATTCTGCTATCAGGGCAAGCTGTTTCCAGCTTCCTCTCTTGGCCAAAGTGTTTGCTTAGTCAATGTAACCTGGGATGAGCTATTCGTGCATCAATTCTAGATCTGATTTTAAAATGCACTTTGAATCGGTGTGTGCCGAACCTCCCCTGCTGTCTTTTAGCTAAATGCTGCAGGTGTTTTTTAACCGATGTATTCAGACAATTTTATCTTTCATTGGCATCCAGTTAATTTTACAGTTCAGTTTAATATTTGAATGTTTGTTTTTAATGCCCCATTTTGTTTCTCAAGAATTCTCACTTTTTGTGAACGTGCAAGGGCACTGAGTGGGTTCTTCAGATCAACACACCTTAGAAGTACGAAAGTCAAGGTACAAACAATGCGGTGATTGCACATTTTTTTTATAGATGCTGCTCCCAAGATGTGGAATGAGCTGAAATAACAAACGTCTGCACCTTTGCAGATCCGATACTTTTTAAGCCAGAACTTAAAACTTATTCATTCAAGTTGGCTTTCAATACTTACTGGAACTGTGATGGTCTGACAGTTGTACACACTTTCTATGTGCTGGTTACATTTCTTTCATGTCCTTCCATGTTTTTATTTTAGATATTTATACTTCTACTACTTTTACTTTGCTTTTTACAGTTTTTCTTTTTTTTTTTTGGTTTTATTTTGGTGTAATGCACTTTGGTCACCTTTTGGCTAATAATGATTCCCAAGTTTGGACATGCATTATGGGGACATTAATTGTTCTGAACTAATAGAAAGAGATGGGCATTTATTGGGTCATTTATAATAATAGTAAATTTGTATTAGTCATGGTCAAGGATTGGGATTTATCTTGAGAACAATAAAACTGTCGATGGTTGCAAACCCCATTCACTAACAATATGGTTAGGACTGTTACTTTTACTATTGTTTCCCACTGTTGGTTCCACAAGAGCATCAATAAACGTCAATTTGTTACAAAATGTTGTTAGAAGATATTACTGCATCATTTTCTGTAGTGCATGTTAGTTATGTTTAGTATCTGTGTTTCTGGTGCTTCTACAGTGACATACAGTGAATATACTGCAACAAACATTTAAATACGTATCATCGCTTTTATAGTTATTGCACTACATATGGCAATAAATATCACAAAATATCGTAAGATTTTCTGACCCTATGACTCATCCCTACTGATTTTTTCTACTATGAAACAGTAAAAGCTGTTGTAATCTTTTAAAGTTGCACTTTGTTAATTGATGGTCAACGTTTAGTTGAAAACTGTGACCTTAACATTAGATTTATGCAGCTAAAATGAGTATGGTGGGGTGGGGGTGGTCTATGTTGTGAATGATGAAAAGGTCAGACGTGAATATTGACTGGAATGGCATCTTATTTGGCAATGAAATCTAGGTACGCTGGACACTGTCTGATGAAAAGGAGATTAGCTCACATAGACACCCTCAGACCCCATAAAGTAAAATAATCCATCAGAAAACATGTCTAATTTGTTAGTTTCTGTCTAATCCATGCTATGCAACAGAGATAAAAATTCACTGAGTTCATCACAGGTTGGGGACGGTTCAGAGAAAAGCTGCAGCACCAGCAGTTTCTGGGGGCAAACTCACATGCAGCTTTTACTGTCGACCTCAGAGAGCGCAGATTGCCTGAGTTTGTCTGCGTCGGCAACCCTTGTTAAGCCTCAGGGAGCCTTTGCGTGATCCTGTAACTGAGCTTCCATTCCGCACGGGACCTGGGACGTCTTAAACAAGCCTGGACATGGATGCCCTGCAGTGAATCAGTAGCTGTACAAAAATAAATAAATAGAAAAAGAAAGAAAATTCACCAACACCCCTACAAACACCCACATATTTCACCCACTTACACACTCTCACTCAGTCGCACTCTTACTCACGTGTGTAAATGTGGTTCGGCAGGTGCACCGCCTTGTCAGGACCGAGCACACACGCCAACCGTTGGACTGCTATCAGACTTGTTTTTGTGTATATCCCTGACTGACAATTACTGTTTTTGAGCTCCGTGCTCGGACATATGCCCCATGCTGTATGGAGGTGGGTATTAGGAGCAGTCTGGAGGTTGCGATAGGTGGAGGCGAGCACAGGCAACACAATTAGCAGTTTGTGGTCTACTCTTGGCACTCTAATTACCTCACATTTAATGCAGTTTACACTAAGTGCTGCATTTAGGAAGCCTTGCACCAAAAATAGACTCTGTCTGGGGTAAATTAAGAGCCTTGTAGGGTCAGAAATTATGGTGTAATTATTTGCCTGGCTAAGTTGTTTACTTATTTGCCAAACAGCAAAGGTATCTGAGCAGCTTTCCAAAGAACTGAGGATGTCCCTGTAATATGGTGATATGCAACTTGTGGTGAAAGCACTTTTGAAAAATTAGAAGTTAAATGAGAAAGTGCTTTTATCAGAATTTAAAAAGCCACAATAGGCTAGAAATACAAGGACCAGGGAAAGCATGCAAAAGCAGAGTGAGATATTTACAGTGCCTTGCAGATTCTTTCATAACATTTAAATGTCTTCCCATTTGAAAACATCAACATGGAGGCCCAGGTAGATTACAGGGATGTGTTGGAAGTTTCCGACAGGCTGGAAAAATCTCTGTCCATGGATGCACAAGAGAACATGGAAGAGTACAGCAGGTTGATTTCAGAAGGTGAAGCTGTTTCCAAACAAGGACACTTTCAACAAGCTTTGAACCAGGTGTACAATTCACCAAACTCCCGAACTACAGTGTAAGATCAAGAAAATAGAAGTAATGTCTGGCAATGACTTGGAGGATGAAGATGATCAGTAGCTGTACAATGTGAACAACAGCGGCTTACTGCAGTTTAAAGAACTGCATGACAAGCTGTACGACTATCAGAGAGATGGAGTTTCCTTTCTGTATGGCTTCTGCAGGGATGGTCGAAAAGGAAGACTTCTGGCTGACGACATGGGGCTTGAGAAGACCATCTAGATTATAGCTTTCCTCTCTGGCATGTATGACAACAAGCTCATTAGACACACACTGCTGGTCATACCAGCATCCCTCATCACAAACTGGATCAATGAGTTCAGCAAATGGACTGGTATGAGGGTGAAGGAGTTTCATTGCGCCAGTAAATCACAGAGGACCAGGAATTTGGAGAAGGTTCAGAGCATAGGAGGTGTGATCATCACCACTTACAACATGCTGATAAGCAACTTCCAGCAGCTGGCCTCTTATCGGGGAAAGGAGCTCTGTTGGGACTACATGATCCTGGATGAAGCACGTAAGATTAAAAACTCTTCCACCAAAACAGCCAAAAGTGCCTACACCATTCCCTCCAAGAAAATGATTCTCCTTACAGGAAGAAGATGTGGACACTCTTTGACTTTGCCTGTATTGGAAATCTCCTGGGAACAGTCAAGACTTTCAAAGCAGAGTATGAGAACCCCATTATCCTCGCCAGGGAGAAGGATGCTACTCCTGGAGAAAAAGCTCTTGGTTCCAAGATGTCTGAGAACCTCATGACCCTAATCAAACCCTACTTCATCCGTAGAACAAAAACAGAAGGGCAGATGAAGACTATCAAGACTCTCAAGATCAGCCAATCTCTTGGGCAGTCATGCCCAGTCTGACACGGAAGAATCAACTGATTGTCTGGACTTACCTGAGTGCCGTTCAGGAGGACCTTTACAGGACGTTCCTCAGTTTGGACCACATCAGGGAGATGCTAATGGCCACCAGATCACCTTTTACTGAATCAGACAGCCTAAAGAAGTTGTGCGTCCATCCAAGACTACTCTCTGCTAATCCTGACATTGAAGATGGTGAGGCTTATGCACATAAGTTTGCAAACCATTCAGATGAAACTTCAATATCTGAGTCTGGAAAACTCGTCTTTCTGTTGGCTCTTCTGGAGCGGCTCAGAGAGCAAGGCCACCGTATGTTGGTCTTTGCTTGCTACAGGATGGTCCTCGACATCTTCAAACGGATCCTTGGTAACAGACGGTTCAAAGTCCTAAAAGTGGATGGAAGGATCAAGCAAATCCCAAAACCACAAAAAAATTATCTCCATCTTTAACACTGACAAATGTTACTCAATCTTACTCTTCATCACTTAGATTGGAGGATTGGGCATCGCCCTAACAGCAGCCAATAGAGTGGTCCTCTTTGATCCAAGCTGAAACTCAGCCTCAGACGCTCAGGCTGTTGACAGAGCATACCGCATTGGCCAGAAAGAAAATGTAGTGATCTACAGGCTGATAACCTGTGGAACGGTGGAGGACAAGGTCTACAGACAGCAGGTTTTCAAAGGCTCCTTGATCAGTCAGAACACTGGAGACACAAAGGACCCGTTCAGGTACTTCAGCAGAGAGGAACTGAAAGGACCCTTTACCCTGGAGGACCCCAGGTCTTCAACCACCCAGCTTCAGCTGCAGGCTCTGTACTCCAGACACAGACGGACCGATCCAACTCTGGATGAGCACATCGCTCAACTACAGGCTATGCACATATTTGGGATTGGGATAATGACGAGGAACCAAAGGAGCAAGAGGAGCATCACTACATTAATGGATGGGTCCAGAAGGCCCAGGAGCTGGTGAAGGCAGAATCTCATTGGCAAATGCAGCTGGCAGAGAATATGGCCTCGAGCACAGAGGCAGCCTGCCTGAGACAACCGCTGGACAACAATGGAGAGGTTTGGCAGAAAAAACCAAGAAACCCAACACCAAGTCTTTCACCTCCTCCACCTGACAGTAACATAAACGAGTTGCCTGTGGATCTGGACCAATCTGGTCCAGCTTCAGCCGGAGGAAACCAGTAGAGAGGAGGAAGGGATGAAGGATCACACACAGTTTCTCAGATACTCTGGAATTAGCTGTGATCCTTTTCCAGGGATGGAGAAAAGTATATAAAAAATTATAATTTTCATGAAGCTGAAAGTCTAAACTTTTGAAAATAAAGTGCTTTTTATTGAATAAAAAAATAAATAATTGTCTTCCCATTTGTTGCCTTACAACCACACATTTCAATGTACTTCGTTGGGATTTTATATGGCAGACTGACATCAAATAGATGGTTACTTTAGAACAACCTTTCAATGTATAAGCAACTACAATTGATTTGGGAGTATCAGCTCTGCACATTTATATCTTCTTCTTTGATACATCAATCAATCATGTCACATTGGATGGAAAGTGTCTGTGAAAAGCAAATTTACAGGTCTTAGTACAGATTCTCTATTGGATTTAGGTCTAGAATTTGATTTGGCCATATTAATATATGATATGCTTTGATCCAAACTATTCCATTGTATCTCTGTCTGTATGTCTAGGGTCGTTATTCATCTGGTCTCAAGTCTTTTGTAGCTTCTAATAGATTTTCTTCCAGGATTGCCCTGTATTTACAGATAAGCCCAAAGTTATTCGTACTTATAGATTTTCTTACAAGTTTAAGTTTTTTTCTGAAAGGATATAAGTAAGGTATCTCTCAAAACTTTGTAAAACAATGTAAAAGGAGTATAAATAAAATAAATCATCTGTTTTTACTTATAGTAAAACATAGCATGTTGTTATATAGCTTTTTTTCATGTTTCTACTCATATTTTGATTATTTATGAGCTCAAAGTGTTTGAGGTTGGAAGGCCTTGTCATCACCCTAATCTTTAGGTCCCTCCAGATTAAAACTAGTACGATGGCTGAGCCTCTCCAAAATGTTAATATTATCACCAGTTGTGTTGATAAAATTAGAAGAATACTCTAAACCTAAATCTGCCAAGGGGTATGGATAATTGTGGACTTAACAGTAGTTCCATCCATCTACCCACCAACTCTAAACAGTTTCCCTGTCACTGCAGAAAAAAAGCAATCCCATAGCATCATGCTCCCACCACCATGTTTCTTCATGGGGATGGTGTATTCAAAATGATTTGCTGTATTGTTTTCTGACATAAATCGTGTTTCGCAATTAGGCCGAAAATTGCTCAATATTAATGCCCCCTACATGTCTTGAACCAAACTGCAAACAGAACTTCTTATGACTTTCTTTCAACAATTCCCTTTGCCACTTTTCAATGTAGGCCATATTTTTGGAGTGCACAATCAAAACCATGTATCACTTTCTTTTTACTTCACAATTGCTGCTTTTTATCGCATAAAATCTCAGTAAAATACATTGCATTCCGTGGTTTTAACATATCAAAAAGTATTTGCTCAACTATGTATCTTCTCCTGTGTTTTTGCAGATTAAAGAAAGAAGATGCCACATGAGATGTTTTGTGGTTGCCGCTCAGTGGTTGCTACACAGACAAACCTAAGGGACATTAAAAGCTCCAGAGAACTGGCTGCACACACCCACCGCTTTGAATGAACAACAACAACAACAACAACCAAACATCTACAGCATTTGAAGTTTTCAATAGATTATCCTCATGTCAAGAAAAGCTCCATCTTCCCTCCTTTCATTTCTGACTCCGAAAGCCTGGACTTAGTCATCTTCACAGTGCCTGTCAAACAGTTCACTGCTTTGTCATTCCTCATCACAGTGTCAGCCTGAGAACAGAGTCATTTATTATCACATCTATGTCCAAAACAAAGAAAAGTTTGTTATAGGGATTTTTTATCAGATTTACAATCATGTCATCTTCTGTTGCTGCGAACGAGAGGCACTTACTCGTTAGTGAAGCCGTGTTCACAGCACAGGGTTTTTTTTCGCAAGAGAAGAAGGGAAGAGTCTGATGTTTGTTGTGTTTTGAAGCACAGGTCCTGGTCCTAATGGGGCTTTGCTCTGCGTTTTACTGTAAAGCGAGAGGACAGAAATAGCCGAACAATGCCTGGCGGCAAGAGGCTCACATCCATAACGACCCCGGCCTTGTGATTGAAGAGGCCCCTCTAAAAAGGCAGAGCAGGTGGGAGTGTAGGTGGTCTCCCCCCAGCGCTCTCCTCACACTGCATATGCACATACGGCTGCAACACACACACAAACGCTGCTGGTTGCATGTACTGCTGCTGCTTCACTCCTTACTAAGCTACTAACATTGATTTGATCTGAGGAAGTCTGCTGTTGTTCTTTCCTTTCTTTCTGTGCCCTGTGTTTTTATGTGATGCCCTAGTAAGGGACTTCTTTATTCATGTTTGCATCCATTTTACTCTCAGTTTAGTTCACTATAAAGAGGAGTTCATTCTTCCATCGGTCTGAAGACAGCATCTTTAAGGCGCTGTCAACTTTCTCCTCTGCTGTGACTAATAGCGAGAGCTGTACTCCTATCCCACAGAAGTTCTGAAACGACAATGTGGTTCGAATGACTGTTTCAGGGTGTCTTCATTCATCTGTTTGAAATGCAGCAACGTTCCAAGAGACAAACGAGGAAAACCTTTAGAGAAATGCAGACTGTCGTCAGTGTAATCAGTTGCCGTTTGTCTTGATTCAACAAACAACAGACACCCGATTAACGGCGTCTCAGCTCAGTATTAACGGTTTCTCACACAGAGGACTATTACACTGTTGCATATATAGGGCATTGCAAGAGTTTTCATATTTCTTGAACATTATCATATTTTGCCGCATTACAACCAAATAAGCTTCTATTGGTTTTATTGGAATCTATGTGATAGAGTGACAAACAGGAATGCATAAATGTAAAGAGGAACAAAGACATTTTTTTTATTTTCTTTACAAATAAAAATCAAATAAAGTGTGGTGTGCATTTGTATTAAGCCTCACTGATTTAATACTTAGTCGAGCCACCGTCTGTTGCAGTTACAGCTGTAAATGTTTCTACCAGCTTTACACACCTAGAAATTGAAACCTTTGTTTGTTCTTCTTTGCAAAATCTCTTATGTTGGGTCAGATATGACTGAGAGCATCTGTGTATTCTGTAGTCTGTTGCAGCCCCATCTTTCCATCAATGCTGACCAGCTTCCCTGTCCCTGCTAAAGAAAAGTATCCCCACAGCATGATGCTGCCACCACCATGTTTCACAGTGGTGGTGGTGGTGGTTGTGTGTTGAGTGTGATATCCATGATTGATTCTCCACCACACACAGCCTTTTAAATGTAGGTAAAAACGTATAATTTCACTCTCATCCAACCATAACACCTTCTACCCCATGGCTTGTCAAACTGTAAACATGACTTATAACGGCCTTATTCTAACACAAAGGCCAGATTTGTGGGGTGCACTACTGATAATTATCCTGCTTACAGATTCCTCCACATTATCTGTGAATCCCTGCAGCTTCTCCAGAGTTACCATGGGCTTTTTGGCTGCTTCTCTGATTGATCCTATTGTTACCCAGTGTGAGAGACCGGGGCGGTCAAGCATGAGGACACAGTAATAATTTTCAAAGAACATGGTTTTTATTTCCCCAAAATAACAAAATTCAAATAACGGTTACAGAGACCGTAAAAGAGGTCCAATGAAGAAGCTAAACTCAAGACAAAAAATCAGGGTTTAACATAACAAAACCTCAAACTAACTGCTCAAAACAAATAAACTGACCTCTCACACCACAGACAAAAGGGACTTGAATACTGGCTGATCAGACCAGACTGACACACTGAGGAAGAGGGAAGGAAAACATCTACAGAAATTTAACTAACAAAAAAAACTAAACACAGTTAGCTTAAAAATGTACTTGAATGACTAATAACTAAACAAAATAAGCAAATCACAAAAGCAAAAAGAACTTATGCAAACATTAGAATAAAGACTCCATGGTCTTCCCCTATGGTGGAACTCCAGATGGTATCACCCAATCGGTCAATCTGGGATTGGAGTGTGCCAGCCAGAGTCCAGTGCTTCAGTTCAAGGTACTCCCACACAGCACCAGCAAAAAAGGCACAAAAAAATGTTAAATATTTGACAAAATTAAATATACAAAAGTTAACCAAATATGCGCACTACAATTAGAACTAATGTATTTCAGTATTGTCAAATGAAAATATAAACAGAAGCCCATGTATTTATGCTGCAGTGAATGTATATATGAAAACTCAAAATTAAAAAGTGTTGGTGTGTGGGGTTACCGACTGTGTGGCTGCAGGTGTGGCCATCACACCCAGCCTGCTAGTTTAAGTAGATTGCCATATTTTGCTAGGCTCACAGCTGAGCCATTCTCTTGTCATTTTCATGGTCTATGATTTGTAAAAAAGGCTTAGAAATGTGTGTATTTTTTTTCTTCTAAGAATAAAAGAATAATAATCATCTTTATTGGTCATTGCACATGTACATTACAACGAAATTTGTCCTCTGCATTTAACCCATCCCTTACAGGGAGCAGTGGGCTGCCATTGTGCAGCGCCCGGGGAGAATTCTGGGGCTAAGGGTCTTGCTCAGGGACCCAAAGTGGTAATCTATGGGATACAAACCTGGCCCCTTGTGTCCCCTCTGGAACACAAACCTCCTGTTCTAACCACTACGCCACCACACCCGGAAAATCCTTGAAGCATGATGCTGCCATCACTATATTTCATGGTGGGGACGATGTGTTCATGGTGATGGACAGTGTTTGTTTTCTGACACACATAGGGCCTGATCTTCAAAAGGTGTGTGAATAAGTTTGCAAGACACTATGTGTAACTTCTAGCAAGCTAGGTGTCCTTGTCACCGTAGAGGATGGCCATTTTCAGTGAGTCAATATCAAGAGAACACTATACAACAATGCTGCATGATAAAGCTGCAAGGAGGAATCCTCTTTCCATCATCGAAAAACAAAAATGTCTTCTACAATTGTCAAAAGATGAAGAAACACTAAAAAAAATTTAAAATTTTATTATGTTCAGAGAAACTAAAACACTGACAATAAAAACTAACTTATAACAATGAAACATATGTCACAATATGGGCTTGATTTTGCAACACTGAAAAACAATTAGGTTTGAGATTTTCTTTGTTTATTTATTTAATGTTTTTAACATGTCCTGTCACAGCATTTATGCATACCATTTAGAGCAGTTGGCTGATTACATGTGCATGTGCCAAGGCAGTTTTTCTCTACAAAAAAGATATCTCAAGACAGCTTCCTAACTGCAAGATTAACTTTATTAATTCCTGATTCAATCCATATTGATGTTGTAGTAACTAGTGTTTGTATGATTTGTATGTGTGTGTGTGTGTGTGTGTGTGTGTGGGTGGGTGAACATATGTGTAGAAAAAAGTGTGATTGTGTTGAGAAGGTGAATGTGAGTGTTAGTTTGTCACCTTAAAGTGTACATTTGTGAGTATGACGAGAATGGTAGAAGGCCTGCAATCCACAGCACCCAAGAGCAGCTAAGGGCAGGTAAACCCAGCTCTGGAAGTAGGTCACCAGCAAGACATAGCAGCGGCAGCTCCCTTGCCAAAGAGGCAAGGAGCTAGACACAGAGCACTGAGCCCCCCTGACCCAGCCACACTGCCACCCCCAGCTGCGCAGGCCAAGCCCGGAAACCAGTCCAGGGCTGGCAGCAAGACCGCCCAGCACCAAGCCCCCTACACGTCAAGCAGGCACCAGCTCAGCAGTTGAAACCAGGACGGACAAAGGTAGGAGGGGCACATTGTATTTCACCCTGGGAGGTCAGTCTCAGAGGAAGAGATGCCCACCAGATCCCCAACTGACCCCTTCTTGCTTGTCCCGCCAGCGCCTACACACCCCCAGAGATCTCTAAAGAAACCATGAGGGAGCCCCCCCACTCAGTATTTTTGCAATGTTTAGAACCGCAAGAAGGCTGTGGCATCTATTTGTTTCCACATCTACAGGTCCTTCTCAAAAAATTAGCATATTGTGATAAAGTTCATTATTTTCCATAATGTCACGATGAAAATGTAACATTCATATATTTTAGATTCATTGCACACTAACTGAAATATTTCAGGTCTTTTATTGTCTTAATACGGATGATTTTGGCATACAGCTCATGAAAACCCAAAATTCCTATCTCACAAAATTAGCATATTTCATCCAACCAATAAAAGAAAAGTGTTTTTAATACAAAAAACGTCAACCTTCAAATAATCATGTACAGTTATGCACTCAATACTTGGTCGGGAATCCTTTTGCAGAAATGACTGCTTCAATGCGGCGTGGCATGGAGGCAATCAGCCTGTGGTCTGCTGAAATGGGCTACAGGTGCCGCATTCCCCAGACCTGGGCTACAGAGAAGCAGCACTGGACTGTTGCTCAGTGGTCCAAAGTACTTTTTTCGGATGAAAGCAAATTCTGCATGTCATTCGGAAATCAAGGTGCCAGAGTCCGGAGGAAGACTGGGGAGAAGGAAATGCCAAAATGCCAGAAGTCCAGTGTCAAGTACCCACAGTAAGTGATGGTCTGGGGTGCCGTGTCAGCTGCTGGTGTTGGTCCACTGTGTTTTATCAAGGGCAGGGTCAATGCAGCTAGCTATCAGGAGATTTTGGAGCACTTCATGCTTCCATCTGCTGAAAAGCTTTATGGAGATGAAGATTTCATTTTTCAGCACGACCTGGCACCTGCTCACAGTGCCAAAACCACTGGTAAATGGTTTACTGACCATGGTATCACTGTGCTCAATTGGCCTGCCAACTCTCCTGACCTGAACCCCATAGAGAATCTGTGGGATATTGTGAAGAGAACGTTGAGAGACTCAAGACCCAACACTCTGGATGAGCTAAAGGCTGCTATCGAAGCATCCTGGGCCTCCATAAGACCTCAGCAGTGCCACAGGCTGATTGCCTCCATGCCACGCCGCATTGAAGCAGTAATTTCTGCCAAAGGATTCCCGACCAAGTATTGAGTGCATAATTGTACATGATTATTTGAAGGTTGACGTTTTTTGTATTAAAAACACTTTTATTTTATTGGTTGGATGAAATATGCTAATTTTGTGAGATAGGAATTTTGGGTTTTCATGAGCTGTATGCCACAATCATCCGTATTAAGACAATCAAAGACCTGAAATATTTCAGTTAGTGTGCAATGAATCTAAAATATATGAATATTAAATTTTCATCATTACATTATAGAAAATAATGAACTTTATCACAATATGCTAATTTTTTGAGAAGGACCTGTACTTTTGTGATGTCACCAAGAAGGCAAAGTGAGGTGTACCAGTAGATAAATCAGAAACCCATTTACTGATAGAAAGTGAGATTGTTAAATCCACTTCTAAAGGTTTCTGTAGGTTTTGGAGAGTAACTTTGGAGGTTGCGACAGTAAGTCCTTTGTTAATTTGTTTAATCTTAAATTTGGACTGCATAATAGACTAGTAGGTGATATTTAGAATTTATATTTTATCAATGCCATGATTCTTCTACAACATTAAAGAGTACGAAATCTTTTCCGTCAAAAATGGCATAAGGGCTGATTTGCTCCTACTTTGCCTCCACTGCCTATGAACATGTTGAGTTATTGTTGCCATTCCTTTCTTAGAAAGGACTTTTTTTTCTATAATTGAATCCCATTCCGCTTCATTTTGTTCTTCCCTCTTCTTGTTTTTTCCTTTGCCACATGTCACCCTTAACTAGACATCTTTACAACTGGCACCTGTGCTTCCCCTCCGAAATAATAGCTAAGCCTTATATCTCTGGTCCATGCCACGGATATGACAAACCCCTCCCTGATAGCCTTGATCAGAGGCACCATGTGCTTTGAACCAAATACACTCACAGCAGGAGCAGCGCATCAGGTTGATCCGTGCGTGACTTGGGACCCTTAAACCAGGCCTTTAAAAAGCCACATGGAGTCAGCAGTTGCTTATTTTCTGCCTTCTCTGCATTTACCAAAACCTTTCTTCTCTCATCTTCCTCCTCCTTTCTTCACAAGCACGCCTTAGCCATCTGCCCACATGTGTGTATCAATTAATAAGGATCACAGAGCAGAACAATGACCCGAGGCCAATCATCTGGAGCCTCTACGTTAACATGCTTGCTCGACCTGCTAAAAGTCATGCAGTAATGCATGTCAGGTCCTTCTTAGCTCCTTGATTGGTTGGATGGGAAAAAGATGTATTAAATGCTAATTATCTTGAATGCAATATTAGCAGCAACTTCTTGTTTGGCTCAGCTGGCTTGGTCGTCCCACTTTAACCCTCAGTCCTTCATCACAGACGTGACTTCCTGTGCTTCTGCGATAGTAAGGTTTTCACACAGGATGTTGAGGGGGCAGAGAGGATGTTTGAACTCTGATCACATCCTGTGGTGGCGAGTGTCTGTGTGTGCCTTTTACCTTTTCACTGGAAGACACAAATGACAAGCAACAAACATTAATTAAGATTTTGTCAAGAGATAGGTTTCCAAAGTTTCCAAACCCTCTATGTCAAACAGAGCAGACAATACACATTAAATGGTTAATTGCATCCTAAAAGGTGTTGTGAGAGTGTATTGTCTGTTGATATGAGGCAGTTTATTTTTTCTTCAAAGTCTGGCGAAGTCTGAGATACTATCATTAGGCTCAGAGATGAAGATGGGTGTTTTAAGACCATGTCTGCATTTTAGACTTTTTTTTTGGAGTTAAAATAGGAAGTAATTCTTTTCACTGTTTTGGACTCCATCTTGTAATGTTTGGGTTGGCTAATAACCCTCGACTACAATGAAATTGTTCATGTGGGATTATTTTAAGCACTGTTTTACTATTTGTAAGCACTCTGGACTACCTTTAGCTAGCTCTAATTTAAAATACACTTAAACTGTTCAAACCTGTAATAAATTATTCCAAACTAAACAGATATTTCCTAAAACACAATTTATAGTTTATGAAACTTTTTATTCTGTTTGTGAAATCATAAAGAGTATTGGTTCAGTGTAGAATGATCCAGTTTAGCTTCAGTCCAATGGTTAACTGTTAGTCGCTAACGACTCTAAGGTTAACATCTGCTTTGGAGTTTCCTATCAGCACTAAACTTAAAGGCTATTTCACCTTAATAAGAAAGTCTGAATTGCCTTTGATAATCAGTAGTTCAGAATCTAAAATACTTGTAGACTGATCGAACCTGAGCTGAATAGTTCTACACTGTTGGTCATTTCACCATTTCCCATCTGTGCACTTTTGACTGTTTTGTACCCACTTTTTGAGGAACAAAATAGTATCACAGGATGTTTTGTACTGATGTTTCAAAGTATTCTGTATATTGCACTCAAAATCTATTATAAGAACATTCAGTTTTACGATTCTAATAAATAATATTAACCTCTATTTTGGTTTGATCTGAGGTTTTATCATATTTATAGTCTTATCATATTTCATAAGAGGCAATACACAAACATGGATCAGAACTATAATCTCGGTAACTCTTAAAATACTCAACTGCCATGAAAAATGAATGCTATGATTTAAGCGTGTTGTGAATTGGCGCTATATAAATAAAACTGAATTGAATTGAATTGAATTAAGTGTATGTACCATACACTTAATGTATTTCAGTGGTGAAAAGGAAGTAGGAAGCAACAAAATGACAATACATACTAGAGTTATGAAGTGGCAAAGAGCAGAGATATTCACAAGTCCAAGTCAAGGTTCGATTCAATGAGGGCCAAGTCCAAGTTCGGTCTCAAGTCTTTCTCCATAAGTCCGCCTCAAGCCTCTAATGACTGAAATAAACATTTTGTCAGAAAATCCATGACATTTTTGCAGGGTTAGAGGTGCACTCTAACCCTGCATCTCTCTAGTTAAGTGTTTTTTGTCTTTACAATGACTATATTAACTCCTGTGTATCCCTGTCTTCATATTGTCCACTTCTTCACTACATACTGTCCTTAATATGGCTTAGATGGCTGTCTTCTCCTCAATTTGAGCTGGAGAAATTTTAATGATATTTGGAAACTAATTTCTAAATCCATATTTAAAATGTTTGTTCTCTATTCTAAATAGTAAAGATGTTAAAATGTACAATATAAATTGTAACATAATGAATGAGACAAAGTTGTAAATAAGTAAATAAAGGTCGAACTTCTGAATAAACAAAATCAGTGCTTTTATTTTGATTTTTGTATTTGTAAGTATCCTTATAATGCTACAATTAGCTTCAGAGGTAAGTTAAGTTTATTTTGTTTACAAAATGATCCAAAGTCATTTAGCACAGAGTTCATTTGGTGAGACAATCATGTGATCATTATAATGACGCTACAGTTAATATGAACAGATTGTTATGGGCCATTAGTAATCCATAATCCACTGACATATCTGGCTAATAATCAAGCACGTCCTTTCACAATAAAATATGCACAGGAATTAATGACCTATCAGAGCTATAGCTTAGATAAAGGCTTCCTTTCAGTCTTTATGCATGTTACTGAGACTTGAGTCACAGGCCAGGTGTCCAAGTCAGGTCTCAAGTCTTTAGGGTAAAAGTCTAAGTTGAGTCTGAATTCTTTTATTTTTGTGACTTAAGTGTGACTCAAGTCCAAGTCTCAAACTCAAGTTGCCATTTCTGGCAAAGAGTCGAGCTTACTAGGAGCCATTCTACACTGAACAGGCAAAACACGAAAAGCATTTTCAATGCAGGAGCATATGTAGCAGTTATTTTAGGGTATTATAATTGATTAACTTGCCCTGCGATGGACTGGCGACTTGTCCAGGGTGTACCCTGCCTCTCGCCCATAGACTGCTGGAGATAGGCACCAGCTCCCCTGCGACCCACTATGGAATAAGCGGTAGAAAATGACTGACTGACTAATTGATTAACCTTGCTTTGTTGACAGCTTGGTACACCCATGATGTAATTACCTTGAAATATCTTTCTGTAATTTCTGCCATTCAAACACCTTCTAGTTTAGTTCTAAATAGTTTATTTATATGGCATAAGGTCACAACAGGCGTCATATGTACTCACTTTACAAGACAAACAGACCCAATTCCAGTCATCTAAAAGGTTCAAGTTCAAGTGCATACATTCCATTTTGATCCTACTTATAATACAATGCAAGAGGACTGCCTTCAGCAAGAAGGTTCTGGGCTCAAGTCCTGACCTGGGGTCTTTCTGTATGGAGTTTACATGTTCGCCCCATGCATCCATAGGTTTTTTTGGGGGTACTCCATCTTCCTCCCACAGTTCATAAACATCGCTGTTTAACCAGTCTCTCTAAATTGCCCTTAGGTATCTGTGTGTGCATGCAGGGTTGACTGTTCTGTGTGCCTCTGTGTTGCCTTGTGATGGACTGGCAACCTGTCCAGGGTATACCCAGCTAAATGACCACTGAAGATGGGCACCAGCCCTCTGTGACCCTGCATGTATGGATGGATGGATGGATGGACTCAGACTGCATCAGCACTAACAGCACAAACTAAAATACGTACATTTTGGAACAACAAATTTGAGTTTACAGGGGGCACACTGTTAAAGCTTGGCAAAACCTGAACAAGACATGCCATAGACTGTCAACAACACTGATAATTTTCAGTCTCATTTATTTCTCTATAGCAATCTCTTCTCTGGGCCAAGTAGTACCTCATTACTGATGTAAATATCAGCTTTTTGTTCTTTTGCAAATTTATGTGTCAAATTGTGGCACCCCTGCTCTAAATAAAAGTTATTGCTGGTTTCGAAAAGTAGGAAATGTTTTCCATATAACATACATGCTAACATAATTTGTAATTAAACAAATCGTATTCTTAAAAGTAATAGTTATTTTTACCTTTGGTGGAAAGATGTCATATTGCAGTGAACTTGTAAAAAAGTGAAGAAATAGTTGTTTAAAACCACTCAATTTTTTTATTTAAAGTTCATATCATCTCATGCTACTGAAACTTAAGGCAAACAAACAATACCGTTGTCTTTCAAGTTTGTTTTTCACAACTTTGTCATGTATTAGACAGGATAAATAACTAAAGTGACACAACTACAATCATTATAAGAAATCAGAAGAAATTAAACATAAAACCAAAACACGCAGATGTGCAGGAATAACTGTAGGAAGGTGGTGGCTTAATGTCCCACAGCTGGAAGGAAGGAAGGAAGGAAACAGGCACACAGTAGTCATTCTGCCAAAGTGCCAGAATAAAGGATAAATAGGAAGGAGGTTTTGAAAAGAAAGGAAAGACAGGAGCCATGAGGTTAAACGGCTCACGGACCCTAGGTCGGAATATTTGACATAGTTTCCAATTTAAATCAACAGCCTTTTTCCAATAGTGGCATTGTTACTGAGTGATGCCATAACTCCGAAGACAGTTTCAGTGAAAACAGAGGCAGGGTCATGTGTTCTTTCTGACAAAAACACCATTCAGTCACAGGTGATGGTGTTGTGTTGCCTGCACATGATACCAGAGGGTTTCACAGAAATGCCAAGAACATTCTGATAGAATGTAATCTCAGCTGCTTGTGCATTGGTAAGCGTTCCTATTGCCTCTGCATCATCCTGATTGTGTGTGGGTGGAACATAAGCCCCTGGAATAGTGTTTGGGCCGTAAACGCTGTGTTTAAAACAATCAATATCCACTCTGATTTACACATGATAAAACAGCATGAAGTGTTTGCTAGGATTTGCTTGCACGTGCGCATGCACATTTATGTGTATGTGTGCACTTGCACAATAGGAGCCCTGATGCAGTGGGTGAGTGTGCATGAGCGTGTGTGTGGGCTGCAGGGCCACCCTCTGATCATCTCCCTGGGAGCCACTGCTCCAGAGGGCTCTCTGGGTGCTGGAGAGGCTTCCCAGAACAAGAAAAACTTGAGCACATATACACATGTTATAACCTCCATATCAGAGCTGACAGCACCTATTTCTTCTTCACAGCCTTTATGCATCCCTACAACTTTGTGCCATGAGAACACATGGATGTGAGTATGTGTGTGTGTGTGTGTGTGTGTGTGTGTGTGTGTGTGTGTGTGTTCACTCCCTCTCCTATTTGTTCCCCCCCTGGTGTTTGATGTGGTCTTTGGAGAACCATGTTTAAAGAAATTCTTCTCCAGCTTTGAAGTTGTACTGTGTTTCCCGCTCTGTTTCTGCACTGCTTCCTCTTTTATCTTCTGAAGGAGTGCCCGCCGGGAAGGAAACGGGCCAGTTTAGAACAAGATACTTACCCAAAATTCTCTATTTATCATGTGTTGTACCTTCTTGCACAGAAATGATTGTCTCTTGCAGGATGTGCTCCCCACCAGCTTGGAAAAAAACAGACTGCTTCTAACAAAGAGCTCCTTTTTTTTAAAACAAATACCTCGAGACACTTCTCAAAGAATGTGTGTGAGAAAAGTCACATTGAGGTATGTCTGGTATGCTTGAACAGATATGCCAGGTGTCATCACGCCATCTTGCAATACAAAGAGCCCTTTACTTCAAAGCTTTCATTTGTGGCTAATGACTCCCAGCTCCACTCAATTGTGCAAAAATAAGAAAAAAACACATTGACAAGTGATTATGACAGAACGGAGTGGAAAACACTCAGCGTGCTAATGTGGACATGCCCTTTTTCAGAGACCAGAATGATGACACAGATGATTTTCTTGGATAGGTTGGTGAGAAATATAATGCATCATTTGAAGCAGATGTTGCAACACTATGGTGGCCGTTTTCTTCTGAATAAAGCTGTTGTGCAGATATTCTCAGCCAGCAAAATACAACACAGCTGCAGTAGCAAAGTCAATTGTCAAGTCATTTTCAGATTTGGTAGTGTGCAAAGATTCTTAAATTCATATATAGATGATTTTGACATGATGTAGGGTTGTTTGGTTTTTGGTTTCGGGGTTTTTTCCTTATGTTTTCCACTGTTCAAGTTTTGAATCATGTTTCTGTTTATTTTCCTGGTCATGCTTTAGTTTTGTCGTCTTGTTCATGTTTTGTCAAGTTTGGTTTTTCGGATGTGGTTATACTTTAGTTTCATGTTTTTCTAGTTTGTTTATTAGAGTCTCTGTTTTTGCCGCAGCCACGTTTTGTTCTGTCAATTAAGTTTATTCGGCTCACCTGTCCGAGTTAATCTGTCCCCTTGCTCCACCTGGTTTTCACGCTATATATTCACACCTGTTCAGTTAGTCATGGTGGAAACAGCTTTCACTCTCATGCTCATGTCTTGTTCTAAAACCAAGTCTTGTTTTTTTGATCATGCCATGCCTGTCTTGCTTGCCCGTTTGTTTTGTTCCTGCCTCCTGTAGTGAGTGAGTTTTCGTTATTAAATCTTTTTTACTTACCATCACGCTGCCTGCTCGTCTGCATTGTGGGGTCCAATTCCAAGTTAACCATGACAGAACCGTGACAGATTTTAGTAATAAATTATTAATGAATGTAGTTGTAACCTTACTTTGTGATGTTACAACCACAATCGTCAATGTATTTAATTGGGATTTAATTTTGACACATAAGCATGTTTTTATCTAACCTATTCCATTGTAGCTCAGGATGTATTTTCAGGGTTGTTGTACTGCTGGAATGTGAACCTTGATTGCAGTCTGAAGTCCTTTGAAGCCTCTAACAGGTTATCTTTCAGAACTGTAATGTATTCAGCTCCATTCATCGCCCCAGGAACTCCAAATATCCGCCTGGTCCAAGCATTTCCACAGCATAATGCTCTCACCATCGTTTTTCACAATGGCAACGGTTTGCCCTGGTTGAAAAGTTAAGTTTCAGACTCATCTTATCAAAAGCCATTTTTCCAAGTGTTTATTTGGGTGCATGATGGTGGAAAGGGCTGAATACATATGCATACTACAATTTTCAGACTTTTCTTGTTGATTTTGAAATCTATTTTCTCTCCAATTTAACAGTTCTGCAATATTTAGTATGGGTCTGTCATATAAAATCCCAATAAAATACATTAGAATTTGCAGTTGTAATGTGACAAAATGTGAAAAATGTATAGGGTTGTGAATACCTTTGTATGTTTATTCAAGCATCTATTGTCACAATGTGCCATGTCTAGTGCTTTGTTTTTGTTTATTTATCGTGGTTTGGTCCTTAGTTTACCCTCTGTTCTGTGTTTCAACTAGTTAATTGGTTTCACTCCCTGCAGTCTGTTCCACTCCTGTTCCTAGTTTCCCTTGATTAGTTAGTCTCTTTGTTCATTGGTTCCCTCTCCTGTTCTGTTTGTATTTAAATCCTGTGGTTTCTATTGTTCCATGCTGTGTCCTGGTCATTCCTATCTTTGTCTTGAAGAGTTGTCTGTTCGGTCGGAGTACTGGGAAATATTAAATCCAACTTACCTTTAATTGTCTGGCTACTGGCTTTCTCCTTGCACGTTGGTATTGGTACAAGCCTGAAATATGACATCTCTCCTATGATATAAGCTTACAAATTAGGCAGAAAAAGAATGAGGTTTGGATATGCAAATAAGGATGTGCATGTACTTTATGTTACATCCTATGCATAGGGGCGTTTCCATTTCCAAATGGTTTCTACATAGTGTGACCCAGTGGTACCTAGATTCTGACAACCAGGCTCATCTGTTGCATCCTCTTAACTCCTTGTTTTGTTTTAACCACCTGTAATGTCCCAACACTTTACATCCAGGGAACAATCATTACGTTTCAAAGTCCTGATCAATTATTATACAAGCTTTGTAAAAACATTTGAAGTCTTGCATTGGACTGCTTTTTTCACTTATATTTTATGTCCAGTCCTTGTATGGAAAACAGTGGGGAAAGTAGCCATGTTTAGCACAAATACATTACTGTCACGACATAACTTGTCTACACAAAATGAAAAAGATCAGTAAGTCATCTCTTTAAAAAACAGGAAAAATAGACTGAGAAATGACGTAGCTAGTAGTGAAGTACTATTTTGTATCTATCAAACACCTTTTACTTTGGTATTTCTATTTATTTAGCAAAAGTAACTTGAACCAATCTATTTGTGAAAGACTGGTAATAAAGTGGCTGAAGATCCAGTCCAGTTTCTTAAATTGCCTTGGAAAAAAAAAGACAACAAAATTGTAAAACACCATTTATTTTAAAACTAAACGTGCTAAACGTAGCTCAACGTGAACACACTAATGTCACTGTGAAACCTGGCAATGGCAGCATTATATTTTGGGGAGACTTTTCTTTAACAGTGACAGAGAAGCTGGTAAAAGTTAATAGAGAAATGGACTGAGCAATTTCCGTTTTATTTTAAGTGCACCGAGATTATATTTGTTGTGAATTGAAACTATTGCATATGTATAAGCTGAATTTAATTGAAATCTAGGGCAGAAAACCTTTTAGAGGCTACGAATGCCTTAAGACTGAGGCTGAGGTTCACCTTCCAGCTGTACAATGACCCTAAATGTACAGTTATAATTACAATGGAACAGGTAAGATAAAGCGTATTCATGTGTTAAAATGGCCCAGTCAAAATTCAGATCTAAAGCCCATTTTCTATGGGCTCTACTTTGGCCACCTTTGCTCCACTCAGCCTGTTTTGCGACCATTTCCATTACTACCTTTTCTGGTCTGATACTGGCTTTCTGGGAACCTCTTCGACACAGGTCCCATCGGGGCTGAGCAGGGCAGAAATGTGACATGAACATACTGCTGTTCACTGATTAGCCATGAGCCCAGTTAGCCGCATGCCAGTGCCATGAAAAGGTGCTTGCTAAGGTAGAGCAGAGAATGACAAGCCACTGGTTTTACCACACATCACAGTGCCAGAAAAAGCTAAAAAAAAGAGTGACTACAAAATTATTAAAGAACCACAATGGTCAAAGCAGGTCAAATTGAAAGCTGTAGCGGTGGTTACAAATCACAGTTGGAGGACATGATGTGCTACGCTGAATGTTTATTTTACTTTGCATGTTTGTACTTGAAACGTATCTCGTTTGGCAGGCTCACACCAAACCATAAAACAGTAAGGTTTAATAGCGACGACGGCTGGAGTTTAGCATAAAGCCCCGCCTCCAGCCGTCAGCTTGTGTGGAAACACAATGGGTTTGGTGTGGAGTAGAGTAAGGAGGAGCAGAGTGAAGAAGTGAGGTGCTGGAACTGTGAACGGAAAACAGGCAAATATCCAACTAAGAACCGGTGGAAAGACTTCAGAGTGATGTTTTTATCACATAAAGTCCCGTAAAATACATTGAAGATTGTGACTGTACCATAACAAACTGAAAACGTTCTTGTTTCCATACATGACATTAAAACCTTGAGATGAAAATTGGAGCAAACTCACAGAGATTACTGAGAAAACCCTAAGTGACCAATTTAAAGTTTTACTTTTGCATCATTCAATGAGAGTGGAAAACACACTTTTTCTCTGTAAACAGTATATAGTGTGTAAGAACAGAAAAGCTTAGCAAAGACATAACTTTAAGTGGACCAAAGCTTATTGAGTGCTCACCTTGGAGTTTAAAACAGGCATAAAGCACACAATGAAAATTTTAAAATAAGCTGCAGCATTATTCTGAGAAGAGGAATGTTACCTTGGCAAACAAAAAGCACAGAATAAGTGTGTATTACAGCCTCTAACATTAATATGTTAGTTCCTCATCAAAAGAAAGGATAATAACATTTATATAGAACTTAGGCTTGAATGCTGCTACTGTTCTGGGAAATGTTTACAACTAGAGCCTCATGTCCACTTCAGGGGTCCTTTTTACTGCCATTAGTGAACTGCCCACTCTCACCAACAACATCCGTATCCTTCCTCCATCCACGGCAACAAAGATAGACAAACAGGAAGCAGCTGTTGCCAGGGAAACAGCCAGAAGGTCTGCAGTGCTACACAGCAGCAAAGTGTGAGCGAGGTAAGAAAGGAGAAAAAAATGTGCCTGGAAAACCAACACCGTGGTGGTGGAATCTAATTAGACTGTGACAGAGGATAAAGAGGGATATTTCCAGTTTCAATTGGCTGAATGAGAAAGTCTGTGTGTGTGTGTGTGTGTGTGTGTGTGTGTGTGTGTGTGTGTGTGTGTGAGAGTATATATATATATGCACCAATTTGCGCAAATACTGTGGGCTACCTGCGTCTAAGCCTGGGAATAGGCTGACTGACGCACTGAATGACAGACAAGCTTTGGAGTCCTGGCAACCCTGCTATTTCTCTCTCCCGCCGCCCCCTCCTCTAGTCGCGCAGCCCACACCTCCTTCTCATCTCGCATCCCACTGCATCCACTCTGCCATCTCTCCTTCACGTCTGTCTTGTCCCTTGGCATAAAATGATTGCATATGGATTGTCACATAATCCGATTCTGTCACTTAGAATAGCTTTGCCTCCGCAGGCCTCTCATTTCCTCCAGAATGTGAATCTGGATCACTTGGCCAGATGAATTAACAGCATGAAATCAGAATGGTTACATTAACATTCACGGATGCTGTGAAGGCTCAATGACGAATTAGTTTTAATGGGAGCTGCCACGGTGTTCACCTGTGAAATGGTGTTACGAAGTGGAAAATCTGGTTTTTGGATCAGCTTAAAAAGAACTTGTTCTCTTCTCTGGGTCTTTGCTCAGTGATGACACACACAATGCAAACCCCTCAGAACTAATTTTAAGTCCATCTTACTTTGATCTTGTTCCCAGAAAACAAACAGGAATCTATCAAATGGTATGCACTTTAAAGCCTTTCAAGCTTTGGTTTGCACAAAAATCTAGTCACACAGGCTGTGCCTTGCAAAAGTCTTCATAGCCCTTAAACATATCCACATTTTTTTATATTATAACCACAATGTATTGGCATTTTGTAACAGGCCGATACAAAGTAGCGCATAATTGTAAAGTGGAACAAAATGTTTTTTTTCACAAATACAAATCTGTCTGGCATACATAAAGCATCCACCTGACTTTACTCTAAGACCTTTACACAATATCAAATGCAACTATAAAAACCAAGGAACACACCAAGGTCATGGATGAAGCTGTGGAGAAATTTAAAGCAGTGTTAGCTTAGAAGACAATGTGCTAAGTTTTGAACAGCTCACAGAGCTCTGCTCATCATCTGAAAAAGGCACAATTGCAAATGTCCATCAGAACTGATAAGATCACAGGAGCAAACCAAGGGACCCGTGGTAACTCTGGAGGAGTGCGGAAGAGGTGCTCTGATCAGATAAGACAAACATAAAAAAAGAAACCTTGTATACACAAGCGCTCTCACACTTACACCCACAGGTGTTAGGAGTTCTGAGATGGAGCACAGGGGGAGGAGGGATTTAAAGAAAACAAGAGAAGATTACTGTAAACAATATCCATTCATTGTGACTGAGTCTGACCTATTTTGAAAAGAACTGGTGAAAATTTTGACCACAGGATAAGCAAAAATAGTAAAATCATACCATAAAAGACTTGCAGCTCTATCTGTTGGCAAATGTATAGAAATACATGACACTGTTTTCAGATTTTCTTATCATATCCCTTTCCTTCAACTTTATTTTATGGACTTTTTTGTGGTGGTATCAAATGAATTCACAATAAAACATATGAAGGTTTGTGCATGCAGCATGAATAATTGTGGAAAAATTTGATGGCATATAAATGCTTTAATAGACACGTCTGTGAAAGGAATGTCAAACATTAAAGGATCCTGTTCTAATCTCTATATTCTATCCATCCATTGTCTTTGCAGGGTTACTATTCACAGTGGTTGCTGGGTGAGAGGAGAGGTTGGCAGTCTATCACAGGGCAACATAGAAACCATGCACACACACTCATACCTAAGGACAATTTAGAGAGACCAGTTAACTCTACAGTCCAGTTTTGGGACTGTGGGACGAAGGCCAGAGTGCTCTGGGAGAAACTGCGTATGCAATAGAACATGCAAACCCATGCAGAAGAACCACAGGCTGGGATTCTTGCTGCAAGTGAGCAACAAATTCTATATTACAATTTGATTTTCCTTTGGTTTCTTTACCACCTTCCACCGATAAAGTATTTTTGTTCAATATTTTCTATCAAATGTATTTATTTGTGTTATGGAGTTTAAACGAAAATTCAACATAGTAGACTCCCCATTACCTCCAGCTTTGTCTAATTACTCCTCAATGTGGCTCTGCTCCAACAATCAGCGTCAAGTCTGCATTCCTCATTCATATTCATAACTTTGGCAGGTTTTAACTTTAACAACTCATTTATGTTGGGAATCTGCAACAGTGTAGGAAGCCATATTTGCTCAGTAGAGCAGATCTATCTTCGTGTCTTTTAGAAATGGTGGCACTTGCAAGATTAGGTCTGCACATTTAGCAGCTGCTAACAGCATTGTGCATCTGACCCTCAGTGAGCCCCTCAGACAGTCATAGGTATGGAAGAAACAATAACTTTTCATGAAATTCATATAAAGGTAAGAGAAACCAGTACAATTCAGAACCTTTACTTAAAATCTTTCAAGTGTATGTCAGGCGCAGCTATTTCTTTTCCCTGTCGCGCTCCTTCATACAAGCCGATCCCTCACTCGTTACCTTGTCAGTTACACGCCTTATCAGGATTACACAATTTCCCCTCCACGCCTTGTCAGGCACGTCCAAGTCTCATCTTCTACTCTGCTACTCCATGTCAGGCTCGCTCAGGTCCACACCCTCTTACCTAGCCAGGTTTGTCTCATATCCCCTCCACGCCTTGCCAGGCTCGATAGGTCTCACTCTCTGTTCTCCACGTCAGGCTCAGCTGATTCTACATCCATGCCAATCAGGTTGTACCATTTCCTCTCCAAGCTCAGTCAGCTTTGTCCTTTCTCCTCCACGCGTTAGGCTCTGCTTAGCTCTTACATTCATCTTCTTGTTATGTTTCCTTTTCCCTCATCCCTTAGCCAGTTTCTCATCCTTCCTCTTCTGCGCCTGTCAGGATCACTTCATCCACTCTTCTCGCCTCCCTTCTGCCTCCCTTCGTTCGTATATCTTTCAACTCGGTCTTGCTCGGCATTTTTTGGGGGAAGACATATCTAATCTTAACCCTGTGAGGTTCAAGCCCTCTACGGGCTTCTCAGGTTTGGTGAATTTACTTCCCCTATTTGTTGGTTCCTTTTAGAAATTTAGCCTTCTCAGACCTCAAGTTCTATCCTGATCATTTCAAACTCAACCTTAACATACCAAAGGGAAAGGCCAATGTTTCATCTCTATTGTTCGCCTCGATGGCCCATTCTGCCCATCTCAAGCATGCTTAAATCCACTCTTAAAACATTACAAACTTAGCTCGCCCACCATGCCCTTCTTTCTCACTCTAGAAGGAGCCCCATGTCTGCCTCATGGTTCTTTAAGTTTTGAGGCATCTTTAGATTAGTACAACCCGCCTCCTAGTCAGGTCTCAAGTAACTTACTCAGAATTGGAGCTGCCTCTATAGCAGCAACCCAAGCGTTTATACAGCTTCCCTCCATCAACTCGGCCGTTGGCCTTCTTCAGCCACGGTCGCCAGACTTCCACTCTGTGCTAGCTTTTCAATGATCTCCCAGCTCTTAGGTATAAGCCTCCTGCATTTACTGGTGGTGGTTGGCCTTTATCCATCATTGGCTTTGTTCAATCTTAATTTTTCCATTTTGCAGGACTCTTCCTTTGGCACCTGCCAGTTGTGTCCAATTATTCTCCCTCACTCTAGCTCACTTATGTTCTTTTCTACCTTCACAACCGATTTATCTTCTAACTCCTTATTAATAGATCTGTTTTATTGCTTTATTTCATATCTTCATCTGCATTTCCTTCATGGCATTTCCAGCACTCCATAGAGGTTCTGAAATTTCTTCATTTCACTTTATTTCCCCTTCTTTTCTTCATAAGGACTAATATCCGGGTTTAATTTATGCTTCTTCTTCCATTTAATTACTTCTTTCATTTCCTGCCTTTCTTTCTTTATCACCCTATATATCTATTTCTTTTTCTCGACGGATCTGTTTTATAGCTTTATTCTATATCTTTATCTGTATAACCTCTGCGGTATATATACATCATCTCGCATTTTCCGCACGGCATATCTATCATCTTGCATTGCCCTCTAGGCATTTCTATCATTTGCTTTGCATCCTAATTATTTTCCTTGATTTCATAGCCTATTTATAAACTACATTTCTCTGCATTATTTATCCTTTCCACGCCTTGCGCTTCTTTCTTCCTTTTTATTTCATTCTATTTTACTGATAGATTTCCCTTTTACTACTCTATTAGGTCTGTCTTCTCAGTCTCTACTTCATTTTTCTCCTCTACAGGCACCATCGTTAATTAATTCTTTGCTTCTCTTAGATCTTCAGCCCCATCTACGCCTGGTCAGGCACACTAACCTATTCCTTCTCTCTAGGCTCAAATCATCCCTTCTTCACGCCCGTTATTCAGATCTTTATAAACCTCAATAACTTCCCTTCCTTTCTCATTTCCGGCCTTGGCCCCAGCCTTGGCCCCCTTTTTTTGGGGGGAAGACATATCTAAATCTATCCTTAAGATGTTCATTCAAGCATGTCATTCTCAGCATTTACCTCTTCCACTGGGGTCCGAACACCAAAGAAATAAACATTCTCTAATAAACGTTTCTAATTGCATCCCTGTCTTCTCTTTGTGAGTCTGTCCAAGTTGAAATGGAGTTTAAACATAAATTCAACATGGAAGACTCACCATCACCTCTAGCTTCGTCTAATTACTCCTCCATGCGGCTCTGCTCCACCAATCAGCGTCAAGTCTGCATTTCTCCCCTGGCCAATCATCCTTCAAGGCTCCACTTTAAAAGATCTTCATCCGTGGAACCCTCCATTCTGCAGCTGAACTTTGACCCTCCTCCACCCCATCTCCACCATTTGGCTTCCAAACTCTTTCCAAATCTCCTCAGGCCTCCACTCCACCACCAGGATCGGATCCCAGGGGGGAAGACATATCTAAATCTAACCTTAAGATGTTCATTCAAGCGCATGTCATTCTCAGCATTTACGTCTTCCACTGGGGTCCAAGCGCCAAAGAAATAAACATTCAGTGATAAACTTTTCTAATTGCATCCCTGTCTTCTCTTTGTGAGTCTGTCCAGGTTGAATTGACCTTAAGCAGTTGAAATTTTTGTTCCACAAGGGAACAAAGCTCCCAAATTTTCAACATGTTTTTGGCAATTTTCCTTTTCCTGCCTTTGTGTCGGGGCTGGAGTTTCTGTTTTATGTTTTTGTCTGTGTTTTTTGACTCCAAGTAAGCGCTAGTGCTCAGCAGTGGTGGAGACAGGTGTTTTCCATCTCGGTAATTGACTCCTGGAGTACTTCAGCAGGAAGCAGCCAGCATCTCGTCGCTCAAGTATTAGCCTCTGTGGTAGCTACTCAGCCAGCCTCGTATTAATTAAGTTTATGTGTACTTTGCCTTCGACAACGTTTAACTTGTTCTTTGTTCTTCTTAGTGAACTGAACGGGCGACTACCTGGAGGTTACCCAGGCTGGCCCCGGTGGCTTCGTTTCGCACTAGCCTCACTCCTAGGATCTCCCCAGGAAGGATCTTCCACACACACCTACCCGACGCCGAACTCTGGAACTTCCCCAGCTGGCTGCTTCCGGACCCGGATTCTCCAGAGACCATTCAACCCAACCTGTCCACCCTCTACCTCTCCCTCTGACACTTCGCCTGCACTCCAAGCTCTAACCCAAGTAACTAAGAAATCATCGGACTTACCATTGTCTCCATATTCACTTCTTCTCCAGTCTGAATCCCTCTCCTCCTGGCGGATTGCCTACTCCCTCCTAGTAAGACATTTCACATTTAAGTACCGGTTTCGTTTACTGTGCCACTTACCTGTCGTTTTTCCTTACAGTTTTTCCTGCACTTCATACCGATCCATTCTCTTTAAATAAACCTTTTTCAAACTTGTACCCGTTTCCCTTGAGCGTGATTCTGCATGTGGGTCAGAGCCATACGTAACACTATGACATTTTGCATTTTTCCATTTTTTTTCCCTCAAACAGCAGTTCATCATTTGCTCCTTCCCCAGGAAAATCCCCAAACGAGCAGTTCCTGGGGTGCAAGATACCAAGTGCATTACACTTTAACTGCGCCCTCAGCAGAGGCAACTGCAACTCTCCAAGTCCAGAGTTCTGCACAAGAATGGATCAAATATCCTGAGTCATCTCATAGATTAACATATTTTCTTGGCAAAACATGGCACTGGCAAAAAAAACACAATTCAAGCCTCAAGGCTAAAATATCTTTTTATTAGTACCGTATAATGCTGGACACAAAACTAACTGTATATGGGAAATCCTTTTCTTAACTCATTATGTGAAACGACAACAAAGTGAATATTTATCACAATAACAAGCATCATATAACAGGGTTTATTGGTTGTTTTCTTTTACATTGTGTTATGTTAAAACCGCAAACATCACAAACTACACAGCGGAAAAGAAACGTATGCATGGTTTTAAAAATGTTTTCACAGATAAAACATTTACAGTGCTTTGATAAGGATTTGCCTCCTTAAACATTTCTACTGTTTCTCTCTTTTTTACCTTTACGTGTTTTACACATTTCAAACTTAACTGCCTGACCTGTAGAATGAAGAAACCAATAAACTGAACTTATTATAAAATTGGCTCAAACATGGCGTGTGACAATCTAAAGAACTTCAAGAACCACTCATCCAAAATGTCAAAAAATAGCCCAGAATAAAATCTAAAACAGTACACACATCTATCAAGCCTTTTAGTGACCAAGAAAGAAAGCAGTTGTTAAACAAAAACTGTCTTGTTGTTGTACCCAAGACATCTGGGGGAATATTCTGTTGACCGAATGGAGAAAAGTGGAAGCTTTTGAAAGCTGTGCATCTCATCACAGTTAAACATGATGATGGTCTGATGGTCTGCACTTGCTTTGCTGCTTTAGGACTTGGACATTTTTTTGTAACTGATAGAACTATGTATTCTGCTGTCCACCAGAAAATGTTGAAGGACAATGTCAGGGCATCAGTTTTGGTGCTCAAACTCCAGTGCGCTTGGGTTTTGCGGCAGGTCAATATACTTGATGGCAGTTGGTAAGTTTGGAGTGGGCAAGAAAACTAATCGTGATTGCTTTAACCATGATATCTGATTAAAGCTGTCAAGCTACTTGCAGCAGTACAGAGGGAAAAAGACAACAGCTAAAGAGCTAAAGTCTGCCAAACATTATTACCTGCCAAAAGCCAACTGAGAGCAGACTTCAGTATCTGAAGGGTAAACTTAAAAAAACTGTTTGCAACACTGCAAGTTAAACAGTAATGAGATAAAAATGACTCTACAGTGCAGCCTTTGGGTGAGATGTTTCTCTCCTTGCTATGCCAGAGTGAATCCTGTTTTTCCCATTGGCAAAGTCCCTCAAAAACAGCCCTCTAGTTTGCTCTGGTTCAGCTCAGACACTGATGCACATTTCCATTTTCTTCTCATCCTCTCATCAGTTTTCTAGAAGTTATTATTTTGTGAAGTTCAGCAAAATATATAAAGACACCAGATAATGTCAACATCTCAACCATGTAGCCAGAATGTCTGATGTCACAGATGGAGAATAAAGCAAGAGGAAGGCCCAATGAAAACTGTTGACACTTAAAGAAACAGTCAAAAATGCAAACCATCTTTTTTTTTTCTGCCCCATCTGAGTGTTTTTAGGAATAAATGAACTGTTTATGTGGAAGTCCAGACTTTGACTAGATCATTCCAAAACATTTTGTTTTATTCATTTATTTATTTATTGTAGCCGTTCAGAGGTAGACTTGCTGATACTCTTCAGATCCTTGTGTTGCTGGAGAACTCAAATGTTAAAAGATGTCAAAGACTGAACTTAAATAGAGCTTTTAGGCATGCTAAACACTTGAAGGATTTTTACAGTACAGCTACATTCACCCGGCTTCACTCACAACACACACAGGTTCATATGCTGACATGCAGCTCAGAAGGCAACCTGGGGCCAAGTGCCTTGCTTAGGGGGCACATCGATATGTGGCAGGAGAAAAAGCTGGAATCAAATACACAACTCTCCGTTTGCAAGGCGACTTTACCAATTCTTGCAAACTCTTTGGATCCTGAAGTAGCTAAGCAACCCCAGACCATCACGCTACCAACCCCCATGTTTTACTGCCAGTTTGTTAATGTCAAATAACATTTAACATAAAAGCTTAATGTTGACCAAAGTGTTCTCATATAAAGGTAAATGCAAACAAAATACTACAGAAGACAGACAAAAAAACAAAAAAATCCGACATATAAAATAAAAATAGAATAAAAGGGTAAAATATAGAAACATCACAACTTAACTGCTCTGATGAAACTCAAACTGAACTTGAGTTCACAGCCGATATGAAAAGAGAGTTTTCAGGAGCGATTTAAAAGACTTTACAGACTCAGCATTATGAATCTCAAGAGGCTGTATGTTCCTGAGACTGGGAGCTACGACAGCAAAAGCCCGATCCCCTAAGCACCTTATTTTGGCCATACATGCTTGTTTTTTTAAAAAAGCTTGTGTATTTTTTATACTAGATTGACACATATCTTCTAAAAAGTTAGATTTTTGCCTGGTAAGTCATTAGAATATTTTCACAAAAGTCTTGGGAAATCATTAAGAAGATTTTTAGCAAATGTGAGTCAGGCCTTTGTTTTCCTTTTGGTCATCAGGAGTTTTAGCTCACTGTTGTGCCATTTTTGCCCAGTCTTCTTCTGATTGTTAAATCATGAACATTGGCCTCAGCTTTGGCAAATAAGGTCTTAAGTGCCTTAGATTTTGTTATGGACACTTTTGGAATAATTTTGGTTGGCCCACCACTAAAAAACCCTTTTCTTTAGAACCATATACAGGTCCTTCTCAAAATATTAGCATATTGTGATAAAGTTCATTATTTTCCATAATGTAAAGATGAAAATTTAACATTCATATATTTTAGATTCATTGCACACTAACTGAAATATTTCAGGTCTTTTATTGTCTTAATATGGATGATTTTGGCATACAGCTCATGAAAACCCAAAATTCCTATCTCACAAAATTAGCATATTTCATCCGACCAATAAAAGAAAAGTGTTTTTAATACAAAAAACGTCAACCTTCAAATAATCATGTACAGTTATGCACTCAATACTTGGTCGGGAATCCTTTGGCAGAAATGACTGCTTCAATGCGGCGTGGCATGGAGGCAATCAGCCGGTGGCACTGCTGAGGTCTTATGGAGGCCCAGGATGCTTCAATAGCAGCCTTTAGCTCATCCAGAGTGTTGGGTCTTGAGTCTCTCAACGTTCTCTTCACAATATCCCACAGATTCTCTATGGGGTTCAGGTCAGGAGAGTTGGCAGGCCAATTGAGCACAGTGATACCATGGTCAGTAAACCATTTACCAGTGGTTTTGGCACTGTGAGCAGGTGCCAGGTCTTGCTGAAAAATGAAATCTTCATCTCCATAAAGCTTTTCAGCAGATGGAAGCATGAAGTGCTCCAAAATCTCCTGATAGCTAGCTGCATTGACCCTGCCCTTGATAAAACACAGTGGACCAACACCAGCAGCTGACACGGCACCCCAGACCATCACTGACTGTGGGTACTTGACACTGGACTTCTGGCATTTTGGCATTTCCTTCTCCCCAGTCTTCCTCCAGACTCTGGCACCTTGATTTCCGAATGACATGCAGAATTTGCTTTCATCCGAAAAAAGTACTTTGGACCACTGAGCAACAGTCCAGTGCTGCTTCTCTGTAGCCCAGGTCAGGCGCTTCTGCCGCTGTTTCTGGTTCAAAAGTGGCTTGACCTGGGGAATGCGGCACCTGTAGCCCATTTCCTGCACACGCCTGTGCACGGTGGCTCTGGATGTTTCTACTCCAGACTCAGTCCACTGCTTCCGCAGGTCCCACAAGGTCTGGAATCGGCCCTTCTCCACAATCTTCCTCAGGGTCCGGTCACCTCTTCTCGTTGTGCAGCGTTTTCTGCCACACTTTTTCCTTCCCACAGACTTCCCACTGAGGTGCCTTGATACAGCACTCTGGGAACAGCCTATTCGTTCAGAAATTTCTTTCTGTGTCTTACCCTCTTGCTTGAGGGTGTCAATAGTGGCCTTCTGGACAGCAGTCAGGTCGGCAGTCTTACCCATGATTGGGGTTTTGAGTGATGAACCAGGCTGGGAGTTTTAAAGGCCTCAGGAATCTTTTGCAGGTGTTTAGAGTTAACTCGTTGATTCAGATGATTAGGTTCATAGCTCGTTTAGAGACCCTTTTAATGATATGCTAATTTTGTGAGATAGGAATTTTGGGTTTTCATGAGCTGTATGCCAAAATCCTCCGTATTAAGACAATAAAAGACCTGCAATATTTCAGTTAGTGTGCAATGAATCTAAAATATATGAATGTTAAATTTTCATCATTACATTATGGAAAATAATGAACTTTATCACAATATGCTAATATTTTGAGAAGGACCTGTATGGTCTTAGTCAAACACGGATATTACTAGACCTTCAAGAATAGTTTCCTCAGCTATCCGTAAAGTTACCTCACTTTGTTCATTTAATTATCTTGAATAATCTTCCTTTTCCAGGAGCTGACTGGCTTGACACACACGGTATAGGAGTTTTCACAAGCCGACTCATTAGATTTGCAGCTGCATACGTCAATGAGCAACATTGCTTAATCATTTTGGAAACCACAACCGATGTAAGCTGTGATCTAAGCAGATGTTAGGTCTGTGTCACTTATCAGGGGAAGCTATAAGAGTAGCAGTTTAAAACTGTTTCTTCATCAGATGATCAAAGAGGTGATAAGAGCAAATAATAGTGTGCCGTGAAAAGTCATGACGTGTCCGTCAGTGGGTTTTTTTTATTAAAAGAAACCTGGATTGAGAGTCAGTCCATGCTATGTTTAACTGGAAATTTCCCAGATTTTTGTTTATAAACATTTGTAATAATATCTATGTTGTACATCCATTTTAATGTGGATTATCCTGCAATACTCTACTTGTTTCTTTAGAAAAATTTGACATTAATGTTTTTGTTTTTCAAATAGTGTTTGAGTGTTATCATTTCTCTGGAAGGTGATAGTATAGCATGTAGAGGAAACCGCATCACAAACTCAACAGACCGCATGTTTTCCACAAATGCTAAACCTCCCAACTCCCCAACACGCAAAGGTCATGAGTGGATCTGATCACAGCACAAGTTATTTTTGGTAACGTCCGTGACCAAGTCTGCTAATAATAAGCCCAAAGGGAAGTGATGTCTCTCTGTTTTAGGCTCCAACATCAGTATAAGAGAAGTTCACCCAGGAAGAGAGACGGATGTCACGCAAATCACTGGCCGGGTAACATATTTTACCTTCTGACTAAACCCTTGCCTGGATCTTTCTCCAAAAACCAATAAAAAAATTTAAAAAACTGTCTAATTAACATCAGTGCTGAACAGTTATTTACGGGACGGCTTTAATAAATCTGGAATATTCTCTAAGTATGGATGTAAATAAAAATGACTTCTGTCATTTTCTGTGGCAGATATAAACGGCATCCAAATGTCAGCGATTATATTTGCGCAGCTGCCCACTCACCCATCAGGCAGGAAATCTCCAGCCTGTCAGGCTTAATTAGACAGACAAAGCTTGAACTCCTTTAGCGATCGTGAATGACAAATTTAAATTAAAATAGTTGTACCGACATTAGGAACTGGTGTTATATATTAGTAACTTTTTGTTCACCGGATCCTGGTGCTTATTGCTGTCTGTTTTTGTTCCCTTTTCATTATTTGTTATGCAATGCATTTCCTTATTTTTGTTGTAAAAGAAACTTTTGTCATTATACTGTTAAATGTTAGGACTTGTGAGATAGAGGACCCCGGAATGCCGACTAGTAGGCAGCATGACAGTAAGTGCAAAAGATTTAATAACAAAAAACTCACTCACTAAGAGGCAGAAACCAAAACAATAAACGCACAGGCAAAACTGACATGGGCAGGCTGGCAAGACAGACTTGACGTGAACAGCAGGACTTGAGCATGAATTGAAAACAAGACTTGAGCATGAAAAATGTTTCTGCGATGTGTGACTGAACAGGTGTGTATTTATGGAGGGTGAACCAGGTGAAGCAAGACAGATTAACTAGGTGCAGGTGAAGCGAATAAACTTAATTAACAGGAGAGAACAAACATGACTGGAGCAAAAGAGGAATTCAAGAATACAAACTAATAGAAACAGAACTAGAAAAACATGAAACGAAAGCATAACCAGATCCAAAAACCAAACTTGACAAAACATGAACAAGACTAAAACATGAGCAGAAAAATAAACAGAAACATGATTCAAAACCTTAACTGTGAAACAGACCAACAAAACCCAAAAACACCCACAAATCATAACAGTTAAAAGGTGAATCTTCAACCCAGCCTCAGGTCTTTTGCAGCTATTAATGGGTTTTGTTCCAGGATTGCTCTGTATTTGGCTCTATGTATCTTCTCAGCTATGACCACCTTCCATGTCTCCCCACACCATGATGCTGCCACCACCATGTCTCACCATAGACTGGTGATATTGAATCATGTACGGCATTTGTTTTTTTCTTTGCACATAGCGCATTCAATGTAGCCCAAAAAGTTAAATGTTTGGTCTCACCAGAGCACCTTCTTTCACATAGTTGCAGTCTCCCCTAGCTCAGAGCAAACCGCAAAATTAATTTTTAATGGTTTTCTCTCAAACATTCTTCTTGCAATTCTTCCATAAATCTGAGATGTGTGGACTTCTTCACTAAAGGATGTTATTTCTGTCATGACGATCCTGTGTTAGGTTTGAGTTTAAATTTCTTGTTGGTTTCTCTGCACTTTCCTGTTTATGTTCTTCAGTTGCTGTTTTTTTTAGTTCATGAGTGTTTTAGTTCATGACCAGGTTTATGATTTACTCTTGTGTTTAGTTATTATGTTATTTATCTCATTGTTCACTTCTTATTCCTGTATATTGAGTTCTGTTAAATTCCCTGTTCATCTGTGTTAATCAGCTTCCCTCCTTCAGTTTCCCTGTATTCCTTCTCTCTCACCAGCTGCTCCTGATTTCTACTGATTAGCTTTCTTGTTCCTTGGTCCATTCTTCTTCTTTACCTAAGTATTTATTCTTTCTAGTTTACACTTCTCGCCAGCAGATCACCCTGCTCCATGTTACTGTTTGCTACCTGGTTACATGTCAGATGTCCTGCCTGTAAGTTTTCAGTTTATCTTAGGACTCTTCTAGTCACCATGTGGTTCCCGTCATCCTGCTTGCACTTTGGTTTTGGACCACCTCAGCCAAATATGCTAATTTTGACAATTTCTCCCACCTGAGCTGTGGACAACTGCAGCTCCGCCAGAGTTACCATGGGCCTCTTGACTTTTTATCTTTCTGATAAATGCTTTCTTTGTCATAGCATGGTGTTCTGAGTGGGTCCCAGAATTCAGACAGGCAGGAAGCAGCGTGGCGTGGTGAGTAACCAGATTTTCAATAAAACAAATGGAAATGCACAGCAGGCTGAAGGTAGCAGATGCAGGCATGTAGAAGCTTGGCAAAACAGGCTTGGTTAAACAGACTTGCCATGAACAGATGAAATAATTCCATGAGGAGTAAACAGTACAGAGGAGGATATATGGAACATGGTGCAGGTGGGCCGAATGAAGCTGATAACAAGCTGAGGCAGGAGTGAAAACAAAATATGGCTGGAACTAAATATTACGAGGACATAATCAAAACTAAGAAACATAGCTAGAACATAAATGCGCTTCAAACAAACTACAAGAATAATAATGAGACAGTAAACCTAAGCAAAGAACTAAAGCACCACCTGGAAAACAATAAACAGAAGCAGGATCCAAACCTCAACTGTGAGAACAAAAAATAAGAGAAAAACCCTAAAACTAAAAACCAAACACCCCCAAATCATAACACTCTTTGTACGGCACATCATCTTAGTCGGGGAACAATGTCCTGATAGGTTTACATAAGTCCATGAGATGTTCTATTTTAGAGTATCATTTTATACTTTTTCTCCCTGTCTGCTGTTTGTTCAATAAGGTTCTCTACCTAACCTCTAAGGCTGGATTTACAATGAGATTAATACAGGAGGACTATTTACTAATTTGGTAACTTTTAAAGGGAATGGGTTGCCCTGGGCTTTATTCAGGGTTATCAGATGGAGACTAAATACAAATATCGCCACATCTTTTAGATTTTCATTTGTAACAATACATTTTTAAAACGAATATCATTTTTATGCTGACCATTGTGATGCAACCACCTATGTCCTTTGATGTCCATTGCAGATGTACTATGTCTATGCATGATGAATTATTTATTGCAGACTTATTAGTGATCTGTGTGTGAACCAAGTTATTGCTCGAGCACTCAAGGCAGTGCAAAGACCTATTTAAATGTAGGTTTTTATTATTTTCTTGTGAATATTATTAATGTTCTCATGAAAAATGTACAGTTAAGGCAGCCCAGATGGCCAAATTAGTCAAATAAAGATGCATACAATGTGGTGTACTGTGGAAGTAGAGCTGTCAGCCGAGCACAGCTGAAATGCGGGAAGCTGCACTAATTCTGATTAATGATTTCACCTTGGATGACAGAATGGAATATTTACAGGTAAAGTACACACACAGTTTGGAGAAAGCTGTGTTTTTGTTTATGGTCATCTCCACAAGAAGCCAACTCTGGTAATTGTCAACTCCATAGTCAGAAACGTGGCACTAGAGACACCAGTGACTATAGTGAAATGTTTGCCAGGGGCCACAACGAGCAGTATTAAATCCCACCTGAAACTGCTGGCGAAGGATAAGCGTAAATACAGTGTAAGCATAAATAAACTCCTATCTCTTCCTAGAAGCTACATCTGGCTTGACTCTGTTTAGCTGTGGCACCTTCCTGGAGGGGGTCATCGGCTGAGCTGCTACTGCCAACAACACTATATTCGACTTGCACAGATGATAAACTTGGTCCTGTATTTCAGTGTTTAACCCTGTCTCTCTCCTAGGCATAGCTACTGGCTGAGCTTTTTCTGTGACTAATGGTATGTGCTCTCTTTCATACTCTAGACTTGAAAACTGCTTAGCTGTCTTTCTCTCTTCATTGAAGCTACTAAAGGAGCTACAACCATTAATGTTTTACTTTTCTTTCCCATAGAAAGTACTCCTGGATCAGTGCTTCTGTGTTCTTTTTCCTTCTCTGCTCTGTTCTCTCTAACCCCCAGTCGGTCGTGGCAGATGGCCGCTCACACTGAGCCTGGTTCTGCTGGAGGTTTCTTCCTGTTAAAAGGGAGTTTTTCCTCTCCACTGTCGCTACATGCATGCTCAGTATGAGGGATTGCTGCAAAGTCAACGCCAGTGACTGTCCACTGTCTCTACATGCTCATCCGGGAGGAGGGAATGCCGCAAGTCAATGACTGGATGCAATCTGCTGGGTTCCTGAGTTAGAAAAACCTTTTAATCAATTTATGTATTAAATAAATAGAATAATAAACAGAATTTGACTGCACCCTTTGATAGTTAGAATTAACCACTTGAAATCTGTATAATTGGACTGAACTGACTTTGTAAAGTGCCTTCAGACGAAGTGTTGTGAATAATAATTTATAAATAAAACTGAATTGAAATTAATTGAATTAAATTGAATTTATTTGAATTTAATTGAACAGCCAGATTCTTTAGCAAAGACCTTTTGTGCCTTTGTTACCTTCCAATCTGCTGGACAATTGTAAAGTTAGCATTCTTCCCCATGATTGTATAGGCCGTAACATAACATTTCTGTGTAAAAAGAAATATATATACGTTTTTTATAGGTCTAATGTTATATTCTAAATTTCTAGGAAAGTGAATTTTGCATTTTAATAGTTGTAAAACAACAATAACATTTTAATACATCTATTTCTATGTTTAATGGATCTATGTTATAAATTAGTAACAATTTCTGGACTGAATAACCGTAATAACATAAAATTAAATGATATTCTAATTGATATACACCTGAAAAGATAATAAATTATTTGTAGTGGTAGAAAACTGTAAGCAACGAATTTCTATCAGTCACTCAAACATGTTGCAGACTTATTACCATTGTAGATATTAACTTATTTTCAATCTGTGTATGGCCTTACAAGCATTTGAGTTTCTCTTGGCCAGCATAGGAATGACTCCCTCTTTTTCCCAGAGCTTGTTGACCAAGTCAGTGTCTATATTGTTCATTATTGTCCCAGAAGACCACACAGTTGTCAGGCCACCAAAGAACCTAAAAGGAGTCAGGAATAAGACTAGTGAAAGCAAATGAAAACCAGCCATGCAAAAGGTGGTGTAGCAGAACATATACAGGTCCTTCTCAAAATATTAGCATATTGTGATAAAGTTCATTATTTTCCATAATGTAATGATGAAAATTTAACATTCATATATTTTAGATTCATTGCACATTAACTGAAATATTTCAGGTCTTTTATTGTCTTAATACGGAAGATTTTGGCATACAGCTCATGAAAACCCAAAATTCCTATCTCACAAAATTAGCATATCATTAAAAGGGTCTCTAAATCTGAATCAACGAGTTAACTCTAAACACCTGCAAAAGATTCCTGAGGCCTTTAAAACTCCCAGCCTGGTTCATCACTCAAAACCCCAATCATGGGTAAGACTGCCGACCTGACTGCTGTCCAGAAGGCCACTATTGACACCCTCAAGCAAGAGGGTAAGACACAGAAAGAAATTTCTGAACGAATAGGCTGTTCCCAGAGTGCTGTATCAAGGCACCTCAGTGGGAAGTCTGTGGGAAGGAAAAAGTGTGGCAGAAAACGCTGCACAACGAGAAGAGGTGACCGGACCCTGAGGAAGATTGTGGAGAAGGGCCGATTCCAGACCTTGGGGGACCTGCGGAAGCAGTGGACTGAGTCTGGAGTAGAAACATCCAGAGCCACCGTGCACAGGCGTGTGCAGGAAATGGGCTACAGGTGCCGCATTCTCCAGGTCAAGCCACTTTTGAACCAGAAACAGCGGCAGAAGCGCCTGACCTGGGCTACAGAGAAGCAGCACTGGACTGTTGCTCAGTGGTCCAAAGTACTTTTTTCGGATGAAAGCAAATTCTGCATGTCATTCGGAAATCAAGGTCCCAGAGTCTGGAGGAAGACTGGGGAGAAGGAAATGCCAAAATGCCAGAAGTCCAGTGTCAAGTACCCACAGTCAGTGATGGTCTGGGGTGCCGTGTCAGCTGCTGGTGTTGGTCCACTGTGTTTTATCAAGGGGAGGGTCAATGCAGCTAGCTATCAGGAGATTTTGGAGCACTTCATGCTTCCATCTGCTGAAAAGCTTTATGGAGATGAAGATTTCATTTTTCAGCATGACCTGGCACCTGCTCACAGTGCCAAAACCACTGGTAAATAGTTTACTGACCATGGTATCACTGTGCTCAATTGGCCTGCCAACTCTCCTGACCTGAACCCCATAGAGAATCTGTGGGATATTGTGAAGAGAACGTTGAGAGACTCAAGACCCAACACTCTGGATGAGCTAAAGGCCGCTATCGAAGCATCCTGGGCCTCCATAAGACCTCAGCAGTGCCACAGGCTGATTGCCTCCATGCCACGCCGCATTGAAGCAGTCATTTCTGCAAAAGGATTCCCGACCAAGTATTGAGTGCATAACTGTACATGATTATTTGAAGGTTGACGTTTTTTGTATTAAAAACACTTTTCTTTTATTGGTCGGATGAAATATGCTAATTTTGTGAGATAGGAATTTTGGGTTTTCATGAGCTGTATGCCACAATCATCCATATTAAGACAATAAAAGACCTGAAATATTTCAGTTAGTGTGCAATGAATCTAAAATATATGAATGTTAAATTTTCATCATTACATTATGGAAAATAATGAACTTTATCACAATATGCAAATTTTTTGAGAAGGACCTGTAGTTCATGGCCATAGGTGAGGGTAGGAACGTAGACCGACCGGTAAATTGAGAGCTTTGCTTTTCGGCTCAGCTCTCTCTTCACCACAATGGACCGGCACAGCGCCCCCATTACTGTGGCAGCCGCACCGATCCGTCTGTCGATCTCCCGCTCCATTCTTCCCTCACTCGTGAACAAGACCCCGAGATACTTAAACACCTCCACTTGAGGCAGGAACTCCCCTCCAACATGAAGAAGACAAGCCACCCTTTTCCGGTCGAGTACCATGGCCTCAGACATGGAGGAGCTGATCCTCATCCCAGCCGCTTCACACTCGGGTGCGAACCGCCTCAGCGCATGCTGTAGGTCTTGGCTAGAGGGGGCCAGCAGGACCACGTCATCTGCAAAAAGAAGAGACGAAATCCACTGGTCCCCAAACCCGACCCCCTCCGGCCCTTGGCTGCGTCTAGAAATCCTGTCCATAAAAGTTATGAACAGGACCGGTGACAAAGGGCAGCCCTGCCGGAGTCCAACATGCACCGGGAACAGGTCCGACTTAGTGCCGGCAATGCGGACCAAACTCCTGCTCCGCTCGTACAGGGACCGGATGGCCCCTAATAAAGGACCCCCAATTCCATACTCCTGGAGCACCCCCCATAGGGCATCACGAGGGACACAGTCGAATGCCTTCTCCAGGTCCACAAAACACATGTGAACCGGTTGGGCAAACTCCCATGAACCCTCGAGCACCCTGTAGAGGGTATAGAGATGGTCCAGTGTTCCACGGTCGGGACCAAAACCACACTGCTCCTCCTGAAGCCGAGGTTCGACTATCGGTCGGACTCTCCTCTCCAATACCCTGGCGTAGGCCTTACCAGGGAGGCTGAGGAGTGTGATCCCCTTGTAGTTGGAACACACCCTCTGGTCCCTCTTCTTATGAAGGGGGACCACCACCCAGTCTGCCAGTCCAGAGGCACTGTCCCTGACCGCCACGCAATGTTGAAGAGGCGTGTCAACCATGACAGCCCTACAACATCCAGAGACTTGAGGCACTCAGGGCGGATCTCATCCACCCCCGAAGCCTTGCCACCGCGGAGCTTTTTAACCACCTCGGTGATTTCAGCCTGGGTGATGAAAGAGTCCAACCCCGAGTCCCCAGCCTCTGTTTCCACCACGGAATGCGTGATGGCAGGATTGAGGAGATCCTCGAAGTACTCCTTCCACCGCCCGATAATGTCCTCAGTCGAGGTCAGCAGTCTCCCGCCGCCACTATAAACAGTGTTGGCGAAGCACTGCTTCCCCCTCCTGAGGCGCCGGACGGTTTGCCAGAATCGCTTCGAGGCCAACCGGTAGTCCTTCTCCATGGCCTCACCAAACTCCTCCCAGGCCCGAGTTTTTGCCTCTGCCACAGCCTGGGCCGCAGCACGCTTGGCCTCACGGTACCCGTCAGCCGCCTCAGGAGTCCCACAAGCCAACCACAGCCGATAGGACTCCTTCTTCAGCTTGACAGCATCCCTTACTGCCGGTGTCCACCACCGGGTTCTGGGATTGCCGCCGCGACAGGCACCGCAGACCTTACGGCCGCAGCTACGGGCAGCAGCATTGACAATAGATGCGGAGAACATGGTCCACTCGGACTCTATGTCTCCAACATCCCCCGGGATCTGGTCGAAGCTCTCCCGGAGGTGGGAGTTGAATACATCCCTGGCCGAGGGCTCCGCCAGGCGTTCCCAGCAGACCTTCACTATGCGCTTGGGCCTGCCAAGTCTGTCCGGCTTTCTCCTCCTCCAGCGGATCCAACTCACCACCAGGTGATGATCAGTGGACAGCTCAGCCCCTCTCTTCACCCGAGTGTCCAAAACATGCGGCCGGAGGTCTGATGATACGACAACAAAGTCGATTTTCGACCTCCTGCCTAGGGTGTCCTGGTGCCAAGTGCACTGATGGACACCCTTATGTTTGAACATGGTGTTCGTTATGGACAATCCGTGACTAGCACAGAAGTCCAATAACAAAACACCATTCGGATTCAGATCGGGAAGGCCATTCCTCCCGATCACGCCTCTCCAGGTGTCACTGTCGTTCCCCACGTGGGCGTTGAAGTCCCCCAGCAGAATAATGGAGTCCCCGGGAGGGGCACTATCCAGCACCCCCGACAGGGACGCCAAGAAGACCGGGTACTCTGCACTACCACTCGGCCCGTAGGCTGAAATGATTGTCAGAGACCTCTCCCCAACCCGAAGGCGCAGGGATACGACCCTCTCATCCACTGGGGTAAACCCCAACACGAGACGGCTGAGCTGGGGGGCAACAAGCAAACCCACACCAGCCCGCCGCCTCTCCCAGTGGGCCACTCCAGAGTAGAAGAGAGTCCAACCCCTCTCAAGGAGATGGGTTCCAGAGCCCACGCTGTGCGTGGAGGCGAGTCCGACTATTTCTAGTCGATATCTCTCGACCTCCCGCACAAGCTCAGGCTCCTTCCCCCCCAGCGAGGTGACATTCCACGTCCCTAGAGCCAGCCTAAGCATCCGGGGATCGGGCCGCTGAGGTCTCCACCTTCGTCCGCCACCCAATCCTCTTTGCACCGGTCCCTCACGGTTCCCCCTGCAGGTGGTGGGCCCACTGGGGGATGGCCTCGCGTCTCTCATTTGGGCTTGGCCCGGCCGGGTCCCACGACGAGCAACCCGGCCACCAGGCGCTCTCCGACGAGTCCCAACCCCAGGCCTGGCTCCAGGGTGGGACCCCGGCTCCGCCGTACCGGGCGACGTCACGTGCCTCAATATTTTGTTCTTCATGAGGGATTCTTGAACCACTCTTTGTCTGACCCATCACCTAGAGCCTGTTTGCCATGGGAAACCCTACCAGGGGCATTTAGGCCCCAGACAACATAGCCTCTAGGATCATTTGAGCATTCAAACCCCTCCACCACGTTAAGGTGGCAGTTCAAGGAGGGGGTAGAAAATGACTGACTGTCTTATTACTTATCTATGTGGGATTTACATATCAGTGGACATGAATTATAGTTTTCTGTATCTTTGTAGTCAGTGTAGTCCAATGAAAATGAAATCTCACGAGTTCCAATGGAAATAATTAATATTAAATAGTCCCCTCTTTCCATTTACACTTCTATATTCCAAAACAATGTATGTAAATATTCAGTACACAGATGCTCTACATTCTTTCTATGTTTGATTCACATAACGATACACACACTATATGGATCTGTGATCATGTGTATTTGATGAGCTGATGAGCTGTGAGGTGCCGCTATGTGAGTCGCTTAGATGAGTCACAGATAAAAAGCTAGACTTTTGTGGTCCTTGTCTTGAACATGGGACCTCTGTGTGGGCCTTCCAAACAGGATACAGGAGAGTCGGAGTAGCTCCTGTGGAATCTGTTTGGTTCCATTATGGAAAAAACACTATACTCTTATTTGGGCAATGACTTGACACCTGACTCACATGGAAGCTCCAGACATTTGATCAAGCTTATAGTAACATTTTGATGATTGTAATAACTGCATGTGCCACTTGATTGCAGATCTATGTTATGTTAAATAATTGATTTAAATTAGACTTAATTGTTTTTACAGTTAATCACTGTAATCTGAGTAGCTAATCTAAATTAGTTAAGTTTTTTTCCTAAAGTGTTGAAATTTGATAGATATGCAAATGCAGGTCAAACAAATGTTCTAGTATAAATATCATTTATTTGTCCCTTTTCCAGTCTAATAACACTTTTTCAACTGGGACAGGATGCACACCTTCCAAAAAGTTCCCTCTTTTGTCTCTACAGCCCACAGAGTATTTTTCCAAAGTCTGCGTGATCATCAAGATGGTATTTGGCAAATATAAGACGAGTCTTTATGTGCTTTCGGTCAGCAGTTGTTGGAAATCTCCCATGGATGCCTGTTTGCCTGGTCTCTTTCTTATTGTTGAACACTGACCTTAACTTACCAAGTGGGCCCCGAAGTGCCTTTGGTCTTTTTCTTGGTTATGTTGTCACTTCCTGGATGAATTGTTGATGCACTCTTGTTAGGCAGGCCACAGTTTCATGTTTTCTCCATTTGTGGTTAATGGCTCTCACCGTGCTTTGCTGGAGTCCCAATAACTTAGAAATTGCTTTGTTACCCTTTCAAGACTGATTCATCTCTGTGGCTTTGTTTCTCATCTGTTCTTTTGAATTAGATTTTCTTTATAAAAATGTGTTGCATTTGAGGTCATGTAGCCTACTTCATGTTGTCAGACAGGTTCTATTTAAGGGATTTCTGGATTCTATAGGTCTGACAGTATTCAGATCTGGGTGCATCAGCTAAAGTTAAACGACAAAACTGTGTAACAAGAAATTATATTTTCAAATAGGGCCAGGTTGTCAAGGACCAAAGTGCAAGTAGGAGCATCGGAGCAGCATGGTGAGTAGTTTATTAAAGGAACTGATAACTTACTCAACAGTGAAAACAGAACACGCAGCAAAACAATGAGACGGGCATTGAATAGGCAGGCAAACAGTCATGCACAGGCTTGGAATGATAAGCAATAGGATCCAGTGGCAAGGAAAGTAAACCAGAGAGTACAAATACAGAGGCAGGGTAGGGAAATGACCAAAGACCTAGCAGAGATAATCAGATGAAATGTGGAGCAGCTGGTAGCAGGGAGAATGCAGAGCATCTGAAGGAGGGAGGCTAATTAATAGAGATGAGCAGATAAGTCTAGGGAAGTAAAAGGGATATCTACACAAAAAAAAGAACCAAGAACCCAAATCTACAATGAATGAACTAAAATAACAGCAACTACAGAATGCAAACAGGGAGAAAACATATTCATAAACAAACTGAAACACTTAATACAGGCAAATCATGGCAGGTTAGTTTGATGGCATTTTTCCCTTAATAAATTAAATCATCATTTGTATTTACTCAGGTTAACATTTCTGAGAGAGACCAAAAACCTAAAAAAGGAAAATACTTTAAGGGGGCAAACATTTTTCATGGCACAGCATGACAATTTCTAATCCATTACACGATCAGACTGCTTACAGCTGCCTAAAACAACCAGTTCAATACACAATTACATTTATTACAGGATATTATTTTTGTAAGTTAATATAAAAGTATGTTTTAATGTCTGTGTTTGTGCGTATAAGGGGTTGGTGGATGGTTGCGCAAACTCAACCAGACAGGAAGGAAGTAATAAAATAGGATAGCTGATTGGGGAGATGGATGAACAACCAGATACAATGTTATAACCCCCCAGAGGAAACAGGCAGTCTAAGGAGTTCTAGCGAGGAACAAAATCTTTTGTAAATGTTTTTTTTTTTTGCATACTTTGTCTTCCCTGCTGTTAAATCACAAGGTTCTGCATTAATGACCTTAGCATGCACAGATATTAAAATCATTATAGCAATCATGTGGCTAACCCTCCTCTTTTTCCTATTTTCTGAAATCATCTGAATCAGCCACTCAAGGCTGCAGCTGCCAGTCGTTTAATGACTTCCAGATCTCCACATCTCTTCCTCCGATCATTTACCCGCTTTCCCCTTCTCTGTGCTTCTCCGCTGCCTCTCAGATGAACGGGCCAAAGCAGAAGCGGAAATCCGCCAGGCTCCAGCCAGTGAGTCAACTCACAAGGCACCCATTTGAAATCAAAACAACCAACAAGGTTTTGGAGGAGCAATAGAAGTTGTTTTTCATAAATCACTGTAAGGGTTGCTGGGGGAATTTCAAACAGAAAGCTTTTGATGAGTGAATTAGTGAAATATGTGTGTATATGCACAGAATGGAAACATTCAGAGAACTGCTGTTGAAGGTATTTACATTTACTGGAAGACTGTTATTGAGGATGGACAGGATTTATGGTCTAATGAAATGTGTGTACAAGTGTGTTGAATGGCAAAATTAGAAATGTATCTTAAATAAAATAAACATATATTTTCCATTTATGAAGGAAATTGTCCCATATTTGAAGTGACTTATTTGAATACATAATCTTTATTTTGATCCTCCCGCCTTTTCAACAATTTACTATTGTGATCACATATTTTTAAAGTGATAGTTTGAATATTTTAAGTGGTCTTGTGTGAGATCGTTATCAGTAATCAACAGGGGTGTAACAACATCTTGAGGCACAAGATTTAGCAATAATTAAAAAATATAATATTACAATACATTTAATCAATATATTTAATCAAAATAAAGTCAAAATAAAGTCTGTCACACGAAACGCTATGTACTGTTAGCATGTCATTTTGTCTGCCAAGATTATGAAGTGCCACATCATCTCTTACTACTGTAAGTTTATGCTGATGAAACAGAACTGTATATTTCTGTGTGACTGCATGACCACTACAGTCACTGAGTCAGCGTATCAATAATAATGAAGAGTGGATGGATCACAGTTTTTTGGCTCCAGAAATGCAAGGTTAGAGATCAGCACTCAAATAGACTCAATAAAGCTACAGACCAAAGAGCGTGCAAGAAACCGAGGCGTCATCATGGACTCAGGCTTAACCTGGTTTTCATTTGAAATTGAATTTGTTTTTGTCTTAATTTGAGAATTTAACAAAAAAGTTAGATTTCAAAATACAGTAAGCAGAAAGTATTTGATTCAAGACACTATTCTCTTTGCTGCTTTAATAGTAAACAAATCATATTCTAGAGTAGCAAACTGAAACTGTTTGTAGAAAGAAAATTCTAGGGACTGCTACAAATAACTAAACCATTTTTTCAATAAACAACTGAACATTCAAGGATCATTAATTCAATGTTTACAATATAATCTTACATATTTTTTTTGTCATTTCAGTTGATACCTTTTCACAGGTTGTAATGTGATTTAAGAAACATTTATTCCCTCTGAATTTCAGCTTAAAGGCTTTAGATTTCTCATTTTTACCTACATACAACATATTGGTATCACTCGCTAACATACCTGCTGGAAGAAGCCACACTGTTTATGAAACAGGCTGCAGATTGTTGTTGCTGAGTAATTTTTATTCATAGTTAAAAATGCTGCAAGGCGTTTTCTAATTATTTTTTGTATGCTGCTTTCTAAGTAGCATTTTTAGAAGAGTAGGTAAGAGTAAATATCTAATTCTCCAGGGAAATAGGTAAGAAACTAGGATTTCTCAGACTTTGGAAACATCAAATTCCGTTTAATGTATTTTTAACTGTATACGAAGCCTAATTTATTTATTTATCAGTCAGATGCAATGGATCAAGGTGACCAACTAAAGCAGGGACTTTATTTTGACAGTTGAAATAAATTAAATGTGTTTTGGACTCATGATGAACCAACACTTCATGACAACAAGAGGTGCATCAACAAACAGAGCTTGAACAGACAGAGCATTTGGAGCAAATGCGGCCTTTTTGACACATCCAAACTAAGATCTTGAACAGGCATGTCTACTGTGTTTGATTATGTTCATGTACTGACACAACATAAACGGATGATACCCCACAGCTGCTGAAGTTAGCAGTGCAGGCACTGCCTCATGTCAAGTGTTAAATGACATTTTAATGGCAACAAGCATCATTGTGAAGCCAGCTAGTTTCTAAGATTGTTTTGATTACTCACTGTTAGTCACCAGCGGCAGAGGCAGCAGCATTAAGGCCTCGTGTGCCAAATATCCACGCTGGCACAAAGAGACCAGTAAGACTGAGATCCATCAATCACTTGAGGTCACTGTGGTCCAGCTGAGACCAGAGTGGACTGGCTGCCCTAATGTTGGACCTTGTTATGCTGTGGTAGGTGACATCATCCTTTGTGGAGTGTGTCATTAAAGAGTGATAAATATCCTAAGTGTGTGTTTGAGAGGGACAGATGAAGCAGTGGGGAGGAGTTAAGTTCAGTCCCCGCAGCCAAGAGGCCCCTAACAGAAAGTCCGAGAGTGTTATTGAGTGGTGTTCAGGGGGCCCGTTAGGGAAAGTACTTGACCACAAATCAGTCAGTGGAGCAGAGTATTATATGGTCACACAAAAGAGCTGGCATGAAAATAGGAGAAAAAATTCAAACTTTATAGTTAGCGGTTTTTTCAATAAGAATGTAAGCACTTTCCATTATGGGTTGCTCCCCAAAACTGCTGTAAAAGCTCCTACATTTAAGCCCTGTCATCATTTTACAAGCATTCATCAGCATGTTGTTGTCGCGCAAGATGAAGTTGGCAAGTGCAGAACTCCTCACACACATCCACTGACTCACCACAGCCGCTCCCGTTCGACCCGATCACTGAAACACTGTTTAACGCAGTCACACCTGCAAGAACGAACCGGAGTGGTGAAGCAAGGGTGTGAGCAAGCAGAGATTCAAGTTGTTGCATGCTTTTTTTTTTGCTTTGCTTTGCTTTTAAGGTCTTGTTATGTGCTCATGTTTCAAAGCGGGGCATCTGTCAGCAGCGAGGGCGGTTTGTTGGCTAACATCCCTGCAGACAGCTGTGGCTCTGCCTGCAACCATCAGTCAGGGGACCCTCGTCAAATGGGCCATTGCGATCCACCGTGGCGGTATTCAAGCAGCAGCATCTGATGCTGTATGGGGGAGAGCGAGGAGAAGAGAAAAAGTGATGAGTCACCAAACTTCCCAAAATCCCCCTCCCTCCCCCACCTTCCTGGTTTACTGGAAATGGAATGCTGTTTTTTCCCCCTCCTGTTGTAGACGTTCATCTTCTTGACAGGCTGCAGGGTCAATTCCTGGGTTAATGTTTGTCTGAGGGATTATTTCATCCCTCTGCGTGGAGGCCAATGTGCCGAACTGGACTAATTATGTTAGGCAGACAGTTGAACGTTTGCTAGCATTGTGATGGTAAAGTGTAAATTGATAGACTATTGCTTGTGCAACAGATGAGCATTTGTTCTGCATCATAACTAAGACTGTTAAGATACCAGTGATTTATACTAATCAGGCTGGGATTTGCCAAGAGCCACAATAGTTTATTGTCGATCTAAATGAGATTAGGAGATCAATCGAAATTAGCTCTTCACCATTACTTTACGTAAAGGAAATTTATTTACAAAACTGCCACAGTAACTTGCAAAAGTATTGAACTTTTTTACGTTTTGGTATAACCACAAACGTTAGTGGATTTTAAATGGAACCCATCTGATAGGCCAGCACAAAGTGGTGCGTACCTGTAAAGTGGAAAATTGTTTCACAAATAAAATATGAAAAGTGTGGCATGCAAATGTTTTGGGTCCCGCCCTTTGCTCCGATACCCCCCACATAAAAGTGCAACCCACTGCCTTCAGAGGTCACCTGATCAGTAAATAGAGTCACCCTGTGTGTAATTTAATCTCACTATAATCTAGCTGTTCTCTGACGGCCTCAGTGGTTTGTTAGAGAACATTAGTGAACGAACAACATCATGAAGACCAAGGAACACAGCAGACAGGTCAGAGATGAAGTTGAGAAGAAGTTTAAGGCAGGAAAAGGTTATAGCTTTGAACATCTTATTTGCATATTTAATTCATAAAAACTGGAAATAGCGTGACACAACTGCACACCTACCAGGACATGGGCTACCTCCTAAACTGAAAGGCTTGGCAAGAAGATAATTTATCGGTGATCCACCTAAGAGACCCATTGTAAATCTGGAGGAGCCATGCATTCCAAAAATCTGGTCTTTATAGAAGAGTGACAAAAGGAGAGTTATTGTTAGAAGAGAGTAAAAGTCTTGTAAAACTTGACATAAGCTATCAGGAGGATGCAGCAAAAATTTGAAAGGTGCTCTAGCCAGATGACACCAATCTTTTTGGCCTACATGCAAAACACCATGTACGATGGAAAACTAACACTGGACTTCCCCACATGGTGATGGCAACATCATGCTGTGGGGATGCTTTCCTTTCTGGATGTCAAAGTTGATGGGAAGATGGATGGAGCTAAATACAGTACAAAAGTCTTGAGACTGGGGTGGAAGTTCAACTTCCATCAGAATAACAACCCTAAAAACTGGATGTTGAAACAGAAAAAAAACAGAGGCACACTGTACGCCCCTGTTGTGATTATAATTATGAATATATTATTTAATATTTAATTTTAATATGTTATTAAATAACAATTTCGTCTGTTAAGTGTTTTCTGGTGAAAAGAAAGGGATGAGCCAAGCTCTGACTGAAAGTGCAAAACTCTGCACACACATGGAATAAATTCACACAATTTCTTAAAATACAAGAATTTATTAACAAAAATAAGTCAACTCAAAGTCAAACAAATTTCAATCAACAAACTCTTTACTATCCTAGAACAATCCAACTAAACTACCAAGCAAAATGAAAGAATAAGGAAGACCGACTATATACAATATGAACAAGTGAATCAAAGATGGTTAAAAACCATGACCAATAAAGTGATGCAACATTACCATTCAATGTTATTTATGTCTGAGAACCAAGGATATCTTGAGAAATCTGGAAATGAGGTTAAGTTAATCTTGGAGCTGACATAGGCAATAATTTGTACACCTTCAAACCACCATTCACCATTCAAGATCAGAAAAAAGGTAATTTTAATCAAATTATATTTTAAAGAATGATTTGCAGAATAAAACCAACCGTATGGATGTGTTCAATTAGCTGCCTTTATTTAGTAAAATAATATTTAAGGAAATATTATTTTTAATAAGAACCAAACCTTTCTGGATAAATGAGTCTTAATGGTGTTTAATTAGCTATCACATTTAGTAAAATAATATTTAGGGAAATATTATTTTACTAGATTGGAAACTCTTGGCACCAGGACACCCTAGGTAGGAGGTCGATGATCGACTATGTTGTCATATCATCAGACCTTCGGCCGCATGTTTTGGACACTCGGGTGAAGAGAGGGGCTGAGCTGTCCACTGATCACCACCGGGTGGTGAGTTGGATCCGCTGGAGGAGGAGAAAGCCGGACAGACTTGGCAGGCCCAAGCACATAGTGAGGGTCTGCTGAGAACGCCTGGCAGAGCCCTCGGCTAGGGATGTATTCAACTCCCACCTCCGGGAGAGCTTTGACCAGATCCCGGGGGATGTTGGAGACATAGAGTCCGAGTGGACCATGTTCTCCGCATCTATTGTCGATGCTGCTGCCCGTAGCTGCGGCCGTAAGGTCTGTGGTGCCTGTCGCGGCGGCAATCCCAGAACCCGGTGATGGACACCGGCAGTAAGGGACGCTGTCTAGCTGTAGAAGGAGTCCTATCGGCTGTGGTTGGCTTGTGGGACTTTTGAGGCAGCTGACGGGTACCGTGAGGCCAAGCGTGCTGCGGCCCGGGCTGTGGCGGAGGCCAAAACGCGGGCCTGGGAGGAGTTTGGTGAGGCCATGGAGAAGGACTACCGGTTGGCTTCGAAGCGATTCAGGCAAACCGTCCGGCGCCTCAGCAGGGGGAAGCAGTGCTTCGCCAACAGTGTTTATAGTGGGGGTGGGAGGCTGCTGACCTCGACTGAGGACATTATCGGGCGGTGGAAGGAGTACTTCGAGGATCTCCTCAATCCTGCCATCACGCATTCCCTGGTGGAAACAGAGGCTGGGGACTCGGGGTTGGACTCTTTCATCACCCAGGCTGAAGTCACCGAGGTGGTTAAAAAGCTCCGCGGTGGCAAGGCTTCGGGGTGGATGAGATCTGCCCTGAGTATCTCAAATCTTTGGATGTTGTTGGGCTGTCATGGTTGACACACCTCTTCAACATTGCGTGGCGGTCGGGGACAGTGCCTCTGGACTGGCAGACTGGGGTGGTGGTCCCCCTTCACCACCCCAGTCCGGTCCTTCATAAGAAGGGGGACCGGAGGTTGTGTTCCAACTACAGGGGGATAACACTCCTCAGCCTACCTGGTAAGGCCTACGCCAGGGTATTGGAGAGAAGAGTCCGGCCGATAGTCGAACCTTGGCTTCAGGAGGAGCAGTGTGGTTTTCGTCCCAGCCGTGGAACACTGGACCAGCTCTATACCCTCTACAGGGTGCTCGAGGGTTCATGGGAGTTTGCCCAACCAGTTCACATGTGTTTTGTGGACCTGGAGAAGGCATTCAACTGTGTCCCTCATGATGCCCTGTGGGGGGTGCCCCAGGAGTATGGAATCGGGGGCCCTCTATTAGGGGCCATCCAGTCCCTGTACGAGCGGAGCAGGAGTTTGGTCCACATTGCCGGCACTAAGTCGGACCTGTTCCCTGTGCATGTTGGACTCCGGCAGGGCTGCCCTTTGCCACCGGTCCTGTTCATAACTTTTATGGACAGGATTTCTAGATGCAGCCAAGGGCTGGAGGGGGTCTGGTTTGGGGACCAGTGGATTTCGTCTCTTCTTTTTGCGGATGACGTGGTCCTGCTGGCCCCCTCTAGCCAAGACCTACAGCATGCGCTGGGGCCGTTCACAGCCGAGTGTGAAGTGGCTGGGATGAAGATCAGCTCCTCTAAGTCCGAGGCCACGGTACTCGACCGGAAAAGGGTGGCTTGTCCTCTTCAGGTTGGAGGGGAGGGGCCGGGAGGGGCTCAGAGTAGAGCTACTGCTCCTCCACATCGAGAGAAGCCAGTTGAGGCGGCTCGGGCATCTATACCGGATGCCTCCTGGACGCCTTCCTCGGGAGGTGTTCCAGGCACATCCCACTGGAAGGAGGCCCAGGGGACGGCCCAGGACACGCTGGAGGGACTATGTCTCTCGGCTGGCCTGGGAACACCTTGTGCTCCACCCGGAGGAGCTGGAGGAGCTGTCTGGGGAGAGGGACGTCTGGTCGTCTCTGCTGAGTCCGCTGCCCCCGCGACCCGGTCCCGGATAAGCGGAAGACGACGAGTACGAGGAAACTAACAACCTTTCTGGGTAAATGATTCTTAATGGATTCATTAGATGGCGGCGGGTCACACGGCTAACAAAAAGGGAAGCCCATAGTTTCTTACTGCTCCTTTAAAATCAAACATTAACTTTAAAATCCCATTAATAAAATGATCAAAATGCATAAGCATTGACGCATTATGGCTGATCTGTGTTTAAAAACCACCCTTCAAATAAGGTTTGTCTTAACTTAAAAAAACACAACACAGAACACATCATTAGCTAAATAGCTAGTCTGCTAGTCTTAGCTGAGTTTTCTCAACACAAACAAAAACCAAACGTCATGAAACGAACATTATTTAGATTTTCCTCTTCTTAGGAGTTTGAGTGCTCGAATGATCCTCGAGGCTATGTAGTCTGGGGCTTAAATGCCCCTGATAGGGTCTCCCATGGCAAACAGGTCTAGATGGCTTTTAACTTAACTGTTCTTACAATCAAAGTTAAAGAGTTATGTCTGCTCGCCGCCAAGGAGATATTCGCACGTTGTGTCCCTCCGTCCGCTTCTCCTGCTGGAAATCCGTGTGGAAGAGGCCACCGTGTTAGAACACAGCGTTTTGTTCAAACAGTGACGTCACAGGGAGTGAGCTATGACTCCTCCTCTTCCTGGGCTGGGTTAGGCGCAAGTTAGTGTGACACTGTAAGGTGTAGAAAAGTTCATACTGGCCTCTGTTTATGTACAGTTCAGAGTCCATGTTCATCTATGTTGTAATCCATGGCTGGGGTCCCCAACGCCCCTTTAACAATTTTCTAAGCTGTTTTGTTTGTCCCATGAACTATTAAAATACATTTATAAGGTCTTTCATGATCGTAATATCTTCTACTTTACTAAACTACTATCAGCAATGTTATGTGAGGCCCAATTTATGATTCAAACTGGAAACATGTTTGTAAGGAACTTGATCTACTTCTCTGTGTGCAAACCACTGGGACATTACTAAAAAATGACACGTCTATCTTCTGTCTATTTGGTGGAGAATTGGGCAATGTAGTTAGTGCTGGTTTCGCTCTGCAAGTCTGAAAGAATGAACTGGAACCCTGTGACATTATGCTCGGGATGCCAGAGCTGCCATAAATGGTTGGGCATTGTGTTGGGAGATGGACCTACCGCAAAATGCTCTGAAATAGAGACAACCCTGAAGTCATAATGGAAGTGCCATTTCTTCAAAAAATAAAATAAAAATAAAACAAGATGTCCCCACCTCTGCATCATATCAAACAGGTCGGTCACCCACAGAACATGTAATGTTACAGTTTAAGTTTATCGACATAATTAAGTTATCATTATTACCTTTATTGAATCAGGTAATGTTTCCTTGTTTATTCCTAGCCAGTTTATAGTAACTTCTCATAATCTCCTGATCTAACACAATAGAGACAACAGAGAAAAATTGTATCATTTAATTTGTTTGCACAGATTACAAGGTTATCAAAATTAAATGATTTTCAGAAGGTAAAACATGCAGGCTGAAAACTGTAATAGTGAGTCAACAACTTCTAACTTCCATTTGATATTTAAACATATGTAAATAATCATGAGTCAAAGCTAATAAAGCGACTAACATATGGTTGATGGATTTCTGCTCAGTAATTTAACCATAGAGCCAGGAAGGCTGCACGGTGGCGCAGTTGGTAGCACTGTTGCCTTGCAGCAAGAAGGTCCTGGGTTTAATTCCCGCCCAAGGGTCTTTCTGCGTGGAGTTTGCATGTTCTCCCCGTACATGCGTGGGTACTGGGTACTCCGGCTTCCGCCCACAGTGGAAAGACATGGATGTGTTGCCCTGCGATGCACCGGCGACCTGTCCAGGGTGTACCCCGCCTCTTGCCCATAGACTGCTGTAGATAGGCACCAGCTTCTCCACGACCCACTATGGAATAAGTGGTAGAAAATGACTGACTGACTGGTTTGCTCTGCAATTTGCTAACCTTACAATAATAAAGTATGTGGTAATATTACATTACTATAGTATTTGTGATGTGCTAAGCAATGATTTGGTCCCACCTCTTCTAACTTGTATTGCTGTTTGTATTCTGTCCAGTGGCTAAGCACAAAATTCAGCAACTCTGACTGGTTTCCTGACTTGCAACTGGAGCACAGATATAATAGGTTGACAGGGGCATGCACCCCGCCTACCCAGTCGGACTTTTTTTTTATATGTTTACGTGTTTAAATCTAATTTCTTCATGGACTTAGAATATACAAGACTATTATTAAAGACTTTTTATGTTACATATTACAGCAGATGATCAACTCAGTCAAAACCAATACATAATGTATAGCAATATAATAACTAAACTACACGTCATGCCTTTTGCAGTCACGAGTACCATTTCTGTGACTGTGACACACTGTTTTCATTAGAGATCACTGTTAACTGGGTCAAGCGATCATTGCTCATACTAGAATGATGGTATGTTTTGATGGGCTTTAGCTTATTGAAGGATCTCTTGGCAGATTCAACCGTTAGAGGCATGGTAGGAATACTTCAGCCCTCGCCTTTGTTCTTCTCTGGTAAGTCATGTGGTCAAACAAGCATTATTTCATAACTTTAAATAAATTACACATTTCGCCAATGCACTTTTTACTAAAGAAATAATATTGAAAGATAAATCACTTGGTTGCTATTTTTGGTATAGATTTGACCCACATACAGAGAACACTCAGAAGAGAAAGTTTTACAGATTTTATTGTCAGCAAAGTAGTCTGGGATGAGGACTGGAAACACCAACTGTACGGGAAGGAAGAAGAATGGACTGGTGAGCAAACGAATAATATGAAGTAACTGATTTCTTACATCTGAGAAATGGCTTACTAAATTGTTGTAGCTTGAACTACCAGGGGCAGAGAGATTTAGAGTCTTAACTTGCGAAGGAGGATCGTTCAATTGTCTTCTTTGTTGTGATCTTGGTGCCACCCAAATGGAGCTCAGGTGCCAATGTTTGAGATTGAGGAAGAGACAGGGTATGATTTGGAGGGAACGGGAAGCCGCCAGCTCGGTCTCTGTCTCTTGTCATGATCTGTTATACTATAAATAGTGATCAGTACATAGTTGCAAGACAACAATAAGCTGTCAGTGCAGTATTTCTGTCCTTGTTGTATCTAAGGGATAAATCATCTCATTGTGAAACTGCAAAGGTCCTCAGACAAGATTTTAAACAATAGTTCTCATTCTTTTTTTTTCTTGTTATGCTCATGGAATCCATGTTTTCATTGTCTGATCTGCATTTGTCGCCACCTTGAAAGTTTTATTTTCGGTGATGTTGAGAGTCACAAAACTCTGGGATACACAAGGTCATCAGCGAAGCAATCAAATCTTGCCAATCCTTGTGAGCAGGTACAGACATCAAAATGCCCATTAACGCAATTTGTAGTCTAGCTGACTGCCTTGCAAACTAAGAAGTATGAATCCTGTCTAATGTAAATTAAAAAAATTAAACCAGTCCAACTGTTTAAGGCAAAGGTTTGTGTGGCGCCAATCACGCAACAGACAAAGGAGAAACGTGCAGGAGCATTGTGTCACATATAAAACAGTTCGCTCTGGAGACGTTCTCCTGTCAAGCAGTTTATTGTGTGACACCAGGTATGCGGCCGTAGAAATTGAGTTTTGCAAAGACGCGTCTGGCAGACGTTCCCTTTGTGTCCACGGGGACTCTGCACATACGTCAAGTACGTCTGTGTCTGCCCTTTAGATTGAGACCAGCCTGAAAAGCACAACATTGGCCTATTGTCAGCATGTTTTTCAAAGGATTATGAATCCTTTAAACACAGTGTGTGATTTGTTAAATCTCTATATAAAAAAATGATTTCATAGTTTACTCAAAAATATTGTTAAAATCCACCCATTCATCAAGATCTGTCAAAAAGCTGGTGGCTTTCAGAGTAGGACCCAAATGCAGACTGGCAGACAAAGGCAGCAAGGTAAGTGAAAACGTTTTAATTCCCATAAGAAACTAAACCTGAAGGAATAAACTAAAGCACCACCTGGAAAACATAAACAATCGTGATAAGAGGCAAGATCTGAAATAAAACCCAAACACCTTCAAATCATGACAAGATCAGGTACTATCTGACAAAATTGTTTTGATTATTTGTGTTTCCGATAAGCTATGTCACAAAAAGAGTTTTTGCAGAATGGGCTTTTTTGGGTTAATAGGCACGTGATTGGCTCTGTGTTTAGCAACAGAAAGAGGGGCTTGGCTAGGGCGCAATTCATTTAAGAACCGCCACTGGACATGTGTATTATCACCCCCTGACAGAATCTAGTGTAAACAGAGACCCTTGAGTCAAATCCTTTTCTCAAGCTGGTCAAAAAGTAGTACTAATGTGAGGGTGGATTCAAAAACATGTTAAATGAAACTTTTGGGGGGGGGGGGGCGTTTAAGTGCAGGACATAACATGGAGTTCCACAAATCTAAAATTTTGCAACTCATGTGAATCTTTTCCATTATATTGATCTTGTGATGCCTTTTTGACCTCTCATAAATAGTGAGCAATCTAGTCAAATTCAGGTGTTCATGTGGTCAGTTGTTTGTGATGTTTTATCTCCTGCAGTTTTTTCATGTGATGTTGTCATGTCATAAAACACCCTGTCAGCCTTTCAGACATCTTGCTCAGTAGTTGAATCTGAGGGCACACAGATTTCTGTCTTGCAAAAGTATATTCCTATCCTGTAAACGTTTTCACATTTTGTGATTTTATAACCACCAATTCAGTGTATTTTATTGGGATTGCAAGTGAACCAACACAAAATAGCACTCCTAGCATAATTGTGAAGTAGAATGACAATGATTAATGCTTTTCTTTGGTTTGGTATGCCTAAAGCCACCCCTGGTGAAATCGGGATGATAGCTAACCTTTCCCACAGATAACTCTGGAAAAATATTATAACTGGGAGTAGGAGTGAAATCATATGGCTCTTTGTGTTTAAGGAGAGCTACAGCAAGCACTATGCTCGGAGGGATCCAAGCTGATCCTGCACAGACAGAGTTGAAGGTTCATGAGAGTTACCGTTTCAACAAGGCTCTAATCCTGCTTGACAACTCCGTTTTCAAGCACCTCTCAAACATAACCTTTATTCACTCTCCTGTAATTATCTCCCAGACCACAGCTGCTATCGCCTGTTTTGCACATATATCTCTTTGTAGCAGCAATGTGTGACAACTACATACCTTTTTACTGTGTTTACCTTGTGATAGCATCGCCACTTCAAAAGACTTCTCAGAGAACTTCTCTCAGCTTCTCTATCAGCAATCTGTCCTGGCTACAGAAATCAGAGACGCCGAGGACTCAACAACCTTAAGTTCACATTGGATGATGGATCTTTAAGAAATGAGACAACGTGTGGGGTCAGCAGCTTTCTCTTATTGAAGTCATTGGCCCACAATGTCGTTGTGTTTGATTGTTTGGAGGCAGTTGTTCCATCTGCATTTGCCTCGCTCTCTTTGAGTGGTTGTCTGAAGGGATAAGCCTCAACTGAAGGGTCCTCTCAAACTTTATGCTGATTGTGCGGAAGACAGATTGGGGAGCAGTAAATTAAGAGTGAGATGCATGCAGCCAAACACTATGTGGTCACATTTATTCCATGCAAAATGCAATGCAGCTTACACATGCACATATTTTCCTAACAAAATCTATAATGCATAACGAGAAATGTTCATTCAGATGTACAGTTCGGTCTTTAAATCATCCTGGATAGTCAACAAGCTGTATTAAAATGCGTTACTAATACAAATAAATATTTCAAATTTAACATAACAGCAGAGGGACCAACTTCATGTCCAAGAGTGGCTTAATTTCCACCTCTTTTGCAGCACAACTACTGTAGTCAGAGGATCACTAAAGTAAGATATGTTCACAGCACTGAAAAAACACCTTTTTTAAAATTAAAAAATATAATTATTAGTTTATTTTGAAAGTATTTTTGGTTTTAAACCATATGGCCATGGGCGGAAAACAGAAATACACTTTTGTCCCTGCCATTTTTATGCAGGCGTAACTCAGCTCTTCTAATCTGATTTGGTTTGCTGCACGTTAGGCACACTAACTCCAAACAGAAAAAGAACCTGAACTTCAAAAAACGTTTTGTATTGTTTTCACATTCTATAGATTCTTTTAAAAATATTAATACCCCTTGAACTTTTACAATCATGAACTCAATTGTGTTTCTAGGGATTTATATTGTGAAGTATAACAAAAATTGTACATATTTTCAAGGTTTTAACAAAATAATCATCTGAAAAGTGTGGCCTACATTTGCAATAAGCCCGTTTGAGTCAATTATTTGTAGAAGCACCTTCCATCATTATTAAAGTTGCAGTTCTTTAAGGGTATGTCTCTATCAGCCTTATCAGTTTTAGATAGTGATTTTGTTTTCCATTCTTCTTTTGAGAACAACTCAAGCTCAGTCAGATTAGATGGAGAGCATCTATAAACATAAATTTTCAGGTCTTGCAACTGATTCTCAATTGAATTTATGTTTAAGCACCTTCTTCCACACGTTTGTTGTGTCTTCAATGTGGCTTGTTGAAAACTACAAACTGTAGTCATGTACTCCACTAGCTTTCTGAAGAAATTCATATACACAATGCCTTTCAATTCAACAACATACTCTATCTTGTGTTGGATCACGCAAAATCCCAATGAAATATATGAAGGCTTATGATTGTAACATTACAAAATGTAGTTCCAGAGTTATAAATACTTGTCTATGTACTGTATGTGTCTATTCTGCTGAACTTGTCTAATGAACACATTCTGAAGTGGATGAGGACAGACAAAAGCCTCCCTTTGCCTCTGTTTCCCATTACCCAGTCCACCCCCACTCTGCCCTCTTAGCAGCGATGAGGTTAACAGTGGACTGCTAACAGTAAGACCAGATGTAGGAGTGTTGATTGCGGTGGACAGGTCCAGTAAACAGTGCCCTCATGATGCTGAGCCAAGTGAACTGTCACTTGACATAAAGGGTCAGGGCTTCACTCAAGCCACACTTGTTGACAGCCCATTCTGTGCCCTGAAAAGCTTGGCTATGTAATTAAGGCCGTTAGGGATGGGCATCAATTAAACTGGGTTGGCTGTAGAGCACTGAGTGAATGAAATGCTTGGCAATGTTTGCAGAGTGTGTGCACACTGAAAGGATAAGGAAGTTGTGCAAGGCTGAAGGAGTGGTTTTCATTTGTGGCACGTGTTCCCTAGGACCTGGACTCACACCCATCAAACGGTCAAGAATTGTGGCTTTTAAGCTTACTACCACCGTTGAAGGACAGGCAATGCAGTATTGGCATGCTGACTAAAACGTTTTTGTCTTCTCCACAGCCTAAACCATGTTTTTAGGAAGGTCTTGTAAATATTATAATATAACAAGCAATGGGAATCTTTCCTGATTCCAATTTGATTAGTTTGTTTAAAACCTACCACTCAAACTTTCTTTGTCTGACATTAAATGTGACATTTCCTGCATTGGGCCAGTTAGGATTATCAAAATTACTTGCTAAATTCCAGAATATTGGGAGATGTTTTTGGCCTGTGGGAGGAAGCCAGAGTACCCGGAGAGGACCCACACTTGTACTGGGAAAACATACAAAGTCCATGCAGAAAGACCCCCTGGCCAGGAGCCGAACCGAGGAACTTATTTAAAGTCACACATTGGTTCTTAAAACATTCAAATTAACACTGAACTGTGATATCACTACATCTTTTATCGGTTTGATTCTCATTTGTTTCTTTTTACCTTTTTCTCTTTATACTTTAGTTTTCCAGATTCTTTTTGTCTTTAATTTGTAGATTAGTTGAAAGTTACTAGCCTAGTTGAAGAGTTTGTTGATTAAAGTATTTGAACTGGAAGTTGAAGTATTTTGGTACAGTATTTGGTATTCTTATATTTTGGAGAGAATTTTTTTGTGTGCAGGGCTTGCTGTTTGAGAACGGCAGTGCGCGAATTCACTCCATCTATTGTTCTACGATACCACACCTCACCAGCCAGGTACTCATAAAATAGTAACTGACAGAAACTGAGAGCTGTTTGGCTTTTAATTCTTGATAATCAGGTGGTGCCCCAACTTGGTAGTTTTGACCCAAATTACTAACTTTGTTAATAATTGCCTTTGGCACTTATTAATAAGTATTCATAGCCAAACCAACCTATTGTTGCGCAACATTGCTTACACACCTTTTCAGGTCTTCCAACAAATTTTCTATGGGACTGACATGAGGGCTTGTTGATGGCTGCTCCAAAACATTGACTTTGTTGTCTTTAATCCACCTTGTAACCAATTTAGCAGTATGCTTTGTGTCAATAGGAAGACACATTTGCTCAAGCTTTTACTTCCTGGTGGATTTTTTTTTGAAGATGTTGCTTTAATATTTTCACATAATACTTTCTTCCCATGATGCTATTTACGTAAAGTAGATAGCATCACCTTCTGCAGCAAAATACCTACACAAAATGATGCTGCTACCGCAATACTTCAATGTTGGGAGGTTGTCCAGGCTTCCAAGCTTTCCCCTTTATTCTTCCATATGTAACAATGATCATTATGGCCATGCATTTTAATTTTAGTTTCACCAAAATACAGGACTCATCTCCAAAAATTTATATATTTCTCCCTGCATACGTTTGTAAGCTGAAATCTGACCGTTTATGTGGCTTTTGGAGTGATGGCCTTTCAGCCCGTGCTGATACAGGAGTTAGTTTACTGTGGATAATGATACTCTCTTAGTAGCTTCAGCCAGCTCCTGGAAATCGTATCCAAAGATGAACTATTCTAGTGGAGGTCCACAATGTTTTCCTGACATTTTGCAGGATTTCTCTTGATTTTCCCATGATGCCATAGAAGGAAGCAGTGTGTTTTGAGGTTTTGTCTTAAAAGACATCCACATGTGCATCCTACAAACTCCAATGCTGTAAATTAATCTTCTAGAAGCTTGCAAAGCCGTGACATCATTATCTTAGCTTTAAAAAATTGCTTTAATGCGTTGCTGTCTTAGAGTGTGTAAACTGCTTTAGTTTGTAGTTGAGTTTTAAAACAATAAAGACTAATAATAAAGAAATAATGAGAGGAAATAGAAAAGAAAATGTCATTCAAACTGACCTAAGGAAAAGTGAAAAATAAAAAGGTCATATATCTTTTTATACAGTGGATGTGAACATCTGGTTTCAGCTATATGCTCTGACAGTTTAGTAAGCAACCTTGACTTGACACAGACAAAATAACTACATCTCTCTTCATTTCTGTCTTTGATTGCTGGCTTTACAGGGAAAGCAGGGACCTCCTGCAGGGCCAGTCTTGCAAAATCACACACCCTGCCATTTTCAGTCCTGCCAATGACCTCAAGGACCAGACCACTGTGTTCTGCACATTCAGCATACGTACAGGACACACCATCCTCAAACAGGGTGTGGACAGTAGGCTTTGAAAAAAAGCACACAAGGTGGAGTTTATATCCACCTGACTTGCTGCACACTCTGTTATTGTTCCAGCTGACAGTGGGTGTGTAAAGTGCATTTGTGAACATGTGCTGGGCGGAGCAGGCTTAACCGTGTTCCACCAACTTGTTATTAGCCCTCAGTAGTAATTATTGGATTTATAACCACTAAATGATAGTGTGTTTGAGAGCCTTTTAGCCTCTCTTTAACAGGATATATTAGCAGGTGTTGTCTAATACTTACCCGATGACAGTGATAGCTCCCTTTGTGGTTATAAGATAAACAAACACATACTTGCACACATCAAAGTGCCTTTTTAAAGGATTCACATGCAAAAGTAAGAAATAAAAGCTGTTTGCCTCTTCAATATTTTTGTTGTAAAAAATACTACAGGTTCTTTTCAAAATATTAGCATATTGTGATAAAGTTCATTATTTTCCATAATGTCATGATGAAAATTTAACATTCATATATTTTAGATTAATTGCACACTAACTGAAATATTTCAGGTCTTTTATTGTCTTAATACGGATGATTTTGGCATACAGCTCATGAAAACCCAAAATTCCTATCTCACAAAATTAGCATATTTCATCCGACCAATAAAAGAAAAGTGTTTTTAATACAAAAAACGTCAACCTTCAAATAATCATGTACAGTTATGCACTCAATACTTGGTCGGGAATCCTTTTGCAGAAATGACTGCTTCAATGCGGAGTGGCATGGAGGCAATCAGCCTGTGGCACTGCTGAGGTCTTATGGAGGCCCAGGATGCTTCGATAGCGGCCTTTAGCTCATCCAGAGTGTTGGGTCTTGAGTCTCTCAACGTTCTCTTCACAATATCCCACAGATTCTCTATGGGGTTCAGGTCAGGAGAGTTGGCAGGCCAATTGAGCACAGTGATACCATGGTCAGTAAACCATTTACCAGTGGTTTTGGCACTGTGAGCAGGTGCCAGGTCGTGCTGAAAAATGAAATCTTCATCTCCATAAAGCTTTCAGCAGATGGAAGCATGAAGTGCTCCAAAATCTCCTGATAGCTAGCTGCATTGACCCTGCCCTTGATAAAACACAGTGGACCAACACCAGCAGCTGACACGGCACCCCAGACCATCACTGACTGTGGGTACTTGACACTGGACTTCTGGCATTTTGGCATTTCCTTCTCCCCAGTCTTCCTCCAGACTCTGGCACCTTGATTTCACAATGACATGCAGAATTTGCTTTCATCTGAAAAAAGTACTTTGGACCACTGAGCAACAGTCCAGTGCTGCTTCTCTGTAGCCCGGGTCAGGCGCTTCTGCCGCTGTTTCTGGTTCAAAAGTGGCTTGACCTGGGGAATGCGGCACCTGTAGCCCATTTCCTGCACACGCCTGTGCACGGTGGCTCTGGATGTTTCTACTCCAGACTCAGTCCACTGCTTCCGCAGGTCCCCCAAGGTCTGGAATCGGCCCTTCTCCACAATCTTCCTCAGGGTCCGGTCACCTCTTCTCGTTGTGCAGCGTTTTCTGCCACACTTTTTCCTTCCCACAGACTTCCCACTGAGGTGCCTTGATACAGCACTCTGGGAACAGCCTATTCGTTCAGAAATTTCTTTCTGTGTCTTACCCTCTTGCTTGAGGGTGTCAATAGTGGCCTTCTGGACAGCAGTCAGGTCGGCAGTCTTACCCATGATTGGGGGTTTGAGTGATGAACCAGGCTGGGAGTTTTAAAGGCCTCAGGAATCTTTTGCAGGTGTTTAGAGTTAACTCGTTGATTCAGATGATTAGGTTCATAGCTCATTTAGAGACCCTTTGAATGATATGCTAATTTTGTGAGATAGCAATTTTGGGTTTTCATGAGCTGTATGCCAAAATCATCCGTATTAAGACAATAAAAGACCTGAAATATTTCAGTTAGTGTGCAATGAATCTAAAATATATGAATGTTAAATTTTCATCATGACATTATGGAAAATAATGAACTTTATCACAATATGCTAATATTTTGAGAAGGACCTGTACTTAATACTCAGTAGTACCAATTACAGCAGCTATCAGATTTTACCAAAGTCTTTGCCAAAACCATATATTTAATAATTTTAAAATTAGTTGTTCATCATCTGACATGCTAATTCTGTTAACACTAGCCATTAACATAACCTTATATCTCTCACCCCTTCTTGCCCCCAGCAGCCTCTTAATTGTTTGTCTTTTTCCCTGCCATATCTCTGCTTCTGGACTTCATATCAGGCAACCCCAAGCACTGACTATGATTTCACTTGGGTCTATCTGTTTCTGTGGTGACATGCGCTGTACAATTTTAGCGACACACGCACAACTATGGGCACACCAAGGTTTCTCACATGAAATGTGTATGGAGCCGGCACCAGACTTCCGCCAAATATAAATTCTGCCAACATCACTCTCTTGTTAAAACCAGGAAAAGACCCAATACTCCCTACCAGCTTCTGACCCATATCCCTTATTAACGTCGATCTCAAAATAATCTGTAAAGCCCTTGCAAAAAGACTAGAAAAGGTTACTCCTCTCATAATACATCCTGACCAAACTGGTTTTATTAAAGGTAGGCATTCATCCACTAATTCACGCAGATTACTTAATTTAATAGACTATTCCTACAGTAAAAAATATTGAGACCAATATATTATCTCTAGATGCAGAAAAAGCATTTGATAGAGTTAACTGGAAATCCTTGTTTGCAACTTTGACAAAATTTGGTTTTGGAAGCTCTTTCATAAACTGGATAAAAATATTATACAGTTCCTCAGCGGCATGTATCAGAACAAATAACCAAACATCTTCCTGCTTGTGTCTTCAGAGGGGCACCATGCAGGGATGCCCACTTTCCCCCTCATTATTTGCTATTTTTATTGAACCACTCACGGCAGCAATCAGACAAACTAAAGATATTAAAGGCATAAAATGCAGGAATATTGAACATAAAATATGTCTTTATGCAGATGATGTATTACTCTTTCTCCAGCATTTGCAAACCTCTGTTGCTCAGGTAATTGGATTGATAAATTCTTTCTCAAGAATGTCAGACTATTCTATAAATTGGTTAAAATCGACAGTTCTTCCAATTAACTGTTCTTTCCACAATTTTCCTAATATACAACTACAGTCAGGGAATATTACATATTTGGGCATTAATGTGTCTCCTAGATTGGCAGATTTAACAAAACTAAACCACATCCCACTCTTAAAAAAAGTGGAAGATGATCTCGCTAGATGGAAATCTCTACCCATATCACTCATGGGCAGGGTTGCTTCAATAAAAATGATGGTCTTGCCAAAAATCAATTACTTATTCTCAATGATTCAGAATAAACTGTCATCTGACTGGTTTAGATCTCTGGACTCCTCCATCACAACATTTCTCTGGAAAGATAAGCCCCCACATATTAGCCTAAAAACACTACACAAGACCAAAGATAAAAGAAGAACTAGATCTGCCTAACTTTCCTCTTTACTTCTTAGCTAACAGGCTACATTACATCTCAAAAGGGTTTAAACACAGTCCTCTAGATGAATCCTGGCTAGACGTAGAACAGACATTATGCAATAACATAAAGAATTGCGATCTACCATTTATTAGCTCAAATATAAAACGGCATGTATGCTTCAAAAGTATTCAAAAGTGAATACCTGGAACATATATTTGAAGGAATTCAGTTCATCCCATTTAACAGATTAATTATACAATACGGGATGGACACGAATACATTTTTAGAATATCAACAAATTAAATCTATAATAAAAAATAAATTTAGACTTAAAAACGTTGGGTTACAAATGCCATCATGTGTACTAGAGTTCCTAAAACTCAACCCCCCCAAATTAATGTCTAAAATATACAGGACACTGTCTAATGTAGACGAATCAATTTCCCTTCCTATTACGAAATGGGAGGTGGACTTATCAGTTAACTTTGACCAAACATTCGGGTCTCAGATATGTTCCAGAACTTTTAAACTGACAAGTAACCCCAGTTTGCAATTAATACAATATAAAATCCTTCATAGAGTATATTATATAGGTCAACGGATGTTCAGGATGGGCTTGGCACCTTCTAATACTTGGTTACACTACACAAGCAACATACCAGACAATTACATCCATCCACTATGGTTATGTACACCCTTTCAGAGGTTCTGGTGCCTGATATGTGAAGACTTATCAAAGTGTCTGAGATGTAATATTTCACCTTTCCCTTCAGTTTGCTTGTTGGGCAACCTAGATAATGTCACCATAGAGACAAATTCAGTTCACATGGTTTTCAGTGCCTTATGCATCGCTAAGAAAACTCTCCTCATGAACTGGAAAAATAAAAACCTTCTTAATATTAATCAGTACAGACATTTCCTGTTGGATTATATAAGACTTGAGACAGCCTCTGCCTCCACGTCAGATCAATCTCTCTGGGCTACTTTAATTGGCTCCAACACCTAGTGGAGGTGGGGCGCCCTTGGCTTCATCCGGTGGGGCGTTGTGGCGGATGCGGGGGGTGTCTGGGTTGGGGCATTTGGGGTGTCCCTGGGCTGGGATCGCTGGGGGGTCTGGCGCTGGGGGCAGTGGTCATGGCCGGGTTGGGGCTTTAGTGGCTCTCAGGGGAGACATCTGGTAGCTGCATGCAATGCTTTCGGGGGGCCTGCGCCGAGGGACATAGGTCACTGGCCTGGTGCCCGTGCTGTTCCTGGGTGTGTCTGTGGTGGGCTTGGGGTTCCTGGGGCTTATCGCCCCACGGGCTGGGGTCCTGGCTGGGCCTTGGTGGTCTTGGGTCCTGGCGGGTATGTCGCTGGGGTTTTGGGCTGATGCATTCCCGGTCACCCGGCCCTGGCTCAGGGGTCTTTGATGCATCGGTGGGGATAGGGGCCTCCGAAACTGGCAGGTAGGTCCCATCTCATTGCAGGGGCTCCTTCCTTCAAGGAGCACATTCTGCTGGCGGGGCGGAGGGTCTGCGGGAGGGGTGGAGCGGGGTCAGCCTGGGTGTCCAATGTCTTATGTGCTCTGGGAGTTGTTCAAATGTTGGTGTGGGTGTAGGTTTCGTTCTGATGTGGGGATGGGTGGTTGGCCTTGGATGGGTGTGGGCATCGTTGGGTCTTGGGTGGTTCCAGTACGGTTTCTGCTTCCTTGTCTTGGTTCCGGTTACTGACACCAGTCCTTTTTCTGTCTGGGGGAGGGGGTTCGGAGGGGTCTGCATGGTTCGAGTGTGCAGGCTGGCCGGGGTTGGTCTCGGGGTGGACTGGTCTCGGCTTCTGGATGGGTTTTGGTTTTGGCTCTGTGGGCTCTCTTGCGTTTTGTGGGCCTCGGGGTGCGTCTTCTTGCGGGGCTGCTTCTGGCAGGGGTATGGGTGTCAGGCATGTTCTAGGACCTGGATACTGCGGGTCTTCTTTTCGTGGGGGTGCACTTTCACGGGGGGCTTTGTTTTTGGGGTGCTGGTGGGGGTGCATTTGCGCAGAGTTTTGTGTGCAGCTTTTACTTTGGGTGCTCTTTGCTGCATTCCGTCCTCCGCTGTATGGCGTGCTGTGGTGTTGGGGCTGTGGTCCTGTGCACGGCGGCTCTGACCTCCGGGCGTGGGTGCAGCAGGGTGGGCGTCGCTGTGCTCTGCGCTTGCGTCAGGCTTCTCGGCCTCGTACTGGGGTGGCGTTTCCTCGTTTGCTGGACTCTTTTCCCCATCGTTTTTTCTTTTTAAATGCACACTACAACAATACGCAGTTGGTGGGTTGCCCGGTAACTGGTGCTGCCGTGGCCTTCTTCCACTGCTTCCTTCTGTGGTTCTGGCCCATGGTCGGGCGCCGGGCTGCAGTTGGCGGTCGGGCGGGTGGGGCGGCAGAGCATGTCTTGTGACTGCACCGGGGCGGCTGGCTGGTTGTGCTTGGCCTGGACCGGTTGGCCTGCATGGCCCAGGTACCCGGCTGCATGTATCCCTCTCGTGGATTGGTGGGCTGGGGCTGCCGGCGCTGTCTGGGGGGGTTGGGCGGGCTTGGCGGTGTGCTGCTGTGCTGGCTGTCTTGTCCGGGGGGGGATCAGGGCAGTGTGCTGGGAGATGGCGTGGAGGGGCTGCAGCCTGCTGCTTGTGTCCACTTCTAGGATGTGGGGTCACCGGCATTTGGATTGGCTGGGGGGCGATGGTGGAGATGAGCTGGATAGTGTTTCTCCCTGGGCGGTTGTTGCAGTGGCAGTGATGTAGTGTTTTTTGTGGCTGAGGGGGGCGTGGTGGGGGACACTGGCCCTGGGTGCCTGCCGCTGGCCGGCACCTCTTGGTGGGTGAGTTTGTCCTGTCATGGTGCGGGGTCGGGGGTCCTGTTGTGGGTGCGGTGCTCGGTGGGGTCTGCCCTGTTGCACCAGTGGGCGGGGGTGGCGTTGCGCGGGACCCTTGCCTTGCCGTTGCGGCGCGCTGTGTGGTGGGGGAGCGGGGTGCGGCGGGGGTGCTTAGAGCGGGGCTGTGTGTGGAGCTTGCACTGTGTGGGTGTGGCTTCATCGGCTTCTCGGCTATGGAGTTCACCTGTGGGGGTGGGCCCTTGTGGGGGAAGGGATTCATGGGCATTTGGGGGCATGTGTTCGATATCGGTGTCCTTGTTGGGGGTGGCCCTGTGGGGGAGGTTCATGTTGGGGTTCACTGGGGGTGGGAGACTCACGGGGTTGGGATCGGAGCTCATTGGGGGGTCGGGACAGCTCCGTCCTGGGGCGGCTGGTTTGACCCATGTGGACCCCTCTTTTGTACATAGTCCCCTCTCCGGAGGTGGATGGGGGTTGTTGGGGACTGGGTTTGGGGCAGGGGCCGGGCCAGGGTCATCCGGGTCTGGGCGGTGCCGATGCTGTCTGCCAGTCTCTGCCCCAGGAGGGAAGGAGACCACCTCCTGGGTCCGGGGGCTGTTTGCCCCTAGGGGGTACCGGCGCCTGGACTTGGGAGTATAGAGTATGCATGGGGAGTGTGAGTGAGTGTATGACGTCCATTGTTGTTTGTCTTTACGTTGGGTGCAAGTGATTTTATGTGTATGCATGAGGGTGGGAGTGGGTGATTGTAACTGTGTGCCTGTTGTTTTTTTTTTGTTTTTTTTTTGTGACAGGTTTGGTCTTGGACTGCTCCCTCTCCTGGATCAGCTTAGGCCCCCATATATTATGGGGGGGGCTATTTCCTCCACGCCACACTACCTGCCGGTGGTTGGAATCTCTGCCCGCTGGTGTACTTGTGGTTCTCGGTGTCCGGGGCTGGGTGCTTTGGTGTGTGCTGGCTCACTCCCGGTGGGTGCTTGGTGGTTCTCCTGGGGTTCCTGTGCTTTGGAGGGCCTTTGGATGTCTGTGGCTCGGATCTCCTCAGTGTCCGTCCAGGGACCATGGGGCAGGTCTGTGGGTCCTCACACTCGCCATTGCATATGTTTGTGGAGAAATCTTGTATACAAAAGTGCGTCCACACTCATACTCACAGGTGTTAAACTTCAGGTGTTGATAGATACACAGATGTTCTATATTGGGCTGTAACTCTCACTAAGTACATTTTACATTCATAAGTACCGTGTACTAGTTTGTTAAAAAAAAAAAACAGCTGCAGGTGTATAAGCAAGCAGGGTGTAATCTTGTATTCTCTTCATCCTTCTTTCTCTCCTCCACTCTTTCCTCCTTTTTCCCCCATCTCTCTCTTTTTCGAGCTTCTTTTTTCCTTTTCATTTCAGTCTCCGTGTCCGTAACAATTGAAATTTTCCCAAAGAAGTTTATAAGAAAGTTTATTTTATAAATATCAAGCAGAGCTTTAAAGCACTAGCTGTGATTCTCCGCTTGTGAAAGTAAATCTGTTGGGCAATTTCTTGGCACTCAGTCAACAATTCTAAACGCTGCTCTGCCGGACAGGACACGGTTAAAAAAATTAAAAATTAAAAAATAAATGTAAACACTAGCCACATTGTTGGTAAGTTAGCAGTTTGTTTACTCAGTTTGGTAATATGTTCCAGGGTAAAAATAAGCTCTTGTAATTAAATTTTAAGCAGTTGGAAAGGGTATTGGTGTAACAGGAGGACTTTCTTAAGCAAACAGAGAGCCTTATTAGTCAGCAATGTCTCTGCCCTGGCCTGAGTTAAGTCTCCATGGTAACCAACTGTTTTACTGGTTGTAGTTTCTACTATTTTTATTTGTACAGTCAAACATTTACCCCAGCATCAGTATAAGAGTTTCGCAAGAGACCCACCATTTTGTTGTCTTGACTGAGGGAAGTTAGCCCGTCCTGCTGGATTCAGAGGAGTTGCCACGGAGATGAGCAAAAACAAAAGCACAGCAGTCTTCTACTTGCAGGTGTACTTGCTGCATGCATGGTTTCAGGTCAGTTCGCCCCTTTGCCAATTCATGCCTCCATTTTGTACGACATTTCGTCACTTTCTAGTTGTTTTTCCTTGCTAAAAAAAACATAATGTACCCATGCAATGAAACCATGGTGAATGATTTTGTTTTTTGATGTAGTTTATTGTTTTCAAAAATTATGGAGTTGAATAGTAATAAAAATACTGAAATCTCTAGGAAAAAATTATAATATAACATGAGAGATTATGTGATACATTGCTGAGAAGACATGTAATTTTCCATAAACAGAGAGGATCAAAATAATCAAAACTACAAACGTATAAAATTGTGAAGGGGCAAAGTGGCCAGCGCCTGTAGGTGCAACTCTAAATTATTCTTTCCGTTATCCAAGGGACAAACATTTGTGGCAAAAGGCAGTGGTGTTGTGAGCTCTAAGACAGGCTCAGCTATTGACTCTTCTGCCCAGCTTCCTTATCAAAGCACACCACATTTTATGTGACCACACTTACTCAGCTGAATCGGCCCCCACTCCACAACAAGCTGTCAACAATCGTCCATACATCATCTAATGCTACTCATGTCTTTGTTGAAAAAATTAAAGAACAAAAATTAAAAACAGCTTAATTTTACCATGTTATACCATTGTAGATGTGCATGCAGCTACTCTTAAAGTTAAAAGCTTCTCCCTAAAGGATAAACTCACTGAAATCTGTGGCTTCTTAATTCATCTCCAGATGACACATCCATGACAAGCTGTTTGCTTCTAAATGTCTTGACAGCTCCTGCAATTTCAGTCAATCAGTTTAGGAAAAATGTGAAAGTGTAGACAAATGTTGCACTTTATGAACCTTTCTGAAAAACTCATCAAGTAGTTTTCAATCCACAAATGTTCGACCATGAAAATAGCACAACAAACTTTAAATGTCTATTTTAATGGAAATGTTTCAGACTGACACAAGACCTGCATCAACAGTGGAATGTTGCCACCTGCTTCATTCTGTCTGTCTGTGTGTCTTTGTCTAGTTTATTTCTTAAAACAATTTCCTTACAGTAGATAACGGGTAAGAAATTGAAAATTACTTTAAATTACAGGTTGTCTAAGCATGTACAAAACATCAGGATGAGAGTTTTGCATGAGACCCATCGTGTAGTTTGGACAAAAAGATTGGTATGTATAAATGTGCTGTAACAGACAGCATATTGTTTCCTTGAAAAAGTCAGGTACAAAACAATCAAAATGACCAAGGTACAACATACTAAAGGAGCAAAATGACAAGTGCCTTAAGCCATTGTGTGCTTCATTTAAACTTCAAAATTAAGCATGCTTATTCATCATTGGTTAGCTCGACCTTTTCCAAAGTTCTGTGGACAGTTAGGCATCATTAAGCTATCTCGTACATGCAAAGTTTCATTTGCATTGTAACTCATGAATAATACTTCATCGTTGTAGGGTCACTGGGGGACAAGTCAAAGGGGGATAGGAAAGGTACACCCTGGATAGGTCACCAGTCCATCACATGGCAACATAGAGACCCCTAGAGATACACATAAAACAATTCTACCATTTTATAATTCCATTTGTTTGATGCCTTATTTTAGCGACTGCACTGAACTAGTGCATCACCTTCTGTGCAACTTAACTGTCTGAAGCTGAGCTACATTGCTCCTAATTAGGTCTTGTCTTGCTAGCTTTTCTTGATAGTAGGCATCATCTTTTTTTTACCACATTGAGCATGGCTAACATACTGCAACAATCTTTCATCCAAATTTGCAACTGAGCCTGCTTCAGTTCACTAGGTGGCAATAGATAGGAGGAGGACAGGGCTCCTACCAAGGCCCTGGAGATAAGAAGGAAGACTCTCACCATATCTAGCAAAGCTGCCAGCTAGGGCTACCTCCCATGCCCCAGCAGAACTTATGGATACTTCCTGGTGAGGATAGATATACACAACGCCTGTCCAACTCAGCAGGTTGTATATAAAAGTTGCTTCTCTGCGAAAATCATACTGGTTACAACGTGCAATGGAAAGATGTATGGAGTTCCTTTCAAAGATGTTGGGAAGCTCAGCCCCTGCTGTCTGAAACTCTTGACAGTTTGATGGAATATAAACCATTTTTTAAAGTTTTTTGAGCAAATAAACTTAAATAACTTTACTCAGAAATATTGATTAACATTTACCCACATTAAAAGCATGGAAATTGGTTTGCTATTTTTATTGATTACATTCTCCTGAACCTTTGATGTCTTACAGCATGGGCATCATCTTTCAACTGGTTTGATGACATGAGGACATTGGAACCAAGTCTTACGTTGCCCAGAGGACTGGTTCACCTGATACACTTGAGGGGATCTGCCCTATCACAAGGACATAATGAGGGACTCTCCCTGAGGAGAGGGACTTGTTACCCGTCTGCCGTGACTCACTCGTGCTGGCCATGTGCCACCTGTTTGTGTGTATTAGAGAGAGAGACGGGTGCAAGGTTCTGAAACAGAAAGCAAGACCAAGAGAGGGGTTTATCAAAAACATAAACAAGGGGGTAAACTGAAACTTCAAGTGAGAGTAAGAACAGGCAGAACACAGTTATTTTTTTGCAAACTGTAAAGCATGGCTTCTGCTGACACAACATAGCTGATCCCTCCTCCTCCTGTTGGCTTCATGTGGGTATTGAGGTTATTTAGTTTTGTTCATTTTATAGCACAAGTGGAACAGACACAACAACTGTGAGTCACAGTAGAACTAACTGGTTGTACATTCATCCTCTGGGGCTGTTTAACCCGTGCTGTAATGTCTAACTCGAGTGAGATTTCAGAGCTGGGTTTAAAAAGTAAACACCTTGTTAATGAATTAACAGCCAGTCATGGTTTGCATGCATGATTATTAAAGGTCCACTGCCAGGTTGCAGAGGTAGGGTTGTCAATAGAGATATAAATATTTGGTTTGCGAGGGAGAACACAACTTATTTAGCAGGAACGGCTGAAAATCTCTTCTGTTTTTTCCCCTCCTCTGTTTTGCATGTCCGAACAGAGCGTACCTGCATGCGTGACCTCATGTCTGGAAAGGAGCTTTCTAATCAGACTCCTGGGTGTTTCTCACCTACAGCTGTATGCCCTCACTTATGTTTGCGGTCTGTCCATCTCTGCTCTGTGGGTTTGTTGTTTTCCTTTCCCAGTGACACCTGGGAAAGCTGTAGGGGAAACAAACCACTGCCAACACATTCCAGCTCCAAATGCCTGGCATCAGCTATGCTTAACAACGGTCTACTAAATGAGCTAAAGAGCGCGGTTAGGCCCTAATGATCGCAAAAACATGTTAAGAGTCATGTGATACACTGTTCCAAAAATATTTTCAATAGAAGATGCATCTTAAATAGCCCTCAAGAGTTTAGCTAGTTTCTTTAAATGTTTTTAAAGTCTGAAAACATTTGCTTGTGGATAAACCACAGAATATACTTTAAATGAAGGAATTATCAGTTTTCCAAATAAATAATATGTTTGTGAATATACTGTGGAATATACTGAAAAAATATAGAATTTATTGTTCTTAACTTATGGAATTTGTTCATAGATATAACAAGGTTTTTAATGTCAAATCACAGGAATGATCTGTTTTTTGGGAACAGAAATTAGCAACCTGTTTACTGATATATACCTTACAGAATGCATTTATTGACACCCCTGGTAAAAATGTGAAAAATATTTTATAACAACTTCATATTTTACTGCATCAGCATCACATCAAATTGAAAAACATGAACCTTTAATTTGAGTAAATTTATTGTGAACAAATTTTAAGAAATCAAAGCATTTTTGGTTTATCACTGTTTATATGATCCTTTTATTAGTAATCCATGGCTTTCTGTTTTTCTGGGGTATATCACATGCAACAGAGGCCTATCTGGATGAGGGAAAGAAAGGTAATACAGGTCCTTCTCAAAATATTAGCATATTGTGATAAAGTTCATTATTTTCCATAATGTCATGATGAAAATTTAACATTCATATATTTTAGATTCATTGCACACTAACTGAAATATTTCAGGTCTTTTATTGTCTTAATACGGATGATTTTGGCATACAGCTCATGAAAACCCAAAATTCCTATCTCACAAAATTAGCATATCATTAAAAGGGTCTCTAAACGAGCTATGAACCTAATCATCTGAATCAACGAGTTAACTCTAAACACCTGCAAAAGATTCCTGAGGCCTTTAAAACTCCCAGCCTGGTTCATCACTCAAAACCCCAATCATGGGTAAGACTGCCGACCTGACTGCTGTCCAGAAGGCCACTATTGACACCCTCAAGCAAGAGGGTAAGACACAGAAAGAAATTTCTGAACGAATAGGCTGTTCCCAGAGTGCTGTATCAAGGCACCTCAGTGGGAAGTCTGTGGGAAGGAAAAAGTGTGGCAGAAAACGCTGCACAACGAGAAGAGGTGACCGGACCCTGAGGAAGATTGTGGAGAAGGGCCGATTCCAGACCTTGTGGGACCTGCGGAAGCAGTGGACTGAGTCTGGAGTAGAAACATCCAGAGCCACCGTGCACAGGCGTGTGCAGGAAATGGGCTACAGGTGCCGCATTCCCCAGGTCAAGCCCCTTTTGAACCAGAAACAGCGGCAGAAGCGCCTGACCTGGGCTACAGAGAAGCAGCACTGGACTGTTGCTCAGTGGTCCAAAGTACTTTTTTCGGATGAAAGCAAATTCTGCATGTCATTCGGAAATCAAGGTGCCAGAGTCTGGAGGAAGACTGGGGAGAAGGAAATGCCAAAATGCCAGAAGTCCAGTGTCAAGTACCCACAGTCAGTGATGGTCTGGGGTGCCGTGTCAGCTGCTGGTGTTGGTCCACTGTGTTTTATCAAGGGCAGGGTCAATGCAGCTAGCTATCAGGAGATTTTGGAGCACTTCATGCTTCCATCTGCTGAAAAGCTTTATGGAGATGAAGATTTCTTTTTTCAGCACGACCTGGCACCTGCTCACAGTGCCAAAACCACTGGTAAATGGTTTACTGACCATGGTATCACTGTGCTCAATTGGCCTGCCAACTCTCCTGACCTGAACCCCATAGAGAATCTGTGGGATATTGTGAAGAGAACGTTGAGAGACTCAAGACCCAACACTCTGGATGAGCTAAAGGCCGCTATCGAAGCATCCTGGGCCTCCATAAGACCTCAGCAGTGCCACAGGCTGATTGCCTCCATGCCACGCCGCATTGAAGCAGTCATTTCTGCCAAAGGATTCCCGACCAAGTATTGAGTGGATAACTGTACATGATTATTTGAAGGTTGACGTTTTTTGTATTAAAAACACTTTTCTTTTATTGGTCGGATGAAATATGCTAATTTTGTGAGATAGGAATTTTGGGTTTTCATGAGCTGTATGCCAAAATCATCCGTATTAAGACTATAAAAGACCTGAAATATTTCAGTTAGTGTGCAATGAATCTAAAATATATGAATGTTAAATTTTCATCATGACATTATGGAAAATAATGAACTTTATCACAATATGCTAATATTTTGAGAAGGACCTGTATTACCTTTCTTCCCCTCATCCAGATAGGCCTCTATTGCATGTGATATACCCCAGAAAAACAGAAAGCCATGGATTACTAATAAAAGGATCATATAAACAGTGATAAACCAAAAATGCTTTGATTTCTTAACATTTGTTCACAATAAATTTACTCAAATTAAAGGTTCATGTTTTTCAATTTGATGTGATGCTGATGCAGTAAAATATGAAGTTGTTATAAAATATGTTTCACATTTTTACCAGGGGTGTCAATAAATGCATTCCGTAAGATATATATCAGTAAACAGGTTGCTAATTTCTGTTCCCAAAAAACAGATCATTCCTGTGATTTGACATTAAAAACCTTGTTATATCTATGAACAAATTCCGTAAGTTAAATTTTCATTATGACATTATGGAAAATAATTAACTTTATCACAATATGCTAATATTTTGAGAAGGACCTGTACAGGTAACAAAAAAGCTAAGCTGATGCAGTGATGCAGAGGGACTGTTTCTCCTCCAAATGTTCTGGGAATCTTGTTAAAGAGCATGGAAATATGAGATATTAAATAAATACATAAGAGCCAGTCAACTGAAATTGGGTTGTCAGTATTTCGGCAAGATAGTGATCCAAACTACATTATCAAATCAACACAGAAAGACATTTAACTCAATCTCCAAAGCACTCTGTCAGAGAATTGCAGGGAAGAGGGAACTCATGGGACCACCAAGTCTCCTTAACAGCCATTAGAGTGAGTGATGCCAGAAAATCTTTTCTGTCCCACCAACAGAAATGTAAACATGTGGAGTTTGTGAAGTTCAATGCTCCAAGACTGTTTTACGCAACACAGTCATTTGACTCCTAGTCCTGGGTTATTCGCTGCAGGTTGTCCCTTTCGTCTCATGTTATTCTGCAATAAAGGCCACTAGAACCACACAAAAACAAAAAGAGGGGGTTTACAAAACTCTCCCTGGACTGTAACTGGGACCAGGTGCTTTGATCAGATGAGACTTGGGATTGAACTATTTGGTAACATACATTCCATGTAGGTTTGGCGTGAAGCAAAAGATGATTATATCAGAAAGCACCCCTTTCGGTGCATGGTGGAGGATCTGTGATGCTGCCAGCTTGATTTTGTCCCAAAGGCCCTGGGAACCTTGACAAAGTGCATTGCATTATGAACTATTCAAAATACTAGGAGATTACTTAACCAGTAAACTAAAACTGGGTCTTTTAGCAGGATATTGATCTAGAATATATGTATGGTAAAAATCTCAGAGACATTGTTCAACAGACAGAAAATTCACCTTCTACGTTGGCCTTATCAGTCTCCAGACCTAAATCAAATAGAGAACCTGGATTGATTAAAGATCTCTATCTTTGCATGCTCCAGCTTTGTGAAACATTAATTTAGTAAATGAATAAGTGCTAATACTAAGTAAATATTCACTGTAAAATTGAACATACATTTTGAGGTTTGAAATGTGTAAAACTGCCTTATTCAACAGATGGCTGTAAAAACAGCCTTCTGGAAAAACGTTCATACTAATAGGTTACATCATTTTGCACACTGAAAGCCAAGACAAATACAGGAGATTAAAAAAATGTATAAATGACAAACATTTATGTTGTTTTTCTGGCAGAGAGAGTTGTTACTGTTATGTGAGGAAAGCTGTAAATACTTTGCCGTTCGCTCTCAAACAATTTTTTAGAAGAAAAGCAGAACCATCCCCATTTTTTCCAAACTACAAAACCGCAAACTTCGAAATAAGAAATAATTGCTCAATCTTAGCTGCCGGCCCTCCTACCTCCAACCTTCCAGTTCCCCCAAGAGGGAGGCAAGTGCGTCAGAGAGGGGTTGGAAAAGAGGAGAAGTGCGGCCTTTCGACTTTCAGGAAGGAAACACATCTGGGGAATAAGGAAAGAGAGAACGGGTGAAAAGAGGAATTAGAACGAAGGAAGAGGTAGCTGGCCAAAAATAGTGAGCCTTTGCCTTACCAGTGCCCGTCCCACACCTCCTGCCACTTAAGACTTAGTCAGCCTTGACCTATTCCCTAGTGGGTGACTAAGTTCTCCACTGAACCCCCCCTAATCATGAGCCTCACTTCCTTCAGAGTGCTTCACGTGAGAACCTTCACTCTATTAAGGCAAGCGTACAGCTGCTCTTGTTGGACCCCACTCTTGGGTGTGCATGACTCAAGATGAAACATGTTCTTGGCTGAAAATAACTAAACATGTTTGAACAATAAAACTTGAAACTGATACAAAGAATTTTGAATGTTTTAGTGCAAAAAACAGAAACAGATTTAAGTTGTCATAACTGCATCCAGTGAAGAGATCAGGTAAACATTTGCATTCCTCTGGTTAGAGAACCATCTAGAAAAACAGGAACTCCAGCCACACAAATATGCTAAGGCCAGATCTGAGGCGATATTGTGCCCAGACTGGTTTGGATAGGAAGGACCAAATGCAAGGGTGATGTTTCACTTCATTCAGGTGTTCACCACACACACAAACACACACACACACACACATAGTGGACTTGGTACAAACTCCAGCTTTGGGTTTGGCAGAGCAAACAGGAAGAAGTGGGCAGAGTTTCAGTGTGATTGGCTACCGCAGTTTGATTTACGAGAGGAACAAAGAATGGAAGGAAGGAGGCAGGAGTGAACTGTGAGATATACAGTGGTGTACGTGTGGAACAGCATGTTAATATTAGAGGGAGGATTCTGACAGAAACCTGTGAAAGGTTTGCTGAGCTGGAAATCACAAAGTGATGTGAAACAGTCATGAAATTAAAATGGAAACCTTTTAATAATACCTAAAAAAACAGAGACTTATATATCTAGATTTATGCACCATCCCTTGAAAAGCCACAAACCTTAATGTATATTTCATGGATGCTTTCTGGAATAGGCCCACACAATGTAGTTCAAAATTGTGAGTGGAATGAAAATGACACATGGTTTTCTATTTTTTGTGTGTTCTATGTGTATTCAGCCCCCTTACTCTCATACCCTACAATAAAATCAAGTGCAACCAAACTGCCTAATTAGTACATAGAGTTCTCCAGTGTGATTATATCTCACGTTAAATCCATTTTTTCTTTGAAGATCACAGATGTTTAAACAAACAACATCATAAAGACCAAGGGGCACACTGGAGAGGCAGCAGCATCATCATGCAACTGGTCAGAGGAGATGGGAAGACAGATGATGCTAAATAAAACCTGGATGAGACTGCAAACAAGCTAAGGTAGGGGTGGAGGTTCACCTTCCAGCATTTAGATAGATAGATAGATAGATAGATAGATAGATAGATAGATAGATAGATAGATAGATAGATAGATAGATAGATAGATAGATAGATAGATAGATAGATAGATAGATAGATAGATAGATAGATAGATAGATAGATAGATAGATAGATAGATAGATAGATAGATAGATAGATAGATAGATAGATAGATAGATAGATAGATAGATAGATAGATAGATAGATAGATAGATAGATAGATAGATAGATAGATAGATAGATAGATAGATAGATAGATAGATAGATAGATAGATAGATAGATAGATAGATAGATAGATAGATAGATAGATAGATAGATAGATAGATAGATAGATAGATAGATAGATAGATAGATAGATAGATAGATAGATAGATAGATAGATAGATAGATAGAATTAGCTGTAGGCAGTTGTGCAACTATCAGCTTTCTAAAGCCATTCCTTTCTGTCGACTAGAGCCATCTAGTGGTGCTTTACGGAAATTTAAAAAGATGAAATGATTAAGAACTTACACTGGCTCTGCTTTGTTTTTTTGTTTGTTTTTTTATAAACTCCACCATAGAGGTTATGTTTTAGTCAGCATTTGTCTGTCTGTCTGTTTATATGTAAAATATCTCAGAAATGTATGAAAAGATTTGGATGAAATCTTCAGACAAGCTGTATATTAGACAAGAAACAGATAATTAGATATTGGTAGTTATGTGGAGCATCGTTAGGATTTTGTTTTTGATGCCAGACCATGGTGCAATAACTTGGAATTCCCAAATAGTTTGTCATCCTGTCAGCAACTGACATGCAGTGGCCAGAACTCATCTCATTGTCATCAAAAAGCTGACAATGACCCATATTGCCATGGCGGAGGTCTGCACTCAAACCAATCTTTTATAATTGTTACATCTCTAAATCTATGCAGTGCTTTCAAAAGTATTCATACCCTATGAGCTTCTTCGCTTGCAGTCATGTTACAGCCATACACATCAAATCTTTCTGTTGGGATTTTCTATGGTAGATCAACACAAAGTATAAGAAAATCTGAAAAGTGCAGTGTACATTTGTATTGAACCCCTCTGAGTTAATACGTTGTAGAACCACCTTTATCTGCAATAACTACTGCAAGTCTTTGGGGGTATGTCGCTACCAGCTTTGCACATCTAGCAACTGAACATTTAGCAAAATCTTCATTGCCAATTAGCTCAAGCTCACTCATAATGAATGGGGGATATCTGCAACCATCACTTCACAAGTCTTCCTACAGATTCTAAATTGGATTTAAGAATGGACTTTGACTGGACTTTAATACATGTATTGTAGCTCTGGTGTTATGTTTAGCGCCGTCACGGTAAAAGGTGAACATCTTCCCCAATTTCGAGTCTTAAAAGGTTTTAATCCTAGAACACCCTGTCAGTGTTGTCCAGCTTCTATGCCCCTGCTGAAGAAAAGCATCCCCACAGCATGATACTTCCACCAACTTGTTTCACAGTGGGGTGGGATGGTGTGTGGATTTATCCACCACATAGTGTTTTGGCTTAGCAAACTTGACTTTCATCTTAACTCTTCCATAAAAATAAAAAAATGAAAGATCCTAATTAAATACATTAAAGTTTATGATTTTAACGTGACAAATTGTGGAAAATTGGGTGTGAATGCATTTTTTAAGGCACAGTAAAACAGAAAAAGCTTCCTGAAAGCTCGTATTGTTATTTTGTATTGTTTTTATTTGATCTGTTGATATTTCAATTTGACAGATTAACCCTGTTATCACTAATATTAAGATAAGAAATCATAAACCAAGCTTCCTCTCGGTTAAATAAACAGGTAAAATATCATAGATGATTAAATCAGCGCATTAAAACCCGATTAAACTGACGCTATTATTCTCAAATTACCATTATTTTCTGTGTCCAGACACGCTGACCCGTTACCATGGGAACTGTCCTCATACGGAAGCTCGCGTGGATCACAAAAGGGGAGGGGGAGGGGGAGGCAACGCGAAACAGACAGGAGCAGCGCTCAGAGGCCATTGCCTGACGTGGAAGGTGTCAGGACGGAGAAACAAACTCCTGAGCAAAGCAACCGGCGAAGGTTCCGTCTGTCGCTTCACGGAACTCGGCAGAATGAGTCTGGATAAAGCAAATTTGTGCGACTCGCTGTTAACCTGGGTAAGTCTGGACTTAACGAGGTTTCCAAGCGAGGCTAACCTCCCTGGGCTAACAGGTGACAGCAGGTGTTCGTCAAATTAACGTAAATAAAGTCCGAGGTTTTGAACGCGACATATTCAGAACATTTTGTTTTACCGCCCGTGTTAGCATACAAGCAGTAAGTAGCTCTGGAGACTGTGCTATTTGTTCTTTAGTCAAGCTAACAAGCTGTCAACAAATGGGGAATTTTGGTCTAGGAGTTCTGCTCCTCAAACTGACTGCGGTGTCTGCAAAGTTAGCTACGAAATAAACAAACCCAAACAGCTTACCCCAAACTTCCAACGTGTCAGCTTTCCTTTAAAGCTTAGAGGAAATCCACCTGTTTGGCATTTCTCCAGAGAGTAAAGTGACACACTGAGCGCAAGTTAGTATTAATAGCAAGTTAGGTCTGTAGTCCCTCCTAAATTCAATTCAATTCAAAAATACTTAATTAATCCCAAAGGGAAGTTAAATGTTGTTGTAGCTCATATTATGAAGGTTTCCTCAAAGAGCCGTTGTAGATGCTGATGGCTGTGGGCAGGAAGGATCTCCTGTAGCGCTCCGTCTTACAGCAGATCTGAAGAAGCCTCTGACTGAAGACACTCTGTTGTTGTAGGACAGTCTGATGAAGAGGATGATCAGGGTTCTCCATAATGTTCTTCATTTTATGAAGAATCCTTCTTTTTTTTTTTTTCTAAAGTGTTTAAAAGCAATTTAAGATGGTTGGAAAGAAAGTCTGAGTCACTTACATTAGAAACTGCTGTTTGGTCTGAGGCTCTAAAGTTAAAAAAGACAATTTTATATTAACCCGCTTAAAAGAGTGGAGAGAATCACAAAATGCATTTTATTTACTCCCATTTAAAGTGGATTGGTTATCAATATTTTTAAAATAGTTGAATGTAAACAAAAATAATCTCATATAAAGATTATGGACACAACAGTTTGTAAGGCTAACATTCACACATTTTGTTTAAAAGGTAGGTTCTCAAACACCAGCAGACATTTTGGTTGGAGGTTCAAAAGTATGATCAAGGATTCCTTTGTCAGATCAGACGTTTGACATTCGGCAATGGTAACAAAGTACTTCCTAAAAGTATTCATACCCTTTGAATCTTTTTACATTCTTAACAAATTATACACCGCCACAAACTTCAGTGTGTACTTTTGGGATTTCATGTGATTGACAAATACAACACAGTGCATGACTGTGAAGTGGAAGGTGAGGGATACATGGTTTTAAAAATCTTCCTACAAATTACCTTCAATAGTCATTCATTTAGTAAATGAAGTCATCTGTGTGTAATTTCTCCCAACTTATGAAAGTCACAGTTTAAAACAATACTATGGAAAGTGTGTTCTGGTTAGATGAGACCAAAATTAAACTTTTTGGTCAACAATCAAAATAATTTGTGGCAGGAAATTAACACAACACCCCTGAATACATTATCCTCTCTGTGAAACATGATGGTGGCAGTGTCATGCTGTAGGAAAGCTTTTCTTCAACATGGATAGCAATACTGGTAAGAGTTGGTGGGAAGATATATGGGAGTAAATCAAGGACCATCCTGAAGGAAAAGCTGTTAGAGGTTTCAGAAGACATGTAACTGGGGGTTAGGTTCACCTTCCAGTAGGATAGCAACACTACATTTACAGCCAGAGCTACAGGGGAAGGACCTAGGCCCATTCAGTAAATTAAAGTATTATTGAAAAGTTCATTTATTTCAATAACTCATTCACTAAGTGAAACATTATATACATTAAATACACATAGACTGATCTTTTCAAGCCTTTATTTCTTTTAATTAGGATGATTTTCTTCTCTCAGTGAAGATTAGGTGGTTTCTGGCTTAATGTCTTTTATTTTTGATTCAAAACTGCTACTGTTTTTTTTTTTTTCTTAAACCCACCTATTTAACTTGAGCAGTTGTCTGTGTGGTTAAGTCAATGTTGTTAAAAGCTACTCTCTTACATTCTAACATTTAATGTTTTCATTCTCAGTTGCAGACATTTCAGGTTCCATCATGTGATGGCAAGCATGATCTAACGAGTGGAGTGGCCATTGCTCACGTACTCCACAGAATGTAAGCATGTCTACATGGTGTCATCATGTCGTTCTGATTAGTGCACAAGAAGGGCTTGAATTAAATGGTTTTTAAAAAATGATTTGCAGTTCTGGTAGATCCTCTCGTCATCAAACGTTAGGCTTTTAATGAGTCATTTGAACGGTTCTTTTTCAGGATGGAAAGATCGTACAGCCTAAAATTGATGTGCTTTAAAAACACATGGATGGAAGTGTCAACGTCACGCTTAAAGTGTGTTACACTGCTAGTGGTACTGGTTCAGGTGGTCCAACAGGACAATGATCTCAAACACACCATGAAACCTGTTTTGAAATGGATAAAGCAGGCCAACATTAAGTTTTTGGAATGTATGATTTTTGAATGTAAGATCTAAGCTTCAACTTTTCCAGAATCTTTATTATCTATGTAAACATTAGCCTGGATTCTGAATGCATTTCTTATTATTTCCATGTCATGTGAGCTTTAATGAGCAACTTGATTCAAATCTCATTGTGTCTATAAGAACCAAGGCAGAATACTGTGTTACTATTGTTGCTTCCTGTGTGTTATGATGTCCAGAGATATATTGTGACTTCAGCCCTCCTATGTTCTCATTAACAGAGATGCCTCTTGGTTTAATGAGACGTGGCTTGGCAGGATCAAGGAGGAGAGCGAGGCCAACTGGCGCCTTAAGGTAATTTGTGAAGCAGCAGAATGTCCTTAGTTTTTATTGTCTTTTGACGAAAATTAAATCAGTATGCTAACTCCTGTTTTGTTGTTCTAGGTCAGCAACTTGAAAAAGGTTCTTAAGAGCATGCTGGAGTATTACCATGATGTAAGAGGCTTTCGGCTGTTTTATCAGTGCATCTCAATGAGTTAGAATATCATAGAAAGTTTATTTATTTCAGTAATTCCATTCAAAACATGAAGCTTGTAACTATGTAGATACATTACCTACATATTGATAAATTGAAATGTGTACTGTACATTATATGCAGTTAAACGTTGGTCAGGGCCCCTGTGGCTCAGTAGGAAGAGTAGTCGTCTTGCAATCAGAAGGTTGTGGGTTCGATTCCAGCTTCCTCCTGCCATATGTCGATGTGCCCCCTCAAGTTGCCTACTGATCTGCGTATCGGTGTATGAATGTCTGAGCGTTAGTGAAAGCGGTTGGTGAATGTGGCTCTAGTGTAAAGTGCTTTGAGTGGTCTGTAAGACTGGAAAAGTGTTTTATAAGTTCTGTCCATTTACCATTTTGCATGAATTAAGGCATCAGTGCAGCGTAGCATGGAGGCGACCAACCTGTGGTTCTGCTGAGGTGTTCAGGAAGCTCGGGTTGCTTAAATACCGGCCTTCAGGTTGTATTCATTGTTGGATTTGGGGTCTTTCATCTTCTTTTGTGCAATAACTAAAAAATTCTCCATAACGTTTAGGAAAATTTGCTGACCAGTCAAGCACAGTGATACCATAGGTCAGGGGTGTCAAACTCCAGTCCTCGGGGGCCAGTGTCCTGCAACCTTTCTATGTGTCTAACACACCTGATTCAAAGAACTGAATTACCTCCTCATACCACATCCAACAGGATTAACTGTGGACGCAAGAGGAAGCTGTCTGAAAGGGATGTTCGGGTGCTAACCCGGATTGTATCCAAAAAACATAAAACCACGGCTGCCCAAATCACGACTTCACACAAGGAATGCAAGAGTTGTAGCTGATGTCCAGAATATGTTTGTAAATGGTGGCTCTTGAAGAATGGACTCCAGTCACAGTTGACTCATTGTGAACTTTCCCCAAAACGTTTGATTCACAATCTTTTCAAGACTGTAGTTATCCCTGTTTTATTAACACCTTTTTTTCTTCCCCTCAACTTTCCGTGAATATGCTTGGATTCAGCACTCTGTTAACCATTAGTGCAGTTAGCAGGGACATTTTGTGCCTTATACTCCTTTTTAGAGGGTGTCTGTGACTGTTTATTGGACAATTGTCATCTCTGTGGTCTTCCCCAGAATTGTGTTTTCCATGACATGACCATAATATCTGTATATTTTGAAAACATTTTTTATTTGTCTAAGGTAATATTCAAGTTTCCAAATAAATGAATAAAGGGTTTTCATTAGCTATAAGCCATGTTTTCAATTTGAATTACTGCAGAAAACGTACTTTTTGACAATGTTCTAAATCTTTGAGCTGCACCCATGCTTCTCTACTACCTCTAGTTCTCCGTTTGGCTCATGGCTGACATTTAATGTCTTGTCTTCCTGTGCTGTAAATCAGGTGCTTGGTCAGCAGGTGTCCGATGAGCATTTACCAGATGTAAACCTCATCGGCGAGATGGGAGATGTGACTGAGCTGGGCAAGCTGCTCCAGCTGGTTTTGGGTTGTGCTGTCAGTTGTGAAAAGAAACAAGGTAAGGGGGGGAGAAGATCTCCGCCTGTGAAAAAATGATGTACAAGATGATTTCAAAATTTAAACACACAAACAACAGTGAGAGGTAAAGTACTGACGACTGTTTCACAGAGTAATCTTTAATGACTAAAAACTTGTGTTGAACCATTTGCTTAATGAAAGGATGCTCTGATGATAGAACCAGAACTGGTTTCATTTTAGGAAGGAGTGTCTGAGTTCATCTGTATTTGGCTGCACATTAACAGCTTTTGTTGTTGCCTCCCAAACGTAGAGCAAATCCAGCAGATTATGACACTTGAGGAATCTGTCCAGCATGTTGTGATGACAGCCATTCAGGAGGTGAGTGAGCATCCCGACTTATCCGCTCTGTTCTCTTTTTTTGTACTAATCCAGCTGTTACTCATGGGTGCATTTCATTATGAAAGAAGTACGGATAAACATTAGACTGAAATAATTCCCTAAATCCTGTGCTGTGCTGTTCTAAGAATAGATGTGTTTTAAGGGCCAAGGCAGGAATTGATTTAAAAATAAATAAAAATACTGAGCTTAGGAAGATTGTCTTCAAATAAAAGATATTAATAAATCTGAACAAAACTGCTCCTGCCAATGTGATTGTTGTCAGTTTTTCTATAACTTGAGCCTGTTTTTGGCTGCTTTGTTTTAGCTTTTAGCAAAGGAGCCTTCATCTGAACCAGGATGTCCAGAGACTTATGGGGACTTTGACTTCCAGGTAAAACTCACAAAGTTGTGCATACGTTAATTGTGCGGTAGAATGAAAAGGAAATGTCTCTGCATTTCTATTCAGCCTACTTTACTTTGATACCCCTAAATAAAATCAAGTGCAGTTAGTTGCCTTCAGAAGCCATGCAATTAGTGAATGAGCTAAAGGTTCAGTCTCTACTTGAGAATTACTCCAACAGAGTTGATGCTGTAATTGCAGCAAAAGGTGGTTCTACAAAGTATTAACTCAAAGGGCCTGAATATAAATGTACGTGACCTTTTCAGATCCTTTATCAAAATGTTAAAAGTCATGTATTATTTTTCCTTCCACTTCACGTTTCTTTGTGTTGGACCATCTCGTACAATTCTGTGGTTGTAATGTGACAAACTGTGGAAAGGTTATGTGCCTGTATGTCCTCTGACTTGTATGACATGTCTTCTATTACCTCTTCCAGTCCAGGAAGTATTATTTTCTAAGCGAGGAAGCAGGTGAGAAGGAGGACCTGACCCAGCGCTGTAGAGACCTTGAACGTCAGGTTAGTTGGCTAAATGGAGTTCAGGTGCTATTTAACCAGCATTACCTGCACTGTTAAAGTTACAGTTGTAAAGCGTTGAGTTTTGATCAGTTTTACAGAGCGATTCGCTTCATTGGTATACAGTTTCCAGCCAGAGATCTAGATTATCAGAACCTCCAAAGAAGAATACTTTAATGCAGCTTTGTTCTGCGTTGCTGAAATTGTGTTTTTAAAGTGATATCTCGCAACTTTTGTGCTTTGGCCGCTATTGATTAGCCTGCAGGACATTGTCTTTTGTATTCTCTTGGCTTAGTTGTGCACCAATGGCTGAGAAAGTACTAAGTTATTTCTTTTTTTTTCCCTTGAACATACTTTCTTGTCAATAGTTGCATAACATCTAGATGAAACTGACACATTGCCTTGGGATGGATCAGTAGCCAACAATAATTTGTACTGCTCTCAGCCCACCTGTTTGTTTACTTGCTCAGCCCACACATTGGGAATTAGTCACTGGTGTTGTTTTAGGAACTATTTACTGTTACTGGCCCAGCGCTACACCATGCAATCTGTCCTTAAAGTTCAGCACAGGCTTTTGATATTTTCAGCCTGGTAATGTGTCCTGTAGAAAAGTTTAATTTAACTTCTTTGATAGGTCTAATGCAAAATGGCCTAATTGTAATCTAGGGTTATTTCCAGCAAAAAAAAGGGACCGATCCCAGTATACACAGTTTGGTTGTCTGTTGTATCCAGTCTTAGCATGTGGAAACCTTGAGGGAAGGTTTCTCTGCCTGGGAACATTGCACATCAGCTGACCGAATAGCATTGACGACAGAGCATGTGAAGTGACAGCAAAGCTTGTGTATAAAGTCCTCTTTGCACTTAGCGTGGTGAGTTTGCTGCTGTGTATCTTATGTGTTTTCTCTGGATTCAGCTGCCTGCACTAATTGAACAATGTAATCTTTACATGTATGTACTTGGTAATGTTTTGCTATTAATTTTAGTTCAGGATTTTTGGGGTCTTTACTGTTGTGTATTTGCTTCCATTTCACTGCTGCAGATTATTTCTTAGCTACATGATCTTGTCAAAACACCACATATTCTGCTAAATCTTTCCATCTTTATTTGCAGTGTGTCGTATAAAGTTTCTCTCTATTCTGTCAGCTGTCACTGGGTGTGGAGGAGAGGTTATCCTTGCAGGCAGAGATCACCTCCCTGAGACAGAAGCTTAGCCGCAGTGACTCTCTGGACGCCTCAACCACTGCCATCACTGGCAAGAAGCTGCTGCTGCTCCAGAGTCAGATGGAGCAGCTGCAGGAGGAGAATTACAGGTACAAGAGTTTGACGTGCTGTAGAAGTTGACTAACAGTTAAAGTTAAAGTGAGCCCTTACTGGAAAAAACAAAAAAGTAATTGCAATTATTATAACTTTTATTCTTTCGTGTATATGTTTGACATTAGAATTGGGTATCTTGAGTCATCTTGGTTGGTTGTGTTTCTCACAATGACTCGACTAAGCCACATTAACCACTGCGTGTCTCAGGCTGGAGAACAGCAGAGATGACTTGCGTGTGCGTGCAGAGATGCTGGAGCGTGAGGTGGCCGACCTGCAGCTGAGGAACGAACAACTGACGAGTCTGGCGCATGAAGCCCAGGCGCTCAAAGATGAGATGGACATCCTCAGGTGAGAGCAGCTCTCCACCTTAAGAATGAATGCTGATCAGCACAACTTTATGTGCATGTTTTTGGATAATGAATTGTAGGGACCTCTTTTTCCTGAAAGAATCTGATAAGTTCTGAGTGAAGCTGCAGAAACGAACACTCGGTGGGCATAGAGTCACATGGACTCTGAGGGTTCGTGCTCTGCAGCTTGTTTTATGCAGTTCATTGATCATTTTAAAATTGCCCAACCTACAGAGGTTAGTAGTACCCTTCAAAAGTACTCACACCCCTACAACTTTTTTACATTTTGTCACTTTCCAAAGACAAATGTATTTTATTAAACAGATTGACTCAAAGTAGTGTTGAGAAGGAAAATTAAACATGGTTTAAATTTTTTTTTTTTTTTACAAATAAAGGTCAGACAAATATAGCCTCCATTTCTATTCAACAGCCCTGAGTCAGTAGAATCAAAGCATCTACAAACAATAGTTTCCAAGTCTTGTCACAGATTCATAATAAGTTCTGGTTTGGGTTTTGACTAGGCCATTCTAACTCATAAATATGTTGGGATCTAAACTATTTCACTGTAGCTCTGGCTGGATGTTTAGCATAATTGTCCTCCCAGAACGTTAATCTCCACCCAAGTCTCAGGTCTTTTGCAGCCTCTGACAGGTTGTTCTCTAGCATTGCTCTGTATTTAGACACATCCATCTTCAGCATGATGCTGCCACCATCATGTGTCACCATGGAGATGATGATTTCAGGATGACGTACATGTTATCGATAAATTTTGCGATGCTATTTGTTGATAAATTCACATTTTGTGTCTTATCTGGACAGATAGACTCCACCCAATAGGTTGAAATTAAATGGCAGTGGTGTCCAAAGTCAGTTTTAAGAGCCGGTGTGGTGCACGTTTTTCCTGGCTCCAACACCCGACTTAAATACATTTGTAATTAGCCTGTTCCTGGGAAACTGTTAGAGCGCTAACAGCTAGAACATGCAGGACATTGGCTGTTGTTGACTGGAGTCTGACACCCCTGCATTATTGGCATGTGAAGCATGTGATCATAAGAATTGGAATATAATACCAAACCAATATGGCTGCACAATATTAGGAAACAAACATGCGATATGCATGCAGTGGCGAATGTTGCAATGGCTAAATGCCTTGCAATAAATTTACAAATACTATCTGCTTTTCAGCTTATTACAAACATAGACTCTAGATAGTGAGTCTATGTTTGGAATAGTCTGTCCTGCTGTTGAAATTCATTATTTCTGTCTAAACAGCAAGATTTTATTTAAAGGTACATCTGCTGTTCTGCAATAAATCTTAGTTGTGACTTTACCATAACATTGTAATGCCCTACTAAAACATTTTTCTGCAAATATATTACCGGCATAGGCCGCCTGAACGCATGCTACATATTTAATTAGCTCATACTTATTTCAGTATAACCAGTTTTCTACAGTATTGATATTGTGTTCAGTGATAGTGGGATATATTATGCAATCCTACATGGCTTCATGCTAATTGCAAACTGATGACTTATGTCATCAACACCCACAACTTATAGTTGTCCCTGAAGGCAATCAGTACTGGATTCTATTTAGATGTGTCAGAACAAAGGATTATTAGTACAAATCAGGCCACCGTTTTCAGATTTCTATTTGTAAAACGTTTTGAACCTATGTGTCCCAGAACACCCAGTACCTGATATGAAGGTTTGAGGTTTTAATTTGACAAAATGCGATAAGGTTCAAGGGGTATGAATACTTTTACAAGACTCTGAATATAAAAGTTCAATTTCTTGCATTCAATTACTGGTAAACGTACAGTAGAGGAAAAATGAGATCAAAACCCAAAGATGACTAGGGTTTTTTTCTGTTTAGACATTAATAGTTTTTTAAAAGATGGTAAATTATTAGAACACCTATTTGGCACCTCTAATTTACAGCATTATTTACTTTCATGGGGTAAGTTTATGGTTAACCTAAAACCATATCACTCTCTGCTTCCCTCCCCTGCAGGCACTCGTCTGACCGGGTGAACCAGCTTGAAGCGCTGGTGGACACCTATAAGAGGAAGCTGGAGGATCTGGGGGATCTGCGCAGACAGGTGCGCCTCCTGGAGGAGCGCAACACCGTGTACATGCAGCGCACCTGCGAGCTGGAGGAGGAGCTGCGGAGGGCCAACGCCATCCGCAGTCAGCTGGACACCTACAAGAGACAGGCAAGCTGCGTGCTTGTTTATCTGTTTGCCATCTGAGTGATGATAAACTGAGTCTGGCTGCTGCATGTGTTTGGAAAGATTTGCTGCCTTCTTGGAGCGCTCTTGCAGACTGTGTCTGTTTCTGATTTTCAGGCTCATGAGCTTCACACCAAGCACACAGCAGAGGCCATGAAGGCTGAGAAGTGGCAGTTTGAGTACAAAAATCTTAATGACAAGTATGATGCACTGCTGAAGGAGAAAGAGGTGAGTTATTGGTCCTTGTTGGAGAATTTAAACACGCTGTATAGATCAGCAGTTCTCTGCTGCAGAAACTTGTCAGACAGATCTTATACTGCAGACTCGTATCTGAAGATTTCTAACAGGGATTTTCCAGGGTTATTTGTTGGGGTAATATAGAGACTGCTATGATATTGGTATATTATATGCTAAAATATAAAAACTGATAATCAGTCCAGAATTACAGGGAATAGATACCTTGACTGTCTAATCATATGAAAATATTTATATAAAATAGAAGATGGTTAAACAGTGGAGTAAAACTTCTGCATCCAAACATGGAGCTGTGGTCTCTCCCCCTGCAGAGCCATCTGCGTAAAACTATGAAAAATAAACAATATTAAAGAGTTCATACTCCAGTTAGGTTTACATGAAGACACAGTCTTAGGGAAATGTGTATTTTTTTTATGTAAAAAAAATGTACAGTGTTCTGATCATCAGCACTGCATTAAAACATTTGTCTTAGAGAACTGTGGTAAAATAGTTAATTATTGACAACAATAACTGAAAAATGTCACAAATTTCCAGCAGAAAGTATTCAGTTTTATTTTCTAGTACTTGTGGTTATTCACCACATACTGACTAAACGCTTTATATTCACTTTCACAATCCCAGAGTGCCAGGCTGATATCAGGCAGCAGTTAGTGGGGAAGTCCCAGTCCAACCGCCTGGTTAGCTTAGCAGCCAGACCAGCCTGTAAGTGGAGCTACGCTGCTCCGAAAACTACTAAAAAATATTTCAAAGTAGGCTACTATTGATTAAACTGACTGCCCACATGAAGTTTTGAGGTCTACTTTCTCACTTAAAAATATCTTAAAACTACTTTTTGTGACAAATTAATGGTATAAAAACGATTAATTTATATAGTAACCTCTGCCATTACTGAAGATGCTGGTGGCAAGCCTCGATGCACACAGCTCTGCCCCTTTAACAAGTCTCGGGGAAAGCTGAAAAGACCATCTCCAGAGTAAGACCATTTACCTGGGAAAGTGAAATTACCCGGGTAAATTTGTATCGAAATGCCACCTGGCCTTTCGGAACCCTGCAGCTTTGTACAGGCAATAGGGTGACCAGATGTCCCGATTTGTGCGGGACTGTGTCGCATTTTTCACTCCTGTCCCGGTGTCCCTGAAACAGAAACAATGTCCCGCATTTGGCTTGGTCAAATTCTGATGAGTCAAAAAATTATTCCGCTGGAGCCTTTCTGAAATATAAAGAAAGTAGAGCTGTGGTCATCAGCTGTCAATAAAAATACACAGCGGCGTCCCACGTCATGACTAACCTGCACGCCACGATGATAGTAAAATAAAACAGAAGAAGAAAAGGATTTTCTAGTATATAGTAGGCTATACAGAATATAATGGAAAAGAAAATGCATCTACAACAAAGATTGAGAAACAGCTCATAACTGGGTGAGGCCAGTGAAAGTTGATCTCTGAGGGATTTTTATGACGTTTGCTAAAGTGAGTTTTCAATTTCACACGGAGGCGAGCACAATGTGGAGCAACACTGTAAAAGTGAGTCGCACAAGAAACGCACAGCTGAAAAAGCCGCCTGCTGATCTATAGACTCACTTTAACTCAAACCCAGAGATGACTGCCAGACAGACAAGGTAACAGCAGCCAACATTACCAGTGTTAAACTTTAACTTTAAGCTTGTAAAGTTTTCTTCAAACTTGTGCTAATTCATTGTTTTGTACTAACAGGCAAAGCAGAGATTGATGAATGTAATGTGAGATCTTTGTTAAATAAAAATTTATGACGTCATCATAGTGTTGGTAATGTGTCCCACAACGTTCCTCATTCGGTTTTTGATATCTGGTCACCCTAACAGGCAATGGAAAAGGGGCTTACAACAGGACCCCTAGTTTACCCGATCAGAACTTGAAGTATTCTGGAAAACATGTTTTGAAAATGCTCTGTTTCTGTAGCGTCTGATTTCAGAAAGGGACTCGCTTCGGGAAGCAAACGATGAACTCAGGTGTGCACAGGTCCAGCAGGGGTATCTGAGTGGAACAGGTGAGTTGTGGAAGCAAATGAGGCCCAAGTAACATGGGAAAGTAATTCAAAACAGGCCTAGCTGTATGTTTTATTTTATATTAATTGGTTGGTAACAGATTGAAACATGATTGAGTTTTGTAAAGCTAGTTAATGTCTTGCTTACGCTGCTGTATATTTGTTTCCCTCTGTAGGAGACTTGTCTGACAGTGATGTCACAGTGGGAAACCTTGCTGCAGAGATCATGCCTACTGAGCTAAAGTACGACCATTTATTAAGCTCTATGTGTAGACTTGTGTATGCATTTCATTGGTGTCCTCATCAGTAGCCCTCTAAAGTTTATTTTTGGATGTTGAATGTTCAGCTGGCCAGTGACACGGTAACACATGGCACGTTTGGCCTGGGTGTTGTCAGATAAGAGCCGCCTCGGTCAATTTTAGCAGAGCTCCACCATTCCCTGATCTATTTTCCATTCCTCCCCTTATTCTGCCTTTTCTTTTCAGCTTCTTCTTTCTTTGACAGGGAAACTGTTGTACGTCTGCAGAGTGAAAACAAGATGCTGTGTGCTCAGGAGGAGAACTACAGACAAAAACTTGTCGAGGTCCAAGCTGAGCTAGAAGAGGCCCAGCGCAGCAAGAATAGCCTGGAAACTCAGAACAGGTAGGAGTTTGTGCATGAATACATTATATAGTCCAAGTTTTTCAGCAGTGTTGGATAAGCATTCCCCTCTGGGGCCACCATATTGTGCGTTCCTGGACATTAAACTGTTGATTTGGCTGAGGGAAGGAGTGATATCTGCCTAAATGTCAACTCACCCTCTGGACTGTGTGTTGAGTGGAGCTGTGTGGGCTGGGCCTGAGGACAGGCAGTAGAAAGCCAGATTGTGCCTTCAGTGTGTGTTTATGTGCAATGGTGTGTGTGTGTTTACATGCCTGTGGGCATGTGGACATGTGGGTGGACTGTTTGTGCATGTGTCCAATGCAACACCAGGCTGAGGGTGTGGGAAGCATCCTCGGCAACAGTAACAGGATGAGAGGAGTGGAGTGAGCATGCTCAGTAGAGCAGAGCGTTGAATGTCCAGGCGGCACACTCGCTGGAATGGACGACAGGTGCTTACAGCAGATGCACAAAGTTCCTCTTAAAACATCTTCAACCCACAGTGGAGTCGCTAAATAATTTAAAAGGAGATATTTTATACACCTTGTTCTAGAGTGGAGAAAATGTCCTGAGGCCTTAGTGAAATATGTGAACTGCTCCGAACTGTAAAGGACTGCAATGCCAAAGCATCCTAAAATAGCTTGTTTTATTTTGTCTACAGCTGATTTTAGGATGTTTATTCAAGAAACTGTTTGGGAGAAAACAGTTTTAATCTCAAAAACTTACTTTTTACTTGGAATGTTGTAATTGACTTTGAAATCCGTCTGTATCATTGGAAGGAATTCAAATGTTTGTCTTGTACAGTGCCTGGAGATGACATTTGGTTTGAATCTGTGCCATTTCAATAAACTGAATTCAATTAAATACTTTTTTTTTTTACCTTGCTCACGTAATTTATGCATCTCGCATAAAAACGTTAAGAGAAATAAAAAGAAGAGTTAGGAAAGTTAACACCCTCATAGTCTCATCATAATTTCTGATACAATAGGCGAATACAATAACTACGTTCTAGCTATAATGGTTTGATCAATTAGATCTGAGTTATTGTCAAATAATTTCATGCAAGGCTTTTAAACTCTGGGCAAGGTGGAAGGATTCTGCTGCAGAACATCTGTAGGTAATTGTGAAGTAAAAAGAAAAATAGAAATCCCATTTTTAAGGTACAAGGTAAGAATTCAGCATGATTAGTAGTTAAATCTGGGGAGAAGAAATCAATGAGGAGGCAGGATTTCTTGTAGATTACACTGAGATACTGCTGTTGGCAAACACTGATTTATGTTTAAGAATACAGTTAAGCCCAAAATGTAACATACCTCTGACATACCTCCCTCTACAGGGAGTAAAGATTAGGGTGATGAACAGAGGTCTTCCAACCTCAAGATTTGGATCTTATCACCAAAGAAACTGTTAAAGTACAAGTGGAAGGGCATAAAAATATACATACCATTTTTTTTTAATAAATGTAAATGAAAACGGTTTTTATTTTCAGAATTGTTCCTGCCAGGGGTATGAATATTTTTGGGCTTTACTGTATTATATTAAGGAGCATTTTTATATATTTTCTTTCTTTGCCTTCCTGCTGTGAGCGGTAATTTTTCATTTACATTAGTATTACAGTGTGTGTGAAAGGGAAGTTGCACTAAAACTGGGTTTTACTTTTTTAAAACATACACAAAATAATTAGCTATTATTTTAAGCTGTTAACAAGTCTAAAATGTCAACTCTAACTGTGCAAATTGCTGCTATAAGAAGCCAGCATACCTGAGCAGCAGTCTGTGTGTTTCTGCCAGAATGTTAATTCTTAATTTAGCTCTGAGGTTTCCACAAGGCTGATAATGTTTCCAAATGTTGCATGTTCCATAGCACAAAGATTCAAAACTCAAAAAAACAGCATCTTTCCTGCATTTTTTTTTTTTAGCCTTCCAGTTAGCAACTTTAGGTCTTGTTCTCAGTCAGTCAACATGTCTGAACATGCAGCGAACAGTTTCCTTTTTAGGAGCTTCTTACTCCTCTGTGCTTCCTCTGACTCCATTTTTAAACCTCACACATCTTACTTGGAGTGCTCTTCCTTCTGGAACAACTTCCACAGTGAAGGGTGTTGTCACCATGACGGGGCGCTGCTTTGTTATGGTTCATTTTATCTGTAAAAGATCCGATTTTTGAGTTTCCAACCACCTCGTTATCGGTCAGGGCCAATCTAGCTGAAGGGTATCTGACCAGCAGATTTTTCAATGTTTCCACTAGTAATATCAGTCAGTCAACAAATAAATAATTTCCAACCTCACGGAACTTCAAACAAAATGAAACTGTTAAAGAGTTGGTAGTCACCTCAGACTTCCAAACAGATGCTTTCAAAAAACATCCACATTCAATTTGATCTTATTAAATGGATGATCCAACTCTTTATATCTCTCTCCACTTGCATTCCAACCCTCTCCTCTCATCCCCTCCCTGTTGTTCCTCCCAAGGTTGAACCAGCAGCAGATCTCGGAGCTGCGTTCTCAGGTGGAAGAGCTCCAGAAAGCGCTCCAACAGCAGGATAGCAAGGCTGAGGATGTGAGTAGAATAATCTGCTCTCTTGGACTTTTTTTTACAGTTACTCAGCATATTTTCCACAAACAAGCTGATAGCTTGCTGAGACTTTCTGCCGTGTGCAATTGCTAGTTTCTACTGTCTAATCTAAAAGCTGAATATAAGGTGGATCCTGAGTAAAAAACATCTGCATGCCACACTGTGTGTACCAAGAGATTATCTGTAAAGATCACTTGTGCTTTGACGACTGCAGTGTTCGCTGTCCTTTTGATACATGTTGTGTGGGACTTTAACCCATGTTTGCTGTGGTGATTCAGCGCTAACGCCTGCCTCTCTCTGTTTGTCTCTCTCCACTTGCCCCCCTATCCTACAACTGCCAAAATCAGGCCATTGTAAGTACGGCCCATCCTCTGTCCAAACGGCCCATGATTTCACTGTGCAACAGCTTGACTTAACTACTTATACTGTATAAGCTTCACAGCGAGCGCTTCTTAAGCTGATAACTGTTTTCTTTTTCTTTCTGTTTTTTTATTTAAATGAAGTCATCCTTATTGAAGAAAAAGCTGGAGGAGCATTTGTAAGTCTTCCCCTGCTGCTGCTTGGTGTCTATTAATAAGTGAGGAATGAATCTATTGGGGCTTGACACATTTGAAACCTGTTTCAGGGAGAAACTCAACGAAGCTCACTCAGACCTCCGAAAGAAACGAGAGGTCATAGATGACCTGGAGCCTAAAGCTGACAGCAACAGTAAAGCATTTACAAAGATCCGTTTAAATTCTCTCTGCTTATTTGTCCACGTGTTGGAGTCCTGGACTCGCCTTCTAAGCATGCATGTCTTTTTCTTCGTCTCAGTGGCCAAGAAGATAGATGAACTCCAGGAGATCCTCCGGAAGAAGGATGAGGACATGAAGCAGATGGAGCAGCGATACAAAAGCTACATGGAGAAAGCCAGAACGGTCAGTCCTCATCAAGGGAATACATTCTTTTCATCAAGAGGCACCAACGTTGCTTTTTAAAGGAGTCTTCTGTCATTTCCTAATGCTTAATTCTCCTGTAAGAAATTTAAAAAGAAATCAGGAAGAAAAACAGATTTCTCAAAAAATAAAATATAGTGGAGGCATGTTGACCTGAATAATGATGGAGCCAAATAGACGAAAACAGGAGAACTTGAAATTAAGGTAGAGGTTATCCTTCAAGCAGGAGACCGACCTTAAACATACAGCCAGAGCTAAAAGGGGGCAGTTTAGGTCAAAGAATATTCATGTGTTAGAATGGCCCAGTCAAAGTCCAGAGCTAAATCCAAAATCTGTGGCAGGATTTGAAAACTGATGTCAACAGATACTGTCCTAACAATCTGACTGACCTTGAGCTATTCTGTAAAGAAAAACATTCAGTGCGTAGGTGGACAAAGCATATCATAAATAAGCAAGACTTATTTTGAATAAAGCTGAGTGCAAAAGAACAGGGTTCTACTAAGTACTGACTCGGATCTGAACACACATTTTATTTGTTACAACATTTTGAAAATTAAAATCCCAAATGTAAGTCTTTCAGGAGTGCAGAGAGGAGTCATTGGAACCTCTAGCAAGTCTTTACTGTGTGCAGGTGATCAAAACTCTGGATCCCAAGCAGCCAGCTCCGACTCCTGACATCCAGTCTTTGAAGAATCAGCTGACAGAAAAGGAAAGAAAAATCCAGCATCTGGAGGTAATCTAGCAACTCAGAGCCTTACGAGATATGTCTGGTTATTAAAGTCTCACTAAAACCAGTCAATCTGTTCCCTTTGCATAGCATGATTATGAAAAGAGCAGAACCAGACAGAACCAGGAGGAGAAACTCATTATTACAGCGTGGTATAACATGGTCAGTATGTGGAAACGTGTACCAAATAAAACATGTTTTCACTTCTTGTCCAGCTTTTGTTGTTTAACCCTGTCTCTGATTCTTCCTGATCTTCCACCGCAGGGCATGGCTTTGCATCAGCAAGTGTCAGGGGAGCGACTGGGGTCTCCCAACGAAGCCAAGTCTTTCCTCGCCCAGCAGAGACAGTCCACCAACGCCAGGCGGGGCCTGATACGCCACCAACCAAGATGAGGCATCCACTCTGGACGGTACTCTGATATGAAGCAAAGGGGAAAGATGAGATTGTCTTTGAACTCTCTGCACCTCAACTTGATGCCTTCACTGGACTGCTGCACATGTTCTCCACTCACATGCTGCTGCCGCCCCCTGCTGGCTTAAAATCACATAAAATGTTAATTTTCTCTGAGGAGCCTCAGCTGAGTTGGTACTACTGAATGGACCAGATGTGCATAAAGCAGGCTTTGTCACCTTTTCAGGTGATTTGTTTCTTCTGTAGCCTCCACAACTCAGTTTTTTTTTATCTTTTTTTTATTTAATATTAGAGTAAACACAGAATCAGTTTAATGTGATGGAGAAGGGTGTTTGTAGGGAATTACATTCACTACTAAAAAAGGCATAAAGTAGCAAAGTAGATCGCTATCGCTACACTTTCTGTCCAATTCTCTCCTATCTTTGAGGTTGTATTTGTTTAATATGTTAACAATGGAAGGAACCTATAGAAGAGACAGTTATCAGGATGTGATTGGGATATATTTTGTTTTTTTCTGAAATGTGTTACTCTTAGTAGAACTCTATAGAGGTTTTATCAAATACACTGGAGCACTTTTTTTCTTAGAAAGCTGGATCTGTTTTTGTGCCTTGTAAAATACTGCCTTCATGGAACAGGCTGATGATGGAGATGATGCATGTATCGATCAACCTCTTCTTCTTTTTTTTTATCTCTAATTTATGTGTCAGAGTTTCCATTTATGTTGGTATGATTTAGTTTTTTTCTCAATAGTGCATTATTTTTGTTGCGTTTTTCATTGAAGGTTGAGACAGGGTACCTGGTTGTATGTATCTCCTAAATGCACTCAATGCTTTGATCATGTCAATCCTTGTTTAACACCAGACAAGAGGCAGGATTGATGAACACTACTGATTGTGAGTCGATTTAGGGATGTTTTCTGCTGCTAGGCCTCTTTTACTCTTGAACTAAACTGAACTGGAAGGAAACGTGCGCGTTTTGACATAAAGCTGGAATCTTTGCTGTTTTCTGACAGGAAGTGAGTGGCAGATAAAAGCCACACATAAGAGCCTGCAACACAGACCACACTGATCAAACACTAAATCTGCCTTTTCTTTACCCTTTTTTGATCTAATCATTTTTGCTCCTCCCATATGAGAACTGCAGCACTTGTAACTTGACCCTGTAAATGTTTTGTACCGTTATGTACGCAGGCCACAATCCTTTTGTTGTGCACATTATTCTACTATGGGTTCATTATTGTAACAGTTATAGGGTGACGTTGGAGCGCGGCACGTTTGCATGGTGTGAAGGGGTTATCTTTTAGCTTGTATTTGTCATACTGTGGTCTGGTTGGTAACATAGTGGGTCTGAGGCAGGTTAAAGAGCTGTAGTCCTTTTTTACTGTTGCACCAGAAATAAACTGGATCGGAAGCTGAAGATCACATCTGTATGGTTTTTTTTTACATTGACTCTTTTAGGTTTATCTCGAACATTCTGTACATTTTAAGGTATCTAGTCTGTAAGAGAACATTGGTGAACAAATGCCATCATGAAGTCCAGGGAACACAGATCAGGTGGTGGGAGTATCATGCTGCGGGGATGTGCAAAGATGGTAGGGATCCTAAAAGAGTCATTACAGCAAAAACTTGTTTTACACATTATTGATTCAAGGGCCCACACCTTTCAGAATTAAGTTTAAAAAAACTGGAGAACCATTGAAGTTTTTTTTTTTTAACATCACAAAACGTGGAAACGTTCAACTTTTCCCTGACATTGTTTCAGCTTGGGCTCTTTTCTGGGAGTGTTGTAATAATTAAGCCACAATCTAAAGGCCAAGACAGTTAGTCAAACTTCTCACCTCCTTTGTGCAAGTGTCAAAAGAGTGAACTATGGGAGGGCATTGTTTATCGATCACACCAGTTTCCACAAGCACAGGTCACACAGAGCTGGTGTACGTCTGTAAGCCTGGAGTCGCCAAAGACCATGCTGGTAAATAAAAAAAAAAACAAGTTGGCTTTTTTTACTGATGAATCCTGAATTTAAAGAGTGAGTCAGCATGTTTGGACGGTTAGGTCCATAAATTGTAGCTGTATGTTTCTCAGCTGGAGTCTTAATGAAATCACATGTAATGATTCATGATCTGATCATGGTAACACAAGAGGTTAGGATTTAGAGATATATTTATTGATAGCAAGTATAAACATTTGTTGCCCTGAATTATGTAGTTTCAAATTTTTTCATGGTCTAAATTTGAGCTACTTGCCAGCCTTTTCTGTAAAACCAACCAAACTCACTTGAGATATAGTTTGCCAGCTGTAAAATGGAAAAGGGTAATTTTTGTTTTGCTATTTTGTTCTAAAACATTTAATTAAAATAAAAGGACCCTCTGAAAAACAAGGTTATATGCACACATGCCTCTGGTGATTTCACAAAGGGCATAGGGCAAATATTTTATTTTATTGTCTTAACATATATTTAATCAAATTTCTTATTTGAAGATGTTTGCAGCAGCCATCCAAAATAAATCATGATTCCAGATAAATGTCACATCAATAAAACACAGGGATGCTGCTTCTGAAGAGGACCAGGGGAAATCTTAATGACCAAGAATTCATCATCAAAGATCATCAGCAACATTTCAAGCCAAGTTGTTATAAAAACCAGGTCTGGTCAACACATGTAGCTAGGAGGATTTTCAAATCATATTCAAACAGGAAGATTCACAGATTTTTACCAGGTAAAGGTCTAAAGCTGATATTGTCAGCGTTTGTTTCAGCTTCATCTGTCATTGCAGCATTCATTTTTTTAATTTTGTATTTGATTAAATCACGCAGAGAAAATCCATACTCCATTAACCAGATGTGTTTATTGTTAGTGATAATAATTCATCGCAGATTTTTATTTCTCCATGTCTACGTTTTAACACCACATTCTGTCCCACTATGGTCACTGACCCCCTGTTTTTACTTCTATTACCACTTCTCAAGTCAGTGGTAAATACAGTTCCTTTTATATATGAGAGAATAAAGAAAGGCACACGAAAACATTCTAAATAAAATGCTTTGCTTTAAGTGTACGGTCACATTTTGCAATAGGTACTAGAATACGTGACCGTCTGTGTTTCAGCACAGCGTCTCGACAGCGCCCCCTGGAGTCGCCATGTGGAATGATCACATAATTTGGTGCAACACCGGCGCAGTAGGAGGCGCTAGAGCCCCAGCGCGATTAGAAAGAAAATAAAAAACATGGCCGATCGACAGTGATGGGTGGTAAAAGTTAGCGTTGATAAATCTTTTATGTAGCTTGTATTTGAAGCTTATTTCGCATCGAAAACTAGATTTTAATGTGCTGAAACCTCCGATACAGGAGTTTAAGGTGGAAGGAAGTTCGTTTCTCACCGGGAGGCCTTAAAAAAACACGTTAGCCACGTTAGCAGGCTAGCTTGCGTTTGCTTTTGTTTCTTTCCAACTGTAACATTTGTACACCGGAAAATTTACGTTTTTTTATTTCACTTGGACCTTAATTTACTTATTTTTTGTAGCTGAAACAGTATATTCTTATGTCCGTCTTTCCTGCTTCCAAGTGGTAGTTGGCTAGCTTTTTTAAGCTAGCTAAAGAAAAACAAAGCCATTCCGAGTAGTAAGAGTCGCTCGCTTTGACTCGTCGGACTGTGTGTCTGTTTATGAAAGTTACACCAAGAGATATGGATCCTAAACGAGCCCCCGGCAAACACAAGACTGGCGGCGGAAGCAGCAGCGAGGACTCCAATCCGGCGTCCCCCTCCAGCAGCCCCGCAGCAGCGGCGCCTGCGGTAGCCAATGTGTTCGCCAACGACGGCAGCTTCATGGAAATTTTTAAGAAGAAGATGGAGGAAGAGAAGAGCAAAAAGGAGGCGCAGCTAACAGGTGGAAAGGCGATAGCCCCCGAGCAAGGACACACCTCAGTGGAAAAGAAGGCCCCTCCTGTGACCAGCTTTGTAAGGGGTCTAGCAGTTGTAAGATGAGATAGCAGTAGCTCAACTCACCCAAGCTGAAAAACTGGGATTTAATTTAATACATGGTGAAATTTTTATCCATATGTGATTTATAATTGCCACACATTCCAGTGATTTAAATAAATAAAAAATCATTGTTTATAATTAGACACCATTCACTGACAAAATGATACAGTAAAGGCTAGGGATGCTCTCACTGGTGGTGCAGCAGGAGGCTAAATGTAGTCCCTCTGCTCTGGTGTAGTTTCCTTCATTGGCAATCCACCTGCAAGGACCCCTGTAACGGTTTCAGTCTTCTATCCCCTAACCCAGGTGGGGAAGCGCCGGGGCGGTGTGTTCCTTAAGACGGGAGTGGTTGCGAAGAAGCAGAAACAGGACGCAGAGGTAAGTGGGGTTAAAACTAGGGATGCAACAGTCACATGGCTAGAAATGCACCGATCAGGAGATTCCTGGACCATACCTGTTTTGTCTGAGGTATAAGCTAAGGACTACAGCACATGGAGAAATAAAAATGCTGCACCTTTTTAGATGGTAGTTTTAAATTCGAAAGGAAAATAAAGGAATTACAGGATTATCCCAATTTATCTCGATTAATCAAGATAAGTCTTGATACTTTGTGGTAGTTTGTAGTTTTCATTTCATTTAAGGGGGTTGATAGTATTTTTTCAGCATGTGATCCGCCAATCAAGAAAATCTATCCGAACTCGCGCTGATTGGTGCATTTTGACAGTAGGTCAGAGATCAGGATCTGCCACTTTCCCCTAATGGAGTCTGCATCACAACTGAGAAACCATCACAGTTTTCCATCTGTGAATCTTATCAGCTAACAGCAGGTTCTTTAATGTGTTTTTGAATTTATTAAAAATGAAACACAGATTTGATTTATGAATTAGGACAATCTTGCAATTAATTTAATGCTGAAAATCTTTTACTACCTGTAACTTGGTCAAAATAGGAATAGGCAGGTCAGACCTGATAGGAAAAGGATGAGCCTGATCGGTGCGTTGCTAGTTTATCATATCTTTAATTGCTCTTGTTTTCATCATACGGTCAATAACCCTCAAGCCTTCTCCCTATAGGCCGAGGCAGGCAAGAGCGATGCTTGGTCAAAGTACATGGCCGAAGTGAAAAAGTACAAAGCCCACCAGTGCAGCGACGACGATAAAACCAGACCTCTGGTCAAGTAGGCGAAGGACGGTGCTTTGGGGAGAAACCCACCAAGGAGAAGCTCCAGGGAAGAGAACCTTTAATGACCTCCTCTTACTGCCAGTTGAAGTCACCTTCACTGTCTTTCACAAACTGCTTAGGCTGACACACTTTTTTCTTTATTATTTTTGTCTTATTTGGTTCTGGTGTCGATGAATCTTAGTATCATTTACATGCCTTCAAACATCGTCATATTTGTGTTAATCCATGTATGACTTAAACACATTAGATGGCCTACCCATGGTTTCAATTAAATCAAATTTCAATTGTTTCACGTCCTTCTTTGGGTATTTGTAGATAAATTGGCTGTAAAATGTCCACATTTTAACCAGTTTTTATGCTTATGAATCTCTGTAGAAACATGTCTAGTTGTAAGTTAGAGGGGAACAATGTGAAGCTCATTTTATCTGCTTCCCAGGTAAACAATATCTTCTGTTATAAAATTACATCTTTCAGTATTTAATTTTGCCAATATCTCATTTTTTATATATGTTTTTGTAAATGGAATTGAACATTTAATGTGCTTTAATTTAGTTGTGTGTGTATATATATTTAGTTGGGAGTATTGGTCTTAGTGCTAAAAGCTAAACTGTAAAATGGAACAGGTATGCGTTGGACGGTCTAGTCACTACATTTTGTAGATGCTAGTTTTATAATAATAGGCAGAGCTAATGAGTCAGAGCTTGTTTTGTTGTGATAAGTACCTTGAGATAACCTCAAGCTTCCATACTCAAGACTAGGAACTTTCATATTTTTACATGAAGTAAGAATAAACAAGAATATACATTTGTTTAGAAAAAAACTTTTACTATTTTAAAGAACTGTCTAGAGCATTTAAATATACATTTTTATACTTAGGTGTACCTAAATGCACCGTGACGGCTCATAATGAACAACATTGGGTGTGCTCAGCCAGCTTTTCAGACCTGCATAAAATATTCCATGATGCCATCATGTAAGGATCAAAGATTTTAATTAAAGTGGGCGTACGTTCTATACAGAAACAAAAGTATCGAAGTATTCAAGTACATTTGAAAACATGTACATCTCTTTAAAAAAAATTCAAATTCAATTTGCAGTTTACATTTCTTACAGGTTTCAGTGATAATTACATTATGATTAAAAAAAAAAAAAAAAACAGCACCAGGTAGACAAACTGACCGTGCGTCAGAGTGGGACATACAGAAGGCACACAGTCCATTCAGGAAACGGGTCCAGACCTTCATGTACACACATCAACACTCACCTCGGACTTCATTCATTACCTCCCTGTCCACAGTGATATAGGTCTATTTTGTAAACATTGACAAACTATTTGCCAGCTCTAAAAAGGAGTTATAAAGTAGTCTTTAAAAAGTAATTCAACTGTGGTGTTAGCTGATTTCATGAGGTGAAGCCCACTCGATTCCACACCCTTGTTAAGCATGATCTGTTCCAGGTTTCTCGTTTTTCATGAATGATCAAATCCAGTTGGATCATAGAGTCTTCCTCTTAGTGTCGCCTCCTTGGTTCTGACTGACGTCTGAAGAAGAAGAAGAAAAGTACAAAACTTGAACCTCCAGTAAAAAAAAAAAAAAGGATGAGACGCATACAGTCAGACACAGAGAAAGCTATTAGCACTCCTGGTAAAGAGGTGTCAAACACTTTCAAGTAAATTAATGTTCTCGCAGTATCATAATCTCATTTAGAAAATGTATGCCAAACCTAACATTTTATTTGAAAAGTTTTTTTTATTTACCATTAGTGCTCTTCTTGGTACCCATAAATGATTTTTAAATGCAACTGAAGCTTTTAAAACATGTTTTCGGAAAAACACCTTATGATCACTGTAAAGTATAGGGGAGGGTTTATGATGCTGTGGGCCAGTTTCTCTTTCAAATACCATGAGTACCTTGTTAAAGTACATGGCATAATGAACTCTGAAATACAAAGAGACTTTTAAGTAAAAATCTGCTTGCTTCTACCAAACATACGGCAACTTCATTCTCTAGATTATCCAGAGTCCGGGTGTTTTCTATAGCATTCAGGTCTAGGGTCATAATTCTGTTGAAAGAGCCAATAGTGACAGGGTTCCTGCTAGTTATTTGTGCAGGAATTCAAGACTTCTTGACTCATCACACAATTTCACCCATTTAAAGCATAAAGACAAAAATCCCCCATGAATTTCTGTCTGGCTATATAGGAAAAAGCACACAACAAAAGGATAGACAGGAAGGAAGGAAAGAAAGATGATATAACCAGAGAATGGAGGGACAGGAGGAGTGAATTGAAGGAAGGGAAGACAAAAAGGAAATTAAAAGGGCATGGGAAAGAAGGAAGGACACAGGGAATCAAGAAAAAGACAAAGACAGTGAGGAACAAATGATAGGATGGAAGGAAAATTCTAATAAAAGACAGGACAAGGACAGAAGAAAAGGCAGAGGAGTCTATAAAGGACAGAGACAAGATCGAGTGTGAGAAACGAAGGCAAGGAAAGATGCAACCTTTAGACAGTTGGATATGGAATAAAATCTAGAAATAATTTTTTTTCCCATGCTAATCCAGACCTGGGAAATAATCAGCTTTGGAACCCTGGGTAGAATCTGCCAGACATTTATTCTTAAATGTCTTGGTAATCCAAATAATTCATCATGGCATTTCACCCCATCAAGGTTCCCGAGACTGGCCCAGAGCATCACAGAACCTCCACTCTACCTTACAGTGGGCACGGCTGCTTATATACTTAATTATTTGTTCATGCCAAACCCACCTGGCTTGTTCAATGCTGGGCATCTTTTTTATTCTTCACTTTTATTTAAAAAAAAAAATTGTAAGGGCACATTTAATTATGCAACCAGTGATTTTGTTTGAACCAATTCTTTTTGTCCATACAAAACAAATGTGCTCAAATTAAAGGTTGGAGTTTCCTAATTTTTTTTTATTGTTAGATGCAGTTTTTTCACATCTTTGTCAGGTATGCCTTAAATGTGGTAGGTGAAAGGACAACAGCAAAAATAATTCCACTAAACATGCTGCCACCAACACATGAGAACAGAACCAGGCAGCCCAAAACGAAGAACACTAGACAATTACACAGAAAAGGCTGAGGAGAGGAGATGGAGCAGGCTTGGAGGGTCAGATTTTACCTGAGAAAGCGAGCTGCAAGTGAGGAGGCAGAGCAACCTGAGACCCTGACTGGAGACTCTTATACAGATCTGAGGAGACAGGACAGGGCGACGAGGAGGGGAGGAACAAATGTCAACGAAACAGGAAAAGTGGAAGAGATAAGGGAGGAAAAAAAGGGATGCAACACAAGACATTAGGGAGCCAGGTAGGGAAGAAGCAGTAGAGGAAAGATAAGATGAGGGAGGTGAACAAAATGAAACAGTCAAACATTAATTACATTCAGACAAACATGGTGATTAAACAAATGATGCCAACATACAACATTAAACGGGGCCTACAAAAGACTTGGACAGCAGCAGAGCTACATATATACCTGCTTGCCCCACAAACAGAAAAACTCTGCCTGTTATTCAGAGGATTTCACTCAATCAATCAGAGAGTTCTCACTCACTCTGGGTCAAGGTAGAGAATGCTGCGCTGCTACTGGCTGCTGAGCTGCTGGTCGCCACATTGGAGCCCCCCGTGCCCAGTTGAGATAGGTTTAGCATCGGAGAGAACTGGAACGGCAGGGACACGGGCACCAGGCCCCCCAGCATGCCGAACCCCAGGGGAAGGGACGAGGCCGAGCCGAGCAGACCGGTACTTCCTGTCGTGGAGACCTGGGCAGAGAAACAGCCGTGAAGCTCTTAAAGGCTGGAGCTACTTGATATGTTTGGATAGGGAGAGAAGTATGGTTTGGGTCAGAACCTTACGTTCACTCATTATTGGTATGAAAGACATGTTAACTTGGGCTCTTAAAGGATTTGTTTTTAAAAATCAAAGAAAATGTTTCAAACAAGAATTGGGTGCACAAGTTTGAACTTACACTGATTGTTTCCTCATACACACAAAACACAGACTTAACTTTTAAGTCATGGGGAGGGGTCACAGCCTTTCCAGAAGCTTAATATTAGCCTGCTTTGTCCATTTAAAAACCAGCTTGATTTGTGTTTGGGATCACTGTCCTCTTGGAACGCCCAGCTGTCTCCAAATTTCAACCATGCTGTTCTGAGATGAAGTTGAAGAATTTGGAGGTAGCCCTCCATGTTAACTTTACTACCCACTTTGTGAAATGGACCATCACCGCTTGTACCAAAACATCCCTATATTATGGAGCAGAGGCGTCTTTCTTGGTTGGCATCTTCTTGCTCTATGATGACCTTAGACGGGGTTCACAGTGGACACAAACACTGGTGTTCCAGCCACCTCCAGTTTAAATGGTAAATGTCCTGCACTTGTATAGCACTTTACACTAAAATCAGTCATCCACCCATTCACACACTGACGGTGGTAGGCTACATTGTAGCCACAGCTGCCCTGGGGCAGACTGACAGAAGTGATGCTGCCATATAATCGGTGCCACCGGGCCCTCTGACCACCATCAGCAGGCAAGGCGCTAGAAGCATCTTGCCCAAGAACACGACAGCTGAGACGAATGGTTTTTCAACCAACAGCCCACCAGTTAAAGGACAAACCCCAACCACCTGAGCCACAGTCGTCCCTTTATTATTGGTTTGTGTCCTGATGGGTCCTGAGCTGTTCCTCATTGTTCTGACAGCTTTCCGTTCTTCTAACAGAGACAGTTTGTATAAAGTTAAAATTTGCACACAGCTCGGTGTTCCAACAGGAAAATGATCCAAAACACAAACTAAAATGGATAAATGGGTAAAGCAGACCAATGTGAAATTTCTTGCAGGGCCCAGACCCCTAACCTGTTAAAATTTGCAGACTATGCTTAAAAGCAAAGTCCACAGCAAGAAACAATACACGTTTCCAAAGAAAAGTGCTGAAATATTTAGCAGGAAATATACCAGGACTTTACGATGACAACTGTGAAAGCCCCAAAATAAATATTGTATGGATCAGTGGCTGTAGACTTCTGACCAGAAGTATTGGATTATTAGATGAGTTTCTAACACGTATATAATCCAAACACACACCTGTGGTAGCTGAGACGAGACCGACGACAATGGAACAGACACGACTGGTTTAGCCCCCTGAGGTGTCCCACCCACAGTCCGCTGACGCTGGCCTGGGGTCACTGAGGCTGCTGCAGGGGAGGCACTGCTTCCTGAATGTTTGCTCATAGATGAGGTGTTTATAAGGCTGGTGTTGGTGGCGCTGATAACGCTGGGGGTCTTTTGGCTGCTCGAAGGAGTGTAGCTGCCTTGACCCGACTTGGCGACTCCTCCTGAAGCTCCTGAGAAGGGCGGCCGGAAGCCCGCGGGGGTTTTGGGAGTGTACTGGTGTATCGAGGGTGCTGCCTGAGAGCGAGGACTTTGAGAAATGGAGGCTGAGGCAGAGATGCTGGAGGTGGTGGTGGGGGAAATGATGGGGTTGGGGGTCCGGGGAGTGAGCTTGACGATGGGTGGGATGCTGCTGTGGGCGGACTTGGTGAGAGTAGCGTGCATAGGGGTGATGAAGTTTGACTGCGGCTGAGGTTGAACTCCAGATGGGGTTTGTGGGAGGGATGTGGGCGGTTTGTTCTGGGGGGTCTGGGGCAGGCGGGATGTCTGAAAGGTTTTGTTGACTATGATTGAGGGGGACGTGAGGGTATGTGGCCGAGACTGAGTTGAAGTGATAATGATCGTGTCTCCACTAATGGCTTTATTATTGCTGCCTTTAAGGAGGCCAGACGGAGAAATGGAGACCCCCGCTTTTGGTCCAGGGGCCACTAGTGGAGATGCAGTTGGTGGAGGACGTGGTTTAGGTGGAGAAACTGAGACGGGCATGTTTGCTTTTGTTACACCCACACTTGAAGGTCTCTGACTATTCAAAACAGTGTGCCTGTTTGGCTGTTGCGTGCCCTTAACAACCCCTGTCCCCTCCACCCTCACTGAGGTCAGGGGAGAGGACGTGTTGGCGGTGGGCCGGGACAGGGAGGTGGAGGGCGATGAAGAGGTAGAGATGTAGTGAGGTGTGCTGGAGCTGGGAGTACTGACAGAGTTCTTTTTCTGTTGCTGGAGAAGTGGCGAGGAATGGAGGCTGTGGGGGTTCATGGAGGTCTTGGGTCTTTCCGGGGATGGCGGAGTGTCCCCTTGAGCCAAACCTTTGGCTGCATTGCCAAGGATAGCCAGTGCCTGAGAGATGGAATCCAGGGAAGGAGATTCGTCGAGGGAATCCAGGCATATGGTTCCTGGCGGTGACTGAGGAGGTCGCTTGGCAACCTGGGCAGCGAGGGACGGTGTGACAACCGCTGTAGGTGTGGGGCACTGACCCCACGTTACTTCCTGAAAGAACAAATTTGGCTTTTTTCAAAACTCATTTGCTTATTTGTGTTGATATTAAAAGGCTAAAATAAAAATTAATTTGTTCTTAATAAAGTCAGAAATGTACCTTTCAAAAGTATTTTTACCAGTTAAACTTTTTCACATTTTGTAACCTTACAAAAACAAACTTCAGTGTATGTTGTTGGGATTTTAGACATTTTCTGTTAACAAATAAAAAGCTGAAGAGAGTGACATGCAATTTCTCCCTCATGAGTCAATTTGTAAAAACCTCTTTTTGCTGTAATTGCAGCTGAAAGCCATTTGATGTACAGTTTGTCTCTAACATTTTCATAGAGAATGTAATTCTAGTCCAATTTTCTTTGCAAAACTTCTCAAGTTCAGATAGTTTGCATGGGGGTGCCTTAAGAGTGGACACACAATTTTCAAGTCAAACCACAGATTTTATAATGGATTTAGGTCTGGACTTTAACATGAATATGCTGTGATCTAAACCACTCCATTGTAGCTGTATGTTTAGGGTTGTTTCCTGCGGGAAGTTGAACCTTCACCCTAGTCTCAACTTTGTTCCCCCGTTTTTACCTTTATGCACCTTTCCATCAACTATAAACAATTTCCCTGTCCCTGCTAGAGAACAGCCTCCCCCATGACGCTCCCACCTCGACTTCTATGCAAGCTGCACTTCTCATAACTTTCACTTAACAATTATGCACTACTTGGTTTTGGTCTGTCACAGAGGCAGGGTTTTTCACTTTTCCACACTACATTTTCGAGATTTTTTTTCCTGTCAGTCTTTATCGGATTATTGATATTCTAGTCCAAAAATTCACCGATTTGGGTTCTATCACCTGTGCCCCCCACCCCCACGCACCCCAAACAAATGAAACAACACAACACCTTGCCTCCAATTCAGCAGTGTGGTAAAAGGCTATTTCACTCTTTTGTGGCATCTGGACAAACTTAAATCACGTCAAATAATCTGGACGGGACTTAAATACAGATCCTTTAAGTCACTTTTTTTTTTTTTATGTTACAAACTTCTAAGAAAAAGGAATGTTTTTGCATCAGAACAACACGTGACTCTTAATTATCTTGAACAAACTATTTAGAAATGTGCAATGTTTTTAACGCTAATGTTTATAACAGAATGACACTTTGCTATTATTTCCCAGCCCTTTTGTGTCATTTGAAGCCAACTATGTGCTGTGGGCAAGGTATTTTTCTTTGTTTTCCATAAATATGCAGAGGACTGTAAATATTTCGTAGCAATGAGGGCAAAACTGGCTCTGATTTGAAAAGGTTGCAAACAAAATAAAATGCATTTAAGTTTGTGACAAAAGTGGAAAAGTTCAAGGGAAGGAATACTTTTGCAAGGCCAGGTAAAAACAAGTAAAAATTTGATATGAAAACTGCTTATGACTTACCTTGGGCTTGGCTTTCGGAGTTGGAACCATCTTTTTCTTTGCTCTAAAGGCAAACCGATAAAGTGTGTGTCAGAGTAAGCAAAACAAAGTTGGGAGTGCATAAAAATATGATTAAACAAAGAGCATCTCTCACGTAAAGCCAGTTAGATGACCGTGAGCCATGATGCTTTCTTTGAACAGCATCCTACAAATAGAAATTAAAACAGCAGGACAATGAATTAATGGATTATTTTGCGTAAAGAAATCTGCAGCTCATACAGGAAGTTTGTCCTGTGTTACGCGACAGGTGACCCTGAGAGTACTTATTCTCTGCTAGCCCAGCACACCCCACACACCTGGCTTGCATCCAGCCCTTTGGCCAGAGAGGTTTGACCTCCGTCTCCATGAAGGCTTTGAGGTAGTCTTCCAGAGACAGCGTGTTCTTGCACTCCAGCTCATAGAAGCCCAGCTTCACCTGCACCAAGTTACACAGCAAAGACCTACAAATACAAGAACACAAAGAATTCTCTAAACACAACAAGGAGCTTAAGAAGCATTAGAGAAAAAAATGCATTTCTGTATATTTTCCGGCCTCGTGTGTGGGGTGCAATACTTTGCAAGAGCATTACAGGACTGCATTGTGATTTAGCAACGTCTATCTTCAATCAACTTTGACCAACTTCCCTGGTTTGACTGAAAGAAAAGCATCGTCACAGCATCATCCTGCCACTACCGTGCTACAGAGTGAAGATTGTTTGTTTAAGTTGACGTGAGGTTGGTTTACCTTCGAGGTGTTGGCCAAAAAGTCTCATCTGACCAGAATACCTTCTTCCACATGTTTTCTGTGTCCCTTTAACTAGGACTTGGTTTATACTATGGCTTTCTTCTTGCCACTCTTCCATAGAGGCTAGTTAGGGAAGTGCACAACTAATTGTTGTCCAATTCTTCTAGTTCTCTGCAGCACACCCAGAGTTACCAAGGATTTTGTCCTGCTTCTCTGATAAGTTATCTTTTCTGTCCTGACGAGCCACGTGGATGGCCATTTCTCAGTTACTTGGACACATAGTTTTAAAAGGTGTTTTTTTAATCTGTTGAAGTTTTTTTCTTGGTTAAATAAAAGGTAAAGAAAATGGGGCATAATCTTTCCATTTTCAGATCGTAGTTTGAACAGAGCTCTGTGAGATCATCTCTAACAAACGGCTGGAAATATGCTGAGATCACTAGATTTTATTTAGGGGTATCAGAGCGAGGGGTGAGGATTTCAAATGCCGGACACACCTTTCTACATTTTTATTTGTTAAAAATATCTTATTTTCCACTTTAAGATAATGAATCACTTGGAGTTGGTCTAACACATAAAATACAAAAAAAAAAAACTAAGTTTGAGTTTGTAATGTGACAAAATACTAAAAGGTTTTAGGACTGTAAATATGTGTGCGCCCTAAGTCAAACTGACCTGAGTTTGTCATCCCAGATGAACTTTTTTCGGGGCCCCATCACCCTCTTCCCGGGTTTCTCCTCATCATCGTCTTCTGACCCATTTTTGTCTCCTTCCTCAGACTGCTGCCTATGAGAACAGCAACAAGCAGCGCTAAAACTAACAATCTAAGTGGTTTCTGAATTAATAAAAGAGATAGATGGAAAAGCTTCCTTACTTTGCCACTTTGGCAATGCAGTCCATGTTGTAACGAGCGATCTGCTCCGGCATCACACTGCACACGGCCAGTTTCAGCTTCAAAAGGGGCGTTCGTAGTCGGTCGTCCTGGGCGACAGAGATAAGCAATGTGAGAAGTCACATGGGACATATCCAGGCCAGCAGACTTACGCTAAATATAGCACACGGCAAGCAGCTACAGACACATACTCAAATATGAGAGCTCCCTAAATGGCCTCCACACGCAGTAATCTGTTACCACTTTAACTAAAATAACCAATAAAACTAGTTGTATTTGTGCAGATTTTAACACAGAGTAAAAATGTAAATTAAAGATGCAGAAAGTGTTGCATTCATATGAAACAGGAACACACCTGCACATTGAGGCTGAGCTTTTTAAGGCGTTTGAGCAGAGCTTCCTTATTGCAGGGCACGAAGGCCTCCAGGTGAGAGTAGACAGCTGACCGCACCTCTGCAGGCTGCTCCTGAACCTGCAACTCAATGCTGACGAACAGACACAGATAGGGTTTAGCGTTTCATCTTTTCACTGCAAACACTGAAGGACTAAATCATACTAACTCCAGAAGGATGTTGTTCATGTCCAGCGTGAAGAACTTCTTCCTGCCTTCTTCATCAAACTGACGGGACGCCTGATGGAGAAATTGTCAAGAGTTAAGAAACCTCTATTTCAAGAATGTGTCACCATAAAGAGAGAAGACAATGTCTTGCATCTCCAACCATCCAGGGGCTGAGACTGTTGTGAATTCTTGTTCCTTAATGGAAGCACAAGATGTGTAAAAAGCCTTTAAATAAATACATCTTTTACTGCAGTAGCATAATCTCACACTGACGAGTGTAGAAAATCCAGTCTTTAATGTGAGTTTATGGTTAATTTATTCAGTGAGATGTTATGAAATAGAATTTCTTCTCAAAATTCAACATTATCAGGTGTGTTTAGGGGCTAAAATGATTAAGCTGACAAGCAAAACAAAAACACTTTGCCCAAAATGTTACGGAGCGATTTTCTGTACAACCCAGACACTGCAGTGAAGAAGAAAGGTCCATACCGCTCTTAAGTCTTCAATGCGCTTTGCAAGAGGGCCTGGCAGTCCACAGGGCAGAGGAGGAGGGGTCATCACATTGCCCTGCAACAATCGACCTGCTTTCTGCCCTGACCCGAAGGACCCGTTCTCCCCCTGTGAAGGACTGCTGGGCTGAGGCGAATCCAGCATCCCGAAGTCCAGGTCACCCATCATGTCCTGCAGTTGGTCATTATTGGCGGAGCCCAGTAGCGACAAGACAGCCTGTTCGTCGGTCAGGTCCGTTATATTGCAGTCGTTGCTTCCGGCGATCTTCGGATGGGCGCTGATGACTGTGCTGTTGGCGCCGGGCACTTTGGTGTTGGCTCGTGGCAGACCGGGAGCGGCGGGCAGGTTCTTTTTGCGCATCTCCTCCTTCTCCCTGGTGAAGCGGCGTAGCATGTTAGCCAGGTGCAGGGAGTCCTTCATCAGCTTCTTCCTCTTCTTCTTCTCGGGCCGGTGAATGCTCAGAGCCGAAACGCTGCAGGCACAAACAACAGGGAAGTGAGCCAAATACAAATAAAAAACTGAAAAGTGTGGTGTGTTTGTATTCAATCCCCCAAATCTTGACTTTGTAGAACCAGGTATGTCTACCAGCTTTGTCCAGTCTTCTTTCCAAAACAGACGGCTCCATCCATCCTTTCTATCAACTCTGACAAGCTTCCCTGCCCCCGCTGAAGAAAAGTATCCCCACAGCATGATTCTGCCTCTACCATGTATCAACGTGGGGATGTGCCACAAATAACCCTTCATGCTTGGGCTAAAAGTTCAATTTGGGTCTCATCTGTTCCAGAAAGGCCAGATTTGCGGAGTTTAAGACTCATAACTAAATACTTTCAACATGTTTTAGAACCTCACCCAGGCTTTGGTACTTTATTTTTTCTGGGTTTCTTGTCCTCCAGAATTCCACCATCTTGCTTTTTCCGGCGCTTTTTAATCACTCGCTCTTCGCCATCTTTCACCTTCTATAACAATGTTCAAAAGAAGAAGCATTGGGTTTACCATTTGCTGCTGCATTAGGTGTCCATTTGCAGTATAGCAACAGTTTTAATTGATGCTTGTAAATGCTCTGGAGAAAAGAAACCAACCTTGAAGCGATGATCCTCTGTGTTTGTGTTCTCCCCTTCAGAGTCCGATGCTGCCCTGAACTGTAGAGTCCCCGTGTTGATGTAGAAGCCTCCGTGTTTTGTGGTGAGAGAAGCTGGGACCAGCTCATCATACTGAAGTCAACAGAGAAATTTTAAATTAAAGCAAACCTGCCATGACACGCAATATTAAGCTACAGCAGAACAGGAAAGAAGGTTCCCAGTTAGTTTTATTGTAAATCCCACACACTAAAGAAGACTGGCATTGCTTTTTACAACGTTTTCATATTGTGTAACATGCATAACAGACTACACCACTCACGGCCTCTGAATTGTCTATAAAGGGGTCAGTTTCATCGTAACCATAACCGATGTCGATGAGATCCTGCATCCTGTCCTTTTTTTTCTTTTTTGTGCCACCTCCCTGCAAACACAAGCAGATGGATCAGAAAAACCCAGAAAACAAATTGCTACAAATCTCACAAAAAACAACCTATTTTAGCATGAAGTCACGTTTTCTGATACATTCTCCAGTAAAAGGGTATTGTCAGTTATTCTATAGCACTATCAGGTGCAGTGGTGTTTAATTATACACAAATATAAAACCCCACCCGCCCAGAAGGATTGGGAAAGGAAATTCAATGTTTATATCTTTCTAATCACCTCAGGACATGTCAATAGCAAACAAACACAAATCCATCTGAGTCCGGTTCCAACCCAGTTCACGCACTCTTTGAATATCTGCATTTGTTAAATGTCAACTTGTGAGAACTTGTTTTAACAAGGCAAAAACCAATGGATCTCACTCAAGTGTCACACGTATTTACTGCTAGACAGAAAACAAAGACGCATCTCAGGGAAAATCTGCTTACATATTTGCTCTCAAATTTCCTGGCGAGCTCCTCTACCTCCTTCCTCTCCTTCTCGTCATCAGCAAGCGGGTCGCTGGGGTCCAGGGGAGGAGTGAGGCCTTTAGGTACCGTGGAACCTGCAGGCTTTACCTGAGAAACAAAAAGAGAAACTGATTACCTCTTTTATTTTTGTTTTTAAACATCATCATCATCTGAAAAACATGCAGAACTCATTGGGCGCTACAGGGGTGCTCAATATTAAAGCTAGTGTTTGGATTGCATGACCCAAAAGGTCCTGATCAGAAACCTCAATGTGTCACAGGACTTCACACACACAAGTTTTATTTCGGCTTCTAAGTTTAGGTTTTTATACTTGTAACATGTTTGATTGCACTTGATGAAGATATACGGGACGTTATGGAGTTCTTATTAGACCACTACACATTTAAATATGATCTCTACAGGTTTATTTATTAATTTCGTCTAACAAATCTACAGTGACAGTAGAACACAGCTAATGAAGTGATGAACTATGGATTTCCACAGCATGATCTGACAAAAATACAACGTTTTTAAAAAAAGGGAACTGAAGGAAAAAAAAAAAAAACTACCAATTCTGCCTAAAGGGCATATGGGTTGATGACATCACAAGAGGCACAAGAATGGAGCTGATCCTCTGGCATTAAAAAAACACTATTACAGACAAATGAATTTTGATTTATTTTGAAATAAATTCTAAAGCATTCTAGTTTCATCCCAGTCTGCCTGGATCCTCCTCAAATAACTTCCAAATTCTCCTGAATGCATGCAGTGTTCTTAAATAACACTGAAATGTTTTCCTGCAGTTTTACAAACCACAAGTAAACACTCTTAAAAGGAGGAATTTGATTGAAAACCTCAAAATAAAGCAAAAAAAAAAAATATATATATATATATATATATATATAAATGGATGTACTCAAAAGAACCAATTAGTTGCCATATGCCTTATGTGATGTCACCAGAGGCATGTGCATATGTATGCTGGTTTCTCTGGTAGAAGGTCCTATCTTAATAAAGTATATGCAACGAAACAGCAAAATACATAATAAAACTTGTCATGAAATTGTTTGTTTGAGGCAATCTATTTATCTAAAGGGAGTTTGCTTGATTTAACAGGAAACTTGCTTAGTAGCTTTAATCTGGGAGTGAACACTGAGTCACAGTATAAGCAAAAGTCATTAAACTATTGTTATCAAAAGGTAGCAGAAACTGTGTGATGTATCCAAAGATTTGCTTGTGTAGAGGTTAAATTGAGGCTTGGACTGGGCTGCTATATGTTATCAACAAACACCAGAAAACAAGCTGCAGTCATCATCTCTAAAGCTCCTCATGGACCGATTGGGCATGTCAACATGACATTGATCCGAAACCAGGCTCTTCAGGGGCCACAGGCGGGGCCATCACAGAGCGCAACCTCAGGACCTTAAAACACGCAGGATCGGTCCTGGAGGCTTTCGGACAACAAAGAAATGACAGATCTATCTTCTGAGGAAATAAGGGGACTAATGTAAACTGTTTTTAAAAGACTGACAGTGAGGTTTGTTTAGACAGTTCATTGGGGGCATCGCAGCCTGCTTTGTTTTTTATGCTAATTTGTAAAAGAAAAAAAAAATTCTTGTGTTTCCTAAAATTTTAAATCGGCCTAAATAATCTTGATTTATGTTTTCCGCCCTAATAATTAGATGAATAAAAGTAAAAAAAAAAAAACAAAAACAACCATCTAAACAAAACTGCAGAGCAGGTAGCGCAGAGGGAAGCTTCACTGTATCCTTACCACCATAATGGTGTCTACGGTCACGCTTGTTGGTCTCTAACCTGAGAAGGAGTTGACTGGACCAGCTCGCCGTAGTTGAACTCGGACGAGCCCTTCTCGTTCGGCTCGCTCAGCGTCAGGTTGAGGCGGAAGGTGGCCTTCGTCTCCCCGCTGTCGACGTCGCCTCCTTTGGTGTTGCCAAACAGACCTCCGGAACCTCCCGACCCGACCGCCGCTACACCTCCACCTCCATCTTTCCCCAAAGTGATGTCGGCGGCCTCGTCCTCGCGGCGGCGCTTCTTGTTGAGCTCTGGGGTCTGCTGCGGCTGCGGAGCGCTGAAGGAAGAGATGGTGACGAACGGCACTTTCCTCGGCTCTGCCATTTGGCGCTCTGCGCTCCGGCGAGCGGCCACACGAACCGCGGGAGCGGCAGCTGCTAGGAAAGCTGAACCGGAGAGTCTCGACGGGTGCTGCTAGCTAGTTAGCTTGTTCGGAATGGGTGCTCCGGGGCAACACAGCGACTTTAGTCCCTCCTGAATCCGCTGTGATCCATGTAGTATTATCCGTGGCTCTGCCCCGTCGCATACGAGGGTCTTAAACATAAAGAAATCGCAATTTTGAGCATTTACATGAAACTGGTGTTTAGCTACAGCAGAGAAGATTTTGAAGTAGCCATCTTGATCATTATTATCATTATTCAGAGGCAGGGCGTATGAAAAGAAAGAGGAAGAGGAACCGAGATGGGCCAATGGCAACGTCGGAACACGCCCCCCTGACAGATAAGCGCGAATGTGGCGGAGATGATTGTTCTGCACAGGCGCGACGTTCAGTGGCCTCCGTGGGCCGCATGGAGGAGCTTTCTTTGAGGTAGAAGATGGCAGCTAGATGGCATCATGAGGAAAGAACATTTTTGGAAATATTACAGGGCCAAAAAAACATAAAACAAATACTTTAATCACAAAAAATCCGATTTTTATTTGTTTTTAATAATGTTAGCTAAAAGATTTACAAAGAGTTTTGTTCATTTGCCTAATTAAAACAAAGGCGTCCAGTTTGCAAATCCTTTTGGACTTGATTGGAAAAAATAATAATTAAAGAACATCTATTCTAAGCAGTCAGAACAGGAATTTGTTCACTCTCTTTGAAAACACCTTAGCCAAGTTTAATACATTAATTAAAAGCAGATTTAGGTGCACCAAAATCTCCCTTTCAGTAAAAGCCACTGAACAGATGTGTTCCAGTTTACTATGGAATTAAAAGAAAAAGCTAAAATATTTTGTGTTGTACCTAAAAACCGCGCAGAATCTACCTTTTGGATACACCTGCCTTACATATACAGGTCCTTCTAAAAAAATTAGCATATTGTGATAAAGTTAATTATTTTCCATAATGTCATGATGAAAATTTAACATTCATATATTTTAGATTCATTGCACACTAACTGAAATATTTCAGGTCTTTTATTGTCTTAATACGGATGATTGTGGCATACAGCTCATGAAAACCCAAAATTCCTATCTCACAAAATTAGCATATTTCATCCGACCAATAAAAGAAAAGTGTTTTTAATACAAAAAAAACGACAACCTTCAAATAATCATGTATTATTTGAAGGTTGTCCTTTTGCAGAAATGACTGCTTCAATGCGGCGTGGCATGGAGGCAATCAGCCTGTGGCACTGCTGAGGTCTAATGGAGGCCCAGGATGCTTCGATAGCGGCCTTTAGCTCATCCAGAGTGTTGGGTCTTGAGTCTCTCAACGTTCTCTTCACAATATCCCACAGATTCTCTATGGGGTTCAGGTCAGGAGAGTTGGCAGGCCAATTGAGCACAGTGATACCATGGTCAGTAAACCATTTACCAGTGGTTTTGGCACTGTGAGCAGGTGCCAGGTCGTGCTGAAAAATGAAATCTTCATCTCCATAAAGCTTTTCAGCAGATGGAAGCATGAAGTGCTCCATAATCTCCTGATAGCTAGCTGCATTGACCCTGCCCTTGATAAAACACAGTGGACCAACACCAGCAGCTGACACGGCACCCCAGACCATCACTGACTGTGGGTACTTGACACTGGACTTCTGGCATTTTGGCATTTCCTTCTCCCCAGTCTTCCTCCAGACTCTGGCACCTTGATTTCCGAATGACATGCAGAATTTGCTTTCATCCGAAAAAAGTACTTTGGACCACTGAGCAACAGTCCAGTGCTGCTTCTCTGTAGCCCAGGTCAGGCGCTTCTGCCGCTGTTTCTGGTTCAAAAGTGGCTTGACCTGGGGAATGCGGCACCTGTAGACCATTTCCTGCACACGCCTGTGCACGGTGGCTCTGGATGTTTCTACTCCAGACTCAGTCCACTGCTTCCGTAGGTCCCCCAAGGTCTGGAATCGGCCCTTCTCCAAAATCTTCCTCAGGGTCCGGTCACCTCTTCTCGTTGTGCAGCGTTTTCTGCCACACTTTTTCCTTCCCACAGACTTCCCACTGAGGTGCCTTGATACAGCACTCTGGGAACAGCCTATTCGTTCAGAAATTTCTTTCTGTGTCTTACCCTCTTGCTTGAGGGTGTCAATAGTGGCCTTCTGGACAGCAGTCAGGTCGGCAGTCTTACCCATGATTGGGGTTTTGAGTGATGAACCAGGCTGGGAGTTTTAAAGGCCTCAGGAATCTTTTGCAGGTGTTTAGAGTTAACTCGTTGATTCAGATGATTAGGTTCATAGCTCGTTTAGAGACCCTTTTAATGATATGCTAATTTTGTGAGATAGGAATTTTGGGTTTTCATGAGCTGTATGCCAAAATCATCCGTATTAAGACAATAAAAGACCTGAAATATTTCAGTTAGTGTGCAATGAATCTAAAATATATGAATGTTAAATTTTCATCATGACATTATGGAAAATAATGAACTTTATCACAATATGCTAATTTTTTGAGAAGGACCTGTACATGCAGAACAGCCTGTTGCATCAACAAAAGCAACATTTGCAACCTGAAAGTAAGAAATACAAAAGAAAAATTGGGCCTTCTAGCTTTAGTGCCAGTCTGTTGTGGACATTCTATGCAATGTTAAGAACTGGTAAAACTGGCCTTTGCCCACTTCTATATTATTTATCAAAGTTTTTAGGATCTGCAGATCCTGCCCTAGAATAACAGGATGGAGTCCTTTGTTGGTCCCTCAGTGGGGTTATTCACGGTAAAATATTCACATTCATTGTTTCAGTTTCCAGATTAGTTGCCGTGCACCAAGGTGCCTGGAAGGAGTGGTTTGCATTCAGATCTCCCAGCTGGGGCAAGGACACGTTTTAACCCTGTAATCAATTTACACACAAGTGATTACTGCAAAGTCCACTGCTGCCGCAATCTTGCCCAGGAGGGATTGCAGCAGACAGCTGGACCTCCTTAGATTACATTACCAGCTGGAATAAACCACTTGCCTCCATTGCATAACAAGGACCAGAATATAACCCATAGTTAAATGTTAATGTGTTTGATGAGATTTATCATTCTGTATACTGGATCAGTCTGTCTTGTGAAGTGCCCTGGGGTGACATCTGTGGTGTACTGCTGCCTTGTAAACTGAACAGTTTATACAAATTTTTAAAAAAGTACTGGCATAAATAATGAATAAAGTCACAATATGATCAATACCAAACTGCCAAAGCCAGGAGGTGATCTGGTCATTAATATTTCATTATTGTTTTGGTTAGTAGTTAATGACATCATAACCTCAGGTTATGTTTGACATTAGCAGGTTTTAGAAAACAACAAGACAAAAACAACCAAGTTAAAGTGTAACACTTTTATTGTTGTGTTCACTGGTTTAAGACCAGTCAGAGGTGGCACCGCCCCAGTCAGAAGCCTGAGCAGTGGGGGCAGTGGACCAGTCTTCTGTGGCAGGCTGAGTGCTCCAGTCCTCAGCTGCAGGGAAACAGAAATTAAGACCAAGTTCAGAGACCAACACAAACTATTGCTCTGCATCAAGATGAGGAGCTCTGCCAACTTACCAGCGAAGGTCTCTCCAGTCTTGACAGGTGCAGCAGCTGTAACAATACAACAGTTTAGTCAAAAGAAAAAGCAACAGAACCAGTTTTAAAGAGAGTAAAGAAGAACCATGTTACTTACCTGCAGGGAACTGCTGGATGGGCACAGATGGAACAGCAACACCCTCAGACCAATCAGTCACTTCAGGCTGGGCAAACTCAGCCTGTGGGGCGCTCCATTCGCCCTGGAACTCCTCCTTCACAACAGCCTTCTCAGCTGCAGCCTGCTCCTCCTTCTCAATCTGTTACACATTTAACGGCAGAATGCAGCTTACCTCTACAACATTCAGACATCTTAGAAAGATTTTAACAGAATGCACTGGATTCATCTTACCTCTTCAGGGTCCCTGTAGAAGTACAGATCTGGCATGACCTCCCAAGGGTGTTCCCTGGAGATGGTTCCCCTCATCCGGAGAACCTCCCTGGCCAACATCCACCACATCAGACCCACAGAGTGGTGACCCTGAAACGTAAAATCAATTTTTCAATGTGGTTCAGATAGAAGTTGTTAAAACATCACACCCTGCATGAGCCAACCCTGCATAGAAGACTTATGTGCAGTTCAGATTCTACCAAGTTCCCCCTCACCTTGTTGTTGCAGGGGATGGCAATGTCCACGTATCTCAGTGGGGAGTCTGTGTTGCACAGGGCAATGGTGGGAATGTTGACGTAGGAAGCCTCAGTCAGTGGCTGGTGGTCGGCACGAGGGTCTGTCACAATCAGGAGGCGGGGCTCCCTGAATGCTGCTTGGATCTGATTGGTGAATGTACCAGGAGTGAACCGGCCGTGGAAGGTGGTAGCTCCGGTGGCCGAGGCGAACTTCAGGACTGCCCTCTACAGCGGTCAGAGAAAACACATTAGCACTTCAGAATGGACTTATTACATTCCAGGTTAGTTTAGGCATGGCCCAGTATGACATTTAAAGCTTATAATGGTAAATGAAAATACCAAACTATTGAGATATTTACACAAAGAAGTAAACGTTTCAATATATTGTACATTCTTACTGTGGTAAACCTGCAATATATTCACATTGAAAGTCATGAACTGTGGCTCAGGAGGTTTTCAAACCCCAGTCAAAGGACAGCCGTCCTCATGGTGTTAGCGAAACCCCGACCCATTTACTTTTGCACACTTCCGACACCAGAACACTCACACCAGTGCCCGGCTTTAATAGAGTGCATTCATTGTTTGACTCAACATTTTATCTCATATTTATTTGTTAAAATTTTATTTCACTGCTCTAAGTTCTATCATTTACCTGCCCAGTGTTCCTGGAGGAGATGACACAGACATCTGCTGGGTTCTCAATGGCAACAATGGCCCTAGCTGCCAGCAGCAGCTTCTCCCAGGTCTTCTTCAGGTTAATGATATAAATACCTGTGAGAAAAAAAAAATATATATATATATATTTGGAGAGGGTGTTGACCAAAGAGGTTAGCGTTAGCCCTGGTTGTTCAAAGCGGGTATGCTGCTAGAAGGATGAAATTCCACCCCACTCAGGTTTCTGCTGTCTTCTTCTGAAACTGCCCGCTATTTAATTATGTCCATCTTCCCATTAAGTCTCACCAGCATCCCTGTTCCTGCAGAAGCAACCCCACAGCATGGCCACTGTTTTATGGAAGCCATATGGTGAAGCGCAGCGCTAGTTCTTTGCCACTCAGCATTTGATCTGAGCACCTTATTCCACCTTTGCATTATCTCCATCATGGCTTGTGGCGAACTTTAAGCAGGATTTCCTATGGCCATCTTGCAAACATGGTTTCTGCCTTATCACTTTTGCAGATAAGCAACAGATTGTCACCTGAGCAGTAGACCTTTGCAGCTCCTCCAAGGTCAACATAGTATTCGTGGCTGGTTCTGATTAAAGCCCTACTCAGGCAAAGCCACGTCTTCGCAGGTTTGCATATTTATGACACAATATTACCATTTTTAGATGATTGTCTGAAAAACAATCTGAGATTTTAAAAACTTTATTTCCTACCCTAACCCTGCTTTAAACTTGTTCACAACTTTATCCCAGTCGTTAGATGACCCTAAAATTAAAAGAAAAAACATTGATTATTCCATCACATGGCTAACTGCACAACATACCGTCGCTTTTTCTTTTGTAGACGTACTGCTCCATCTGGAAGTCAAGGTTCATGCCTCCCAGGTGGGTTCCCGCTGCCAGGAACTTCAGCACATCCTCCTCCTTCATCTGAAGGACATCCAGACCTCCGGACATCGTGACCACTTTCCCTGTGTTACGAGTTTAGTGGGAGAGCTGCAAGACATGGAGACCTTTTAAATAATGGACAAGTTACACAACATCGACTTGTCTTTTTAGTTGAAAGTGCAAAGAAATTATCAGGATGACAAATGACAAAATTAAACATTAATTTGTACACCCCGGTGTTCTGACACTCACTAAAAGTAGGATTACACCGTCTATATTCTACTCAGTATTATAAGGAAATCTAATTATGACTCAAATTTCAGACCGCAGTAAGGTCACTTAAAGCCATTTTAACTGCCCTATTTTATCATTGTCAAATGTCTTAAAATGGGTTCACTTCAAGGGTGTTTAGCTGTGATTATTGCCGTTTTTCCAACCGAAAACTTCCAATTTCAAAGAAATATGTGGTAACTAGGTATGAAGTGGCTAACGGAACTGGACTAAAAATGTAGCCTTCACACAAGATTCTTCAAGTTAAAATGTCAAAGTTAAAAACAGCCTGTTGGAGCACAACTACAGCCATCCATCCCAGCATTGTGACACTATTCTGTACGGGATTTGCTTTGCGTACAATGAGGAAGTCTTAGTAAGTAAAGAAGAACACTGACACGAACGCGTGTTCAAAGCTAGCGCGTTAGCTCCGGATGTTAGCATTGTCATTAAGACGGGATTAAATTATCTTTTAGACCAAATACGCGGTAATAAGGTGGTCTTGCTGCTTCATAATAAAACAACCTGCCATTCATTTCGGTCGTCGGTCTTATTTTCGTTGATTTATTGACTAAATAAAACTGTTTAAAACTCACCACGAAACAACGCCGTATGGAAATCTGAGCACACGGTGAAAAAGAGGACGCTGGGAGGAAATGACGTAGTTTTTATACTCAGTTTCCAAGAGCGTGATTGGTCTGTTTTTTTGGTGTAGCTATTGGAGAGTTGTTACAAGCTCTCTTTGGAAAGCAATACGCCTAGGAACGGGTTCTTCTATAGTGTGCTTAAAAAAACAACTAAACATAGAATAAACTTTTAGAATAAACATGTTATTTTTAGTCATCGATGCAGTTTTTGCCCTGACATTAAATGATGCCTGGTAGACCCCTTTCTTCCCCTCGGTGGTTGAGTGAGGCAAACGTTTGACTTCATGGCAACAAACATGGACCAAAAAGTACTGAGTGCATCAATGAAACTTTAGATTTATCCGACATTCAGTCCTAAATATTAAATTTCATTTATTTTTTGTCTGTAGTACAACTTTTCTTCAGTTTCCCTAATCATGGTTCTTTTTTCTCACTGTTTTTTTTCATCGTGTAAAGCACTTTAAATTGTCTTGTTCCTTAAATGTGCTACATAAATAATCTTGCCTTGCCTAGACAGGTCATTGCGGTTTCTCATCTATATTTTGAGATCTTTTAGCCCACTTCATGTTGTTAGACTTGGTCTAATTATCTAATTTCTTAATTGGCAGTAATCAGACCGGGATGTTGCTACTTTTTCACATTGGGCCAGGTTGGTTTGGATAGCTGTTTCTCTTAGGAAAACAGCAGCATATAAAACTGCACTTTGAATTTACAAAGATTATCTTTCTCTGATGTGAAAGTAATTTTTTTTTAATCTAAAACAATTAAGTGCAACAAATAACTGGTGGTTAAATATCAAAGAAACTGTTGTATTTGGCATTTAAGAACTTTAATCAATAGAAAATAAGAACCTGCTCCCAGTATTACAAAAGAATTCACAGTCACACAGTTTGACCAAAAATCCTTGGAACTGAACTGTTTTGCCCATCTTTCTTGCATCCAAAAAAATCCCACACAATACGGCGATGGCATTGACGTACGAGCATGTGACGTCTTGCTGCTATACAGGGGTTGGACAATGAAACTGAAACACCTGGTTTTAGACCACAATAATTTATTAGTATGGTGTAGGGCCTCCTTTTGCGGACAATACAGTGTCAATTCGTCTTGGGAATGACATATACAAGTCCTGCACAGTGGTCAGAGGGATTTTAAGCCATTCTTCTTGCAGGATAGTGGTCAGGTCACTACGTGATACTGGTGGAGGAAAACGTTTCCTGACTCTCTCCTCCAAAACACCCCAAAGTGGCTCAATAATATTTAGATCTGGTGACTGTGCAGGCCATGGGAGATGTTCAACTTCACTTTCATGTTCATCAAACCAATCTTTCACCAGTCTTGCTGTGTGTATTGGTGCATTGTCATCCTGATACACGGCACCGCCTTCAGGATACAATGTTTGAACCATTGGATGCACATGGTCCTCAAGAATGGTTCGGTAGTCCTTGGCAGTGACGCGCCCATCTAGCACAGGTATTGGGCCAAGGGAATGCCATGATATGGCAGCCCAAACCATCACTGATCCACCCCCATGCTTCACTCTGGGCATGCAACAGTCTGGGTGGTACACTTCTTTGGGGCTTCTCCACACCATAACTCTCCCAGATGTGGGGAAAACAGTAAAGGTGGACTCATCAGAGAACAATACATGTTTCACATTGTCCACAGCCCAAGATTTGCGCTCCTTGCACCATTGAAACCGACGTTTGGCATTGGCATGAGTGACCAAAGGTTTGGCTATAGCAGCCCGGCCGTGTATATTGACCCTGTGGAGCTCCCGACGGACAGTTCTGGTGGAAACAGGAGAGTTGAGGTGCACATTTAATTCTGCCGTGATTTGGGCAGCCGTGGTTTTATGTTTTTTGGATACAATCCGGGTTAGCACCCGAACATCCCTTTCAGACAGCTTCCTCTTGCGTCCACAGTTAATCCTGTTGGATGTGGTTCGTCCTTCTTGGTGGTATGCTGACATTACCCTGGATACCGTGGCTCTTGATACATCACAAAGACTTGCTGTCTTGGTCACAGATGCGCCAGCAAGACATGCACCAATAATTTGTCCTCTTTTTAACTCTGGTTTGTCACCCATAATGTTGTGTGCATTTCAATATTTTGAGCAAAACTGTGCTCTTATCCTGCTAATTGAACCTTCACACTCTGCTCTTACTGGTGCAATGTACAATCAATGAAGACTGGCTACCAGGCTGGTCCAATTTAGCCATGAAACCTCCCACACTAAAATGACAGGTGTTTCAGTTTCATTGTCCAACCACTGTATGTCTGTACTTGCTGTAAGTGGCACAAGTGCACTTCTGCACTTTGGCCACTAGGTGAGGTTTGTGCCATGCGCTGCAGCGACAGCAGCAGGGGTAACCAGAGGTAGGCCCGTGGGTCGGATGAATATCCCATATTAAGACTATGGAGATGGAAAGACCATATTAAGACAATCCTGAGACGCTGACTTCTCGGTGAAAGACTGACCTGTGATGCAACTATATTTACCAGAGATAAAATGTTCCAGGCAAAGGGATCATCATATGTACACAAGGGCATTGTCTGTTGAGAAATTATTTATTGGAACATGTCATGTGAGAAGAAAGTTAACCAGAATATTGTAATCCTGTCGAGACACAACACACATAAACAGGTTAAATGGTGATCCTGAGCTGTTACCAAAACAAGGTTTGATTAAATACCCAGGACAAGGTAAGGTGGGGGATAAAACGCTGCAGGGAAAGGTATGTTCACCTCCGATCTGAAGAAAATAGGCTGTTCAGTCAGTGTGAAACTACTGGGTAAAAACTCAAACACAAAGATGTGTTTATCTTTCATTTACGCTATGGATCTTTGAAGAATGTTTAAAAGAGTTTCATTGATCCAAAACTTCCTAATTCATGCATATCAGATGACCTATGACCCCGATATTTGGATTTTAGTTTTATTAAAAATGAAAGAATAATGTCTATAAAGATATTTCTACAGCTTTAAAAAATATTTTATCCATATCATCCTGATTATTTGTATTTCTTACGTCAGTCCCAGACTCCTACAACCCCATGTTCCTTTTTACTGTTTGATGTCATGTCACCACACCCCTTGTGCAGCCTATCTGTATCAGTGCTGCGATAAGTCCCTCGTGTTCTTGCAGGCCTTTGCAATGTGCTGAGCGTAGTGCTGCTGGTGGTTTGAGATCATTGCCAGACTGCCAAGCTTTAACAAAACTTTATTGCTTTATATTTGCATAATTTAATAAAGGCTATAAATTGATTTGTGCATGGATTTACATAAGTACTAAATCGGGACAATGGTGTTCATTGCAACATTTCAACCACAAACAATGCCTTGCAAAAGTATTCATACCCTTTGAAAGTCTTTTTTTATTTTTTATGTTTTGTCATATTACATTGACATTTCAAAGTCTTTCATTGGGTTTTTATGTGACAGACCGACACAAAGAAGTGCATATTCATTTAGGCAGAGGTATTCTTACCCATCGCAGACTTAAAATTAAATATTTTTATTCAGCCTTGAAATCAGTATTGTAAACAAAAGGCATTTCGAAAACAAACTTTTTGAATATTTCCATTGATATTTTGACAACGTATTTTTGCCAATGAGGTCCAAATCTTTGAGGTTGGAAGTCCTCCCTGCTCTCATCCCAATCTTTTCGCCCCCTCCACAGATTATTGATCAGATTCAAGTCTGGACCTAGACGAAACATGTTGTTAAAATGAATGATTACTTTAAACCCAAATCTGGATATGAACAATTTTGGGCTTAACGGTTTGTGGAGGGGATGAAACATGTATGGTTTTCTGAGTTTTGTACAAATCGAAATCTGAATAGCTGTGCAGGCCCTCTATTTACTCTGCTTCCCCCAAATCAAATCCAGTGAAGTTAACTGCCTTCCGAAGTCATCTGATTAGTAAATAGAGCCCACCTGTGTTTCATTTAACCTCAGAATAAGTTCAGCTGCTCTCTGAAGACATCAGAGGTTTTTTAGAGGATATTAATGAACAAATGGCTTCACGAAGACCAAGGAACACAACAGAGAGGTCAGGGAGATGTTTAAAGCAGGGTTAGATTACATAACAATGTCCCAAGTTTTGAGGTGGAGAGATCCACAGCTAAGGTGGAAGATTCTTTCAACCCATGGTGGTGGCTGCATCATGCTGTGGTGATGCATTTCTTCCGCAGAAACAGAGAAGCTGGTTAGAAGTTGGTGGGTGGAGCTCAATACAGGGTGTGGATTCAGTATCTATGGCAAGACTTTTAAATTAATCTTCGCAGATACTCTTTATCCTGACTGAGCCAGAGTTACTTTGCAAAGAAGAATGGACAAAACTTTTGGTCTCTAGATGTGCAAAGCTGATAGCAACACACCCCAATAGACTTGCAGCTAAAGATGGTTCTACAAAGTACCAACTTACAAATGCATCCCACACTTTCCAGAACTTGATTGGTGAAAACATAGTGATTAAACATGACAAAATGTTAGACATTCCAAAACAGTAAATGAAGATGCAAATAGAGAAATCAGTTCATGAAAGCCATTTATTTTTTCAGAACAAATGAAAGGATCACATATGATCAGTTTTATGGTTGCAAATGTATCCAAAGTCTGGGTCAGAAACCCAACCATGGATATTCACAAAGCAAGTTCACAGCTAAGGCTCAAATGTTGAGCCGTCATGCTGCATTCAGTCATTTACCCAAAGAAAAGGTCCAGGCAACATTTTCACTGCATAATGATTTATCTTATTAAACACCTCATTTTGCCCCAAAAAGAAATTAATAAGACAAAAAATAAAAGTCATTGTCTTTCCAGGCAAGTTAAATGATTCATTTTCTAGTCCACTTTAAGGGTAATGGACTCTGCAGCCTCAGTGTTCTGGCTCGAAACAGACTTGGGAATTCCTACTGAAGCCCTTTCCAACGTGTGAATGATTCCAGTACCAATACTTCCCAGCTGACGCTGGACTCAACAGATTTTTCCAATTTCTAAGGCAACACTATGATTGCCCCACTACATTTAAATCAGTAACCCTCATGCACCTTCATTCATTATGGTTTGTACATTTATGCTTGGTTTTTTATTAATACAAATAACCGGCCATGTTGTCGTTCTTATTGTGTTCGGGTATTGTGCTGAAATGGTCTTATCAGCCATCATGTGTTATTTCTTTGTTAGGTCATTGTTTTGTTTGCTCAGTCAATTGGTTTGAGAAGTTCATATTTCTGCCTGAGTTCAGTTTTGTTTCATTGATCTCTTTTATGAGCTCAGCATTCATTTCTGGTAAATAAGACTTTTGGGCTAAAATTAAACAAATCATTTGTCGATTAGTTCCTGTGACAACTCCTGCTTTTTAACACGGTCCATCAACAAAACAAAACATTGTTTATTATTTGAAGGCACAAGTCTGGTTTCTCAACATTAGCTCAAAAATCCAGCATGTTGCAACGTTTTATACAGGTCGGCCACCTCTACCATCACGTTAGTGCATGCTCTCTGTGCTCCCCAGTCTGTTTCTCAGCTGACAGAGAAATATTCAGAGCCAATGAAAACCTCTGATGCCTACTTCAGAAGAGCGACTCTACAGAAGCAGCTCTTTTCTCGGCTCGCTTCATACTTGCTTTTTATCTTCCCTTTTAATCAATGTTTCCTTCAGGACTTGAGTCCAATGTGTGCCATCATCTGCTCGTACAAAGTCCAGGCCATGGCGGCCATCATGGTTCTCCTCAGGCAGCGAGGAACTGCTCCCCTGAAGAAGCCCTGAAGCCCATGTTCCTTATTGGAGAAGACAAGAAGATCAGTTTTAAGTGAAACTGACATATCAATTATAATGTTTAAATAAAGCAGGAGAAAGGATAGTTACCGAGTGGATATATTTGATGGCCTCTGCTGTCCTTAGGTGGGGATGCACTTGGACGTGTGTTTTGACAACATCAGCAGGCTGCGTGACCAGAGAGGCCAGAACACCAGCCAGAACCCCGCAGCTGAAGTTAGCCAAAGGAGCTGCAGGAGATGAACTGATCTCTTCAGGGGGAACAAAATGTATTTGTTGAATTAAAATAAAGATTACAAGTTCTGTTATGTTTAAAGCAATTACAATTTCTCAAAACCCCCATCAGCCTAAGTGTGAGCTCACCTTGGGGCAGAGAGGCCTTGGTCTGGCTGTAAAACATGACATAGATCCCAGAGAAAGGAACATCTCTGAGAAGAGTGGCCATGAGTCCGGAGAACAGAGCTGCAGGACCTTCGTTCTGACACACACTGCGCAGGGCCCCACTCACACTGACATAGCTGTACCTGCCACACTGGAACAGACACACACAGGTTAGTTTAAAACACAATGAGGTAAATATACACCCCGCATCTATATGAATGAGACCTAAATACAGGGCCATGAATGAAAAGGTTTTCACATTTGGTCATGTTTCACCACATTTCATCCACAAACGTCAATGTATTTTATTGGATTTTATGTGCCAGACAAACACAAAGTAGAGCATAAGTGATATATTGTTTTCAAAGTTTTCACAGAAAAAAAACTGATGTCTATTTGTTTTCAGTTCAGAATCTGCTTTATTGGCCCAGATTGTGTGCTCAAACAAGGAATTTCACTTGCTCTCGCAGCATACAGACATTAAGTATAAGCATGTAAACTTTAGCAGACATAGAACAAAGGATAAAAGGAACAGTGTGTATATGTATGTACAGCCAGTAGTTTTTTATATAAAAGGAAAAGAAAAGTAGGTCGTGCAAAAAACATGCTTTTTTTGTTTCAAAGCAGAGTGGCTGACTGCTCAAGCTGGAAGGTGTTTCTCCGAGGCAATACTGATTCAACCACATTTTGCTGCAGTTGAAGCTTCAGATGTTTGGTGGTACATCTCTGCCAGCTTTGCACATTTATAGTCTAAAACTGTTGCACATGGATGGATGGATTTGGATTAAGGTCTGTACTTTGATTGGGCAATATGATTTGATCTAAAGCAATGGTTCACAGAAACCTCTGTCCTGCATGTTTTATATGTTTTCCTGCTGCCACACACTCGTCTAAACTGACTGGATGATCAACAGGCTTCTGGAGCACTTGATGGCGTATAGCCCAAGCTTTTTAAATTTGACCCAGTTTGAGTCACTGTTTTATATCCTAACCCTACTTTAAAACATCTCCAACGGTCTCCCTGGCCTTTCTGATGTGTTTCTTGGTCTCCATGATGCTGTTTGTTCACTAATGTTCTCCAACAAACTTCCAAGACCTTCACAGAACAGCCGCCTGATAGCTGCTCTGTTTTTATACTGAGATCAAAGTTCAACGAGGGGGACTTTGTTAACTAATCTGGTGACTTCTGAAGGTAATTGGTTACGCTGGATTATATCTGGTGGCATCAAGTTAAAGGGTGTGGGATACAAAAGCAGGAAATTCATGTTGAACACCAAAAATCAATTTCCAAATCCCTATTAAGTGCTACTTTGTGTTGGTCGGAAAAACATGAGACAATATAAAGAAATGTGGGATTGTAATGTAATAAAAGGTGAAAAATTCAAAGAGTGAGTTTACATTTTTATGGAACTGTATCATTAAAAATTGTCTAATTTCTATTACTGATCACATTGCTTAAACGTAGAAGGCACATTTAATCAGCAACTGATTTCAAATGGCCAGGTTCACTGCCTCTTATCATTAACTCTCAGACTTGCAGTGTGTGCCGCATCTCCTCAGCTGTACAAATGTCTTAGTTGAACTGTGTCAGGGAAAGTTGTTCCCAAAAAAACATTTTCATTAAATGTTCGTGCAGTTAAGAGGCAACCACTTATAACTATATTAATATAATTAAAACAGCTACAGCCCCTAAACACTGCTCACCTCAAAACGTGTCTTGATGACAGTTATCGGCAGCATCGCAACACCTGCCACGGTCCGAGCTCCCCCTCCCAGCATCACAGCCTGCCCAGCTCCCGGCATTTTATCCTGAAAGAAGTGCTGCTTCAGGGAGTAATAGCAGCTGAAGTAGATTCCCACTCCTGGGATGGTTCGGACAAAAGACTAGAGCAGCAGACGGAGAGGGGCTTGAGCACATTTTTAGACATCATCTACCCTATGTGACTTTCTAAACAAAGCAGACTTCTAATAAAGACAAATACTTTGGCTTCAAACAGAGACATGCATACCGGGCAAACACCCTTCCACAGGCCCAGCAGCCGCTCTGTCCGCACCACACCGAGGAGCACCGACATCATTCCGACTCGGCCTGACCTGTAAAAGGGACAATCAGATAAGCAAGATAAGTAGAAACTGCTGAACAATGCCTTTATTTGTGATTAAGGGTTAAGCTGAGGTAAAACAATTGTAAGTCAATAAACCAATAAAGTCACCCAGGCTGCATGCCACTCTGCAAGGTCTGCAGGCGGGTCTTGACCAGGTCAAGAGGCTGGAAGAGCAGGGTGGAGCAGGTCCCACTGAAGGAGCCACACATGAAGGCTTTGATAGCTGGGTGAACCTGACAAAATAAAAGCAGGAAGATTAAACTATTTGCAATGTCTGCATTTTATTAGCATTCAGAGTAATTTAGAAAATACTTAATGGATCCTTTTGTCAGAAGAACAAAAAGTAGGAACTTATTAATAGCGATGGGTGCAAAAGCTGTAAAACTCACCAGTGACAGTTCCATACTGCTTGGAAATAAAAACCTTTTTTACCCCGTCTCTGCTGTCTAGAACACCTAAACGGAGGAGCAGAGGTTACAACTGAGAGCCCGTCCCTGCAAAGGATGAAGGGTGAAGTCTGAATGAGATCATGTGCAGCCGCTTATATACAGGACGGTCATCTGACCAACACCGTGTTTCCCATCTGTGACCACCCCAACACACTGCTATTTATTAACCAACTAAAAGATCATCATGATAGTCAATAGCATGAATCCAGGTCATGGCTGCAAGCTTTCTATCGAGCTGCCTGAGTGCCACAATTCAACAAATAAATCATTGGTCATAGAAATATTTATATTTTAGATGGCTTATGCAAACTGCAATAAACACTAGTGTCAGGAATACTTGATTGTGATATTACTGTGATGACGTATCAATTACATTTAACCCCCATTTCCCCAACTCCTTTCCTTCTTTCTTTTCCACCATATAAAAGTAGACATCCAGTGTGAGCATTAAGGGAAGCAAACAGACCGAACATATTATTGGCATGCAGAATTTGATATTCATGAAATTATTACATTTAATAACCTTGTCTAAATAACACTGTGCTAAAATAATTACACAAGCATTTAACATTTGAATTAATAATGTCCAAATGCAATTGATTAAGCGATGTATTTATTGAATTGTCGCACTGTTTGCTTTCTTCATGAAGCAGAACAATTTATGCACAACGAACGCGCATTTCCATATTTGAAATGTTGCCAGAGAGTAATGGCCACAATTAAATAGTTTTGCTACTCTTATTGAAAAAATATAAAAAACACAGTCAATAACGCTCAAGATTTGTGACAGTTCACGCTATATTTATGAATGCTACATTTTCCTCACCTTCTTTTGGTTGAAATATCTGGAAATCCTCCAACAGTGGACTTTTCTCCCAGTGTGGGCTCCAGAAAACTCAGGCAGGCTAAAGTTTCGGCATAAAATGCCTCCTACCGCCTACAGCACAACACCCTCACAGGAGGAAAAAGTAAAGTTGTTGTTGAGGTTGTAAATAGGCCACGCCCATCACCAAGGAGGCTGCTACGTGGTTGGTTTAAAAAGAAACATTTCTGTGTGACGAAAAATATTGGACAATTCTGATTGCGTTGATAAATTAAGACAGGTTTTAGCAATGAAAAAGGACACTTGGTTTATTTTTTACTTGTGTCCATAGGAGAACACGTTCTGCTGTGCGACCGGTTCTGACCTGTTTGTACCTACGTCAGCGTTTGTGAAAAAACATTACTGCCATCTGCTGGTGATGACATTACGTACCGTGAGTTGCAAAAGTCTTCATGAATCCTTGACGTTTTCACATTTACCCACGAACTTCAGGGCGATGGCAATTTATTTGTATTATACATATTTCAGCAACAAGACTATTCAAATTGCTTTAGATTAGAAACATTAGAAAGAAAAAAAATCATTAAAAGTTCATTGAAGTGACAAAGGAAAGAAAGTTGGACTAAAGACTTAATGTTTCAGTTAATAGTTTAAATAGAACAGTCAAAGACCTTTCTTTTTAACTATAATTTCATAAAACTCAGGGATTCAACATTTTTGCAGTTTTCTGAAAGTTTGTTCCAGATTAGTGGAGCATAAGAACTGAATGCTGCTTCTCCATGCTTGGTTCTGATTCTGAGGTTGCAGAGTAGATTGCAACCAGAAGACCTCAGTGGTCCGATACAACAAATCTTATTTTGTATTTAGTGCCGAGCCATTCAGTGGCTTTTAAACTAACAAAAGTATTTTAAAGTCTGGGGTGATGTGCTCTACTTTCTAAGTTCTAGTGAGGGTGAGGGCAGCAGCGTTCTGGATCAGCTGCAGCTGTCTGATTGACTTACAGGCAGACCTGTGAAGACACTATTCCAGTAATCAATTCGACTTAAGATAAACACATGGATGAGTTCTTAAAGATCCTGCTGGGACATTATTCCTTTAGTCCTGGAAATGTTATTCAGGGGATAGAAGGCAGACTCAGTGGTTTCTAGCTGTAGTAACTGAAGACTCTTGAGTACTTTTGGTCCAAAAATTATTACCTCAGCTTTGGTTTAATTGAAGAAAATCATAGCATATCCACACTTGGATTTGATGTATGTATGTCGCCAATGAATAGGTTCATCGTCTTCTGGGGACATTGTAATGTAGAGCTGCGTGTCATCTACGTTGTAATGGTAACTTGTTTTAACCTGAGCTAGTGGGAGCATCTAGATATTAAACAGAAGGGGCCCCCAGAGGGAACTTTGGGGAACCCCGAATGTGAATTTGTCAAGTCCGATGTAAAGTTACATATACAGGTCCTTCTCAAAATATTAGCATATTGTGATAAAGTTCATTATTTTCCATTATGTCATGATGAAAATTTAACATTCATATATTTTAGATTCATTGCACAATAACTGAAATATTTCAGGTCTTTTATTGTCTTAATACGGATGATTTTGGCATACAGCTCATGAAAACCCAAAATTCCTATCTCACAAAATTAGCATATTTCATCCGACCAATAAAAGAAAAGTGTTTTTAATACAAAAAACGTCAACCTTCAAATAATCATGTACAGTTATGCACTCAATACTTGGTCGGGAATCCTTTTGCAGAAATGACTGCTTCAATGCGGCGTGGCATGGAGGCAATCAGCCTGTGGCACTGCTGAGGTCTTATGGAGGCCCAGGATGCTTCGATAGCGGCCTTTAGCTCATCCAGAGTGTTGGGTCTTGAGTCTCTCAACGTTCTCTTCACAATATCCCACAGATTCTCTATGGGGTTCAGGTCAGGAGAGTTGGTAGGCCAATTGAGCACAGTGATACCATGGTCAGTAAACCATTTACCAGTGGTTTTGGCACTGTGAGCAGGTGCCAGGTCGTGCTGAAAAATGAAATATTCATCTCCATAAAGCTTTTCAGCAGATGGAAGCATGAAGTGCTCCAAAATCTCCTGATAGCTAGCTGCATTGACCCTGCCCTTGATAAAACACAGTGGACCAACACCAGCAGCTGACACAGCACCCCAGACCATCACTGACTGTGGGTACTTGACACTGGACTTCTGGCATTTTGGCATTTCCTTCTCCCCAGTCTTCCTCCAGACTCTGGCACCTTGATTTCCGAATGACATGCAGAATTTGCTTTCATCCGAAAAAAGTACTTTGGACCACTGAGCAACAGTCCAGTGCTGCTTCTCTGTAGCCCAGGTCAGGCGCTTCTGCCGCTGTTTCTGGTTCAAAAGTGGCTTGACCTGGGGAATGCGGCACCTGTAGCCCATTTCCTGCACACGCCTGTGCACGGTGGCTCTGGATGTTTCTACTCCAGACTCAGTCCACTGCTTCCGCAGGTCCAACAAGGTCTGGAATCGACCCTTCTCCACAATCTTCCTCAGGGTCCGGTCACCTCTTCTCGTTGTGCAGCGTTTTCTGCCACACTTTTTCCTTCCCACAGACTTCCCACTGAGGTGCCTTGATACAGCACTCTGGGAACAGCCTATTCGTTCAGAAATTTCTTTCTGTGTCTTACCCTCTTGCTTGAGGGTGTCAATAGTGGCCTTCTGGACAGCAGTCAGGTCGGCAGTCTTACCCATGATTGGGGTTTTGAGTGATGAACCAGGCTGGGAGTTTTAAAGGCCTCAGGAATCTTTTGCAGGTGTTTAGAGTTAACTCGTTGATTCAAATGATTAGGTTCATAGCTCGTTTAGAGACCCTTTTAATGATATGCTAATTTTGTGAGATAGGAATTTTGGGTTTTCATGAGCTGTATGCCAAAATCATCCGTATTAAGACAATAAAAGACAGTGTGCATTTTTATTCTTACCCCACTGAGCTAATACTTTGCGAAATCACCTTTTGTTGTAATTCGTTGTCTTTTGGGATCTCTACCAGCTTTACACATATAGTTCAAAATGGTTGCCCATCTGATAGATGAATGCCGTTAAATTTTGTTGTAGCCTTAGCTGCATTAGTTTAAGATTGTTGTTCTGCTGGACATCTGTGCAGCATCTGAGGGTTTGTTTTCTTCCCAGAATCGCCTTATATTTAGCTCCATCCATCTACCCATGAAATCTGACCAGCTGCTGCTGAAGTATGTTGCCACTACCTCGCATCTCTATGGGGATGAGTTTCACAATAATTCTCTACGTATTGGAGGGTCCATCATAAAAGCCCAACAGAGTACATCAGAGTTGCCATAATGTGATAAAAATGGAGAAATTAGAGGGGCATGAATAATTTTGCAAGGCACTGACTGAAAGGAACCAAAATTTCAACTTTAAACTAGACCTCCTCTACAAGCCCTGTATTAGGATTAATGGTGGAAATGAACATAAAACAAACTGGACTACAGAGAAAAGAAAAACAGGACCAGATGGCAGTTTAGAAAGCATCTTTATTTGCAATATCATGTTTGACCACGATTCCATGCCAGAGTTGCAGACAAACGTTACAAAATAACTGGTGCACATTGTTTCCTTTCTTTCTTTCTCTTGGCTTGCCTTTGTTTATTATGAAGTATGAAATACATGATCTTTTGAATTATGAGCCATTATTTGGAAATAACAGATTCCTCTCACTTTCCAGCAGTGTGAGCCAAAAGGTGACCCTGTTCACAGTCTGTGAGGGGTACACATCGTCCTGTCACCAACAGCTGAGATCTCCACCAGACCACATACAAACACCATAGTATAGTGTACAACTTTTCCAGTGATGAAGAATGTCCCTCCCTCCTGAATCTGCCTTTGGTTCAATTATTCAGTTACCTGTCTTAAAAAGCAGTGCCCTAAGAATACAGTGTGCGCTGCAAGTCAATAAAAAGCTACCCAACCATTTATACTTCACCCTGAACATAAAAAAACAACATTGATGGCAAGAAAAAAAAAAAAGTCAATGTATGTCCAGAAACAACAAAACTAAAGCCATGTTCCCTGGCAAGTAGGTGTCAGTTGTATTGAAGGCTTTTATAGTGTGTGTTGGCAGTGTGTGCGCACTCACTAAATAAGCATGTGTACGGTCATTCAAAGACTTGAACGTTTCATCTTTACCGTTTCAGTGAAATCCACAATTGCAGTGGTATGCCGTTTAGGTTAATAACTTTTCTTCCATTTCAGTGCAAATTAAGAAATTTCAGCGCACCAATTAAACACATTCAGTATATCTCCGATTGATGAAATACGCCTTCAGCTTTGTGTTTCTACAAGAAGCGTGAACAAAATAGGCCAAAAACATTGTAACGAGTGCTAATTGCAGCTAGGTCTGTAGAGTACGTTTCAGGATTTTGTATAAGTCTTATAAACCGTGAAGAAGAGAAATTGAGCATAATACACATGAAGCGGTTCCATTCTTTACCATAATAAAAAAATGTCTGAATAAAATACACTTCTAGTTGATATTCCTTTGGTCCCATTCCAGTAATTGTCTTCATTTATTTATGTATCCTTTTCCCCCCTCAATTAGAAAAATAAATCCTAAATCAGGACTATTACAAGTCAAAATTTTCCTTATAAAAATAGTTTTACTTTTCCCAGAGAATGAAAAAGGAAGCGATGAAAGAACTTGGCCTAAAAAGAGAAATTTGAGCGCAAGTCAGAATGGCGATTGTCTGCGTTTACTGGCTTATTTATACGAGTAGCCGTGCTTATGGATGCATAGTTTGATGCTGTTCAAATAGACAGTCGCAGGACTGAACTGAATTCCTGCCTTTAATCTGGACATGTTTTTTTTCCATCTTACAGTAATGGATGCTCTTTTGTATTTGGGTCCTTCTGGTTAGGATTCAGCTCTGAAGAGGTGAGTGGCGTGGTCTGTTCAAGCTTGGGGCTCTGGGGCCTCAGCCTTGGGCTCACTTTCTTCGTCACTTTCGACACCGCTGCGAGGGACAGTGCGGCGTACGGTGAATGGGAGGTCACCACGCCTAAAATAGGAAGGTTAGAAAGCGGTTAGGAAAATCCAATGACAGTCTTTAACCTTGTAAGAACATTTGATCTAGTTTATGGTGAAACTTGCAACAGACATCTATTGTTTTTTAACATGATGGCATTAAAAGCCTTTTGTGTCTTTATGGTCACTCTTTCTACCTGAGCTTGCTCTTGAGGGAGACAACTTCACGGTTCATGGCATCTGCAGACTCTGTGGCATCCTCCAGCTCCCTCTGGAGTTTCCTTCGGTTGGCGTTGGCTCTCTGGGCCTCCTCCTCTGCCTCCTCTAGCTGACGCTTCAGTTGCTTCATACGGGAGTTCAACTTATCGGCCTGGAATATCAAATGAACTCAGATGAGGTTAAAAGCTGATCTTCCGTATATGTGTGATTGAATTCAAGGGAGGGTAAACCAAGATTTTCTGAAAAGCTTTTGGTAAATGTGTTTTTGGGAATCTGGGGAGTAGAAATGTTGCACTTTAAACTGACCTGGTCCTTCTGCTGCTCTGCATTGCGCCTTTCATCATCCACCTGCAGGATAACTTCCTTCAGTTTCTTCTCAGTGCGTCTTACTAGTTTGGTGGCAGTCAGTCTCTCCCTGAGGAAAACAATTATTAGTCAGTTTTAAGTTTGTTGCCTAATCTAATAAGCTGGTAAAATGGGATTTTTAAGAATAAATTACCAAGTAAAGCTGCACAGAGAAATTAGCTGGTGCCCCCTTTTTATATTTGAGCAGCAGTCAACTAATCAGAAACTACAAATCTGATCTCTTTCTGATTAGTGACTGAACCACACCTAAGCTCTACCAAATCTCACTAGCAACACTCTTCAGTGTGGAAGCTATTACCGAATGAAAAAGAGTCTAAGTTAACTACAAGGTGTTTAAAAAGAAGTAGAAGACGCACCTAAGGTGTAAGAAACGTCTCGAAAGGAAACTGCTTCCTACAGAGGCGCATTGGCTGTTCATTCATGCTGCCACAACAAGGAGTTTAACCTTACATAACAAAAGGCGAAATATTTTACAGCAAAGTTGATCTGTTTTATCCTCTTGAAGAGCCCGAGTCCATCTGTTACAAAGCTTGCTGGGCTGGGATAGGAATTGTTGGCGGTTTCCTGGTCTAAACATCTACTAACTCTATAGCGTATAAAGAGAGACTGATGTTACCAGTGCTAACAGCACTAGTTTTACTTATTGCTCACTGCAGAGCTGTGTAACCAAGACTGCCCTCTACCACAAATGAAAAAAAAAAAACACTATTTAACACTAACCATAGCTTTTTCCCCCTCCAATATTAATGGTAATGAGTTACAATACATCTTGTACAGTCTATATGCCGTTACTCTTTTTAGCTGTATGATTTTATTGAATTTAAGATTTCTAGAGATTCAGAGTTCAGCAACATTATGTTGGTATAAAGAGGTTTATTTTTGTTTTACTGTAAACTTTTATTGTTCAGTTGAATATTTCATTTATCCAGGATATAGAAAATGTTGTAGTTCTTAAAGAGAACTCTGAATCTGCAGGTCAAAGCTTTACATAATCAAACTCTGCCATAAAATCTCTCATATCTTTGTTACTAAGTTATTACTACTTTTTGAAAAATTCAATTTCTGTCCAGCATTGCCATGTTTAAATTTCTTACCTGGATTCAATGTCCAGCTGTTCCTCCAGCTGAGCGATCTTTGCTTCCAGGGCAGTCATGTTGGCCTTGTACTTGGACTTAATGGTTCCCTCAAGCTCCTGGAGTTTCAGTTTCAGCTCCTTGTTCTGACGCTCCAACTGGCTGCGAGCCCCTTCGACACGCTGAGAGATGCTGCGCTCTGCAGTCAGCTCAACGTTTATCTGGTCAGTCTAATAATCAAACAAATCCATCCATAAATTTCTAATATTTTCATTCAAAAAACTACCACAGCTTTTGTAATGACTATTGGATCCAGTTAAAATGAAATCTGGTTATGAAACGTAAGCCAACAAACCTGCAGCATTGCCTTCTTCAGCCTGTCATTGATCAGCTCGGTGTTGCACTGTTCCTCCTCCAGCTCCTCCTCCAGCTGAGCAATACGAGCCTCCAGTCGTCTCCTCTCTTCTGCAGCCTGAGCACTGAGGGTTGAACAAAGAGGAGAGGTTCATAACCGCCAGCTCCAAAAACAAGATGTACCATATGGTCCTTTTGACAGAAGTCCTACTTCTTGGCAGCCTGGTTGTTGATTTCATCCTGCAGTTCGTCTCTCTCCTGCTGGGCCTGTCTCTTCACTCTCTCTGCAGCTGCCAGCTCCTGAATGTTGAAAGATGAAATGAGAAATGATGTCAGCAATAATCAAAAAGTAAGCGGCAAGTTGAACTTTAGTGTGGAAACAGACTTCCTGCATTTGGATCATATCAGCCTCCATGCCCTTCAGCTTCTTCTCAGTCTCCTTGCTCTGGGTTAGGATTTCATCTCTGGACATGCGAGTGTCCTCCAACTCTCGGATGAGATCCTTCATCTGAGCCTGAGAACAGAAACGTGTGTAAATTGAGGTGCAGGAAACAGATTTTTAGTACCGTATTTTCTGCACTATAAGGCGCACCGGATTATAAGGCGCATAGAATAGAAGCTACTGCAGTCAAACGTTTGACTGGGGTTGCGTTATGCATCCACTAGATGGAGCTGTGCTAAAGAGAATGTCAACAAAACAGTCAGATAAGTCAGTCAGTCAAACTTTATTAATACACTACAAATCAGCGTTCTGATAACTCCATTCACTCTCGTGGTAAGGTCTCCTCTACATAGAAATCTATTGAATAGAGCCAACCGCACGTTAGGAATGCATTGGAGTCTATGAAGTTGTTGATGAGATTCGGGGTTCTTTTTAATGACTTTGCAGCACGTAAAAACACAGGGCTTACAGACTCATACATCGCTGCTCCGGTCGCCGTCTCTACCCACCCCACACACACAATAATACCGACGTCACTCCTTCACTCTTGATTCTCAGCTACGGCAGCACACAGCGCCACCTCTGTTCGGAGGAGTAATGTCAACATCTTCCATACACACACACGAAACATACACCCCACACACTGAGCTTCTAATCACATATAGTTCAGGCAATTCCTGCAACAGTACATTCAAACGTTATACACACACAAGTGGTGTTGGACTAGGAGTAAGCACAGTACAGGTGTTTACCGCTATTACTTCGGCGACGCCCCTGACTACGGTAGCCGTAATGCTGCAAGCGGTGCGACTTTGTAGTTTACCAGTCGTACTGAAACATTTTGACAGAGCGCCGTGTACAACCAGTATGGATCAACCAATTAACCAATTGATCCATATATAAGGCGCTCCGGATTACAAGGCGCACTGTCATTTTTTGAAAAAATTAAAGGTTTTTAAGTGCGCCTTATAGTGCGGAAAATATGGTACTTTAAGACTTAGCTGAACCACTGTGCAAAAAAACACTTGTGTTGTGCTCACCTGAAGTTTCTTCAGCTGCTTCAGGGCCTCGTCACGGTTCTTGTTGGCCATGTCGATGGCTGCCTCCAGCTCCTTCAGGTCCAGCTCCAGCTTCTTGCGTGCAGCTACAGCTGCCGAGCGCTGCTTCCTCTCGTCTTCCAGCTCCATCTCCATCTCACGCACCTACAGGATTCACACCCACTGATTTTACATCCAAGAAGTATTCAACTACCTACCTGTAACCAGTATTAAAATCTGAATGTATACTGCCTTGCAAATGTATTCACACCCCTTGAACTGTGTTCATATTTGGTCATGTTACTATCAACTTTTCCCCAACCTGTCTGTTCTGGTCTTTGCAGTGACTAATTTACTAATGTTCTCCAACAAGCCTCAGACCTTTACAGAACAGCTGGACTCATAACTTTTAGTTTAAATCCTAAACTGGATGTAGGGTCCATTTACCATGTAGGTGACTTCTGAAGGAAGCTCGTTGGACTGGATTTTTTTTTTTAGGGGTATCAGAGTAAGGGGGACCAAACAAACATGCATGCTACACCTTTCAGATTTCTACTTGTAAATAAATTTTATAATAATGTCTCTTGGTCAATCACAGATGATTTCTAAGATACAGTGAGGTTTGTGGTTATAATGTGATAAAAATGTTCAGGGGTATCAATACTTTAGCAAGGTACTGTAACCCAGCTATCAACAGACCTGTTTAACCAGTGCTCTCTTCTTCTCCTCTCCCATCTCATCACGTCCTGCCAGGTCCCTCTCGTACTGTGCCTTCATGGCCTGCATGTTGACTTCCAGACGCAGCTTGGCGTCCTCTGTGGCCTGCAGCTCGTCCTCCAGCTCCTCCAGCTGAGTCTTCATCTCCTCTAGCTGCTGCTCCATAGCACGTTTACCCTTCTCCAGTTCATGAACCTGCAAAGCACGAAAGGAAGATCAAGAATAAAAAGGTGAAGTTGGATATCACAGGAAGAAATTCCCCAGTAAAACTGCCTCTTCTTAAAACTTACATTCTTGCCCACATCATCCTTAGACGACACCAGATCTTCCATTTCAGCCCGCAGCAGCTTGTTGTTGCGGTCCAGTTCCTCCTTAACGTCCATCAGCGATTCCAGCTCACGGGTCAGAGCCAGCGCCCGGGTCTCCTTTTCTCGTGCCTCAGCTTCAGCTCGGTCACGCTCCTCTGCATAGCGGGCGGAGATATTTTTCTCCTCTGCAAGCATCTATAAACGCAAGCCAAAACCGATGTTTACGGCTTAAATATTTAAGAAAATACAGTAATATAATCTCAGTGTTTATTAACCTGGTCAAACTTCTTCTGCTTCTTCTCCAAGTTGGAGACAATCTGCCGAAGGTGGTCTTGGTCCACTAGCAGGTCGTCCAACTCCTGCTGAAGACGTGTCTTTGTTTTGTCCAACTTATCATAAGCGGCACATTTCTCCTCCAGCCGCTGGTTGGTGCTTTCCAAGTCCCTCTGAAATCTCTTCTTCCCCTCTTCAGCAGACTCCAGAGACCCTGCATCCTGCTCCACCTTTTTCTTCATGTCAGCAAGCTGTAGGGGAAATGAAACGGGCATTGCAGAAACGATCATTTGTCACAGTTACAAGTGATTGAAGTGATTGAATAAAATGCTCATCAGAAAATGAAGCTACTAATTGGTTCTCTGCTGTCCTGCAGAAACATTCCTGGAGGAAATGCTTTGATGCATCTTACCTGAGCCTGCACCGCCTGAAGCTGCTTCTCGACATTCCTCTTGGCTTCCTCCTCTTCCTCCAGCTGCTCTTTAAGGTTGTTCTGTTCATCCTCCAGCTGGCGCAGACGTGTGTTGAGAGACAGTTTCTGACGCGTCTCTTCTTGGAGGAGTTCCTGTGGCACAATTAGAAACTTTGATGTAACAAACAACTGCTTCTATTATGGACAATAGAAGTTTATAGAAGGTTTGACCTCCCCCCAAAAAAAAAAAAAACACCTTAAAAGCTCCATCATGACAAAAAGGTGGGTCCCTCAGAAAAAGCATGTTAATTATTTTAATATTTATATAAAATATAATAAATTTTGAGTGTTGTGCATGCTGTGGAAGAGGTGTGGTAGGAATTGATTTTAATTTCCATTATTTTGAATGAAGAAACGTGTTTCCATACCGAAATAAAATACAGGCAGCCTGTTCAAACAAATTAAATTTGTATTTAGAGGTTTCATGGTAGTAGCTGGAAATCTCCCATTACAGACACACAATGTTACCAAAAACATTTCAATTGTGGGTGAAATATAAACACATTCTAGCTCACAGATTACGGCACATTCTGTGGGGTGCACAGGAGTCACCATATCAACACTACTGTGCAGATGTTTTCACCAGAACTTAATGTTTATCATCATTATGGTCATCTGTATTGGAAAAGACGGCTGTAAGGATATTCCATAAAACCAGTTATGCAGAATAATAATCAAGTATTGATAAAATGATTAACGTTCATGGCTCTAGTTCAGTTACCAACTGCCAAATAATGTGTTTAGCCATCAAGAGCCATGATGATATTCAAAAACAGTTTCTTATAAGAAAGAACATACAATTTAAGGGCGAAATTTTAAATGTTAAAAATCCTGGTGTTCGAATAACACTAAAAACGTTCTGCACATCTGTTAGTAAAGTTGAGCTGTGGAACTTTAACATGACTTCAGTTCAAACGTTAAGCACCAACTAATTTAAAATGTACAAAAATATGTTTTCTGTAGGGTACAAGGAGGAAGAATGGCATTGATTGGGTTTCCCAATCCACTATATACACATTATGAATGTATATGCATTAATGTATGCATCTATGTGTATTTCTGTAAATACTTTGATTGTGGTTAAATAGATGTAATGCATTATAAAGAAGGGCTTGGGACAGGAAATAAATAGGAAGTGGTGTCTTTTAAGTAGTGGAGAAGGGATGGGACTAAAATAGCTTACGCGTTTAAATATAAATATGTATTTATTTTTATTAATTTTTTTAAATAGAAGTATTATTTTGTCGATATTATATTAACGTGTGTAAAACAAGTCCTTATCATCAAGGACTAATCTGTAGGTCCTGTAACAGTGTGTAGATAATGGCTTATAACACTACTTTTAGCAGATGGTGGCGTCAGCTCTGTAACTACAGCTGCATAACATTTGTACCCTGGCTCTGCTAGGTTATACCTGGGCATCCTGCAGCTGGGACTCCACAGAGGAGAAATCTTTATTCGCCTTTATGGATTTGCCCTCAGCCTCAGTCAACAGGCCGTTAACGTTCTCCAGCTCAGCCTGTGGATAAATGATAAGAAACGACAAGCTTTAGTTTGTCGAAGTATGTTTTCATACGTTCATTTCAGCAATGATCACTGCTTAACTACAGGGGTTAAATCATTTGGAAGGTGTGAGAATATCTAGCATATGAAACCATACCTGCACTTTAGCCAGTTTCTCAGACAGTTCCACCCTCTGACGATCTGCCTCTGAGTATTTGGCTTGCAGCTCCTGCGACAGCCCTTCAGCCTTCTTCCTGCGGTGTTCAGAGTCACCCTTACCCTGCATCAGCGTCTGAAGCTCAATAATCAGCTCGTTCTTCTCTGACTCCAGGGCTTGTTTAGCCTTCTCCACTGACACTTTGTTCTGCGCAAAATGACAAACTGTCAGTGCTCGTTTCTGAGAAGATGCATATGGAAAAAGAAAACAGAATGTGTTGAGGGTACCCTTTTAGCTTGCTCCAGCTGCTCATTAAGTTCATCGAAGGCCTGGCTGTGTTTCTGCCTCATCTCAACCAGCTGCTGTTCATGGACTTTGGCATCTTCCTCCAGACTCTTCTTAAGCTGAGTCACCTCCGTCTCACGTTTGGTCCTATAAGAGCACAGCAGAGGTGAATGTGCTTGGGAGAAGATAAACACCTTGAACAGAAGTTATTAGGAGCCACTGTGCATGGCTTGAGGAGCCACAGGTTGTATGCACCCGCTCAAGACAAATTATCCTACCTGAGTTCTTGCATAGCAGCCGTAGAGTCCAGGGTGTCCTCAAGCTCTGTCTTCAAGGCCTCCAGCTCTTCTCCCAGATCCCTGCGATGTTTCTCAGCCTTCACACGGGCCTGCTTCTCCAGCTCTAAGTCCTCTTGTAGTTCAGAAAGCTGAGCCTCCAGCTCTCTAATCTTTTTCTGAGCCATGTTCTTCTGTGCAGCCTCCTCCTCAATTCTTAAAGGAGGGAAATATAATACAATTTCAGTAAATTGAGCAACAACCCATGAGTTATGTCCAGAACCAATGTTGTGAGCTAAACAGACCTGGCCAAGGCAGCCTGGAGCTCCTCCTCCTTCTTGGCCAGCTGTGCACGGAGCTCAGCAATCTGAGCCTGGAGCTCAGCGATTTGGTCGTGTGTCTCAGTGAAGTCGCCCTCCAGTTTGCGTCTGTTTTTCTCCAGCTCCTGACGCATCTTCTCCTCCCTGCGCAGGCGATCTAAAACAGGATGAATATTTAGCAAATAGAGAGGTGACAGTCAAGTGTTAGAGGTTAGAAGTCACAGCACCTCGCCATTCTAAATGTTTCTATGAGTTTTCTTTCCTACCCTCCAGGTCTGTGATCATCGCCTCGTGTTTCGTCTTGAGTTTCTGTAAACTCTTCGATTTCTCCTCCTCCTCTGCCAAGTTGGTGGTGAATTCAGAGATCCTCTCCTCCATCAACTTTTTCTCCTGGATGGCGAAAAATATGTCAGTGAAATTGTCAAGTGAAAAAAACAAACAAAAAGCACAGCTAACACTAACTGTAACACACTGACTAAATACAACCATAAATTACAAGACATTTTATTTGGATTTGTTTAATTAACCGACACAAAGCAGCTCATATTTATAGGAGGGAAGGGAAATGATTCATTGTTTTCAGGTTTGACTGGGCCACCAACATGCTTTGATCTACTGCCAGCATCATGTTTTCCCCATGGTGACCGTGGGCTCAGGGGGGTGTTAGTTTAGAGGGATCGCCATGTTTTGATAGGTTTGTATTTGTGCTGTACTGATGGACTGAACAGAACTTGGCTCGATGTTCAGTAACTGAAATATTGTTCGACAGCCAAACCCAGATTTAAAATTCTCCAGAACCCTGACCTGTCTGCTGGACGTTTCCATATTTTCATGATCCTGTTTGTTCTCTAACAAACCTTGACAGAACAGCTGGATTCAAACAGAAAAACTTCAATTACTAGTTAAAATCTGTTGCACTGGATTGTATTTAGGGGTAACAGAGTAAAAATGTATTTTTCCCTCCACTTCCCATATGGGCTAGGTTGTGCTGGTCTATCACATTAAAGTTTGAGGTTGTTACGAGAAATTATGAAAGTTCTGTAAATCTCAACCTTGAGTAGTTTGTTGTTCTGGTCATCTAGAACCATGACGTCTTCTTCAATCTTCTTCATTTTGGCTTCCAAAGTGACCTTCTCCAACTGGAGCTTCTGTCTGGCTGCCTCTTCTTCATCCAGCTGCTGCTCCAAATCCTGAGTGCACATTAATGGCAGAATGTTTGGTTAGGCAAATCAAACCATGGAGGTGTGTGATGCAGTTATAGAGGCTCATATTTAGTTCTCAGTCTTTTCTTACAGAAATATTTTGCTGCATCTTCTTCTTCTCAGTGGTCAAATGAGAAGCGCGCTCTTCCTCCTCCTCTACACGCGCCTCTAGGTCATGGAGGATCTCCTCTAGCTCCTGCTTTTTGGCAGCCAGACGGGCTCTCATCTCCTCGGCCTCGGCACAGAGCTCCGTTTCTGCCTGGAGCTGTTCCTGCAGGGCCATCTTCTCAGCACTCAGCTACAAGCACAGTTAATCAATGAGCGTATGGATGGTTAACCTTCATCAAAAGTAAACAGTTGGGCCGTTATATAAAATACAATTTTATCCTCATAAATTCTACCTGTTGATGTTTTTCCTCCATTTCCTGGAGTTGCTGCTCAGCCTGAAGGTGCCTCTCCTTCACCTTATGCAGCTCCTCATCCTTGGCCTGCATCTCCTCCTCCTGCCTGCTGACTTGAAGCAGTGGCTTGACCTAAAAATGTGTAAATAAGGGACAGTGAGAAAAGCTAAACCAACACCAAAGCTTAGTCAATAAAACGCTACTTTGATGAGGAGGTATACCTTAGTGAAGAGTCTCCACCACTGCCAGTTCCTCAGTTTAAGATAAGCAGCACAGTTCCTCTGAAGCACCTTCATGGCTGTCAGCTGCTGTTGTCTCTTTGCAAAAGCCCTGCGATACGTCACCCAGAGACTCAAATTAACACTCTACAATCACTAAACATGAATAACCATTACAAACCATCTCTCAGAGGTTTTACAATCACTCATTGGCCTAATTCTCAAACTGCTTTTAATGATGGATTTGTGCCATTCTTTTTCCAGGTGGAAAACTCAACAAATTCTGAAAACAGGAATCAGGTGAAAACCACTAGGTACAGGCTCAAATAAATACATCCAGCCTCAGCAATATTTGGATTAATCTAATTTACAGGGAAGCAATTTACAACAAAATTGTTAAAAGTTCATTTAAAGCAGTTTTCAATGTTTTCAAATGAGATGAAGTCAGGGCCATTACTGAAGCTTAATGTTAGGCCGCTTTATGATCACTCATCTAAAAACACCCAACTGTGTCAAAGATTTAACAATTTTACCCAAAGTGTAAGGTAAATGGAGACAACTGTTCTGAAGACGTAGGATCACAAGAAGCGTGTTTGGAGGCGTTAAAGCAATACTTTTAAACCCTACACTGGTTTACCAACTGCCAAGCATGGTGGTGGCAGCATCAGGCTGTGGGTCTGTTTCATTGCTAATATTTGACTCTTAAAAGCTGGTTTTGAAATGGATAAAATAGACCAACATTAAGCTTCTAAAAGAATATCAACATCAACCCTACTGAAAATGTATAGGTTAAGCTTAAAGTGGGGGTCCAGATTGTTTAAATGAGTGCTACGATTTCTGAAGTCAAGGTTGGCCAAATATTTAACCAGATTTACTTAAGCTATATATGATTTTAGCCGTGGGTGGATTGGATGAAATCCATAATATATTCACCTTCAACCCCTGATATTTGTTTTTAGGTCATCTGTATGTTATATTATTTTACCCTGCAAGGACAACTGTTCAAATGAATCATTAAAGGCACATAGTTTATATGGCATCCATGCTCTTGATGAGTGTCCGTGAAGTTGCTGTGTTCACTCAGCGACAACATAAGCCACAGAAAAGCATTCTGATATCAACAGAGTCTCTTCTCTTACTTGCGAGCCACGTAGCCTCTGCACCAGGCCTGGAAACTGATGATGATGTCTGTGATCTTCATGTCCCTCTCCTCCTCTAGGTGAGCAAGGACTCCTGCCCTGAAGAAAACTTTACTCTGTCCAATGCGGAACAGGTTGGGATCCAGCTCCAGAGACCGGATCTGATATTAAAAAGAAAACGGTTGCACAGTCAACATGGCAGAGGAAAGGGGGATTGTGGAGGCAAGCTGTAAGTCTACAAGCACTCCTACCATGAGGACACAGGCCTGCTTCCCATCCATGAAACCTTTGGGGATGGCATTTGGAGTTAGGATTTCATACCTGATAGAAAAAGACAAATTTATTGATCATTCTGATCACCTCCCACCTGCACCAATAAAAACAAAGTGGATACTTCTCCCTTACCTCTGTCTGAACTCCTGGAAGACAATGCGGTTGGGGAAGCCCTGTCTACAGATACGGATCCCCTCTAGCACACCGTTGCACCTAAGCTGGTCTAGAACCAGGTGGGGGTCCAGCTTTCCAGCCTGGAAACATGGAAAAATGCAGGTCACTTAAATCTCGAGGTGACAGAACCTTCTCTGTGGATGACTCAGACTCAGTCTGGGCTAGATGTCTAAATGAATATCATCTACATGTGAGAAATCTTTGAAAAGGGTATGTTTAAAATCAATTTCCATGCTAGAAGATCATGAAAACATTTCGGTAATAAATCCTGAGTAATGTTTGTATAATCCACGCATGAAAATAATGAAAACAAACAAAAGCAGATGCCATTGCTTCCAATACCTTTTTCTCATGGTTGGGGATAATGCAGCGAACAAAGTTGGGGTTCGTGTTCCTCAGTGTGGCCATGAGCTTGGACAGCTGCTCCTTGTAGAGCTGGCCCACGGTGCGGAACATGCCTTTACGGGTCTTAAAGGCACCAGGCATCTCAGACATGCCGGACACTTTGTCCAGGCCCACAATACGGTCCACTGAAACAAAGAACAGTGTGGAGAAATCGAAAAAGATGCTTTAAAAGGCCTTCAAAGGGGTTTCATGTAGTCTCAGTATCCAACCAGGCAAACTCAAAACAAATGCACATCACAAGGAATAACAAAGAGGACCACTGTCTCGGGTTGTCTCAAAAAGACACACCAGACCACAGGAGGTGGTTTACAGAACCAGAACCACTGTAACACCACACAAACAGCGTGTAAATGTGGAGGAAAAATGTGTAATAAAAAAAAAACGGACAACAGGCCAGTCACAGAAACCAGAAGGATAACACACCATGACAAAAAAAGCAAATAGATATTCAATGCAGTGACTTAAATAGATCTGTAAACAATGACAGTTTGTTCATTGGAGTGAAAACTGTGTGCAATGACGGATTTCAATGTGTATGTGTGCCAAAGTGACAAAACCAAACCCATGCAGTATATACCCATTGCTGCACTGTTGCAGTACCCATGACCAACACCAGGAGTCCCCACACAACACTAGCACACAGAGGGAGAAAAGCAGAGTCCAATGAAAGAGCAACAAATAGTAAGATGACCTGTAGATTATTACAGAGTTGTTTTAAGGCTCCCAATATTTTCAGAATGGGATAAAGACATCATGGCTGCCAAGGTGTTGTGGGTAATAATCATTTAAACATGGGACAAACAGCAGGAAAAATAGTAAGAAAGAAACCTTTTCACCTGAATCTGAGTGCAGAATAGGAAAACGTTGATAAAAATAAGCTCTCTGACAATGCTGTACCTCTGAGAGCCAACAGAAAAAGATGACAGATAAAAAATGGGGCCGAACAAAGGAAGAAATAGACAAACAACCAGCAGGATTTGACAAAAGGTAAATACAAAGGCCCACACACCAGACAATAAAAAGAGTAAGCACCATGAACAGTAAGATAAGTTCATCTACTGAGGAAACTATTTAAAATCTGCCTAAACTCACCGTCCCTCCACAGCTCAGACACAAACTTGTCAGTGGACTGATTGAGGAGCGTAGCTACATTATCATTCAGTGGGTCCATGTTCTTCATCAGCCACTCATCCGCTTTGTAGTCCACCTGGTAAGAGACAGTAAGCCCCAATAGTGAACGTGTGATTTTTAAGAATCACTCCGTACCGCTCTACAGGCATCGTACAGTGCCTCGCAAAATCTCAACACCCCTTCAACTTTTCTCACATTACAACGTTTCATGTATTTTGTGAGTAACACTAAGTAGCACAAAATAGTGTAGTGGAGAAAAAAAAAGAATATCATGGCACTGAATTATTATTTTTTTTTAAACCAAAGAAAAAAATCTCAACTATGACACACATTTATATTAAAAATTAGATCCTGTCTGGACTTTGATTGGACCGTTCCAACATGAACCTGCTTTAATCTAAACCATTCCTTTGTCGCTCTGGCTGTATGTTTAGGGTCGCTGTCTCCTGCTAGAAGGGGAACATCCACTCAGTCTCAAGTCTTCTGCAGCCTCCAACAGGTTTTCTTCCAGGATTGCCCTGCATTTAGCTCTAACCACCTTCTCATCAACCAGCTTCTTTGTCCCTACAGCATGATGCAGCCACCACCATGTTTCACAGTGAAGACTGTATTGCTTTGGTTTCATTTCCATCACATGGCGTCTCTCATGTAGGCCAAAAAGTAAACTTATGTTTCCTGACCAGAGCAATTTCTCCACTTTAACTGTCTCACTGTGCTCATGGTATTAATGATGCCGTTTTAACATTTTTATTTGTTAAAAGAAAAACTTGAAACCATGCATGATATTTTCCTTTCACTTTACAATTATGTGTACTTTGTGTGAGACAGCCATAAAATCCGCAACAAAACACACAGTTGTAAAAATATTTATGTGAAAAAGTTCAAGGGATATGAATACTTTTGCAAGACCCTGCAACCTAGTTAAACAGCTGAACATTATCAAGATGACCTATGGTGACCAAGTGTGCATGTGTACCTTGCCAGCATAATGAATGATACAGAAATCTGCTTCATCCTTCAGTTTCTTGGGCTTGTGGAATTTGGGGTGTGTGCCCTGCTCCTGGACCACCTTCTCAACAAAGCTCTTGTCTGTTGCCTTGGGAAACCAGCACTCCTCATCCAGCAAAGCAAGGATACCTGGGGGGCTGGCCTGGACACAGGACAGCATGCAAACTGTATTATGTTGCACTCCATCTCAGAAAGACAAAACATTTTGAGTACATAAACTAAAAAAATAAAAAATAAAAAAGAGTAGAAAAAACTAACTGGTTTTTCAATGAGGTCGATGCAAGGCTGCAGGTCGAGGCCGAAGTCGATGAAGCTCCACTCGATGCCCTCCCTCTGGTATTCCTCCTGCTCCAGGATGAACATGGTGTGGTTGAAGAGCTGCTGCAGCTTCTCGTTGGTGTAATTGATGCAGAGCTGCTCAAAAGAGTTTAACTACAGAGAGAAGAGGAAACTGCTCAGAATCCATCGATCATTATTTGCGTGGATACAAGCAACGTTCTGCAAGGCTTTTTATTTGGATTCACCTCAAAGATCTCAAAGCCAGCAATATCCAGGATGCCAATGAAGGAGGCTCCCTGTCTCTTTGTCTTGTCCAGTGCTTTGTTGATTCTCATGACCAGCCAGCGGAACATCCTTTCATAGGTAGCCTTAGCCAGGGCCTCCACCGCGAACTCTGCTTGTTCCTGAGTTTGAGCCTTCTGGACGTAGTCTCTGCCCACTTTGATTCGGGGTGACAGGATGGCCCTGGTGAAGTCTGTCACGTTCATGCCCATGAGATGGGACACTTTCTGGGCAGCTGGTGCAGAAGAAGGCAAGGAGGGAAATAATGGCGTTATTAGAGCTGATAGGGTAAGCAGGTGAAAAGAGAAAATTACCTCAAAGGGCAAAGCACGTTACCTGTGTTGTCAGGCATTGAAGCCTGATCTGTGTGACGTTCCTTTTTGAAGCTCATGTTTCCAAGCTGCAGAACCGAGGCCACCACCTTCAACATGCCTACACAGGAAATAAGCAGAAACACGACAGGTTTACACACGTTTCCAACCCGGGTTGAATCAAAACCAGAGATATTAATAAATAAATACTAAGGTTCAGTGTGTATTTATGACAGACGCACAGAAGGAGCGATAAAAATGTCAGACGAAAGGACAGACAACGTTGGACTGAATGGTGGACACATGGTGGTTGGGATAGACTGGTGGTTAAAATCCAAACACTGGGATAGGGAATAAAGTCTAGATATCAAAGTTTTCCAGACATGCACAATACATAATAATGGGGGACTTGTTTCCTTACCAATCTGCTCATCATCTGGAATACCCATGATCCTAAAGGCCTCCATGGTTTCTGTGAACAGATCCTTGTCTTGCTGCCCCGGAATGGTGACATTTCCATTGGAAAGGAATCGGTAGTTGTTGTAATTTTCAAGGAGAAGCTCATCTGTCATAAAAGGGCAAAGGAGACATTTAATTTTTACACTAAGCAACTTCATAAAAACACAGCAATTAATAAACCTTCAGATAAAAATCCAACTAATCACTTACTTCGTAACTTGTCTCCTGCTCCCGTGAGCATGTAGTAGAAGATGTGAAATGCCCTCTCCTCTTTGGCCTGGCGAATGGCACGGGATTTCTCCAGCAAGTCTTTCAGCAAATTGGTCAAGGAAAGGTTTTGACAACAAAATAAACCCCTAATTTAACAACTTTGAGTATTTCAGTGTTCAACTCCTGAGGTGATCCTTAAAACAAGGCAAAAAGCAAAACTGTGTAATGATGGTATTCAGGATACAAGTTTCAATATTAGCACCGACGATGTAACCATTGACATCGAAGTTGATTCTAATGAATTTTCCCTGAGTGGAGAAAAATAAAACATTTGAAACCGGATCGTGACAAACTAGAACTCATTGGGAATCGGACCCTTGAAACTTGGCAATGATTCATACAAATCTGGAAGAGTTGTCATTTTTGACTGTTTTGGCATTTCCAAAGGCTTCCAGGATGGGGTTAGCCTGCAGTAGCTGCTTCTCCAGCTCCCCCTGGTGGAAAGCAACAGATTCACATAGCCGGTTTAATAAAATATATTCATATCTATAGTTCACAGCAACAATTTTGGTAAAACATTATCACCCAGTGAACTTAAGAGGCCACCATTAAAATAGAGGATTTAAGAACTTCATATTTTTGCCTATAATCAGTTCAGACGAATTACTGCAAAACAGGTTACATTGTAGGTGAAATTAATTATGCAGGAATATAATATGATAATATATTTGCAGATTTACCATGATAAATTTAAATCTGAGGAGAAAAAACAAACAAGAGATAAACACCAGCAGCAACACACATTTTGCACCCAAGCATAAAACCCAACACATGTTAGTGCCCAAACAAAAACAAAAACCCAGAGACAGTAAACAACCCAGCACCTGTTACAGAGAATAGTTCAGTGAAGCCTCGGTAGAGGAAACTTTTCAGACCTTCATTTCATTTTAGACTTTTAAGAAACCCGGGTAACCCCTAAAGTGAGCAATTTACACAACATAAAACAAAACGCAAATCTCTAATACAAGCATAACTCAAGTTCAAAATCCTTTGTGTTGATGCATTAAAACATACTTAACAGACAATGCCTTGCAAAAGTTTTTAATTTTTCACATTATGTGCATTATTTACCTTAATGAGATCTTAAAAAAAAGATAGACCAAAACAAAGCAATGCGTATTTGCAAAGTAAAAGGAAAATTATACATAAAGCGTAGCAAAGATAATGATAAAAAAAAAAGTGATTTATTGTGATACGATGAACTGATTATATTTGCTGAAGGTGACGCTGGATTATATTTAGGAGATCAGAGTGCAGGAGATCGAAAAACAAATACAATCCAAACTCAGACTTTTTTGTGAAAGATTTTTTTTTTTTTTTTATAAATCAACCCATAATTTTCCTTTCCCTTCACAAACAGGGGCAACATTATATTGGTCCAACAATAAATCTAAATAAAAACACAACGACTATAAATACTTTTCCAAGTCACTGTGTAAAATATAAAATATCTATAGAAGAAATTTGACGCTTTCTAATAAAAATAGACAAACTGTCCAAGCAAAAACAAAAAAGCAATTTAGGACTTGTACACAATAATAAAAATAAAAAAATAAAGCGTAGTTATGAAAAATTTAACCAGACAAATTTAAAAAACAGACCAAAAAATTTGGTGAATATTGTTCTAACCAAAGACCCCCGTAATACTATAGTCTGGGTGAATTTTTCACTGGAACACATACGGCTGCCACCAAGCTGCAAACAAACTTCCTCCTGACTTTCTATTGGCTGCCAAGACACGTCACCTCTGCCCTCTATACAAAATGACTCTCAAAACAGCGCAGGCTTCAGCGAGGGGTTGGGAAGAGGAAGGGGCGATGGGGGGGGGGGGGATAGAAGAAGAACGCAGTGAGAGAAGCAGGTGGAGGAGGAAGAGTGTGAAGAGGATCAACTCACATGTGACAGGTATGAACTGCTCTGTTAATGGAAAAAAAAAAAAAAAACAACCTCAAAAAAGGGATGATAGCTGTGGTTTCTTTAAAGCCCTTCTGGGGTCCTCTGGGCTGCTTCTCATGTGGCTGACAAACAAAATGCCAGAATAACAGGTTTTCCTCCCTTATCTGATAAAGGGCTGGGCTGCCAGACTTTGCTTAACTTTCTGGTTCAATAAAACTCAGCAAGACAAAACACAAGTTATTCCTGGTTCTTTTTCAAAAATATCCGATATCCACAGATGGTGGCTCTTTTCCGCAACAGTCTGTTGCAGAACATTACTGTTATTTTACTAAGACTAATAATCATTTATTGTTCACACACAAATTACACGCCTGCTGCTTTAACAGTAGCTGTACTAGGAGTATAAACAATACATTTGGAGTTAAAGTGATATTTAAAGGATTGAGAATATAAATAAAAAGCTGGACCAACCTGATCTTTCTTGGTCTTGTGGGAGGAGGCCACGTGAGCCAGATACTGAATAACCTTCTTGGTGTTCTCCGTCTTACCAGCACCAGACTCGCCTCTTTAGATGATATGAAAGAAAACAAATGCAATCAGATAAAGAAAAAAAAGAAAAGAATGTGAGTTGTTGAGACAAGCATGGTCTAAATGGAAACAGACTAAAGGCAACTTACGTGCAAAGAATAGATTGGTCTTCCCGATCTGCAAGACAAAAAAAAAAAGAAAAAAGGGGTACACAAACGTGGAGATTGTCAGCTTTGCACAGCAACAGCAACTTTGCAGCTCAGTTGTACATGAATACATCGTTGCTACCAGTGTGTACAGTGTATGCCTATAAGACATGAAATACACCAACCACAGACAAGAAATCAATATCCGGCTTCCTGTGACTGAAAAGTTTCAGCCAAGCTTTCGAACTGCCTAATTATTCTATCGCCTCCTGAAATGTGGTCTGGAGCACAATGTGTGGAGGAAACTAAATATACACCAGTGGGACACAGGACCAGGAAATGTGGTGTGCACGCCATCTGAGGGAGCGCTAAAGAAAACTGGAAGCAAACAGAAGCCATACAGGAAGTGGATTTAAGTAACACCCAAACACTAGTCCTACAGGAAATCACAACCTTGTCCTGTGTCAATCCACACTCAGTTGTTAAATAGTGACTAATTAGATATTGTGGTAAATGCAAAAGCCGGAAACATACTGAAGAGGAAATCTGCAGCAGCTAAATGAAGCAGGATATCTGCTTGTCGTATTAACAACACATTTAAATACACTCAGCCATATCGGAGAAGAGAACAAGGAAAACTGTGCACTTCAGTAGAAATCATTTGATTTGGGAAAAGGAGTCAACGTAAATGATACAGTAACGCTCATACATCAAGTAGTACATTCACTTCACCACACTGCACTGATTAAGAGTTGTACTGCAATACACATGTATACAGAACCCACTGTGAGGAAGAAATACCCAAAAACATTTTAACTCTCTTTGTCTGTTTAATGGTCGATAAATGGATGGAAAAATAACTAGCTGGTTACAAGGGACCAGGTGCAATAGCTTACCCTGCATCATGCTTCTGTAAGCTGTGTCAGTTATGGCATAGATATGAGGGGGCATTTCATGCCTTTTCTTGCCCTTGTACATTTCAACAATCTCCTCTGAGTAGATGGGCAGGTTCTTGTAGGGGTTTATCACCACGCAGAAGAGACCAGAGTATGTCTGCAGGACAGATACAAGAAGCAATTGAGAAAACATTTACTTTAACTAAAAAAAAAAAGAAATAAAATAAAATATGACAAAATAAATAAGTTATACAACATCCCGTTTTGTAACACGTACATAATACTATTTTTATCTGTACACCATAATTATTGCATCAGTCATTGATGGAATTATGTTACTATTGACACCAACTCTGTTTTTATCATATTACAATATCAGAGATATTAGAAAGACTTGCAATGGGGATATAATTAATAAACATTGCATTGACAAGATCATTCGTACTCTCTATGACCTGTAGCATCTTTCACACATCTGTGTCAGATGTTAGCATCCACCAAACAGGCTAAAAATATTACACTGGCATGCAAACAGCTCATCTGTGCCAAGAGTTCTGAACTTCCTAACAATTACTGCATCCCAAACAGATAATACCATTACACTGCTAATATAGCAATAACATCATATTAACGGTATACTGTGCAGCTTATAGAGGTAGTGGAAATAATACATGTAGAAGCATAATATTGTATTGCATTATTTTCACCAACATTGTTGTTACCATTTGTATAAATATACAACAGTACTGGTAAAAAATTATTATTATTGTGCACTTGTACATAAAGTTACTTGGCAATACAAATAGAACAAATAACTTAGCAGGAGGGCCAGAACCTGTAAATGTGTGAGTATATTTAGTACTCATCACTGGGTGTTTTATTCCTACATGTACACAATCCCTGTATTATGTTTAAAAGAAAGAAAAGAATGAAACTCCTTCTAAAATAGTAATACATAAAACATGTAGAACCATTTTATCTACTTCAGGTTGTTTCTTTCAGCTTGTTCAGTTCTAACAGGACCAGAAAACACACACTGTATGACGGCACACTGCCTGGCACCATAATGGTTTGACACACTTTACCTTGCTTGGCATTTTTGTATACTGGGACAAGGGTGGTAGTCCTGTCAAAACTGCATAATCATTCTTTACTTGCCGCTTTGCTAACTTGTGTAATAATACTTTCCTAAACTTACTGCCTAGCTGAAATATTCACATGAACTCTGATTTGTAATACTTTATTATGTAAGCTGAACTCCACCCAGTTTAAATGATGATATTCAACTCCCCAACATCTCCCTCTTCAGTAAACGTCATTTCCCCTGAGAGAGTCTCCATTTTAAGACTGGAGAGCCTGGAGCTGTTCAACCATCCATAGAACGGACCTCTGGAGGAAGAGGGAGGGAAAACCAGTCTTTGTTGATATGACTGGGTCACAACTCTGATCCAAGGGGACCAAATCATTCCCAGGCCAGAACACGGGAGTAAATAACATTAATTATAGGGAAAGTAATGACAGCTAAAACATGGTTTACATTCCATGAACCTTTTTGAAATTACTGGACCAGTGCTGTTCCTTCCAACTTTTTTTTTTTTTTTAATCTCCTGCATTCTGGAGCACATTGTTCCCTGGAGCTTCCTGTTTACATGACAAAATCTCCCACAGAGAAAAATAGGCAAACATTACAGTAGTAGAGCATAGTTTAAACAGGCTGAAGATGGAACAATTGAACACTGAGTATGTTAACGCATTGCACATTTTCTTTCAATGACAGCTTGCACACAATGGGTTATTTTAAACTACGGAGCTTAATGAGAAGATGATTAGTTTGGACGGAGACCAAAACAGACCAAGATGCATCATCGCAGACCGTTTCCCATAAGCCAGTGGAAACAGTACAACAAGAAATAAAAATGATCAGTACTTTAGCATACTTCAGTACACACACACGGAATAACTTGTGGAGCATTGCTTCAGGGCTTCATACTCACATAGATGAGACCAGAGTAATATCTCTCCTTCAGGTTGTGCAGCACAGATGCTTCATTCAGGCAGGTGAGCTCAGCCATGTCCTCTACCTTGCTGAATTTGGGTGGATTCATCTTCTGGATGTCATCCTTGTTCACCTTGATCTTTTTCCCAGAGTCTGCCAGCTCCACCACGCACTCGTCGCCGCGTTCCTCCTTTACGGACCCGGCCTCGAAGCCAAGGCGCTCCGAAGGCACCCATACCAGCTTCTTGGTGGCCCAGTCAGCCTGCGCCAGCGGATTGTTGACCACGTTACGGTCCACGTACAGAAACTTGTCCGCATCTGACATGGTGGCTGTTTAAGAAAGAGAAGAAACAGTGTTTGCAGTTAGCACAGGAAGTTTAGAGGAAAGGTCTGAGACAGATTTAAGAAGAATTGTATTTTTTTAAAACATGCCTAATAAAGAAATGAAGTTCTACAAGTACATTGCTAAAGGTATTCAATAACTTCAATTACCATTACATACAGTCCTGACTGATGCAACATTTGATCTTTTCAAGTATGCTTGAGTCAACAGACAACAAAGTTCTTTTAAAAAGTTCAACACTTCTTTGCCAACTGCAGCTAATAGTAGGAATGTTCCGATCCGATCACAGGTATTGAATTGGGCCCAGTATATGGCATTTTTAAACTCTGAACCCCCGATACCTGCTGCTGTTGCCCTGTCTGGGATTAGGTCGTTGAACTCCCAGCAAAATATGCAGCTGGTCAGTATCTGGCTGAACAGCATGCAAAAATCATCATTTAGTGCATTAAAAAAAAAGAAAAAAAGTGTTTTTCCACTGACAATCTGGATGTTTCGCCCTTTGTAATGACACTGACAGTTAAAGACTGTATTTGTTGCTGGTGCTCCATGTTTATCTGCATCATGCATCATATCTTTGTACTTAAGATATTCCCTGCCAGCCTGTTGGTGTAGAGAACAGCTTAACGTACTTGTCATTATATTTTAAATCATTCATAACATATTGAGACTGACGCACAGAAACTCTGGATAGGACCAAAAACATCCACTGCTCTCAGGACAAAAAACCCAAAAAAAACAGCAGCATACAGAAAATAAATAATAATAATGATTAAATAATAAATAAATGTAGTGTTTCTTTTCTGCAGTTCTAATCCTATATACACACACAACACATTTTTATTAACTTCAGTAAAGTAGACTAAGAATGGAAAAGCCCAAGCTTTACTGACTTGCACAGGTAATTGTAAAAATGTGCTGCTTTTGGCAGCATGAACGGAGCTGAATAGGAAAAAGATCAATTAAGAACTGGGAACATTTTTAAACAAACTCTTATGGTCAAAGTGGATCAGTTCAATCATGGTAAAATAGAACACTGATTGTGTACCTCCACTGACACCAGAAGACCGAATGAAACCGTTTCTTACTACAGGATAACTAGAAAAATTAAAGCTGCCAGCAGCGTTGAGCAACTCTCGCACCTCAGCAACAAAACCAGACCTTCCCAAGAGAAGCTGTTGTCACTTCCTGTTTGGTGCCGAATGATTAAGGAGGACTTCCTCTAGTATTTGGAAAATGTCATTTGTTCTTAGAACAACTTTGAAAACTTCTACAGACTGTGATGGAGGGTCATTCACCACAGAAACCTGTCTTTGTTCTCAGTGGGCGGGGCTAACGTGACATCACTGATTGACCATAGGAAAGTGTCGACCAGTCGTCAATGAGCAACAACACAAAAGCTGCTGTAGATCTGATAATGCATCAGGGAGATATAGCTGTTTGAAATAGTCTAGCAGGCACAGTAGACTGAAATTCAAATCTAATCCAATTGACCTTTTTGTAGGTTGACAAAGACCACTCAAATCCAGTTTGGAGCAAATCGGATCATGCATGTGTGATTTAGAGCCGACTGTATGCAAACGGCGAGATATTGAAATTTGTCGCTCTGTCAAGCCCACAGTCGCTGTTCAGAGTAGGATTCAGCATCATAAGTATGAAAGAGAGCGTAAAAGGAGGGTTTTTTTTTTGTTCTTGAGAATTTACATACAAGTACCTCATTTTATAATACTTTGTCAAAGCATGGCTTTGGGCTGATTGTTTTAATGCTTCTAGGGGGCGCTGTGGAGAATTCAGACCATGCTCACCCAATTTTTACATTAAAAACTGTTCAGGGCTGGATAAAAATGAATCATCTTGAATTGGTGCTATATTGGTGACATATGTGGAAATTAGAGCCAAACATATGGCCACTGTGCAACATTGGATTTTGCCACGCCACCACAGTCACATCCTCTGGCCAAAAGGTCACTATTGGAGACCAAGATACACCAATTTGTCTTCATCACTGGGCAGAGTTTCAGGTTGTTTAGGTCAAGGGGGTCAAATACAGACAGTCTAACAAATACACTGCCAACAAGTGTACCAAATTTTATACCACTACCATAAAGTAAGGTAAATGAGGGTGTTCTGAAGATTTCAGTGGGGCGCTGTGGAGACATTTCTATTGCGACTCTTGCAAAATCCTTGAAAAATGTAAAATTTGGTGAGTTTTCATTTATGTTTAGGCCTCCAAAAAGCCACTTCATTTTGGAAGAGGATAATCATTCAAATTCCAATAGGCCTTCACACGTTGTTTGTTGCTCAGGCTTAATGAGGTGGGAGGCGCATGTGTCAACTTCACAAATTATGAATGCATCCGAAAAATTTGTTAATAGTTATTTGCATGCAGAAGCATCATACATACATGCCTATGTGCAACAATGTTCTCCCCACAGACACGAACGAAAGATCTGCACACATTAGTTTTGCTTTAAAAACAAACAAACGCTCATAAACTAATTCTTGTTGACAGAAGATTGAAATTTAATCTTTACAGAAAGTGACTGAACAGGTAAAACCAGCACCAGGCAAGTGAAGGTGTGCAAAATACCAGCCGTCAACCACAGTAAAGCAGAAAAGCTGTCTGGCATTAACCCAACATACAGCACTGCCCAGGGCTTTATTGTCTAATTATCATTCTGAAACTGCAGAAGCATGTCACCATTTGGCAACACTGGCAATTTTTCCTTATCTGACAGGACACAAAGCAGTCCTATACCCAGCAGTTTCCAAAAGCTGTGAAAAAAGTATGTTTTAGGACTGAGACAAATCACAGCAGAGGTCAGGCTAAGTTTGCACACTTGTCTTCACATCTTGATACTGTATGACTATGAAAGCCATTTCCTTTTGAAGACTTCTTGGATATGAATGATCTGTTGCCAAATCCTTCTACTTAACAGAAAAACCTGCTTGTACACAACAAGCAGAAAAACACTCAGCCCAACAAGCAGGGATCTCTTAAAAGTTTCAAAGAAATATCAATACACTACAAGAAACAGAGTCAGGCAGGAAATATTACAGAATATACTAGCCAAATTGTTTTTAACACCTGCAAACTGGTCTTAGTCAAAATTTTGCTTGACAGTACAGATGCACCAAGATAACAGCTCCAGATTAATCTGCCCTGAACTTTAACGGGCCAGTCGGACAGAAATTTTTTTATTTATTCATTCATTCATCTTCTATAGCACTGATTCCATAGTGGGTCACAGGGTAGCCGGTGCCTATCTCCAGCAGTCTACGGGCGAGAGGCAGGGTACAGCCTGGACAGGTCACCAATCCATCCGTAAATTCATTTAAAAACAAAAAATCTGTTCTTTTTCCATTTAGCACAACCCAACATCTAAGCACAAACAGCTTCGTCACTAATTAAAGGCTCAATGCGGAGTTTAAAATGAAGACGGTGGAAGCAAAGAACGTTTTAAAAAAGGACACTACTTTCTCTTACTGCAGTTTTTTCAGGTTGCAAAGAGAGCGAGAGTTTTAGCAGATAACAGAAGGCCAACTTGGACATACAATTGTAAAAACATTGTTTTACACTGGCTGCTCCCTCACATGCCAAAAAACAACCCAGTTGTTATATAAATAATACGACTATTAATATCACAATTCTTAAAAGAGAAGTCAGAGTCTAACAAAAATTGTTATAGGTAGATCAACGCTTTAGAGAAACCAGAGACTGAATATCCCCCAAAATGCTGATTGGCGCACTTCTACTTCGACTGAAAACCAGTCGTCTAGGGACAGCCCCTTAACAAGATCCAAACCTCATGTTCCAGAAATTAGAGGTTACGACATTTAATGTGTTCCAGCAGAATACTGTGATTTCTCATGACTCCCTCATCTACCAGATGCTCCATCAATAAGATCTCAGGCTACATAACAGCTGATACCCTTCACTGCTGACTACTTCTAACTTAACCTCGTTCTCCAACAGAACATGGGGTAAATGAACCCTATTTTTTCCTCTTAGCTAGCAACAAGCTTCCTCCTCTCCATCCCACAACTCCCTCTTCCTGGTACTGGGTTTTAACTCCCCTCCTTCCATTCTGTTTATCCAGTCTTTTCAGGGTCACATTCCTCCCATACTAACCTTTTATCAGGGAGGGCCAACCAGCAAAGACATTCCACAAATTTCTGTCCTCCATCCTCCACGTCTCTTCCCCTTACATCTTTCTCAGGCTTTTTTTTACGCTTCCTGTCGTCTTAGCTCTACCTTTATTCCTGTTCACCGGTGTTTTAACTCGAGGGACAGGATTCACTCTCACTGATAGATTAGCAGTTTAGAGTGTCTGTATATTATCTTTGGGACGAGAGCCAAAAATGGTCCTTTAAAATTCCCTTCCTCCATAGACCTTGTATAAATTTGTCTTAGAAGGACCACATAGGTCTATAGTAAACATGTTCAATACATCTCTGTCATACCTGATAAACATCCTCTGTAGCTTTGTTGAAGGGCTTATGCATTCACAAAGACTCAATGCATAAGCGCAAGTATCTTTTGTCCGCCCCATTTCAAAGGTGTATGAAAATTTCCTGTTTCTAAAGGCACATCAGTCTAGCTTTTGTTAGTATCTAGATCCATTTGCATTAAAAACAGCTAAAGCAATAGTAGCATTCTAGTTAGATCATTAGATCCACAAGAGAAACAAATGGGGGAAAACATGAAATGTATTAATATTTAACTGATGTGGAAATATGCATAAATTGTTTAATATACAACTCAATGTCATTAACCTATTTTTTAAGCAGCAGTGATAGTTTCATAATGCTCATCAAACAATGATTGTAACATGCAACGTTAATTTGAATTACACACAATATTTAAATGTAAAATTTTATTTGGTAATACATTACTGAGCTAAATAAGTCTGTATATGTTAATCTATTTAATCCAACTTTCGGCTCTCAGATGATGCCTGGTAAAGTCAGACTCAAGCGCTTGACACAGAAAATGACTCCGACACACAAACCATTTCTCCAGAGTGATGAGGACTAAAATTACTCCATTAGCTATTTTAGTTTGACAAGCGTTGTTCTATATAGAAACTAGAGGAGGGAGAAAGAAATCCCACCAGCCCATTTAAAACCTCAGCCCTCTCCTGTGGAGCTCTGGGTGTTGACATTACATTGGGAAAAATAAATAAATAATCAAAACTCATCAGATCGCTACACCATCCAAGTCTATTTTAGTCCATTTTAGATGTAAAAAAAGAATAAAATGACAGCAGTGGGGACAATGTGATGATAGAAAAGACTAAAAGTGAGATAATGTCAACTGTACAGTCATTGCACAATAAGTAGTAAGTGAAGACTCATTAAAAACTGAGCCTTGATAGAGAAGAGGAGCTGTGAACTAACACGTAGGAGAGGAGGAAGGATAGTTTCTAAAGGAGGATCCAAGAGACTAGAGTGTAGTTGCAGAGAGAGGAAGTAACAGCAGCCTGGACATGGAGAAAACATTCAGGAATGAGGGGAGAAGAGGAAAAGGGCAGAGCTACAGAGCATCCTCAGTCTCACTTAGAAAACCCAGGCCATCCAAGCACTAAACGTCCTTTCATTCCTTTCTGCCTCCCTGAATTTCCTCGAGTTAACATAGCTAAATAATAATAATAATAACAAGGCAAGACAACCTCACCACAGCCTGACCAAGTAAAATAAGCTCTCCTCTTACTGTACTCATAGCTGTAGGGGAGGGGGGGGGATCAATAAACCAGCTGTGCTGCATTTACTGCTCTATTGTGAGCATTATCCATCGAACCACAAGGTCAATAACTCTTCACTCCCACCAACTGCATCCCATCACAGCAACACACCAACATTGTTGGAGTCTGCTTGTCTGTGACTGACCTCCTAATGCAGTGGATATTGTTTAGCACTGTAGACAGTTTGATTTCAAACATTTACATTATCTGATCCAACATAGAAACAAGTTGATTTGTGACAATTCAAGCCCAGCTTTAACAATTTCATCTCCCTCAATGATGAATCAATGGCTCCAAGTTGGCTCTGAACTATAGGAGAACAGATCAGAGAGGGGCAGAAAAGATACAGCTAGTCAAAGTTAACTCTGGGCTCACATGTAAACGCCCTCCTCCTTCACCATGCTCATCTCAGCGGGAAGGGTGGAGCAAATGGAGGAGGGAGGAGGAAAGAGGAAATTACAAGTTAAGAAAACCATTTTACCATCTGGGGAACTTTGTTTAGGTAAGGTAAAATGTTGTGCCTTCTTTAAAAAAAAAAAATCCTCAACAGCAAAGAGAAATGATAAGAACCTAAGATGCAGCATCATTGCTAAAGTCATTTCACATTAAAAGGAGCACAATCCTGAACTCTTGTACTCTCTTAAGAAAGAACATTTTAATCTCAATTAGATGGGATGAAGAAAGGATCATTTTAAAAGGCTTAATAGATCCACACCAGCTAAACCAGTGGTTCCCAGATGAAAAATTACCATTATATTAAATTAATCAGTGTTGTTTATTTGGTTTAAGTTTAAACACCAAAAATCAACATTTTAATTCATGTTATGGTAAAATAAAAGTTATTCTTTCAACAGGAGTACAACCTTCAGTCCTACAGCTTAAAGCCCTTTTCAGGAGATGCAGGTGAAAATATTACAGAGGCTGGAGTTTCCCCTTCAACGGCATGGACCATTGAGAAATAAAAGTCTGTCCCTCCTCTGCCTTATGCTGCACACTGCTGTTCAGTTGGCTCAAACTAGCTAGAAAAACAATCCATCCACAAAAACAAGTGTGATGATGTGGAAACTAAGAGTCACACCCATTCTTCTTATTAAAAGGCAACCTGCCATCTTAATGAGCTGAAACCACAGGTTGGTATGCTATGAGCAGGATGTTAGTTAACCCATTACTACCTGAGCAAATAGCTCAACTAATTAAATCTGTGTGAATGGAAAACAGGTAAATTCTGCATTTTACTGCACAACTACTACTAAATTAAGCAGCTATTTCATATTTTTGCTCAAGTCAATGTATCAAATGGAAAAATACATATTACTAAACTAAAATATACATTTGTTTTCTTATACAGACCTTGAAACTGAGGTATTTTTACTCAAGGCTATCTCACAGACCTGTGCCTATGTTAAAACTAACTTTAGTTCTCTTTTTAAACCATTTCTTGAATAACCAGGTGGTCTCCCAGTATTGGACATGTGTGCAGCTTTATTGGGTTGGGACTTTCAGCTTTGCAATGTCATTTTTGAACAACTTCAGGTACATTTTACCACTCCACATTATGTCTAACTAAACCAGTCGCATGTTGGAAGTCGAAATATAGACTAAAAGTCAAAGAGCAAAGATAATCAGAAACTGAAATTGTCATTTTTAATAGGGCCAAAGAACAAATTCCTTGTCCATCGTTGGCTATTTATTTCACAATAACGTATAGTGAACAGCACCAACAGTCTTCTAGAGACTACTGAAAGTATTAGTGTGGAGATAAACGCAGACTTATAAAATAGACAGTAAAAGATTTTCTAGATCTACATTCCTGTTTGTCAGCTGTATTTCTTCTAAGAGGAATGCAGCATTGCAGCCAATATTTATAAAAGGACCAAATAATAAAAATGCAATCTCCACATTTCTGTATTGCTTAAAGATTAACCTCATCATGCTAAACCATTCCCTTTATTTCCAGGCAATCTCCTCTACTTCAGCTTGGTGAGTTTTTAAAATGCAATCCCCGTTTGTGATTTCTCTACCTTATCACTTGTTTTCTGTTCAGTTCTCACCGAGTCCCAAGCCAACTAACTGAGCAGAATATTTATTCATCAAACAGCCATATGTTGGTCTGAAAATGGGGGCATCCAGCATGCAATATGATTGAGACATGTGGTAGATAAATGATAAGCAGCAACAGGAAGATGAAACAATTACACAGCAGGTTTCAAAGTTCAGAGGGCAGAAGCGAGTTTGAAACGTCATGAATGTGTTTTGCAATCTCTAGAGCATTAACCACATCAGTTTCACCAGGTTTGCTGCTCACATCCACACAAACCTGTTTTATGACATGTACCGTAACTAAGAGATCTTAATTGTTTTATTAAGCTTTTTTGTTGTTAAATTACATGGAGGTTTTATAAAGGCGTCCCGTATCAATAGGTACATCTTTATGCTGGCGCTTCACAGATTGTAGGCCAGTCATCTCTAATCAAGCAATACACCATAACCACAGATACAAACGCAAAGCACCATCTACTTGGGCATGTGAAGCCATCAGAAGGGCTTGGTTAGTTTTTCCTTTGAGCTCAGAAATCTCAAGCCTTTTCTTTAAATTGTTTGTTCTAGAGTCATTTCCTAGTATTGTCTGAATCTAATGACGCTTTGCAGGTGCCTCTATATGGAGGAGGACAGAGAAAAAGCCTATAATGTCTGGGTGGTGACAAGAAACTCAAGCAGAGAAAAAGAGGAAGGGCTGTGGGTGATGAGGTATAAAGCAGGAACAATGGTGAAAAACTTGGGAAGTGGAAGTTTAAATGTGAATTAAAACTTGGGTTTAGCAAATGGTTGCACACAGTGTCAATCTCACTCCACACACCACAAACACTGGGGGATTGTGGGTGTTGGGCTAATGCAGAAGATTTGCATGCAGTCATTTAAAAAGCTAACAATCCTTTGGCAACTGAACTACAAACAGGCTGAAACCAATTTGGTTAAAATGGAGCCAGCAACACAAGTAAATAACCAAAAATAAAACAGTCAGCAACAGCAGAGTAATATGAAAATGGTTCCTTCTAATTCCATCACAAAATTGATCTTCTCTGACTTGCCTGTTTCACAGCAGAGAAAAAAGTCTCACAGAACACAAATATTAAACAACACACCATTTTTTAGAGATCCACCGATCAAACTTTTTGACATTTAATCTGGCATTAGCATGTTATAATAGAAGCTTTGCTAAAACAACAGTCTCCAGATGTTTTTCCTTGACAATGTAGACCATACTTTACTCTGATAAGAAAATAGAGGTACACTTTTGGAAATCTCAAAGTTAAAGGATAAAAGTTCACATTTCAATGTTTCCTGTCAACTGCAGAAAGTCCTGCTCTCTCTTGCAATGACAGCCTGAATGAACTGCAGGCCTGTCTTTGTATAGTTTCGTTTCCAGAAGCATCTTACAGCTTTTGAGCTTTCCCTCTTAGTTCCAAACACTTCACACAGATACTGAAAATAACACACTTTAAGTTGTTCTTCACTCAGTAACAACTTCCACAAAAAAGAATGATGTCTTCAGCACAAACTGATAGCACTTAGAGACAATATGTGAACAGTGTACCACTCAGAGTCATATTGTTCTAAACCACCAACAACATCCTCCGATATGTTCAGGCTTCAACCTTCTAAGAGCATTGAAAAGCTTCCCAACCAAACTAAGCTCACACTGTAAGACGGCTGCATTTAATTTTGTCTAACCCACAGTACATAACTCTCCAAGGGGGGGCTTGTGTATGGACATTGCTGACACGTGAATGATGGAATGCAATAATCTCAGTAGGGGGGCTCCATAACAGAACCAAAACCAGCAATAAGAACAGAACTGGCCTCAAGAGAGTGTTTCACAATATGACATTAGGATTTGATTTAACAAAATGACTCTAATGCAATAACAGGATATGACACAATCAGTGTCACCCAGCGTGACTCTTTAAGGAACAATATGTTTAAAGAAGAGAATAACTTGAAAAAAACTATCTGGGTACAGCACCACATTAAGGTTGTTTGACAATCTTTGGGCCTCCCTGACCCTTAGGGGTTAAAGTAGAAAGCCTTTATTGTAGTTTTATTGCTTCTTGGCAGAAAAGCTGGTCCAAAAAAAATCTGGTTCTGATTATAAACTGAATGATCCAAAAGCACTCCCAATGAATACCTGAACACCTACAATAAGATGCATATTTGGCTTAAATAATGTGTTTTAATGCTCTGTAAGATTTGTTGCTGAAGTTGTGGATTATTTTTCTTTCGGTCCAAATACTAAGCCTCCCTGTTTGCAATAATCCAAATGATTAGGGAGTGCATGCATACCACAGGGTGTTTGCTTCTCAGTGCAAACACAATGACATGCCATCTTAACAGAGAAAACAGTCATAGTAAAAAGCACAATCCTTGAACAGATGTAACATGACGAGACCCGATGAGAATGTGACACCTCACAGACGCGAGAAGAAATGAGATCTTGGTAAATATTGTTGCATTTTTACCTTTTTCTAGCTGAGACATGCTTGCCTTTATAAAGAGCCTAACCATTGTCTTAAAATCAAGCATTTTCTTTGCCGTAAACATCATCCTTATCATGTCTGGTTCAAAAATTGGTTGCACTCATCTTTCGGGGAAAATCTCAAATTGAACAAAACATGATTGTTTTAATGCCATTTGCTCTACCATGTTTTCTCCTGGTCTTGAACCCTTTCCTCAGGAACATGATGTTCACACAAACATTAAAACACCAGGCACAAAGTGGATTTTAGGGGTTGGTTGCTGGTATTGCTCAGATATCTAGGTATACCAAGGTTTCATGAAGCCATAGCTTCAAAAGTGAAACTTCTTTATAACTTTCTTCATTAGTTTAAAATTCTTCTAATGACAGACCAGGGAACGTGCCAGGGTGTGTTGCTGCAGGAAGAGCAGTCTCTGCTTGGCCTTCTTCCAAATCATGTTAAACATTTGTCACATTTCTGTGTTAACGCTATGAACTCATGGTATAGTTTTGGCTAAATAATTGACTATTCCAAGACATTTAATTGATTCATATTCATTCACACCACTGCATAACAGCCGAACACTGAAAAACACTACCTGAGAGTTTAGTAAAAAATATATATTAAAAAAGGAGAATGTATTCTGTGTTGGATCACAACTTTTGACATAAATCAATGGGGTATTAATCACTCCAGAGTGCCAATGTTTAACATGCAGTAACGGTCTTCATTAATTACTTACATCTATGATCTTATCATCTGAAAGATATTTTGACGCCATTTCAAATTAGGCCCCTTGTTCTGACATACAACCCCTAGACATTTTATTGGTAAAGCTAATATCACAAGTGACGCTGAAAGGTTATATAACCTAAATTTGTCCAACTAATTACACTGACGTTTTATTCCTTCTCAAATCACTTAAGACTTTAAAAAAAGGTGCAGGGCAAGGTTTATAAAATAGACCGAGTGCTCAAACATGTAGACGTTGTCTGGGTTAAGGCTCCGAAAGGCGGCAAAAAACTACTCCGTTTTTTTTTTAAGTCCGCCGGTAAAACGGTGACGCCATGCTGCCAGCCAGACAGACATGTTACCGGCCACACACGGTGCCCGTCTCTGACCGCTACGCTACAAAAAGTTCAACCACAAGCTAAGCAAATGTTAACGAGCTGTAGGTTGAAAAAAAATGAACGTAATTTCACGTCCGCCTGAGTTTAAACTCTTCACCGGATTTTCCAACAATTCATTCAAGCAAAACACTTCCTGCCTCCTCCGCCGCTCTGCAGTTTAGCCTCTTACTAGCTGCTACTCTGCTCCGGCTGTGTTTAGCGGCCTGTATTCATGAAATATGACACATTTACATCTGTTTATTATTTAAGTAACCGATAAATGCAGTAGAGTGCCGTTAAGCGGAAGAAAACCACAGCTAAACCTTTGAAGGAGGTGCCGCTCCACCCAGCTCGGTGGTTGAAGTTGCAGCAGTCAACTAGCAAACCGAGCTTCCTGGTTGACTGCACTTGCTGTTCTGACCAACCTACTGAATGAGTTATAAAACAGCACCTAGCTAAACGTGAGTGCCTAAAAAGAGTTAAGCTTACATAATTTTGGTTGCTGTTGGCCTTGCAGAAGGTGGCTATCAACAACCGGAGGGCTCAGTCAGCGTCGCCGGAGTCAAACTTCTTTTTCCTGTCCACAGCAAAGAGTTCAGACTAAACTACAGCGGTCGCTTCCTGCCTAAACTTCAGTCAGCCAGTCACTCTTTCTATCTTTTTTGTCCTCTCTCCCTCCTCCCTCTTCTGCTGCTGCTTGCTTACTGGCTCGTCGAATTTCACTCGAGCCGGGGTGCGGTCCACGAAGAGGCGGGTCCAGCTGTTCATGTATCCGTTGCGTTCACCAATAGCTGACGCTCTTTGATCATCCCCGTACTTTCGACCAATCGTGATCCGATTAAGGCGGACACAAAAACGATTGACAGTGGATAGGCGGGACCAAACGCCACAGGGAAAATTTACTTGAAAGAGTTGAGAGGGCGGAGAGGGGATACCGACAAACCCCGTGTTTAATGAGCCTGCTTTGTGCATGCTTAGGATTTTTTTGACCATATAAGTACCAGACACTTTCGGGATGGGCTACGTTATCTGAGGGTCTCACTTCATGTGTCAGCGTGGTTTAGTTTGAACACTGTGTGCTTTGAAGCTAGTAGTTTGAAAAAAATAAAAATCCTACAGCGGTTTTCAGCCACTCAATTCAAGTAGTTGGAAGTTTATGACAGATCAACACCAAGTAGAACATAATTGCGAAGAAGGAAAATGAGATATGGTTTTCAAAATGTTTTTCAGATAAAAATCTAAAAGATTTATCATACATTTGTATCCTCTCATTTACTCCGATACTCCCAAATAAGAGCCAGTGCTACCAACTGTCTTCAGAAATGACTTAGTAGTAATTTTACCTCAATAAAAATACCCTCCTCATGGTGGCCTAGATATAAATCCAACTGAATCAATGGCTTTACCCTTGCTAGTCACAGAAGTCCTATATTAATAAGCTTAAGTTATTTTGCAAAGAGAAACGTGCAAAGCTGGAAGAGGCATACCCTTATACCCCCAAACTAAATGTGCAACTACGGTTAGAGCAAAAGGCAATTCTATTATTTTCCTTTCGTTTCACAGGCATACCCTAATTTATGTTGGTCTGTCATATAAATTCCCAATAAATTACATAGAAGTGCATGGTTGTAAGGTGATAAAAAGGTGTAAATACTATAGCAAGGTATTGTAGGGGCTTGTCTGAGGAATTCCTCTGTTACAAACGTAATTATATGGTACCCAAACTGTTTCCTTGAAAGAAGATGTTGCATTCATGTAATAAAGTTGTTTTCTGCTTTGTGGAAATAGTTTCGGAGGGCAAAAAGAGAGGAGGCCAAAAGGAGCAGAAAATAATGTAGACTATGGAAAGTGTTCTGCTCATTAAGATTTATCACTATTTCTCCAATCATGTCTTAGTGGTAAAATTAAATCATCCAACTCTGCTGGGCCCTGTTTCGGTCAAGGTAATGAAAATATTTCATATAAACGCTTCATAAGTGCAGGCTTGAAAAAAATAAAATAAATAACCCACTAAGCAACAGTGAATTCTATCACAATGAGTTAAACACTACGCTTTAGCTTGTTTGTTAACTTGTTTAGCGCTATGTAAAAGGATTCACACCTCTTCAACTTTTTCACATTCTGTCACGTTACAACCTTCAGTGCATATCATTAGCAATTTATATGATAGACCAACACAAAGTAGCATAATAGTTGTAAAGTGAAAGCAAAAGCATGTATGGTTTTCAGAAAGTAGAAAAGCAGCCCCAGTATGATGCTACCACCAACACGTTTTATTGTGTGCATGGTGTGTTTATGGTGTTTTGTATAATTGTGTGTGTTGTAATTGGTTGCACTTGATTTCATTGATCTTTACTAGATTATAGCAGGAATATGCAGGGCACATTTCTGAGATTTATTTTTGCAACGCGTTTTTAAAACGTTTTCCTTTTCTTTTACAATCAGGCAGTACTTTGTGTTGATCTGTCATTTAAAATCCCAATAAAATACACCATAGTTTCTGGTTCTAATGTGACAAAATATGGAACATTTCAAGGAGTTTAAATACTTCTGCAAGGCACTGTATGACAACTTTTAGACCATTTTCATTTCACACAGATTGCAATACTTCCAGCTTTGTACAAATCAGCGATTCTTGATATTTCTTTAAAAAAGTTAGGTTTGCTACTAGAATATTAAACACATTTGTAATACAGTTATCTGATTTAGTCCCAACAGGTGAAATTACATTCGTGACCAGACACGTTTGCTTCAGATGGGAACCCCTGCAGGTGATGATCTAATTAAATGGGAAAAAGAAAAACACTTCAACTGCCAAATCCCTCTTGACATTTGTATTGTGTTGCTCTCCAGCAAGGAATGTGTGTTCAAAAAAAAATGTAATGTATTTTAAAAGGAGAGAGAATGTGAGATAACACATGTTTGTGTCTGGAAAAGTAAGTTCTAAGTAGCACATGCTTCACATGAGGAGTTTCGTATTAGGATGAAGAAGGTGGTTGGTAAATGATGGACGCAAGCATAAAACCTCTGCAGAATGGAACAGTAGAAAATTAACCTGTTTTCTTCAAACACTTCTGTGGGATTCAGAGATGCTCTGAGCTGGAAATGAATGCTCAGAGCCAATTCTCCTGTCACAACTAGCAGGGAGACATTAGCAAGGAAATACAAATAATTCTCACGTGAAACACAGATGAAAAATGTCCAGCTTTGTTAAGCAACTGAAAAGATGGAAGAGATAAAGTAGTGCAAAACCATCCAGTTGTACTTCTAGGTGTGCACTTCACTGGGGTATTTTCAGCCACTGGGAACAAGCTGACAAACTCAAAGAAAAACAGAAACACAGCTGGGTGACCATAAAAAATAAATGAGAAACATAAACAAAAAATGTCATCGAGGCATAAAAGAAAACAAGTTTTAATTCCACTTATTATCTTAAACAAGTATCTGTTTATGTGTAAATGAACATAATGGTTTTCACATTGTTTAACTGATAATGAATATGAGAGAGAATCATCAATCCAAAACGTTTTGCTGTTTTTGTGATGATTACTGTTGTTTTTTTTTCGTACCAGTACCTACTTTTTTTGGGCCAAGCAGGTCCGACCGGGGGCTGATTAGGGACCATATGTGACATGAACAGACTGCTGTTCATTGACTGGCCATGGGACCAGGTGAAATGAGAAGATTTTCGAAGAGGTAGTGCAGGGAAAAGTTAATAAAACTTAAGAGCAACTACAATCCTTTTAAGGACCACAATGGCCGGAGCAGGTCAAACTGAAATATTATTTTACTATTTATAAATTATTAACCATCCCTGAAGGCTGAAAGAAAAGAAAAGGACACAATGTCAGCTTTGCAGGTGGCACGCTATATTTAATAACATCCGCTTTAAAGTCCTTGTCCTCAGCCTCATGGCTGAGACAAAAGCTTCCTCATAAAGCTCAAAATGTTAACTTCTTCGTGCAAACCTTGGAGCATTACCAATCCAGACAGCGGCATCTCTCCTTTCCGCTTCTCCTGTCACACCCCCTCACATCAAAACCCTAAGCCTTTTTTTAGCCTGGCTAAAAGTTCTGGCTGGGCTGTGGAACAGACAATTATCCCAGTGGATTATTTTATACATGAAAAAACACATATAAGACATTCTTGTATATACAATAATAAAAGCATTGTTTGTATTTTATTGACTTATGTTTTTATTTTATTTTTATTTATTATATAGTTGCATTAGATGACTTTAATGTGACAATGTTACACAGTAACGTTAATAGCACCGCAGCACACTAAACTAACAGCTGGAGGAGGGGCTTCAAGCCATAGCTGTGGCCATCAGTAGTTCAATGGAGACATAACAGGTTCCGTGCGAATAAAGAGAGACCGAGTGTAGTGGAGCTGCACCGCCTAAATTGAGCCAGTGGAAAAGGGGCAAAAGTCACATCCAAAGAAAAACACGCTGCTATTATTGCTTTTAATCAAAATAATTCATATTGCTGCTACAAATAGTGCAAGTAGCAGCTTTCACAGATATATAACTAGGTGACTTTTGGACTGCAGCATTTGCGTGCATACCAACAAAATCAAAACACACACAAAGAATAGTCCAGCATGATGGAGCACTGTCACAAATAAAAAAGTATTTATTGTTTGTGCTATCTGTATTATTACTTTATTAACACCAGCTGCTGTGTGTAATGAAACCACTTAAGGAGAGAATGGCTAACTAACTGTTAGCTAACATTAACTAACTATCAACTATGCTAATATTAGCTAACATGTTATCATTAGCTAAAATAATAGCTAACAGTATTCAACATGAGTTAATATGCTAAAATTAGCTAATTAATATATTTTAGCATGTTAGGTAACATCAGGGAGCAGTAATATTATCTTAAAATACTTTATACTAGCGTGAGCATATTAGGTCAAAGTGATTTCGGATCATTTTGTATAAATTTGTGACCTTTTAACATTTAAAAGCAAACTTCATCTGTCACTTCTTACATATGTTGAGTGTTTACCCTTTATGAATGTAATAATGCAATTGACATATTGAAGCACCTTTGACCTATTGACCTTTCTAATCCTGTCAACTATAGGCCATTGTAATTCAGTTTAAAAAGACACAAAATTGCCCTAAAACTCTCTACAGTTGTCTCTTGTTTGTAATAGCAGTAAAAGCTGTTTAGAAACCAAAATAAGGCATTTTAATACCTCCCTGGCTTAATGATGTACAGCTGGCCCCATTAAATGGACCATTTGAGATTAGGCAGTCTGAAACATTCTCCAACAAACTTTATTAATTCAGTAACTACGCCTGGTAAAAAATGACCTCTTAGACCTTGAGCTGCAGGAAGATTTGGAGGCAGGGTAGATTGTTAAAATCCTGTTAAATAGTGTTGAAGCTCATAAGTTTTAACATTTCAGGCTGAGTCACAGTTAAAACTAGCTAAAATGGAATCTCTCCTCTGACTAGCTGTTAGCCCACCACTGCTCTAAATATTTCTTCACTTTTCTAAAAACCTGCTGCGATATGGCTTTTTTTTGTCACTGATAAGGGAATTATTTGATCATTTCAGATAAAATCTAATTGAATCCAGACTTCCATTCATCCATGTTCTAGTTGCAAGTTAGGAAACAAGCAGGATGTGCTAATTGTGGTACTGTATATATTATATGTGCTGTACTTGATGACAAACTAAGTACTAATAGCAATAAAAGCTAAGAACAGCATGCTTTTTTGAATTTTACAAATAAAGACGCTAAATTTCAAAAACAGATTGTACAATACTGTGTGAAACATACAATGTCGAACACACTATCAGAAATGCAAAAAAAACCAACCTGTATTACTGCAGCCATTGCTACGTTTAAAAGATGCAGAAGGCACGTTGGATATAAAGAGCAAATGTGGTGAGAAACCTCTTTCTTTTGCTCTTGAAAAACAAACTTAAAATTAAATCACATTTTCAACACAGTGTGTTTTATATTTGCTCACTGCTTGGGGTGTTACAGAAATGTTTTTATTGGCTCTCCTATATGTTTAGTAGCTTGGTATTCCATGTTAGGAGAGCAGGCCTGTGGCTACTCATCGTGCCTGGATGGAAAATTCGATAAATTGACATGAAGTAGCCAAAATATCAGCTTATAGGTCATAGGTTGTGTTGCTTTTTGAGCTAGACCAGATGCTTGCAAGGAGAGGAAAAAGGGAAAATAAATGTTAAAAAAAAATTGGAACAAAAATTCAGAAAATGTGTATAACATTGGCGTAAAAGTGACAAAAACAAACAGAAGGGGGCATAGATGGATATTTGGGGGTAAAAAAAACGCAGGCATGAATGACCAAATATGGACTCCTCTGACCTCAACGCCTTCCTCCCTCCTTCCCTCCCTGCTTCTGTCTCCCTTTACCCTCGTCCTTCCTCGCTTGGTTGGTTGTAATAGCAGCAGGGTGTGTCTGTAATTCAGGGTGTGTTACAGCTAAAAGCCATTATATCATTCACTCTGCAAAAAAGGAGCCCATTCAGAGACCGCACATTGATCAAGTAGCACACTAAACCACCTCAAACCACCCCTCCACTCTCACCCAGTTAATTATGTGAATTTATGTGTCTGAAAATTCATGCATGACTGAAGAATCCTGGATTGAACTCATATTTGTGTCAAATCTGGTAAAGCATGGGTTGACTTAGATCTCCGTACCTGAAGTGCGTCTGATTCATTGTTGTTTCTCAATAAAAACAAACTTTATGAATCTGAATGGATCTTCTTGTAGTTCGCACAGCCTCTTGACATCCTGAAGTGTTTGTGTATGGCCAAAAGGGCCAGAACTACAAGGATTACTTATGAGCAGCTTGTAAGATAATGCTGCAATGTCTGTGGGTGGCTGTTTATGCTGCCTTGTGTCCTTTGGACTCATCCTTCCCCCAACTTCTCTGTCCTTTCCTCATTAATCAGCACACAGGAAGTATTGATAAGGCACATGTTGATTCACAGAATGGAGGAATGTGGGGTAAAGGAAAAATGCAGCACAGCTCTTTCCTCATCTCCTCCTCATCGATCATCTTCATGTTTGTGAGTGTGTGTTGCAGAGTAAGATAGGAGCAGCTGCTTTTGCCTGGTACAGTGCAGTGCAAAATGCACATCCAGCCCTTACATCTTTTTCTAACTTCAGTTATCTTTCTTACGTTCTTTATTTATTACTTGATTTTGCAATCAACTAAAAGCTAGTACATGACAGCAAACATGGAAGAACTTTTTTGGTAGCACACTGGACACTTTTTCACAGTGAAAAATGGTTATGGCAGCATCATGCTCTGGGGTTGTATTTCTTCAGCAGAACCTGACGTAATTTGATGGAAAAAAGTTGTTACGAGCGGAGCAGGAGTTTGGTCCGCATTGCCGGCACTAAGTCGGACCTGTTCCCAGTGCATGTTGGACTCCGGCAGGGCTGCCCTTTGTCACCGGTTCTGTTCATAACTTTTATGGACAGGATTTCTAGACGCAGCCAAGGGCCGGAGGGGGTCTGGTTTGGGGACCAGTGGATTTCGTCTCTTCTTTTTGCGGATGACGTGGTCCTGCTGGCCCCCTCTAGCCAAGACCTACAGCATGCGCTGTGGCGGTTCGCAGCCGAGTGTGAAGCGGCTGGGATGAGGATCAGCTCCTCCAAGTCCGAGGCCATGGTACTCAACCGGAAAAGGGTGGCTTGTCCTCTTCAGGTTGGAGGGGAGTTCCTGCCTCAAGTGGAGGAGTTTAAGTATCTCGGGGTCTTGTTCACGAGTGAGGGAAGAATGGAGCGGGAGATTGACAGACGGATCGGTGCAGCTGCCACAGTAATGGGGGCGCTGTGCCGGTCCATTGTGGTGAAGAGAGAGCTTAGCCGAAAAGCAAAGCTCTCAATTTACTGGTCGGTCTACGTTCCTACCCTCACCTATGGCCATGAACTTTGGGTCATGACCGAAAGAACGAGATCACGGATACAAGCGGCTGAAATGAGCTTCCTCCGTAGGGTGGCCGGGCACTCCCTTAGAGATAGGGTGAGGAGCTCGGCCATCCGGGAGGAGCTCGGAGTAGAGCCGCTGCTCCTCCACATTGAGAGGAGCCAGTTGAGGTGGCTCGGGCATCTATACCGGATGGCTCCTGGACGCCTTCCTCGGGAGGTGTTCCAGGCACGTCCCACCGGGAGGAGGCCCAGGGGACGACCCAGGACACGCTGGAGGGACTATGTCTCTCGGCTGGCCTGGGAACGCCTTGGGCTCCCCCTGGAGGAGCTGGAGGAGGTGTCTGGAGAGAGGGACGTCTGGGCGTCTCTGCTGAGTCTGCTGCCCCCGCGACCCGGTCCTGGATAAGCGGAAGACGACGAACGAACGAAGTTGTTAAATGATGCAAGGCTTGTTTTTTTTTTTTCTTCACAAATCAAATTGGAAAAGCATGGCATACTTTTATATTCTGCCCTATTGTATTCTCATACTAATAAATGAACTCCAAGGCAACAAATTGCCTTCACAAGTTGCCTGACCAGTGAACAGAACCAATCTGTGTCATTTGATCTTAGTATCAATCCAGCTATTCTGTAACAGCCTCAGAGGTTTGTTAGATAACATAAGTGAACAAACAGCATCAATGAGACCAAGAAAGACAGCAGTTCAGAGACTGAAATGAAACTTCCAGTCTACATGCAAAACAAAGTGTTACATGTTGGTGGCAGCATCATGCTTTGGGGATGCTTTTCTTCAGGGACAGGGAAGCTGGTTAGAGTCTGTGAGACAGAAGCTGCAGAAGACCTGATACTGGCGCAGGGGTTCACCTTCCAGCAGGGCAATAAACATACAGCCTGAGCTACAAGGTACTAGATTCAATTCAAATTCAAATTCAAAAATACTTAAATGTTGTTGTAGCTCATTATGAAGGTTTCTTCAAAGAGCCGTTGTAGAAGCTGATTGCTGTGAACGGGAAGGATCTCCTGTAGCGCTCCGTCTTACTGTAGCGCTCCGACTGTACTTCTTCTTCAAGAAGTACAGTCTGCTCTGTCCCTTCTTGTAGATGGCTTCACAGTTGCATGTCCACTCCAGTCTGTTGTCCAGGTGAACACCGAGGTATTTATACTCCTGCACCACCTCCACCTCTTCTCCCATGATGGAAATAGTTTTTGACTTATTCCGGTTTTTCTTAAAATAAAGTTGAAATAAATAAATAAATAAAGTTGAATGAAGTTCAGACCAAATCCAATCGCTGGCAAGACATCAAAATCGATGTAAACAGACACTTTCCACGCAGTATGACTGAGATTGAGCTGTTTGGGAAAGAGGAATGGGGCAAAATCACATTATTTGGATGGTCAAAACTTGTAAAAGCATATCCTAAAGACTTGAAAGGAAAGAGTTGGTGGGGTTGGGTCAATCACACTTTTCAGATTTTCATTTTCCTTCGATTTCACTCAAACGTCCGATCATTTTGACCATAGTTTGGGGTTGTAATGTGACAAAATGTAAAAGAAAAAGAAAACGTAAGATGTATGAATAATTTTGCAGGACACAGCATTTGTCTGGAACACTTTGGCCACCTAACAATGTGGAGGGCGGCCCGTGTTTAACCTGCAAACACGACTACATATTTACTATCAACAAAGGAGTGTCTGAGGCTCTTCCAGATCTGGCTGCCGCTACAGATTTAGTCTTGTTCCCACAACACCCCCACAACCGCACGAGTCCCAGTGCACTTTCTAAAGCATTTTGGCCTAGTGACAGGCCTTATCATTTCACACAAACTCACAGTAAACATGACCAGTTTCAGGTTCTGAGAAAACGCAGGCAAATGGAGACAGATTCCCTAGAAGAATTCTGACAACTCTGGGTCTCTCAGTTTGTTCAGTGGCACAGCAGCAGCAGCCGCTGGCTTCCCCAGTCTTTTCTTTGCCTTATATGGTCACAAGAGTTGTTGGGTAAGAGAGAGAGGGTGGAGGTGTGGTCTATTGTTTTTGGCGGAAGAAGTGCAAGACTATGAGTTGCTCTTGAACCTTTGGTAACTGTCGTCATCGCTGCAGTCACCCTTTTTCCTCTGTTTCAGTGCAGACAGAGACGAGGAGTATGTCTGTGTATGGAGGTAGATTGATTGCTGAGTTTCAGTGCAGAGGCCTTCACACAAGTCATTGGCTATTAAGCAGCATAACAGCATAAGCAGAGAGAATGTGATCTAATTGGTCAATGATTCACAAGGGTGATGACACACAGAACCTCAGATATTCCAGAACTATGCAGGAATGCCCTTTATCTCACTCTCAGTAGTTGTTTTTGTAAATCTGGACCACTAACTTTAGTCGTACCTGCTTATGTAATGCCAGTGGAATTCCCCCTGCTCTGTCTTTGGATGCGGCTGAGCAGCTGTGCATGAACACCTCCCTGCTTTCTGTTTGAGATAATCTAATCTTTGCCACAGCCACTATAAGTTCAGAGCACTGATGAACCCTTAACAAGCAGTCTACGGGTCCTGCTCATGATTCTGTCAACTGTGGGCTCCGTAATGACATGTCTGGATAGGAAGGCAGGCCAGGGGTGGGAACCTTTCTGCCTAGAAAGTTATGAGTGGAGCTGATGATGAAATAGTGGATGACTGCTGCTACCATGCACTTTAGCCTCACATGACCTCATTTTCCTGTTCTTCACTGCAAAAGTATTTAAACCCCTTAAACATTTTCCAAATTTGCTGCACTACAAGCACAAATGTCTAGGGATTTCAACTGAATTTTGTGTGATAGACTGACACAAATACTTTATTAATCCCAAAGGGAAATTAAATGTTGTTGTAGCTCATATTATGAAGGTTTCCTCAACGAGCCGTTGTAGATGCTGATGGCTGTGAGCAGGAAGGATCTCCTGTAGCGCTCCGTCTTACAGCAGATCTGAAGAAACCTCTGACTGAAGACACTCAGTTGTTGTAGGACAGTCTCATGAAGAGGATGATCAGGGTTCTCCATAATGTTCTTCATTTTATGAAAAGCCATCCTTTGTACAATGATCTCCAGATGTTCCAGAGGAGTCCCCAGAACAGAGCCAGCCTTCTTTATCAGCTTGTTGAGCTTTTTTAAGTCCCTGGCTCTGATGCTGCTTCCCCAGCAGATGATGGCAGAAGAAATCACACTTTCCACAACAGACTTATAGAAGATATGCAGCATCTTGCTGCAAACACCAAAGGACCTAAGCTTCTTCAAGAAGTACAGTCTGCTCTGTCCCTTCTTGTAGATGACTTCAGTTGCATCTCCACTCTAGTCTGTTGTCCAGGTGAACACCGAGGTATTTATACTCCTCCACCACCTCCACCTCTTCTCCCATGATGGAAATAGTGTTTGACTTATTCCTGTTTCTCTTAAAAACTACAATCATCTCCTTTATTTTAGTCACGTTCAAAATGAGATGATTGTTTCCACACCATGCCACAAAGCAGTCCACCACCATCCTGTACTCAGCTTCTTCTCCATCTCTGATCCACCCTAGGACTACAGAATCATCTGAGTATTTCTACAGATGACAGGAGTCTGTCTTGTACTGGAAGTCTGAGGTATGCAGAGTGAAGAGGAATGGTGAGAGTACCGTCCCCTGTGGTGCCCCTGTGCTGCTGACTACCTGGTTAGACTCACAACCCTTCAGTCTCACAAACTGCGGTCTGTTTGTCAGGTAGTCTTTGATCCAGGAGATTGTTGAGGCCTCCACCTGAGTCTTCTGGAGTTTCTGACAAAGTAAATCAAGTTGGATTGTATTAAATGCACTGGAGAAATCAAAGAACATGATCCTCACAGTGCTGCTGGCTTTGTCCAGATGACAGTGGGTTTGTTGAAGCAGGTGTATGATGGCATCTTCAACTCCAACTCCACAGCGATAAGCAAACTGAAGGGGGTCCTGATGGTTTACTGTTTGCTTACTCAGGTGGGCCAACAGGAGTCTCTCTGGAACCTTCATGATGTGGGTTGTCAGGGCAACAGGTCTATAGTCATTGAGGACTGATGGGTGAGTTTTCTTTGGTACCGGAACAAGACAGGAGGTCTTCCACAACACTGGAACCTTCTTCTGGTCCAGGCTATGGTTGAAGAGGTGCTGCAGAATCCCACAGAGCTGCTCTGCACAGGCCTTCAGGACTCTAGGGCTGACATGATCTGGACCTGCAGCCTTATTCCTATTCAGTCTCTCCAGTTGTCTCTTCACCTGACTTCTTGAGACACACAGGGTTCATGAAGAGGCAAAGGGAGCATCAGTATCTTCTGATTTGGTTGAAGATAAACATGTAGAAGCAGATGGGTTCATGGCTGAGGTGGAAGACAAAACATTTGAGGTGTGACAGAAAGGCTGTGGGTCAAAGAAGGGTGGGATGTGTGTTTGGCTGTGAGCAGGAGAGGAGGATGCTGAGCTTGTATTTCTGAACTGAACCTAAGAATGTGTTCAGTTCAGTGGCTTTGTCCAGACCTTCATCTGTCTGATCCTCCTTCAGATGAAGCCTGTGATCTTCTTCATCCCTGACCACACATCTCTGATATTGTTTAGCTGGAGCTTGCTCTCCAGCTTTTTGTTTTAGACCTGCTTGTTGCCTTTTATCTTGACTTTAAGTTGGTTCTGTATGCTCCTCAACAATTCCCTGTCTCCCTCTCTAACTGCTCTTTTTTTCTTGTTACGCAGGCCCTTCAGGTCAGCCTAGCAGATTTCCACATCTAGTCCCAGTCTTGAGTCATTTGCAGTTTGTAAAGTCTAGCACCCACTGGGCCATATCATAGATCATACAGGACCTCGATATGATGAAAACTCCTCTTGCTCTGTGCAATTGAAGATGTCAGAATGTGCAACTGGTACTGCAGCAGGATCACATTAGAAAAGTCCAACAGATGAATCAGTCCAGCAATGGATGGACAGCAAGTGCATGTATTATTAAAAGAAGAATAAGACAGCAGCAGAAACACTGGATGTGAAACGAGACTAGAAATAAGACATGGGTTGTAGCAACAGTATCATTCCACGATTTTACCAGAAAACTCTTGATATTGCTTGGAATTCATTATAAGCCATCTTTGGTCTGAAGATCCCTAAATCGGTGCATCTATCACACTGCATGACCACAGACCCGCAATTCAAGCGGCAAGAGATTTTTTAATGATTCTCTCACAGCAGTCAAACCTTATCCCATCAACTCTAACCAGCTTCCTTGTCTCCACTGGAGAGAAACAGATCCCCACAGAATGCTTCTGCCACCACCACGTTTCTCGCTAGGGACAGTGAAGGGTAATGAAGCTTGTATCAGTTTCATAACCTAACCTTGCTTTAAACTTCTCCACAACTCTCTCCCTGACCTGTCTGCTGTGTTCCTTGGTCTTCATGATGCTGTTTGGTCACTTATTTTCTTTAACAAACAATTGGATTTATACTCAGATTAAATTACACAGAGATGGACTCTGTTTAGTAGTTAATTGATTTCTGACGGTAAGTGGTTGCAATAGATTTTAAGTGTTTCAGAGTAAAGGAGGCTGATATCAATGCATACCAAACTTCAGATTTTAATTAGATAATGATGTTGAAATATTTCCTTTTTCTTTCGCTTTTGCTATATTCCTTTCGCTATTTTGCGTTGGCCCTTCACATAAAATACACCAAAGTTTATTGTTTTGATTTGACATAATGAGAAAAGATAGGAATACCATAGCAAGGTAGGAAAATGATTACCGAAACACATTTTCTTTATGTTCTCATTGGCTGAAAGTCGCTTTCCAGAACTACCGTGTTGCCCTATTTGTGTACAGTCAATTATTCACAGTCTGCACTTATAAAACATCAACTGATCTTTTTATCATCTGCAGCCATGGCAACTTTTAAACAAAGCAGAGTGTGAAATTAACCCAATTTGACAGAAACAGATAGACTGTTGGTTTCACCTTGAGGTTAGTGGGTGAAACTAAAAATGAAAGGCAGAACACGGCAGCTTCTTTTCATACCAGCTTAATCTGTGTAAGAAACAAAATGCAGCTAGACACGGGTGGAGGGTGGGTGGGGTTCAGGTGCTATAACAAAGAACTAGCAGAGTGAGTAGTAAAGGGCAGATACAGCTGTTAGAGGGATACCATAAAAAAAGGTAATTTAGAGACATGATACTTAGATAATGGAGGGTAGTGCGTCGCGTTTCAGGAACCGTGATGAGAGCTTAGTGACAGCCAGAGAAGCAAAAACATGTTCAGGCACTCAGCTAACAGAGCGGAGGGGGACTAAGTTGCTGAAATCGGTTCTGGGAATGTTAATCAAAAAAGTTACATTAACAACTGAATGGCTGACCTTTAACATACAGCTGTGCATTTTTCTTTTTTTTCTTCTTTTTGGAATATATAAAGAGGAAAAGGACACCACAGGAATCTTTCTGGAACTTGAACAACTCAGTGGATTCTGACAAATAAGACAACTTTTAATAACACAATGCAGCCTTTCAGGAATGTGATGGTATTAAGAAATTACAGTTTAAAAATGTGGACTGAGGTCTAATTGAGGCATAGAAGACCACTGGCTTTATCACACCATGCAATAAATATGCAATTATTCTGTTAAGAGGATCTTCAGTCCTCAGCTTACAGTGAAGGATAAAAATCTCCCAGAGAAAACACTCAAATTATTTTAATAGCTGGACATTCTGGCATTGTAGAACATATATTACAAACTAATTGCTATAAGAAATTGATTTTTTTGTCAGATAAAGAAAAGGAAACTTTCTAGAATCACTCAATACAGAGGAAAATAAGAAGTCAACCTGTAATCTGCATTTTTAAAATAAACTGAACAAATCAAATTCTACAAACGAGTCTGTGGTTCAAATATGAAAGCATGCAAGTTTTAATGAGCTGTTGTAGCTGGTTGATCGGGAGGAAACAGCCACAAGATGAGAGAGAGGCCTGAAGAATGACTTTTATTTGTTCCTCAAGCAATATAGCTCGTAAAACAAAAAAGAAAAATGCAGAGGGACAGAGACAGAAGTCATTGTTGGGATTTAGGTCCGGATAGGCAAAAGTAAACCATCTCTGGCATCTAAAAAAAGAAATCAAGGTTCCAGTGTGCTAAAGGGAAGCATCCATGGACTGTGGATGATTGGATGAAAGGAAGACTCTATGATGAATCTTGAATCTGCAAGAACAGGCCAGAGAGATGATGCTGGAACATTTGTTTGGAGCCATCCCAATAAAACATATAAAAATGTAAACCAGCACATTTCCACAATTATTGTTGGATACGGACCTGCCTTTCAGGCAAAGTAGCAGGGCAGATTGCTTCGATCCAATGTACGTTTAGCAATTAGAAAGTAACATTTCAGGATGATCAAAGCGTATGCAGTCAGTGACATGCCAGGCAGGTTGGGTTGTAAGTAATCTTGAAAGCTGGTGGTGAAAAATAGAAACAAATTGGTGTATATCAAGGCTCTATCCTACAAAGCGGACCTGTCAGAAGCTATAATAAATAACATGTTGGAACCTGATTGAAGAAAGGTTTAGTTTTCGTTATAAAACCCCAAAGACTCAAATAATTGAAGCCAAAACAGGTGCAAAAAAGTATTAACTGTGGATCTTTTTCCTGATTTGATATAGAAAAAAACCTCTCATTAACAACCATATGCACAGTTTTAGGTATAGAGAAGAAAGAAACCTAAAACCCCCATTCTGTCTCTTCCAACCACCCCTAAAGACCCTCGGACAGATTTAGCAGACCTTGGAGAGGTGGAGTACGCTTCTACTGTGCTGTAACAAAATATTTCAGAGGGCATGCAAGACGGGGCCCCGGACTTTACAGGGAAGAATGAATGCAAGAAGGGGGGGGGGGTTCACTGCTCAGAATGAGCATTTAAAAGTCGGAAAAACCTGCTAAAGGGTGGGAATGGGGTTGTAGTAAGTAAAAGATCTGCATGAAGCTGCATTAGCTCCAGGCTGCTTGTCTTTTACAATAGTTATAAACAATAAAAGCAGTAAACCTAAAATGTCAGTACTTAATCTCTCTTTATGCCCAATTATTGAGCTATATAAATGCTAGGGTGCCAAAATCTTTGGACGTATGTTCTGGTTTCGAATGACATCTACTTAAAGATGATCAAGACTGTCACCATCAAACTTCTCTCTGCATGCTTTGACTGCTAATAAAATTAATGCATGCACAGTGAAGTTTGACAGATGTGGAAAGAGGGTAGACATACCACAAGAGACTTGCAATTTAACTGCAACACTGATTCAGAGGCGCTGAATACTAATGCACAGCACACCTTTAGGGTTATGAATATGTTTGGGCTTATGAAGTGGGGGAGGACGTAATTTATTCATTCTGCTTGAGTGTGATCAGGCGTAATAACTCCACTGACAAAAACAGTCTTTAAATATAGAACCTCCTGACTCCTTTATGACTTCGTTGGTCATGATTTTGTCCATTTTAGTGATGAACAAAGACTGAGCTCATGTTCGCAATTCCTGCTTGCCTTCAGCTTCACAGTCAGGAAACAGAGAAGGGTGCACACACACACACACATCCATTTTCTATTCTTACATTATGAGGCATAACTCTAAAATGACCAAGTGATGTACCTTCAAAATGTTAGAGAAACATCACCCTCTTGTGGAGAAAAGCAGGAATTACAGGTAACAACGTCACATAGCTTCTTACAATCAAATCTCATCCACTCATAAAACTATAAATGTTCGTCCCTCGTGTTAATCTGAAGGAGGTCTATACAGACATCATTATCCATCCTACAGAGAACAAGTAGAGAATATCTTTATTAGAATAGATTCAAGAAGCCATCACATTTTTAGGAGAAAACAGAGAAAACAGAATGAACTAAAATGTTGAGAATGCAAACACCCATCACTGGACAAAAAAAAGAGGAGGCAGAAGCAAAGATCCACAGCTGAAGCAGTGTCTAGTTGATGGGTGTGAGCATTACAGAGTTGGCCAGGTGGGACTGTGGCACCGATCGACGGCATGTTGAGATCTTAGATGACAGCACCATGATGGGGTTGCACAGCTGGGTCGGGACTCGTGGTTTATTGTCCAATGACTTTGCTGACAAATGAGTCCAGCTGATCGTCATCTTTGATCCCCACAAAGCGGTCGACAACATCTCCTCCCCTCATTGCGATGACTGTAGGGACAGCAGACACCTGGAAAGGGACAGAGACACTTAAAGACAATACTGCTTCAAACTTTCAAATATTAAACTGGACCCATGTAGGAAAGTTGATGAAAGCTACATTCAATACAGATTAAACAAAAAGGCATGCACTATTCATAACCCTTGAACAAATTTTCCTCACTTTAAACCCAAACCTTAACATATTTTGTGTGATAAAATTAACACAAAACTGTGCATAATAACAAATACTCCAGCCTAGATGTAACAAAGGCAAGAATTACTCCTGCAAAAGGTGCCTTTGGTAGAATAGGCTTTATTTTGGAAAACTGCCTCAAATGAAAAAAGACAGATTTTGCAACAGACCTAATCTGGCTTTGAAGTGTAAATTCTGCATCCGTTTTAACTTCCAGATTAGTGATTATGGGTCAAACATATTGTGCCAAAGAAGCAAGATGGGGGTCGCATACTTGCCAACAAAAACCATCACTTCTGTTTTTGGCTCGTTAAAATGTTAGATGTTCAAAGCCTTCCATGCCTTTATGTCATCAAGACCTTTGAACAGTGAGTCTACTCAGAATCCTTTTATCTTTTTAAGAGGGAAATAAATATGGGGGTCATCTGCATAGCAGTGGAAAGAAACTCCATGTTTCCCGAAAACAGAGCCAAGGGGTAGCAGGTAGAAGGGGGGCTAAAAATGAGACCTGTGGGACCCCATATTGAGGAGAAGCAGCAGAGAATGCAAAATCACAAAGTTCGACAGAGAAAGCTTGCTCTGCCAAATAAGATTTGAACCACAAAGTTTGCTGATCAATAATTCCCCAAAACAGCCACACAAAGAGTGGGGTTTGGTAGTGGGAACATTGTCATCTGAGGCTGTTTTTCAGCACACTTCACATGATCAAAGGAAGGATGAATGGACAATTTAGTGGGACATTTGTGATAAAAATCTGCTGCCATTGGTCAAGCGTACAACCCATATACAGGTCCTTCTCAAAATATTAGCATATTGTGATAAAGATCATTATTTTCCATAATGTCATGATGAAAATTTAACATTAATATATTTTAGATTCATTGCACACTAACTGAAATATTTCAGGTCTTTTATTGTCTTAATATGGATGATTTTGGCATACAGCTCATGAAAACCCAAAATTCCTATCTCACAAAATTAGCATATTTCATCCGACCAATAAAAGAAAAGTGTTTTTAATACAAAAAACGTCAACCTTCAAATAATCATGTACAGTTATGCACTCAATACTTGGTCGGGAATCCTTTGGCAGAAATGACTGCTTCAATGCGGAGTGGCATGGAGGCAATCAGCCTGTGGCACTGCTGAGGTCTTATGGAGGCCCAGGATGCTTCGATAGCGGCCTTTAGCTCATCCAGAGTGTTGGGTCTTGAGTCTCTCAACGTTCTCTTCACAATATCCCACAGATTCTCTATGGGGTTCAGGTCAGGAGAGTTGGCAGGCCAATTGAGCACAGTGATACCATGGTCAGTAAACCATTTACCAGTGGTTTTGGCACTGTGAGCAGGTGCCAGGTGGTGCTGAAAAATGAAATCTTCATCTCCATAAAGCTTTTCAGCAGATGGAAGCATGAAGTGCTCCAAAATCTCCTGATAGCTAGCTGCATTGACCCTGCCCTTGATAAAACACAGTGGACCAACACCAGCAGCTGACACGGCACCCCAGACCATCACTGACTGTGGGTACTTGACGCTGGACTTCTGGCATTTTGGCATTTCCTTCTCCCCAGTCTTCCTCCAGACTCTGGCACCTTGATTTCCGAATGACATGCAGAATTTGCTTTCATCTGAAAAAAGTACTTTGGACCACTGAGCAACAGTCCAGTGCTGCTTCTCTGTAGCCCCGGTCAGGCGCTTCTGCCGCTGTTTCTGGTTCAAAAGTGGCTTGACCTGGGGAATGCGGCACCTGTAGCCCATTTCCTGCACACGCCTGTGCACGGTGGCTCTGGATGTTTCTACTCCAGACTCAGTCCACTGCTTCCGCAGGTCCCCCAAGGTCTGGAATCGGCCCTTCTCCACAATCTTCCTCAGGGTCCGGTCACCTCTTCTCGTTGTGCAGCGTTTTCTGCCACACTTTTTCCTTCCCACAGACTTCCCACTGAGGTGCCTTGATTCAGCACTCTGGGAACAGCCTATTCGTTCAGAAATTTCTTTCTGTGTCTTACCCTCTTGCTTGAGGGTGTCAATAGTGGCCTTCTGGACAGCAGTCAGGTCGGCAGTCTTACCCATGATTGGGGTTTTGAGTGATGAACCAGGATGGGAGTTTTAAAGGCCTCAGGAATCTTTTGCAGGTGTTTAGAGTTAACTCGTTGATTCAGATGATTAGGTTCATAGCTCGTTTAGAGACCCTTTTAATGATATGCTAATTTTGTGAGATAGGAATTTTGGGTTTTCATGAGCTGTATGCCAAAATCATCCGTATTAAGACAATAAAAGACCTGAAATATTTCAGTTAGTGTGCAATGAATCTAAAATATATGAATGTTAAATTTTCATCATGACATTATGGAAAATAATGAACTTTATCACAATATGCTAATATTTTGAGAAGGACCTGTACAGAGGCGACGGTCTTCGACGCAGTCGTCGTGGATTTGAATCCCAGCCCGCTGACCTTGGCAGCATATCTCAACTCACTCTCTCCGCCCCATTTCCTTACAAAATAAAGGCTACAAAATTTGAAGAAAAACAATTTGCTGCCATCTACCAGGATGGCGAAGATGAAACAAGAGCGGGCATATTGGCAAGACAATGATCCCAAACATACAGCCAACTAAACTCTTAATTGGTTTCAGAGAACAGAAATAAAGCCGCTAGACTGACCCAGCCATCATCTGACCTCAATCCTTTAGAAAATCTATGGAACCCACAGAACCTTCAAGCCTGTTTGTGTGGAAGATCAGACCATGTGACAGCAATGAATGAGACTAGCCTATACATCACCAACAAAAGATAAAAATAAAATAATAAATAACTGAATAATACATTTATGGATATCCATGGTTTAATGTGCTTGCATGTGTGGACTGATATCTGGCCACAGTTTGACGTCAATTGCACCTTTAGAAATATATTTATTTATAAAATTGGTTGAACATTTCAACTGTTCAACATTTTACCTGCTATACAAGAAAAAAATAGAAAACTACCGTAATGTCAATCAGAAAAACCTGAAATATTAGAAAAGTAAACTAGACATAAAGCATCTACATTTTAGAGAATAATAACGTTTCTCATGTAATGTAAAAGCCCACAGAATTCTACAACATTTTTCTGTCACCTTCATGAGTCTTTCTCCAGCTGAATAAAAACCTGTCTGTTGACAGCTTGGGCCTCGAAGCGTTTGAATCGCTTCCCTCAGGGAAGACATGAGACCCAGATGATTGGTGTGCTTTAGAAAGGACACTGCTTCTCTTCTACAGAGGCCAGAATAGCTCCTATTGGTGAAGTACTGGCAGACCTAAAATCCTAGAATCTGCTGTCAAATTTTTCATTAATAACGTTAAACTAAACCAACACAGATTCTGGAAGGTCCTTATATTGTAGCTTGCTAAAAGAAAATCAAGAGGGATTTTGAGGGCATACCAGAAACACAGTCACTGCTCTGCCCGTCTAACCGCTTAGTTAATGTACAGCGATCATCTGAAGGCAGTTATATGCACTGAATTTTATTTAGGGGTATTAGATTAAAGAGGGCTTATTACAAGCACATCTCACACTTTTCTGATCTGATTTCTGGAGGTTAAAAAAAACTAAAATAAAAAATAATGTATCATTTCATAATTATGCCCTAGTCTGTGTTGGTCCAACACCTGAAATCCCATTAAAATACATTGTAGTTTGCAAAGACAAAGGGGTATTGTATTTTAGTGTAAGAAAATGCATCAAGCAGCAAAACAAATTAGTTTCTCCAGAGTTCTCACCCCATACTCAATAGCCAAGTCTGTGTGATCGTCAATGTCAACTTTTGCCATGGCAACACGGCCTTTCTGTTTGGCAACAGCCTTCTCCAACCTTGGCCCAAGGATCTTACAAGGACCACACCACCTAAAAAACAACAACATACACAACCCCCGTCAGTGACAGGATTTGCCCCAAGACAGCACTGCAGAGGATGACCAGTAAAACTACTGCAGAAATAAAATCCATTTTATTTTAGAACACAATTTACTTAAATTGAAAACAACTATTAATCCATGGTAAGCAGGAAAAGGTGTCAGTCATTTAAACAGACTTTTAAGAGCAGAAATGAAGGTTAACCTATTAACATCACTGGTTTGTTGCATTTGAGGACATCGTAATCATAAAGTGAACTGAACCTCATTGACAGAAACACTCAAGTCAAATTGCAAGTTATGTTTCTGCCCATCCTTGTGTTATTCAATTCAATTCAGTTTTATTTATATAGCGCCAATTCACAACACATGTTGTCTCAAGGCACTTCACAACAGTCAGGTACATACATTCCAATTAATCCTAACCATTGAACAGTGGAGTCAGATTCAGTTATTTATTCAAATTGGATAAAAAGTTTTTCTATCTAAGGAAACCCAGCAGATTGCATCCAGTCAGTGACTTGCAGCATTCACTCCTCCTGGATGAGCTTGTAGAGACAGTGGAGAGTCACTGTTGTTGACTTTGCAGCAATCCCTCATACTGAGCACGCATGTAGTGACAGTGGAGAGGAAAAACTCCCTTTTAATAGGAAGAAACCTCCAGCAGAACCAGAACCAGGCTCAGTGTGAGCGGCCATCTGCCACGACCGACTGGGGGTTTGAGAGAACAGAGCAGAAACACAAAGAGAACAAAGAAGCACTGATCCAGGAGTACTTTCTATGGGAAGGAAAAGTAAATGTTAATGGATGTAGCTCCTTTAGTCGTTTCATCTAGAAAGAAAGAACAGATAAACTCTGAGCCAGTTTTCAAGGTTAGAGTCTGAAAGAGAGCACATAGAGTTAGTTACAGTAAAAGCTCAGTCAGTAGCTATGTTTAGGAGAGAGAAAGGGTTAAACACTAAAAGACAGGACCATGTGGATCATCTGTAGAAAGTGAGCATTAAGTTGTTGCCAGTAGAAGCTTGGACGATGCCCCACTCCAGAAAGGTGTCACAGGTAGACACAGTCTACGAGGAGAATTTTAAATTCTATTCTGGATTTAACAGGGAGCCAATGAAGGGAAGCTAAAGTAGGAGAAATATGATCTCTCTGTTTAATTTTCATCACAACTCTTGCTGCAGCATTTTGAATCAGCTGAAGGCTTTTAACTGCATTTTGTGGACATCCTGATAGTAAAGAATTACAATAGTCCAGCCTTGAAGTAACAAATGCATGGACTAGTTTTTCAGCGTCACTCCTGGACAGGATATTTCTAATTTTGGCAATGTTCCGGAGGTGAAAGAAGGAAATCCTAGAAACCTGTTTAATATGGGATTTAAATGACATGTCCTGGTCAAAAATAACACCAAGGTTTTTTACTTTATCACTGGAGGTCAATTTAATACCATCCAGGTTAAGTGATTGACTAAGCAGTTTCTTTTTTAAAGACTCCGGTCCAAAGACGACAACGTCTGTCTTGTCTGAATTTAGAAGCAGAAAATTTAAAGTCATTCAAGTTTTTATGTCTTCAAGACATGCTTGTAGTCTATCTAACTGGTTGGGCTCATCAGGATTTATGGATAAGTAAAGCTGATTATCATCAGCGTAAGAGTGAAAATTTATCCTATGCTGATAATTTGACCTATTCGAAGCATATATATAGTAAAGAGAATTGGCCCAAGTACTGAACCCTGTGGTACTCCACAATTAACCCTGGAGTTTAAAGATGATTTATCATTTACATGAACAAACTGGAATCTGTCAGATAAATAAGATTTAAACCAGCCTAGCGCTGTTCCCCTGATCCCTACAGCATATTCCAGCCTTTCTAAGAGAATATTATGGTCGACTGTATCAAATGCAGCACTGAGATCTAACAGAACCAGAACAGACACAAGTCCATTATCTGAGGCCATAAGAATAACATTAGTGACTTTCAGCAGAGCTGTTTCAGTGCTATGATGAGCTCTGAAGCCTGACTGAAACTCTTCAAACAGGTCATTGCTGTATAAATGCTCACACATTTGATTAGCAACTATTTTCTCAAGAATTTTAGATAAGAATGGAAGATTGGATATAGGTCTATAATTTATTAAATCATCTCGATCAAGCGAAGGTTTCTTAAGTAAAGGTTTAATTACAGCTAACTTAAAAGCCTGTGGTACATATCCATTTACTAAAGATAGATTAATCATATCTAAAAGTGGGCTGGTAATCAGAGGGAACACTTCCTTAAATAATTTGGTTGGGATTGGGTCTAACATACAAGTTGAAGGTTTAGATGAAGCTAATATTTCTGATAACTCAGGAAGCTCCACAGGATCAAAGCAGTCCAAACACAGATCAGGTTCTAGAGTTACTTCAATGTTGTTTCACTTGCTGAGGATGAAGTAATCATCTTCGGGAGTATGTCAAAGATTTTCTTTTTAATAGAATCAATTTTATTTAAGAAGAATCCCATAAAGTCATGACTGCTGAGAGCTAAGGGAATGGATGGATCAACAGAGCTATGACTCTGTGTAAGTTTAGCAACTGTACTAAAGAGAAACCTAGGATTATTCTTGTTCTCTTCTATTAATGATGAGAAATAAGCTGTTCTAGCTTGGCGAAGTGTCTTTTTATACAACAGTAGGCTATTTTTCCATATTAAGTAGGAATCCTCTAGGTGTGTAGAGCGCCATTTTCTCTCCAATTTTCTAACATTGTGCTTTAAAGTACACAGCTCTGAATTAAACCAGGGAGCCAGCCTCCTATGAATAATTATCTTCTTTTCCAAGGGGGCTGCATTGTCTAATGCACCACGCAATGATGAAGTAACACTGAACAAGAGAATCAATTTGTGAAGGGGAAGAAACAGAATTATTGCCCTCCATTGTGTTTTTCTGTGATAATGAGGAAATTAAAAACGGAACAGATTCTTTAAAGGTTGTTACAACATTTTCTGATAATGATCTACTATAATGACATTTTCTTTCAGGTGTGGAGTACTCAGTTAAATTAAACTCAAAGGTAATTAAAAAATAGGTCAGACAGGATGGAGTTATGAGAAAAATATTGTTATGTCTTTACACTCAATGCCATATGTCAGCACAAGGTTCAGAGAATGAAGACAAAGGTGGGTAGGTTTGTTAATGTTTTGAGCAAAGCCAATTGAGTCTAAGATAGCATTAAACACTATATTTAGGCTATAACATTCAGCATCAACATGAATGTTAAAATCCCCCACTATAATAACTTTATCCGTATTTAACACAAAATCAGATAAAAGGTCTGAAAACTGATCTAACAATTGAGAGTAAGGGCCTGGTGGACGGTACAAAACAACAAACAGAAGTGGTTTTAGTGCTTTGGTCTGGGACTAATCAATAAATCGGACTGAAAGATGGTTGCTACTCCTCCTCCTCGCCCAGTATTTCAAGGAATGTGAAAATTTAAATAATTAGTAGGAGTTGACTCATTTATAGTAACATAATCCTCTTGCTGCAGCCAGGTTTCTGTGAGGCAAAATAAATCTGTCACAAATCAGGTCACTAACTAGCAAAGTCTTTGAAGAGAGAGACCTTATGTTCAGTAAGCCACATTTAATTGTTTTATTTTTCTTTTCAGTCTGAGTTGTTTGTTTTTATGAGATTTTCCTGATTTCCTTTTAGATTATTTTTTAATCTAGGTGGGTAGCAGTACAGAAGCTGCAGAGAGGAGTGTTAAACTACGACCCTGCTTCCTGGTCTGAACCCTGGGTTGTCAGAGTTTTGGAAAACTAATAAATTCAGCCAGATTCCTAGAAAGAAGAGCTGGTCCATCCAAAGTGGGGTGGATGTGTCTCTCCGGATCAGACCAGGTTTTCCCCAAAATGTTCACCAATTATCAATGTAACCCACATTGTTTTCTGGACATCACCTAGACAGCCAGCGGTTGAATGACCGCATGCGGCTAAACATGTCGTCACTGGTCCGATTAGGGAGGGGACCAGAGAAAATTACAGAGTCCGACATTGTTTTGGCAAACTTACACACCGAAGCAACACTAACTTTGGTGACCTCCGATTGATGTAACCGGGTGTCATTACCGCCAGGGGGAATAACAATCTTACTGTATTTACACTTATCCTTAGCCAGCAGTTTCAGGTAGGATTTGATGTCGCCCGTTCTGGCCCCTGGCAGACATTTGACTATGGTCGCTGGTGCCTTTAGTGCCACATTTCTGACTATGGAGCTGCCAATTGCCAGAGTTGTCTTCTCAGCGGGTGTTATGCTGAGCAGGGAAAAACTGTTAGAAACGCAGACGGGTTGGTGGTGACCTGTGGGCTGGGATCTAGGATTATGCTTTCTACGTACCGTCACCCAGCCGGCCTGAGGCCCCGGCTGCGCGGGCTTTGCTGAAGGACTGATACGGGGAGCTACCCTCGGTGGCACGGTGTTATCCATCATCTCTTGGGAAGCCAAGGCTCTGAGGTGGTGGGTGAGTTATGTCGGTGCCTGTCCATGCAGGGCCCCATTTGTGATGGTGAGTATCTTAAGTCAATTCTGTTGGTCACCAGAGGCCAAGGCAGGGAACAGAGCAATGGAGGGACATGAGAATACCTATTTTACCCTGCGAGTAACCTAGCTGCAGCTTTCTGGACGTACTGTAGGTGGTGTAGGATGGTTCTTTTGAGTCATGAAAGGAAAGCATGAATAAGCATCTCCATATTTGCAGAGGAAGCTACAGCTCTTTTAAACCACTCCGAGGTTACTCGGCCTTGAGCAAACAGCAAATGTTAAGGGTCCAAGATCTGCTTTATTTCAGGAACTAAGCCATCTGGAGGTATGATTTCAATGGGGAAAACTGTCATCCATTCAGCCACATTTAAGAAATCTAGCTAGTTTAGACAACTCACTTAACTTAAACGAAAGATTAAGCTACTTATTATCTGCAGAGAAGTGATACGAGATGTTGAAAGTACATATAGTATGTCCCAAAAGCAGCATAAACAGAACTGATCCCAGGACTGAGGAGAGGAGAGAAACAAGACAGCAAAACTTTGATCCTTCAAGTATGAACAAAAAGTTTAAAAAAGTGTCCACAGTCATGTAAATCCAGTTTTATTTCACATTTGTCTATGATAAAGCGTCCCACCTGCTTCGGCAACATATAGGTGTACTGAAGACTTTTAACAATAATATTACCAATGTGTAAAATAATTCATCACATTCTCCTTATAGATACTGGTACATTCAAACACAAACATTTAAGAACAAAATGAAAAAGCACTTTGACTCTCAAGGGCATTTTGTAAGCTTAAAATGTGTCTGGAATAATTGCTGAGGGAACCGGGAGCCTCTCCGTTTGATAAATTTAGCACAACCTGAAAATGTGACACGTAAAAAATATCTTCTATGAAACAGTCCTGGGACCTTTCTTTGAAGCAGGATCAGTGGCTTATCAAGCCTTACTTCAGGTGCTGATTTTTGGGATTTTCAGTCTTACAAAACAGTCCCACCTCTTACATGCATCTGTCATCATGGTATCTTATGCTGGGAGCCAAAAACTGCTCTGCAGGTTAGCTTTCAAAGATCAAGACAAAGAAAGGAAGCAATGCTCTGTAACACCGTTATGTTTTAGTTCATCAGAGAATATCATTGTAGAATTGATTATATACCTAAAAAGTGAAAAATACTGCCAATAGGTGGATCCTTAAGTAAAATGTCTCACTCAAAACATCCCCTCATGATTATCATGAATTCTTTAAACTGCTGCTTACTGTGTCTGTACATGTATCTTCACACTCAGATCATTTGTATAATTATTAAAAGACTGTTTAATGTCACAAATTAACCATGGTTGCAATACTGATAAGAACATTTATTTGTGAATTCACCACAGGATTGTTCTCTCCATCTCTCTCTACATATTTTTTAAAGACCTCTTTCATTATGATGGTTACATGTTGAAAACCTTGAATGTGAGAGACCGCTTCACCTACGGAGATGGTTTAATCAACAAGCACAGCTTATTTACATGGTATTCTTCCCTAAAATATTACATTCATTTTTTTTGATTGGCTGTTCAACATGACGTGGCCACGTTTCCCAAACTCCACCTCTGATTGGCTGACCAGTTCTGCTGATGTCTCCTCCTCTGGAGAGATGCAGCTGAGAGCACCCCCACCTCCAAAAAAAGAACTCAAAACTATTTTTTGTCTTTTAATAATGTCAACACAGACCAGCAAACTTTATTCAGAAAAACATGTTAGCTATCTAATGAGCTTAGTTAATATTTTGCCCGTTAGTTTCCTATTCAGAAAAGTTCTTTTTTCCCTGTAGCAAATGTCCGTAGAAGTAGTTGTAGTGTCTTTGGATTGTCTTGTTTTTGTTTCTTTTTACTTAAAATAAATAATCCAAAATAAAATCTTGTGATATAAAAAGTCATGGTACACTTTCTAGATTTTTATTCGTGATCATTGCTAACTACCCTGCATCCTTTTTCCTTCTACTTTCTGTCAGTCTATCACTTAAATGACACTGAAGTTTGTGGTTGTAGCATGAGAAAATGTGAGGGAAAAAAAGACAAAATCTTCTGCACGGCGCCGTACATCATTAACAGTAATATTTACATGCAGTTGTTTAACGGCTGCAGGTGATTACAGGAACAGAGGAGCTGCAACCCCTGCAATACTCACTGCGCATGGAAGTCGACCAACACAGGCAGATCGTTGTTAATAACCCTGTCTGTGAAGTCCTCATTGTCCTGAACATTGAAGGAGACTGCTCGGTGGAGGGTGTGAGAAACAGCAAGACTTCGTGACGGGGTGAGGAAGGACACCCGGCTCGGGACAGGATGAAGGGAGGTGGAAAATGAAGCGGAGGCGACGGTGGCAGTGGATGATGGGAGGCAGCGAGCGTTTTTCACAGAGAGGGTCCAGATTCTGCGAACTAGGAACCGGTGTGCCATCTGAAGTTAACGCAAAACACACAAAGCACAGAATATATGCTGATTATCATTGTTATTAAAGGGCAAAATCTAAGTGGCTGCTGTGCCTTTGCTGTGCTAAACAGGAGGACACTTGTGCAAGGTGGGCATGTTTACTGCCATGCTGTACTCGCAGGACTGGATGGGCCTCCCTCTTTCTGTGATTTAGTTTTCTACTGAAGTCTAAATAAGGTTGAGCAAGAATTGCTCAAGAAAGGCCGTCTGTGGTGGCAGATGAAGAGATAAAAGGTCAGACTAGACAAATAAAGCAAAAACAGCAACATGTTTTATCTGATATAAACGGAAAAGATTAGGAAGTTATTCGAACCCATTCAGAAAAATGAGAAGCATTAGAAGTCATGGACTTTAGTCTTTTAGGAGAACATTAGTGAAATAAATGTAAAAACAGCAGATGTAACCTTTAACAGAAAAGATTAAATAAACTCACCCTTTCAATGTTGGAATGGATAAATAGCATCAAGTTTTTTGAAAGAGTTCAGATAACCCAAGGTACAGTTATCCCTATTGTCTACTTCAGTGAGGTGTGGCTATTTTATCATTTTGCACAGTTGCTCATTTCATACATGACTTATTGGGCTATGAAAAGGAGCTGTTTCTATAGGATATTTCGTATCAACCATGTGAATTCATCACACCTGCCAGAGGCACGTTTGGTACCTATTTTGACAACCTATTCACAACAATAAAACGGAGCAAGAACAAATCTTCAGAAAAAAAATTAGGACTCCAAATAAATGACGTGTCAGATTTAATCCATGCAGAAAATGTTCCATCTTCCACATGTGTGATAATATAACAATACTTCCCTCCAAATGAGCCGCATAAGCCGTGATTCTACGTGTATGTAAGTATATTTTGTTATAATAATATCTACATGGTGTGCTCTCTCCATTTTAAAATACAAATAGTAATGAAAGCCCCATTTCCCACATGTAGAACACATTATAAGTGTCGCTTGGGTATATTTGGCTTCCAGGTTACCTGCAGCAGCGTTCTGAAATGTTTCAAAGGTGTCCGTTAAACCATTTCTGCTCTAAACCCATTTGAAAAGTTTTATGGCACAGCTTTTTGGGCTCCTAAAAGGGCTGAAAAGTTACATGGTCCAAATAAACAGGTAAGTTGTTCTATAAACTTCATTAGTAGGGTATGTAGGTCCGTTACTGGTATTAAGGTACCCCAAGGTTCTAAAATGTTACTGTTTCAGAACCAGTGCAATTCTCTGTCATACAGTTCCTACAGCTTTCTTGAGATATACATTAAACACTGCCAGAGTGATTGGAGTTCTACTTTTTTGCAACTTGTTGCTGCACATTGCTGTGCAACTGGCTTAAAGAAGGCAACTGCACTTTTCCACAACGCCGCCCAAAATAAAAACCCACAAATTCAACTGGAAATACTTCAGAGTTATCATCTCAACTAAAGCAGTGCCATACAAATCTAATCAAGGCAACACTTAAAAAAAAATTCAAGCTGGCAAATTACATATAGCACATCTGTTGAGCAGCTGACTGTAGGCTCGACCTGAGCAGATATTACCAATAATTTATCAGTTTATATCCATTTATTAGAAAAAGCGGTTTAAGCTAGGGTTTTTGCTTAAATCTATATCAAAGTAATGAACATGTGGTGTTGATAACATTTTTAAAACTTGAATAATCTGTATAAAATTTTAATACATTTTAAAATATATTACTAAAATTCGAAGCTTTTAACCCTTTTTGCTGCTGGTATTGAAGAACCTTAGGAATAAATTTTCTTCAGTCACCTGTCCAAGTGTTTGTGGCCCATCTGGTACCCCATACTTAAAACGCTAAATAACCATTTCTGCATCCACCAATTGATTGACTGACTGCAAAGTATAATCAATCGTACACACTTCAAATATTAACGATTTACCAAAGATAATAATGATAATAAAATACATATAAATACATGGACGACTGACCTGTTTCCATCTGTTGAAAGGGATTTATTTATTTAAAAAACTGTGTTTTAAGTCAAATCTTAACACAAAGCCATGTTGGTCTGCTATTATGAAATTCATAGAGTCAGAGTAAAGGAAACCAGCCCATACGTTTTAAATGAGAACAACCTCCTCGCCCTCAGTAATAGCCGATCTCTTCACAACAACTTTGTCCGAGTTTCTGTTCAGACTCTTATTCTCGCTGTAAATCTACCGGCTGCTCTCTCTCCTCCATTAATCCACGTTACGTATGACTTTGCCCTCTTCGTCCTCCTCCCCTCACAGGCTGAACGTCTCCTCTCCTTGTGAACTACACAGAGTTCCCCGAACCGAACACTTTGACAGCCCTGTCCTAAATGTCCCACACGTCAGTCCAGAACATTAAGGACATTTAACGCATTCAGTTACTCTTACCTTGCTGTTTGGTAACTTGGCCTCACGGACCAATGAAGTGCTTCCGTTTTGGTGCAGCAGACGAAAAAGAGACAGCGGAGCTTTTTCTCCTGTCTCTCGGCCTCTGCTCCGTGAGTAGCGCCATCCTCTGGACACGTTGAGCAGTACAGAGCAGAGGACCCGCGAAGGAAAATATTGAAACATTAAGCAGATTATATCAAAGTAAACGGTATACATTGAACAGCCATAAGAAATAAATAATTAAAAGTAATAAACTTAATAATAACAGAGTAATATACGTATGGCAACCGCGGTAGCGATTTTGATAAGGGTGAGAACACTTTCTGCCCAGGGTGGCAAGGCCTGCGAGGGTGCCACAAGGCAAAAAGCTATTTCAAATATGAGGTTAATTAGGTTCTTCATAAGAAGCTCAACCATATATTTAATATCAACCCAAAAAAATTTGCACAGATCTCAATTCATTCTTTTGTTGTTGTGCCAACCTGTGTATTAGGATCCAGTTTGAGCAGGTTTTGTTTGGTCACATTTATTCATGGTATGAACATAAATCTTCCACTGAATTTCAGTTGTACTTCTAATACCATACACTGAACAGTTCAGGTTTAAGGTACAGTATATAGAAAGTAATAACGTGGTTTGTTCAAAAGTCAAACCCATCTCTTGGGCAGTGAGTGGTAACAAAAAATACACATCAGTTGAATTGCCTGGTGGATGAAATTCTTTTAGAAATCTGTAGATTCACCTGTGATGTTTTATACAGTTGATTCATTAATTATTGAGTTGGGCTGCACGGTGGTGCAGTTGGTAGCACTGTTGCCTTGCAGCAAGAAGGTCCTGGGTTCAATTCCCAGCTGGGGGTCTTTCTGCATGGAGTTTGAATGTTCTCCCTGTGCATGTGTGGGTTCTCACTGGGTACTCTGCTTCCTCCCACAGTCCAAAGACATGCCTGTTAGGTTAATTGGTGTATGAATGAGTGTGTGCATGGTTGTTTGTGTGTTGCCCTGCGATGGACTGGTGACCTGTCCAGGGTGTACCCTGCCTCTTGCCCATAGACTGCTGGAGATAGGCACCAGCTCCCCTGCAACCCACTATGGAATAAGTGTTAGAAAATGACTGACTGAATGGCAAGGAGAACAGAGTGCTGTGTCTTTCATGTCCAGGACACAAACAGGATGAAAGAGAGAAGAGGTGGGAGGGCTGTTTGGAGTTATACGGGTGCCATCCGAAGCAAAGGGGGGAAGAGTCAGGTTCAGACAGACTGAAACAGACTCTGAGGAGAGAAGAACTCAGACAATCTGTCAGACAGAGACTTGATTATTAAAAGGTAAACTGGTTGGGACCAGATGATGGAAAAACATGGTTGTTTGTGCATAGACATATTGTTATTAGTATATAAAAAAAAAAAATCCCTTTTTAAGGATTTTAACTCGTTGCTAATGGATGTAGGATTCAAGATGGACAATACTGTGGACAAAAGACTTGGAGATTCAAGAACTCCTTCCCCTCTAAGACCTCCTCCACTGTTTCGCAGCATTGGGCTGCCTGGGCTCTGGGCCAGCCTCCCCCCACACCAACGACTCCGTTACATTTTCAACAGATCCAAAGCTTTGCTTCCTGCAAATACACCCCAAGTGCATGCTTCAGAAGCTTCAGAAGCACACCTTTACAGATTTAAAAATGAAAAACTTTGCTCAGAAAGAGGAGCTCGCTCTCAATTGCATTAATGTGCTTTCAGAGGATGCTATCAAACCCGAGGAGAGCTCTGATCTACAGAAGAGAGCTGTGTTCAGGTCAGACGTATGGTCCTTGGTGTCAAAATGTCCTCTAACCCATAGAACAGAACGTTTCATGTCTTTGTGTATCTGTGACAGCTGACGGGAAAAGCACAGAAAGGGAAGCCTGGCTGGTTGCTCCTTTTCAGTTGTCAGAAGATCCAGCTGTCAAAGATAAGCAGCAAAGAAAGAAAAAGAAGAGATACAAGGTGGGCTCTGTAGGTAGACAGAAATATGTAGCTCCCATGCAAAATGAGAGGGAAGACAATGTCAAACGTTATGCCTGGTTACAAAGTCTTGGGATTGCAGACGGCAATGCAAGAAACTCCATCATCTCAAACAACCTACAGCAGCCATCTGTGGCCAGATGCAGTGAAATGATAGGTCAAGTGGAGCCAGAAAGAGTAGCGGGCGACAGGAGGGACCGGCGGCCCCACTTTCTACCCCCCATCGTTCAGGTGGAACCCTACCTACATGTACCCCTCCTAATTCCTGAAAATTCTCCTCCCCCCTCACCCTGTTCCTAACCAGATACCCCAATTCATGCTCTACCTGTATCTCTGATGTAGCCCCTTTCTTGGAAGAAAAAGTGAAGAGAATCAAAGAAAAACCTATTTAGCAAAATTTTATTTTCTTGCAGTTGTCAATACATCCATGAATCCCCTCATCTATTGCCTTATGCTGATCCGAGACTGGATTCTCTAAAGCTCATTCTGGGGAATCCAAAAGAAATTAAAAGTTCAGAAGAGATATATAGTTCCCCCAGCAGGTTATTGGTCTGCTTTTGGGTTTCCTCCTAGTAGGATGCTCCTGAAAAAATCTTCTAAGATAACCAGGAGACATCCTAATCAGATGACCAAACCACTTCAACTGACTCCTTTAAGTATTGAGAAGCAGTGGCTCTACTCCCCCAGGATGAAATAGCTCACACTACCTCTACGCTTGAGTCCAGCCATCTCACAAAAGAAACTAATTTTACCTGTATATATCTGTGATTTCATTCTTACAGTTCCGATCCATATCTCATGACCACACGTGAGGGTTGGAAAGTCGATGGAACATGAATCAAGAGTTTTGCTTTTTGGTCCAGCTCTTCTTTCATCACTGCAGACCAGAGCCACACCAGCAGTTCTGCAGACGAGGCCCCAAGTCATCTATTCATCTCTTGTTCCATTGAACAATCAAACATGAACAACACTCCAGGATACTTGAAGTTCTCTGCTTGAGACAATCACAATGACTGGATTGTTTTTATTCATAATCTAAGTGAGAAACAGAGATGAAAGACAATGGGTAAATCAGAAAGAAATTCTCCCTTTACATTCGTCTAACATTCATATCAGGCTGTAAGGTTAATTCTCCATGTTTGTTTGCTTGAATGTGTTTGTCTTATGTAATATGCCTGTTTCTCCAGCAGAGGATGTTGTCCACAGAGCAGAGTAGAGGGATACATCGTAATCAAACTGTGGCGGTTGTGGCCTGTACAGAGAACCGCTGTGTGTCCTTTCTGAGGTGGGATCTGTGTTTCAGGACGAGAACACATGGGCCTCAGTCCTCAATGCACAAACCCCCTCCTACACATGTTTACTCTCAGACTGTTTATGACTGAGGCCTTTTTTCTCGCACCCCCCTTCCTTTCCGCGAAATAAACATTGCACCGGAAATTGCAGGGATATCTGGGATTTTTGAGGGTTCCCAATGGAAAGGAGGAGAGGGCCCTGGAACAAGGCTGCTCTCTGTCACACCTTGGAGGTGAGGCAAGGGAGAAGTCGCAGGTATGAGGGGGATCCAGATGGGGAGTGCACGACCCTGGCTTGGTTGGTTGTTGGGCAAGATGATCGAGATGCATGCCCATTGACAAACTTCTATAGGTGACCTAGTTTCCCTTGACCCTGTCCAGAAGGCCTAAAGTGTCTTGCAAAAGTCTTGCAAAAATATTGGCACCCCTTAAACTTTTTTTTACATCATGTTTTATTAAAGTATTTCATTGTGATTTTGTGTGACAGAACAACACAAATAGTGAATGTATGTATTGCAAGGAACATTTTTTGACAAGTAAAAATCTAAAAAGTGTGGTATGCGTTTATATTTAGCCCTCCTGAGCAGTGGTGGTTTTTGATATGGGCCCATATGGGCAGTTGCCCAGGGCAGCATTAATAAGGGGATCACACAAACACTAAATAAAAAAAACCAGAAATTATCTGCTAGTTTTGTTCTGAACAAGTTTTTTATTGTTTTCATTTATTTGCAGTCAATGGGATGCTGGCATCCCTGTGAGTTGAGTAGGTGTCACCTGCTTGCCTGCTGGGAATGGGGAGGCTAGCTAACACATTTATTCCAGCCCCAGAATATTAGATTTTTGCCAGCATTTTAATTGGTTGGGCGTGGAGGGGTGGGTAGGGGCTGCAGTAGAAGGAGGAGCTTGCCTGGTGCTCCATTTATAATTGAACCATCACTGTTCCTGAGGCACTAGTCTGTAGAAACTAGGCTGTAATTTCAGCAGGATTTTATTTTCTGCCTATTTTTCTTTGCTAATTAGCTCAAGCTCAGTCAGACTGGATGGATATCATCTGTGAAGATCTGTTTTCAGGTGCCAAAACACATTCTCAGTTGAATTTAGGTATAGACTTTGTCTGGGCCATTCTAACATGAATGTTCTTTGATCTAAACCATTCCATTGTAGCTCAGGCAGTAGATTTATTGTTATCCTGCTGAAAGGTCACCTGTACTTTTGCTGCCTATTGCTGATTTTCATCCTCCAGTACCCTGTATTTATCTGTATTTACCTTCATATCATTTCTGCTGAAGAAAAGCATCCCCCTAGCATGATGCCACCACCACCATGTTTCCCAATGGAGTCCGTAGAGTAGCAGATAAAACGGGGCCAGGCACATGCAGAGTCACACTTTTTAAGAATCTTAAAACAATGTGTCAATTTCCTTCTACTTCACAATCATGCACTACTTTGTGTTGGTCTGTCAAATAAAAAATCCCAATGAAATACATGAATGTTTGTGGCTGCAATGTGAGATGTGAAAATGTTGAAAGCTATGAATACTTCTGCAAAGTATGATCAAACAAGGACCAAGACCTCATCTTTGACACACCTAACAACTTTATAAGCATGGCTCTAATGCCTGATTAGTCTCATTTCTTGGCTCTGCCCTTGTCAAGCTTACATGTTTCTTAGTTGAGTGGGAAGGTTTGTGCACTTTACTAACAATGAGCTCTCCCTAGTGACTTTGTATGTTTGTTTTGTCGCAGCTCACACCCCTATCAGCCACCGCATGTTTAGTTGATAATAGCAGCCTTCAGGTAAAGCATAAAGCCTACTGTTGAAAAGATTGTATTAAAAAGAATATTTCATGTAATGATCATCTCCTTCTAAGTTGTTCACACGTTCCCACTGTGCCTTGTTTTAAACGTTGTGGCTCCTCTTTTCTTTCTAGGCTTTTCACTGGCTTGTAATCTACATTTTCTGCCTATTCCTTATAAACACCACATCTTGACTACAGCTGGTTAGGTCAACTTCATGCACATAGAGCTTGGGGGAAAAAAAGTCTATACCAACAAGAGTTCACTTTCACATTTTTTACTGATGTTTTTTGGAAAAACCATCTATAAACAGAGTAATATTCTGTGTTTACAAGAAGATGGATATGCAGATGCAGATCCAGATGGCAGTGTGGTTTGGAGAGCACAAAATGAGGCTTTTCATGAATGTGTGTGTGTAAAATGGGATCACACACCTGACAAGTCTATGATGGGTTTGGGTGTGCATGTACAGTGTTGTGAAACATATTTGACCTTGTACAGATTTGTGTTTTCCTTTTTTATCCCTACTTAAACTTTTCAGATCATCAAACAGCTTTTAATATCAGACAAAGATGAACTTGAGCAAATATGAAAAGCTGTTTTCATCTAATGATTTAAGAAGGGAAAAAAACTATCCAAAACAATCTGACCTTATGTGAAAACAATATGACATTCCTTTTTAAATCTGGAGTTGATTAACCTGATATTACTCTCGAGTTCACTACCCACACCCAAAGCTGATTGCTGTCAAATCTGTAAAATTAGGAAATTACTTAAATAGAACCTGTCTGACACATCATGTCCAGTGTAAAAACCCTTTAAGAAGATGAGAAACACAGTCCCTGACATCTATCAATCTGTAAACAGTTACAGACCTATTTCTGAGGGTTTTGGGACCCCAGTGATTCACAATGAAAGCCATTACCAAACAAATGGAGAAAACATGAAACAGTGGTGAACCTTCCCAGGAGTGGACAGCCTACCAAAATCACTCCAAGAACATATCGAAGACTCATCCAAGAGCTCACAAAAGAACCCAGAATGACATCTAAATCCCTGCAGACCTCACTTTAATTAAAGTCAGTGTTCATGACTCAACAATAAGAAACTGGGCAAAAACACTGCTGACCAAAAAGAACAAAGGCCTGTCTCACATTGACTAAAAAACATCCTGATGATCCCCAAGAACTTTTGGGAAAATATTCTGTGGACTGATGAGACAACAGAAGAACTCTTTGGAAGGTGTGCGTCCCATGATATATATAGCAATAAAAACTAACGGCACTGAGATACAAAACATGACAACAGTTAAAAATGGTGGTGGTAGTATGAGAATCGGGGTCTGCTTTGCTGCTTAATGACCAGGATGGCATGCCATACTTGATCAAACCAAGACTCCTGCTCTTTACCAGTTCCCCAAAGGGGAATTTCCAACCACTGGTTTGTGACTTTAACTCAAGAGAAAAAAAAATATATATGGTTTTGGAGAGGTGTAGTCAAAGTCTACACTTAAACTGAAATGCTTTGTCATTGCTTTAAACAGTCCGATTATGATCTTAGTCCTCCCAATGAGTCTGAATTAAAACAATTCTGCAGGAAAGAACATTTTGTATTTACGTAGGTTGTCTTTCTGTCTGAAATTAAAGCTTATTCAATGATCTGAAAGAGAAAATAAAATCTGCAAGGAGTAAATATTTTTCACAGCACTGTAACCGTGTTTTAGTGTTTATACAGTGCTGAATAACCCCTCTCTCCTCTTCCCTTTTCGAAACCATGTTTTAGTGTTTATGGAATCAGGAGAGCTCCTGTTTTTAGTCTAAAAATAAAGTTGAACCTAAATTCCTCAATCCCCCTTTGTTCTTGCTTGTTTTTTCTGCTTTGGAACAGCTTGTGTGTTCTATATTCTCTATCTTTCCAAATTGTTTACACATCCATATACAGATTGGAATGCTAATATCTGACATATTCTGAAAGTGTTAGCATTTAGAAAACATTTCAAGACAGAAAAAAGTGGACACAACCATGAGGAAAAAGCAGTAAAAATGCAATAATTCCTGTATTTTATCTAGGGTTTTCTTTCTTTCATTGTAAACAGTGGAACACCAAGATTTTTCAGTTGTTTTCTTGTTACTATTATTTTGAAATATTCATCCATACCACCATTTAATCCTTGCAACATTAACACCAAACACACGCCATTAAAAAAGTCTCCATACCAACCGAACAGTTGGTGTGGCAGAACACTAGTGCAAAATCTGGTTTAATATTAGTGCTTAAGGGTTGAGAGTTGGCGTCTGTGATCTATTAATCATTTTTGACCCTATCACGGAGCCCAATGAATTGTGATATTATAATCCTAAGCAGCTCAGGTTGCATGTCTTGTAAAAGTTCTGATACCCCATTAACTTTTTCACATTAAAATTCAATGCAAAGACAACAGCAAACATGAGGAAGAAAGTGCTTCTTCAAATCAGATCAAAATTGAAGCTTTTGTCCAACATGCAAAATGCTATGAGTAGAGGAGAGTTAAGTTATCAGTCATCACCCTGAACACACCATCCCATGGTGAAACATGGTGGTGGCAGCATCATGTTTTTCCTCAGCAAGGACAGGGAAAGTGGTCAGAGTTGATGGAAAGATGGTTGGAGCTAAAAGCTGAAAGCAGCAAAAAGACTCTCTCCAAAGTCTCTCCATTCATTCTGAGTGGGCTTGAGCTGTTTTGCAAAGCGGAAGTAGCAAAAATGTCAGTCTGTAGATGTGCATATCTGATAGAGACAGATATGTCTCTATCAAACAGAGACACAGTTCTGTGTGATGTTTTATGTACAGTTAATCATTGAAAGCAATGAGGTGAAACTTGACAAGTGAAGTACAGGGGTTGGACAATGAAACTGAAACACCTGGTTTTAGACCACAATAATTTATTAGTATGGTGTAGGGCCTCCTTTTGCGGCCAATACAGCGTCAATTCATCTTGGGAATGACATATACAAGTCCTGCACAGTGGTCAGAGGGATTTTAAGCCATTCTTCTTGCAGGATAGTGGCCAGGTCACTACGTGATACTGGTGGAGGAAAACGTTTCCTGACTCGCTCCTCCAAAACACCCCAAAGTGGCTCAATAATATTTAGATCTGGTGACTGTGCAGGCCATGGGAGATGTTCAACTTCACTTTCATGTTCATCAAACCAATCTTTCACCAGTCTTGCTGTGTGTATTGGTGCATTGTCATTCTGATACACGGCACCACCTTCAGGATACAATGTTTGAACCATTGGATGCACATGGTCCTCAAGAATGGTTCGGTAGTCCTTGGCAGTCCATCTAGCACAAGTATTGGGCCAAGGGAATGCCATGATATGGCAGCCCAAACCATCACTGATCCACCCCCATGCTTCACTCTGGGCATGCAACAGTCTGGGTGGTACGCTTCTTTGGGGCTTCTCCACACCGTAACTCTCCTGGATGTGGGGAAAACAGTAAAGGTGGACTCATCAGAGAACAATACATGTTTCACATTGTCCACAGCCCAAGATTTGTGCTCTTTGCACCATTGAAACCGACGTTTGGCATTGGCATGAGTGACCAAAGGTTTGGCTATAGCAGTCCGGCCGTGTATATTGACCCTGTGGAGCTCCTGATGGACAGTTCTGGTGGAAACAGGAGAGTTGAGGTGCACATTTAATTCTGCCGTGATTTGGGCAGCTGTGGTTTTATTTTGGATACAATCCGGGTTAGCACCAAACATCCCTTTCAGACAGCTTCCTCTTGGGTCCACAGTTAATCCTGTTGGATGTGGTTCGTCCTTCTTGGTGGTATGCTGACATTACCCTGGATACCATGGCTCTTGATACATCACAAAGACTTGCTGTCTTGGTCACAGATGTGCCAGCAAGACATGCACCAACAATTTGTCCTCTTTTGAACTCTGGTATGTCACCCATAATGTTGTGTGCATTTCAATATTTTGAGCAAAACTGTGCTCTTACCCTGCTAATTGAACCTTCACACTCTGCTCTTACAGGTGCAATGTGCAATCATAAGTCATTGCACATGTACATTACAACCAAATTTGCCCTCTGCATTTAACCCATCCCTTATAGGGAGCAGTGGGCTGCCATTGTGCGTTAGCCCGGGGAGCATTCTGGGGCTAAGGGTCTTGCCCAGAGTGGCAATCTGTGGGATAAGAACCTGGACCCTTGTGTCCCCTTTGGAACACAAACATCCTGTTCTAACCACTAGGCCACCACTCCCTCTAGATGAAGACTGGCTACCAGGCTGGTCCAATTTAGCCATGAAACCTCCCACACTAAAATGACAGGTGTTTCAGTTTCATTGTCCAACCCCTGTACATAATCAGAAGTTGGAGGCATAGAAAGGATCTAGAGCTGATTAACCACACCAGGAAGTGTTTTTTTCAAGATAAAGGCTAAAGATCTAAGAAAAACTCAAAGCGGAAAGTGTAGTTGGTTGTCTGCAGAAAGAGCGTTGCTTCAGCCCCTCAGTTATGTTTGCATGATTAGGTGAAAAATGTCACCTAATCATGGCCTAATTAATGGCTGTATAGCCGCACAAATATATATATATATATATATATATATATATAAAACTACACAATAATAATTATATTATATTACATTATCATTAGCAGTAGCAGTCGTAGTAATAATATTGTTTTGAGGGTGGTTTTTCTATAAGCTTCGCATTATTTCATCTGTCACATCAGTCAACACATATTGCACTGTGCACAACAAATGGACTAAAGTTGACTCAGCTTAACAGACTATTAAAACAAACTGAAAAGCACAAGAATGTCTGTCTCATTTGAAGCTAGACACAAAAAATGAAGGCTGGTTTTAAACATTTGTACACCTCTCTGTGAATAAATGAGTAAATCCTTGTTATGGAACAAGATTTATCTCATGCATGCACTGCTCTGCACCTTTATCACAGATGTCAAAATGTAAGTCTGCCTTAAGCACTTGGATTTTCACAAATGACATAAATCTTCTTGCATTAAATAGATATACCACTCAGTTATACTCTGAGCAGAACAGCTTAAGCTGCAGTAAATATACCTTGTGAGTATGTGAATAGTCTGTCCTGTTTATGTGGAGGTTGTAAAGAGTCAGAGGAGTGTTGCAACAGGTTTGGCTGAGGCTCCCGTGAACAAACAGTCCACACCTGTCTTCCGCTCCTTTCTCAGTATAAACACAGTTTTTTTCTCACAGAAACACAAGGCTTCTGTTAAACTGCCGGCTTGAAACACAATGCTGTGCCTTCTGCAGTAAAGAATAGATGTGAACAGTGTTTATGTCCCCGCAGCTCCTTACATGGTTCTTTTACTTCCCCTCCAGTCACACCCTCACTCTGTCTGACATTTATCTCCATGGACTTGCTTCTGAAGCTTCGGTGTGTTTCTTACCTGCCGCTGCCTGTCCCTTCAAGCTGTTTCTATTTCATGACAGGGCGCTTTCCCAGTGAGCTCTTAAAGCAGACTTCTGTCACTTTAACTGTTATGAGCTGTGTGCTGTCAGCTCTGGATACACAGGTCAAAGCGCAGGGCAAGAGGCAGTGTCTGTTATTTCTGAGAGTGCATGAATACCACCTCTTTGGTGCGTGTTGGAAATTCTGCATGGTGGTTCATGACGTGGATGATCCAGACACCAAAGCCGAACAGACGTATTATTTTATAAGTGAATGGATGGGAAAGTTCTCAAAAACAAAAGTTCCTTTTGTAAGACCATACTTGACACATGTTTGCTTTGTTTGCATGGGGCTGTTGCATCACCTCCATGCAGTGACAGAGAGATGGATTTGTTGGGTAAATGTTGCTAGTGTGCCGAAGGCATAAGCTGGCTCTCTGTGTAGGTCACTGTTTGTGAGCACACTGTATCTATTTATGATGGCATGCTTGCTCTCTCCTGTGTCTGTTTTACTTCCTTGTAGAATGGGTTTCTGCAAATATACTTGTACTACAGAGTGATGATTGACAACCAAGTACATTTACTCAAGTTATTGGCATAAGAACCTAGCTTTTATTTTATAAACCCTAAATCGTTTTTATAGAAAACAGACCTTAAGCATCCTCTGATAATAATCTAGTCGGTACTTGTTATGGGAAGTGTTAACTATTCTAACAATTGAGGGCCAAAAGCAGGTCAATACACAAAAAAACTATATGTATAGGAGGGAATTACTAATTACCTGAACTGCACTCACACAGCTTATTATTATTATTCAGATAATAGGTCAGGCTGTCCTCCTGTTGGAGAACTTCATCAGTTTGCATAACATGCTAAACACATTAAGGAATGTTATTATTAATCTGCTTGCCATTTCAATGTTATGAAGATAAGCAGGTTCAAGTAAATCATGATCCATCATGGGCTTCCTTTGATACTGTAGTAAATCTTGTTTGATCACTAGCTAAGCCAGGCTGTTATACATTTTTTGAATGTGTCAGAAATCGTGATTTAGAGTTGAAATATATACACTGCACATATGTGCCACTTCTCGGAAATTCACACAAGTACTACTTAAATTTCACAACAATGGCCCATAAAAGTAATCCTTAAAAGTCACACCGTGCAACACTGGTATTTTGTGTACAGGCCTTGATTAGTATGGTAAATGATAGTTATCGGAAAGTACAACCATTAAAAGACTGAACGAGTAAGTTTGCATTGGAAGTGATGCCAACAGAAAGTCTCTTATCTCTAAAATAAATATCTCAATACAACATAGGTTTAAAAAGATGCCATTGGGTGCGCGCCGGTGCCATAGGAGGTTCAGCACGCGACCCATTCACAGAGGCTTCAGTCGTGGCCCGTCCCGGGTTTGAGTCCCAGCCCTGGCGACATTTGCCACATGTATTCCCCCTCTCTCTGTTCCCAATTCCTGTCTAACTACTTTCAGAAAATACTGATAAATAAAGGCCACTGGTGCAGCAAAAAAAATCTTTTAAAAAAAGGTTCCTGTTGAATTATCCACAAGGCATCTGTAGCAAGGTTCTTTGCACAGATGAAACAAAGTAGGGCAGTTTAGTCATAATTCACAGTACCTCATCTGGAAAAACCCAAACACAATTTATCAACACAAACTTGCAATCGTGGTTGTGGAGTGTGGGAGGTTGGAGGGTAATTTGGGATTGTCTTGCAGACAGACAAAACTTCGTATCTTGTAGTACCGTAATTAGCTATATCTTTGTTTAGCAAGTCATGAAATGATGGAATCTGTCGTTTTTTCGAAAACTTGAGGTTATATTTAAATCATGAGGAAATCATGAGGAGATGTTATTTTATTCTGAACTGTAAAACCCTAGAATTTACTATATCTACAAATTGTGTTATTTCTTGCTGTGAGTCAGCACTTTAAATTCTTTTCCACAAAACGGCTCTACCTTCTGTAATTATCCATCAGATTGCGGATTGGTCGAACTATATCTGCGCAACTTGAACATGTGGTTCTACATGACTGATTTGTTGGCTTGCAGGGTAATTTTTAAGGATCACGGGGGATAAAGCATTCCCTGCCAGCACAAGTGACAGCAGAAATTACTCTGTTTAGTTTCCCAATTTGGATAAACAACAATTTAGCCACCTTAAATTCCTCCTTACTGAAAGATGTAGGATCATGCGCCCTTTGTACTTATGGTAGGGATTAAGGGATCACTATAATGGTTGAGAATGTGCTTTAAAGTAAGTTCAGAAAATTTGAAGTGGGATTCTTTTAACAGGCTACAAGCAGAAATATCTTATCTGTAGAAGATAACTCGATTGGTGTAATTCATTTACTAGACATCCAGAATAGTTGGTCCTAGAGGGTTAAAAATGTAATGGCTGGTCAGAGAGGGGCCAAGACCAAAGCTGACTTCTACTGTTTAAAAGCTACTCCAGTTTTAAAAACTTCATAGCAGTTAACACATTGCGGCTTAACACTATTTATGTACCTTTAAACTGCCATGTTCACAATGGATGATTATTTACTGAGAGGCTGATGATTATTTATAGAGGAAATGGAGGTAGAAGGCTGTGCGCCACCCATGATCTTTCTGTGTGAAACATCTACTCAGAACGGAACACGGAGAGTATTTCCGGTCAACGTAGCTGCTTGTCATTAAATATTATACTAGTTTAAATTAATGATATTGTATTGTTTCTTATGCTGCCATACCTTTTCTATTTTCTGGTTGAAAAACATAGTTTGCTTCATAAATTTGGAAACAGTGTCTCTCCAGCTGCTGCTTCTGTACCTTCAGTACTTGCAATAGTATTCTTACTTCTCCAATCTGACTGAACTTGAGTTGTTTCGCAAAGAACAGGGAGCTAAATGTCTGTGAATGTGTGAAACTTGTAGAGACAAATATCCTAAAGGCCTTGGAGCTATAATTGCTATGCTATGCTTCTACAAAGGATTGGCTCTTCAGGGCTAAATACAAATGCACTCCACACTTTTCAGATTATATTTGTAAAAGAAATGTAAAACATGCATAATTTTCCTTTCAGTTCACAATTATGGATGAATTTCTTTTAGTCCATCACAGAAAATCCTAATAAAGTAAAGATAAATAAGTGTTGCTGTGGTGATGCGATAAAGTGTGAAAACGTTAGGCTTGTGGTTCCTTTATTTTCGATCAGTTAGTTGTTCTGGACTGAATGAACCGTTATCTGCGTTTCTGACTTAAAGATCATTGGTGGTGCATCGTCTCATATCTCCAATTTCAATGAAAATAATCAACTCCTTCTCTGTAACTAAATGTCTAAAGCAAGCTTGATGATGATGGTTTGAAATTTCCTTTAAATAACCCATGCATAAATTCAGAGGATGTTTTTGAAACTAAGGTAAGATATTAACTGCTTATAACCTCCCAATTAAACTTTGGCTTCGAAATTCGGGACTCTCCCGTGTAAATGAGTAATTTAAGCATAGGTCAGGTGCAGCAGATATTTCGACCTTGATTTTGGATGTCAGCAGTCTTGCATTGTTTGGGCTTTTCTCTATGTATAGGAAAGCCAGCTGCAGCTACAAAACAGGTTCTTGATATTGCTATATCATTCTCAACATCACTATGATAAAATCATGGAATATTTCCTTCCTTGGAACACTCTGTCTGCCTTTCGTGTTTTGTTTTCCATGTCTCGTTCGTGTCTAGAAGCATTTTTACAAAGTGGACTGAGGGGAAATTCCTTGCTGTTTTTCATCACCCCACTTCCCCCTCAAGCATTAATGGACTAGCAGCTGAGCATATTTATTTTACTTTTCACAAAGCAGCATCCCGACAGAGGTAAGTCTTTGGAAGGAACTTTAAAGCACCAAAAATATTATTTTCGCTAGCACTAAATAAACTAACGCCCCAAACCCGGGGCTGCTTTGGAATGTAGTAATTCAGAATTTTTATGAATGGCTGCATTCATGGCTGGCCACGCCCACACGTGAAAAAAAAACACAGCTTTCAGTGCGAAAACCTTCGCAGGCTCCACTCCTTTGCCTTTTAAGGAGAGCGGTTGCGTGCTGATTGGTTAAAGGAGGTGGGTGGGCGTGGTTACCCAGGCGAGCACGGGGATGATATAAAAACAAGGCTCAAACGTAAACCAAGCAAAATTTACAAATGATGGAGGATACCTGAGGATGAACCTGGAATTTGGATATAATCCATGTGGGCAGAAGTTGGATGTGGGATTAAAATCTTTGTGACATAAACTGTTTTAAGGATCCACTTGTCTTGTATGAGCATCACCTGACTGACAGCATGGGGATACAGTTGCTGTTTGCCGCCTTGGGAGTGGCGACAGTCGGGGTGGTGAGTACTTGTAGCTTTGTCTTCATTTCTGCTGCTGCGTTGCTTCATGAAAACGCTTAGCGCTCAGGACATGTCTGCGCTGGCAAAGCTGCTCTGTTACCTTAGAACCTCGGCTTCCAGACAGCCCGTTACAGTCAGCGCGTCATGGCAAAAATAAAGATTTAATGACGTCTCGCCGACTGTTTAAATGTCCTAAACGCTGTTTCATGTGCGGCTTGTGGACCAGGATGTGAGAAAACAAAAATATAAAACAAAGAGTTAACAAAAGGAGAAACAATAAAGCCCTTTCAACATATATGGTTTATTTATTAATAATAATTTATTATTCATAAGGTCGGCCAGTCCTCGTCTTGATCCCCGAAACCTCTTAAAGACACATAACGACCTTTCATGGTGGTAATATCCCATGTTAATAACCCTCTAGCTTAGGTGATATTAGCAAGATGTTTTTTATTTGTGTTTTATTTGAGACATCTAAACGTGAATGATCTAATCAAACTTCAAAATATCCCTCAGTGTTGCTGTTTGGGACAAAGCTTTATTTGTCATGGGTCTGTGTAGGGCCAGCTCAAAATTTGATGGGGCCCTGGGCTTAATTCACACCTCACAGTCGACCTTGAAGTCGTGTGCCATAAATCTCGTTATCTATACCTGCCAACTTTGTTCCACTTGGACTCTCTGTGGACATCTTGCGTGCAGTCCAGATTTTTGTCAACTTGGTGACTATGGTTACTGAAAGCAATAATTATACTTCCATGTAAAGGGTGGAGCGAAACACACACATAAAACAATCTGAGTGAAACGCTGCAGTTCAGTAAGGCTCAAAATAGTATGAATGTGGCGCATCAGTATCGGTGTGGTCCAAGTGGCCGGGTTCACAGACGTGGAGGGGTATGCTGCTGGGTTTAAGTAGAATTTGATTCGGAGGCCAATTTCAATTAAGCTCACCACCCACAAGTCACCAAAGAAACACTAATATCTTCTTATCATCTGCCCAAAGTGCATTCAACACTACTTGTTCTGAAGGAATTCCTTAAATTGTATAAATAACGGAATGTTTTTTTCCATTTCCCATTTTAATAAATGAAAAAGATATGGAATTAAGTTTTTTTAGAATATGACAGCTGTATATTAACTGCAGAGATTGTTATTTTGTCTGACTTATTTATTTCGTTTTTGCTGTGGTGTCCTGTGTTCAACATTTCAATGCAATCAGTGTTGATAGAGTCGAGAAGGAGGGGATGAGTTTATTTTGGGATACACTGTGCATGAAATGTGACCCAGCAACACAAATTATTTTAGTATTTACCTTAAATTCTAACTGTAAACATAACTACTAAACCATGAAGATATGTATTTAAAACTAGTAGATCAGTCAATTTGCTGGAATGTTTAAAAAAATATATAAATTGTATAAACTCACGTTTTTAAAATGGCTGAAGAGAAGTAAAAAAAAAAAAATTTGGACAAACAAACAAAATCACGAGAACAAAACTTTATGACAAAAATTCAAGAGCTCTTGAAAGCCCCCTGCTGGTTCAAAGACCCTAAGCTGTGGTTTACTTTGCTTATATTATGGGTCAGCTCTGAGTTTCTGTGAGAGTATATACGATTTAAAAAACAAACTATTTCCACACTGGCTTCCATCCTACTGTATATCTGTAATTATACAACCGTAATATTATCCAACAGTTGTACCAACGGAGATGAAAATAAACCTCATGCTAATATGAGCTTGCTGCACTGCATATATATCCTCAGGAATATTGTGTAGCTGTTCCCTAGGAAAGTTTTAAGTTGTAAATGTTATGCTAAAAGCAGAAGGCTGTCTTCACTGCACTGTTACTGAAAAAATCTGAACCGTGAGTAAGAGTGGGAAAGGATCCCTCTGGCTGGTCTTGACTGACAGCCCTCCTGTGACTGCAGCACCAACTGGGAGTTGTTTGTCTGGTTTGTGCATGTGTGGGGTTTTTTTTGTGCATGGACACTGATAGGTTTGGAAACAAAAGATGAAGGGGGAGGGAGGTGGAGGAGTGGAGAACATCTCTTTCATCCTTGCAGGCCGGGTGAATGCCAAGCGGAAGGCGACAGAGGGTCACAGATACCCCTGTGGGGCTCACGACAGTGCTGACTATTCAGGCGGTGTTTAAGCCACACACACTCTCAGGAATTTCTGTGATCTGAGTAACATGAGTCAAGTTTTTCTCCTGTGGTTAGTTGGTCCATCACTATGTGCGCAAAATGAAATGTGTCCCCCTCCTGTAGGTGACGGCTGACTGTCCGGTATTGTGCGAATGCCCAGCGGTGCCCCTATCCTGTCCCCCTGGAATAAGTTCAGTCCCTGATGGTTGTGGCTGCTGCAAGGTGTGTGCCGCGCAGCTGAACCAAGACTGCAATGAGGAACAGCCGTGTGATCACCATAAAGGACTGGAGTGCAACTACGGCAACGATGTGGGTCGCACCCATGGCATCTGCAGGGGTATGTACCACTGAGGCGGCAGGAAGGCTAAATCAGATGAGCAACAGCTCTGGGTAGCTTTTTGGTCTTGATCGGACATAACTAGGGGTTGAGTGAGCCAATGTGTATCTTCAGGGAGGAGAATCTGGCTTTCGAGCCAGGCCGCTAGGGTCTGTCTTTGAGAGGGAATGGACGTTTGAAGACTGTGCCATGTTTCATGAGCTGTGACTGACATCTGGCCAACTCTGGGATTTATATAAGTACTTCAGTGTGTACACAAACACCCCCATGAAACACAAAAACAAGCACACACACACACACACACACACAAACACACACTAGTATTTATGTATGTGTGTGTTGATGTGTGTAGGGGGGGGGTTACCAGCCAGGACAGGATATTGTAAACAAGCTAAACAGCCTTCTGGTCTAAATATAGTGCTTGCTTCACGAATTTGGAAAGAGTGTCTCTCAATTTCCTCCTCATGTCTCTACACTGCCTCACAAAAGTATTCAGACTCCTTGAACTCTTTTGCATTTTCTCTTGTTACAACTACACACTTCAATGTATTTTATTGGAATCTTATGCAATGGACCAACACAAAGCAGTGCATAATTGTAAATTGAAAGAAAAACAAAGAGAAATTACAGATGGTTTTCAATTTTTTTCCAAAACAAAATCTGAAAAAGGTGGGGCACTTTGTATTCAGTCCCCTGTACTCTAATAACCCTAAATGAAATCCAGTGCACCCAACTAGCTTCAGAAGTCACCTAAAATATAAATAGAGTCCACCTGAGTGTTTTGTAATCTCAGTATAAATCCAGCTATTCTGTGAAGGCCTCAGGGACTTGTTGGAGAACATTATAGAACAAAGAGCATCATGAACCACCAAGGAGCAAAGCCAACAGGTCAGGGAGAAAGTGGTAGCTTAAAGCAGCAAATGAATGCTGATGGCCCAAATTGATTGGAGGGTGGATGGGTCTAAATATGGGTCAATCATGGAAGAAAACCTGTTAGATAAGGCAAAAAGACCTGAGGCTTGGGCAGAGGTTCAGCAACCATAAACATACAGAAAGAGCTACAATGGAAAGCGCTTTCATGAGTTAGAATGGCCAAGTCAAAATCCAGACCTATGTCCAATTGATAATTTGTGAAAACTGCCTCTTTCCATCCAATCTGACTGAGCTTGAGCAACTTTGCAAAGAAGGATGGAAAACAACCTCTATCTTTAGACATGCAAAGCTGGTTCAGACATAGTCGGAAAAAAAAACCTTCTAATTGCATTTTCTTTGTGAAAAATTAAGAACAAGGCATCCGATTTGCTCTGTTTCACAATTATATGCTGTTTCTAGCTGGTCCATCATATAACATCCCAATAAAACACATTAAGGTTTGCAAACTGAAAGAAAGTGAAGACGTTTGAGTATTATGAGTGCGTCTGCAAGGCACTGTACTTATGCATGTTAAAAAGCCTTTTTTTAAGTATGTGAGTTCATAATTATATATTGGGAAGCACTAGGATATGTTCATATGCTTGGGTGAATACATTTATATTTTGCACACATTGAACATTGCAACCTTTACCACCACCTCTAGAAGAAAGCTTCTATGCTGACTGGTCAAAACATTAACATAAACAACAGTTGTTTACTTTCTAAAATGAACAGAGCTAGTTTCTATAAAAGTACTAAATACAAGTGTTATGATGTAGGAAAGAAAAAAACAAGTGTGCATACAAGGTAGGTCATGCAGGGCGGAAGGTTATTCAAACCACTGTCAAGAAGTGTTGTGACAAAACACATTCACTGCTTTGGGTCTTGTTGTTGCAAATGAAATAATTATTTAAGACATAGCAAAGACTGTCCAGTCATGGGCTACAGCGTGCAATAATTTTTTGAACAGGACGTAACTCTCCTTTATTGGAGTAGGCAGCGGTACAAAGTAGAAAAACCTTGTCGCACAGCTAACATTTTGTGTCCAACATTGCAGACTATGCTATATTGAAGGAAAATACAAGGTATAGTAAGGTAAGGTAAAATGACTAAAGTTCCCAACAAGGAGATGTTGGATTTATGTAAAGAAAGGCCTAATCCCTCATGTTCTAGACCTGGAATTCATTATCTTGCAACAATTGCATATATGCATCAAAAATATTTGATGTCATCATACCAACTTTAAGTATGCATACATTTTCCATACCCTCTAAATCTCTAAACTCTGGGTATCTAAGGCCATCTATTTTATAGCGAGTTCAGCAAGTCCTTAAATTTTTTAATTTAGATTTTTTAGCCAATAGGTCATTTTCTAATCATAGAGGTTGAAAGTCTGGCTTGTTTGGCCCATCTGATCTAACAAACTTTCAACCACATTTAGACATCGATGGACGCCGTTGTGTGGACAGTGTTTCACCATACACAACGTCTTTTTTAACAAACGTTTTCTTGTAGTGTACGTGCTTAATCTTGTTCAGGGTAACAGAGGGATAAATCCTCAGCAAACGCTCAAAGAGAAAGAGGCAGAGTAATGAAAGCAGACACTCACACCTAAGAGTGATTTAAGAGCTGCTAAACTGCTGAAAAACATAACATGAACATTTTTAGGACAGTGAGAGGTAACCAGAGTACCTGAAGAAAAGAAGGGATAACATGCAAGCGGCACAAAGGTTCTAAATATAGGGCAATCAATGTGTGGTTGGCTTAGATTTGAGCATTGGATCTTCTGGGAACAGTGGTAGTTCTACCAACATACAAACCTATGTGTCTTGATGTATCTTTCCAGCAAAAGCAGATGGCCGCTCCTGTGAATACAACGGACAGATTTATCAAAATGGCGAGAACTTCCGTGCTGGCTGCAAACACCAGTGTACCTGCATTGATGGAGCTGTAGGCTGCATGTCCCTTTGCCCCACCCATGTGCCTCTGGCTTCTCCTTCCTGTCCTGCCCCCAAGCTAGTGAAGGTGCCAGGCCAGTGCTGCCTCAGCATTGACTGCCATAAGGGAACCACTGTTGTGCCCCCAGCACACCGCCGGCCCCCACCTCCTGCCTACCGACCTTACCTCTTCATTCCCTACCCGGCCTATCCGTATTCCAAGTCTTATCCAAAACCTTACCGGAAGCTGTACCCTTACAAAGCCAAAACGGAGAAAGGCACTTTGGGCAATGAACTGTTGGAAGTGCGGCGCAAATGGGACAAACCACATGGAAATAAGGACCTGACGGGTAAGAAATTGCGTTGCTGCGTCACCTCAGAGTGGCGTCTGTTTTCTCTACTCAGTCGTGCATCATGTTTATGTTTTAATCATTTTTGCCCATTGACACCCAAGTGGCCTCAATGTGGACCTTTTCCTCTGCATCTGTGCTGGTGTTAGTATTTATGTGAGAGTTGTTTTCCACTGGCTCCTTGCACACCAGAGGTGCTCTCCCCCTCTCATACAGCACATACCTCTGTCACGCAGCTCTCCCCTCTCTGTAATCACCTTCTCTATGTGTCAGTGTTGCCTGTTCAGTGAATAAGACTAGTGTGCCCTTCATCCACGTACTTTTGCTTTTCCCTGCTACTTGGCAACTTTTCTACCAGTATAATTTTTGCTGATTCTACTGCTCTTTCACTGTCTAAATGTTGCAACATCCATTGTTATTTGTACTCACTTGTCTTCTCTTTCGTCTTCTCTAGTCTGGAGTAAGTTTGGGGATCAGTGTGTGGTACAGACCACCTTCTGGTCCCAGTGTTCCCGGACCTGTGGGATGGGCGTTTCCTCTCGTGTTACCAACGACAATGCTCCGTGTAAGCTGGTCAAAGAAACTCGCCTGTGTAACATTCGGCCTTGCAGCTCTATGTCCATCCCTGTGAAGGTGAGGAATGTTTTCGGAGCCTCCTTTTAAAAGTTTACAAAGGTATTGTCTAGATTGAAGAAATACTTGCATTAGTCTTTCTTTTCTCTTGCTCTCGGTGGAAGACATGAATTTTCTCTCCCTCCCTCCCTGCTGATCCCTGCTTCTGTTTTTTGTCTGTATTTTTCTCAGAGCCTCACTTTGCATATCCTCCAAACTTTTAAATTTAGATGGAGTCTGTAGAGCTATCAACACTGACTGAAATGTTAAGAGAGCGGAATCGCAAGCTGGACACGATTCTTGAACAGAATTCAGTGAATATGGATTCGCCTGGCAGCGGTTGGACTCAGAGGTTAAAGGATATAATCTTGGAGAAGTTGTACGCTCGAGATCTGCGGAAAGTACCAGAAATTAGGCAATTTGGATTCGCAACTGAGACATACCAGTAAAACTCTTAAGGTAGTTGGAAATTCACAACAGCCTGAACCACAACATTTATTGTTTTTCTAAATCTGGCGCCCCAATGTTGTCTTGGCAACTTCTGCTAACTGGCTATCGACAAAATATCTCCTGGATGTTATATAAACACGACGCTCTTCCCCAGCACTCCCCTACCAGCTGTGTGCTGATAGGACTATGCGGCCGATTGATAAAACTTCCACCTCTCTTCTCAAGGACAATGGTGCTTCTATCAGTGTTGACAGTCTAATTTTTGCAAACACACTCAGACTTATATATTCACACCCTCAAGATTCCACTGTACCCTTGCTAAATCTTTACTTATGTGTGTGTTGCTTACCCCTGATGAGGTTTTTTGTACTATTTCAGACTGTTCTAAGAATAGAGTCTGAAATATGATTTTGTTTCCTCCTATCTTACTTTACCTAAATGTGTGATTTCATTACTTTTCATTGATTTTCAGATTTCTCAGAAGGATTACCAGCAAAAGCCAATTATTATTAGTATTTAATTACTTCTTCATTGATTTTCAGTTTTATCAGAAGGATTACCAGCGAAAACCAAATATTATTAGTAATTTGGACTTTAGCTGCTCTTACACCAATGACCCAGCTTTCTTAATTAGACTATAATGGACTGTTATTACGTAGTACAACTTCAGTACCAGTAAAAGCAATATATTATTAGCACCTGAAAATGTGGATTAAAGCTGTTTTGTACCAGTGACTCAGCTTCCCTAGTTAGAATTCAGTGGAATGATGAGACTATCAATATTATCATCTTCTTTTAGCATAAGAGGCTTTATTATTAAGAATGGCTTGGAACCAATTTCTACCAGTAAACTTGGAAGGATTATTAATTATTATTACTCCCAAGGATTGTAAGTGTCATTTGATTTGTTTTTCTGTGTTTATTTTCTTTGTGATTGTATTGTAATTGTTCTTCCTCATGTACAGCGCTTTGAATGTCTTGTTACTGAAAAGCGCTATATAAATAAACTTACCTTACCTTACCTTGTGGCGTCACTGGTGTTAGTATTATTGCTTATGTACTGTCCACTACTTTACAAATTTCAATAGCTGAAGCACCAGCCTGATCCATTTTGGTTATTTACAGTCCAGTTGCTGTGTGGGTTAAATATCCAGAGAGAAGCATTTAATCATTTAATAATAATATCACTGGCAGGAGCCTATTAGTGCCCTTTAGTCTAGATGCTTCCTCTTTCCAAAACTCTTTCCTTCTTTTAAGAGACTAATGCCTATTTCCAGTTCCTAATCGGTGGGAGGAGGAGTAAACCCTAGATAGGTTGCCAGTCCATCACATAGACATAACAACCACATCTTTTGAATGTTAGGAAATCCTTGAGCTCTGACTGTCTGACAGTTGCACTCATAATTTAGATCGTACAGCTTGCCCACTCTATTGCTCTCTAGAGCTTCATGCACAGCACTATCCGAACCATTCGGTCTCCAGCAATGAACCATTTCTGAGCCTGATGGGTTGCTGGGCACCTGTTTTCACCTAGCTCTCCCTGCTTTTGTCGAGTTGCCGAGGGAGTTAATGTTTACCGGTGTCTATCCTAGCTATTGCTGGCATGCTAATGTCTTTTGGCAATAATCTGTTGTTCTGACCTTGATTTTGCACATCTCTGTAGTTAACTGCCTTAACCTTGTTTTTCATGCCTGCAGTGATGACTAATGAGTTATGTGATGGTATGACGCATATAATTCAAAACAAATACAAATTTCTTATCTTCTTTTTTTGGTAAAAAGCCCATGCTAACATTAAAAGACAGCATCCTTTGGTAGGACTCCTGAGATCACTCAATCTGTCAAGAATATCACATTTCTCAACAAGAATTAGACCAATGGCAAATTAAAATAAAATGGCTTTGGATCAGTAGGACGTAGCATTTTGTTAATCAGGAGGTTGCCGGTTTGTATCCACCAGGCTTAGGTATTCCAAGTTGCCTACTGATCTGTGCATTGTGTGTAAATATGTGAGCCTTTGTGAGTGCGGCTAGCTCAATAACTCTTAGTTTAAAAGGGGTTTAAGAGGTCAGTATGACTACAGTAGTGCTGTATAGATTCAGTCCATTTACTATTAAGGTCAATGCGAAACGACTTTGGATATTTTCTGAATTTTTGTCAACCACTGCATTGATGCTAATTTTAGTTTGTTAAGGCTAGTGTTGCATTGGACTGGCACACATTGGAGTATTCATGTTTATATCTATTTTACCCTTTGTTGTTCCATGTCAGGGCATTGTGCTTTAATTGAACCTCAAATAACCTTTTTCATTGCTGCAGAAGCTTAGTATTGCAGATCTTGTGTCTTGCAGGTTACTTAATTTTGTCCTCTTTTCCAATCCACAGAAAGGAAGGAAGTGCTCTCGTACACACAAGGCCCCAGAGCCGCACCGTTTGTCATACGCCAGCTGCAGGAGCACTCGGCTGTACAGGCCCAACTACTGCGGGGTGTGCAGGGACGGCCGTTGCTGCTCCCCTCGTCGCACGCGTACAGCCAACGTGACCTTTGCCTGCCCTGATGGAGATCTTTTCAGTAGATCCGTGATGTTCATCCAGTCCTGCAAGTGCAGCGATGAGTGCAACCATCTAAACGAGGCTGTGATGCCCCCACAACTGTGGCTTTATGGAGACGTACACAAATTCAAGGACTAGTTATGTTACCCCCGTCCCTCCAGCATTCCTCCATAAAAGCATTAATTGCCACCCATTAGAGATACTTTTTATAGAGCAGCTGTTTCTAGTGTAGCTATGAATAGACGCAGGCAATGTTCACAGATCAAGAGATCTTTTCTGGAAGATTATTTGCCCTGCTCCAAATGTTCCCTGAACTGTGGCACTACAGCCAAGGAAAAAGGAGTGCAAGTGGAAACTCTTAAAGATGACTATTTCTTGCATTATGCTAGTCTTATTCTCTTGCAGCGGGATAGATGTTACTAGCTGGTAGAAAACCGGTTTATGTTTGATTTGAAACAAAATCTGAAAAATGACTTAGGTAGAAGATTTACAAAGACTTTAACGGTGTTTGCAAAAGGTTGTGGTTTGTCTTGCATTGATATTTATTCCTTGATATTTATTCTAGAGACAGATACGCTGACACATTGGCATGCCACTGGGACAGCAGATGTTTCTTGGAGCCTCTGTGTGGCTGAACAAGGATCTTAAAGGGGACAAATCAATGATCAGCTGTCAGTCACAAGCGGCAGACAGAGACCAACCCAGGACAGTCAGAAACTGGTGTCCAAAGATGGATGACAAAGAATGCAAGGGAAGAAGGGCTACAGACAGCTGAACCTGATGGGTTTAGGATTTGTACACACTCAGAGGAAATATGTCAAAGCTTGTTTATACAGCTGGACTCATCTCCTGCCTTGCCTTCACAAGAAACTGAGACATTTAGCAAGCACCAGAAGAACAAGTCTGGGATTCTGGCGTCGAGCAGTCGACCACCTAATTCTGTGCAAATTACAATCTCCAAGGGGAAAATCAGCCCCTCTTTGGTTTTGCTATAAAAATAAAATCTGAAAGCTGCCTGTGTGATGAGGTAAACATACAATTTGTGAGTCGCGGGTGGAACCGCACTACTGCCTAATCTGGCCTGTAATTGAGCAGCATGGCATGTCACTGAAACAGAACAAGAACTCGTGTCTTTTCATGTTAAGGAGGTGTACGTTTCTGAAAACTGCTGACTTAACAGTCGAGGCAGACATGTATTCTGTGATTTCTGGAGCGTAGATCATATATTACGAATGGAAAACAAAAGCATTCTCCTTAACTTTTGCTTGGATTAGTTTGTGCACCTTATGTCAACTTTAATACAATATCTAAGTGTCAAGGGTGAACACTAGGCAGACATGTCCAAGTCATTCTCTTATAACACTGCAGGTATTGTAATCTTTTCCTCTTGCTCATAGATGCTGTGGTTTTGTCATTTCGTCTAGTTCTAAGGGACTCTGTAGAGCAGCTATGTACAGATGAATTTGTAACTTTTTAGTTCTATCTGCTGTATAAGGGCCCATCATTCTGTTGAATTGGTTCATGTGTAGTTTAAACACTGAACACTGAACCTTGGTTCAGGTTCTTAATGTACCAGTTTAAGAACATTTAAAAGGAAAAACAGTTTAAAGGAATATTGTTCTTCGTGTCTTCAAGGAAGGTTACGCGAATGGTTTTGAAGTAGTAACTTTTTTAAGTAAATAAACTTTTACCCTTACTGTGTGGAAGTTTTAAATGAAAATGTCACTGTCAGTCACTGGAATGATTATCCAATGTCAATCGTCCAATCTGCCATAGCAGCATTACATGGCTACAAATACAGTATAGCTCAGGAATTAGAACATTGTAAAAAAACGTTTATACTTTATTCACTCATTTCATAAAGTGAAACTCTTTATATTATATAGATTTGTTAAAATCAAGCCTTTATTTCCCTGTGATTTTGCTGAATATAGCTTACAGATAATGGAAACACAAAATTCAGTGTCTCATAAAACAAAATTATATCATAAGATTATAAAAAAAAGAATATTTTAAGTTGAAATGTCAGACCTCTGGAAAGTATGTTCATTTCTATGAACTAAATATTTGGTTGGGCCTCCTTTTTGCATGAATTACTGCATTAATGCGACGTGACATGGAGATCAGCCTGTGGTTCTGCTGAAGTGTAACGGAAGCCCAGGTTGCTTTGAAAGCAGCCTTCATCTCTATTGTTGGGTCTGGTGTCTCATCTTGACAATATTCCATAGGTTCTCTACCAGGTTCATGTCGGGCCAGTTTACTGGCCAATCAAGCACATGGTCACAGAACCAGCTGTTGGTACCTTGGGCAGTGTGGGCCGGTATAGGCTTGTCAGTTGAAGGAAACATGAAGAACTCTAAAATTACCCGGTAAATGGCCGGGTATTTCAACATCATGGATCCTGTCTCTCCACTCTTCCTCCAGACTCTGGGACCTTGATTTCCAAATGAAATGTAAACTTGTGGTTTTATCTGAAAAGATTTTGGATCACAGAGCAACAATCCAGTCATTTTTCTCCTTAGTCCAGGTAAGAGGCTTCTGGTGTTGTTTCTGGTTGATGGTTGGCACAAGGAATATCACATTTGTAGCCCATGTGTAGGATTCATCTGTTTAGTGGTTCTTGATGCACTGACTACTGCCTCAGTCAACTCCTTGTGAAGCTCCGTAAAATATTCTTAAATGGACATTGCTTAACAACCCCCACAAGGCTACAGTTATTGTTACTGGTGAACCTTTTCCTACTGCTCAACTTTCTATAAATATGCTTGGATATAGTACTCTGAACCAGCTTTCTTAGTAATAACCTTTTGTGGCATACCCTCCTCGTGGAGGTTGGCAATGAAAGTTATTCGGACATCTGTCCAGTCAGCAGTCTTGACTGTGTAGCCTACTGACCCAGGCTGGGAGACCATCTAGAGGCCCAAGAAACCTTTTCAGGTGTTTTGAGTTTATCAGCTAGTGTGCAACACTCATTTCTGGTATTTAATTTGTTTACAATGAGGTGACTGTGGCTCAGTAGGAAGAGTAGTTGTCTTGCAATCAGAAGGTTGTGGGTTTGATTCCAGCTTCCTCCTGCCATATGTTGATGTGCCCCTGGGCAAGGCACTTAACCTCAAGTTGCCTACCGACCTGCGTATTGGTGTGTGAGCATTAGTGAGTGCGATTGGGTGAATGTGGCTCTAGTGTAAAGTGCTTTGAGTGGTCTGTATGACTGGAAAAGCGCTATATAAGTTCAGTCCATTTACAGTATTCTATTTATATTGTGTTTTCTGACACACTGAATTTCAGGTTTTCATCATTTCTAAGCTATATCCAGTTACTTGAAATAAAGGTTTGAAATATTTCACTATTTGGATCAGTTTCACCTGCTGAAAGTTATGACAAAAATGATTGAACTTTTTTGAGCCGGACTTGTAAGTTAAATACTAGCTACAGGATGAAAGCAGCCCATAACTTTAGCATTTTCATTCACATTAATCTGGTTAGTATACCAGCATTAAAACTTGTTTTTTTAATGTTAACTTCCATTAAATATCAGTAAACATTAAAGTGGTTTTCGATTCTCACATCAGGTCATCTATTTTACTGTGCCGCTAGCAAGCGTGGGCTGGTTATGGGTATCAAGGTATACCAAGTCCACACAGAGCTGAACCTCCCCTATCTGTTGCACGGCACTGCTAGATGGCTGAAAAGATTATTTCAGATCATAAATGAACCTAAATTTAGTGGGTGTCTTTTTGTAGCAAACTGATTTATATTTTAAAAAGGTGCAACCTGTTGCAATATACACTGCTCAAAACAATAAAGGGAACACTACCAGGAGACAGGCCAGTACACCAGGAGATGTGGAGGAGGCCGTAGGAGGGCAACAACCCAGCAGCAGGACCGCTACCTCCGCCTTTGTGCAAGGAGGAACAGGAGGAGCACTGCCAGAGCCCTGCAAAATGACCTCCAGCAGGCCACAAATGTACATGTGTCTGCACAAACGGTTAGAAACCGACTCCATGAGGATGGTATGAGGGCCCGATGTCCACAAATGGGTGTTGTGCTCACAGCCCAACAACGTGCAGGATGCTTGGCATTTGCCAGAGAACACCAGGATTGGCAAATTCGCCACTGGTGCCCTGTGCTCTTCACAGATGAAAGCAGGTTCACACTGAGCACATGTGACAGACGTGACAGAGTCTGGAGACACCGTGGAGAGCGATCTGCTGCCTGCAACATCCTTCAGCATGACCAGTTTGGCAGTGGGTCAGTAATGTTGTGGGGTGGCATTTCTTTGGAGGGCCGCATGACCAAGAGGTCATACAGACACATGGAGGCCACACACAATACTGAGCCTCATTTTGACTTGTTTTAAGGACATTACATCAAAGTTGGATCAGCCTGTAGTGTGTTTTTCCACTTTAATTTTGTGTGTGACTCCAAATCCAGGCCTCCATTGGTTAATAAATTTGATTTCCATTGATGATTTTTGTGTGATTTTGTTGTCAGCACATTCAACTTTGTACAGAACAAAGTATTCAATGAGAATATTTCATTCATTCAGATCTAGGATGTTATTTGAATGTTCCCTTTATTTTTTTGAGCAGTGTATTTGCAGTAGAAATTTGTCAGTCAGTCAGTCAGTCATTCTCTACCGCTTATTCCATAGTGGGTCACGGGGCAGCTGGTGCCCATCTCCAGCAGTCCACGGGCGAGAGGCGGGGCACACCCCGGACAGGTCGCCAGTCCATCGCAGGGCAACACACAACCATGCACACACTCATTCATACACCTAAGGGCAATTTGGAGTGACCAATTAACCTAACTGGCATGTCTTTGGACTGTGGGAGGAAGCCGGAGTACCCGGTGAGAACCCACACATGCACGGGGAGAACATGCAAACTCCATGCAGAAAGACCCCCGGCCCGGAATTGAACCCAGTTCATTGTTTTCCATAATGTCATGATGAAAATTTAACATGCATATATTTTAGATTCATTGCACACTAACTGAAATATTTCAGGTCTTTTATTGTCTTAATACGGATGATTTAGGCATACAGCTCATGAAAACCCAACATTCCTATCTCACAAAATTAGCATATTTCATCCGACCAATAAAAGAAAAGTGTTTTTAATACAAAAAACGTCAACCTTCAAATAATCATGTACAGTTATGCACTCAATACTTGGTCGGGAATCCTTTTGCAGAAATGACTGCTTCAATGCGGCGTGGCATGGAGGCAATCAGCCTGTGGCACTGCTGAGGTCTTATGGAGGCCCAGGATGCTTCGATAGCGGCCTTTAGCTCATCCAGAGTGTTGGGTCTTGAGTCTCTCAACGTTCTCTTCACAATATCCCACAGATTCTCTATGGGGTTCAGGTCAGGAGAGTTGGCAGGCCAATTGAGCACAGTGATACCATGGTCAGTAAACCATTTACCAGTGGTTTTGGCACTGTGAGCAGGTGCCAGGTCGTGCTGAAAAATGAAATCTTCATCTCCATAAAGCTTTTCAGCAGATGGAAGCATGAAGTGCTCCAAAATCTCCTGATAGCTAGCTGCATTGACCCTGCCCTTGATAAAACACAGTGGACCAACACCAGCAGCTGACACGGCACCCCAGACCATCACTGACTGTGGGTACTTGACACTGGACTTCTGGCATTTTGGCATTTCCTTCTCCCCAGTCTTCCTCCAGACTCTGGCACCTTGATTTCCGAATGACATGCAGAATTTGCTTTCATCCGAAAAAAGTACTTTGGACCACTGAGCAACAGTCCAGTGCTGCTTCTCTGTAGCCCAGGTCAGGCGCTTCTGCCGCTGTTTCTGGTTCAAAAGTGGCTTGACCTGGGGAATGCGGCACCTGTAGCCCATTTCCTGCACACGCCTGTGCACGGTGGCTCTGGATGTTTCTACTCCAGACTCAGTCCACTGCTTCCGCAGGTCCCCCAAGGTCTGGAATCGGCCCTTCTCCACAATCTTCCTCAGGGTCCGGTCACCTCTTCTCGTTGTGCAGCGTTTTCTGCCACACTTTTTCCTTCCCACAGACTTCCCACTGAGGTGCCTTGATACAGCACTCTGGGAACAGCCTATTTGTTCAGAAATTTCTTTCTGTGTCTTACCCTCTTGCTTGAGGGTGTCAATAGTGGCCTTCTGGACAGCAGTCAGGTCGGCAGTCTTACCCATGATTGGGGTTTTGAGTGATGAACCAGGCTGGGAGTTTTAAAGGCCTCAGGAATCTTTTGCAGGTGTTTAGAGTTAACTCGTTGATTCAGATGATTAGGTTCATAGCTCGTTTAGAGACCCTTTTAATGATATGCTAATTTTGTGAGATAGGAATTTTGGGTTTTCTGAGCTGTATGCCAAAATCATCCGTATTAAGACAATAAAAGACCTGAAATATTTCAGTTAGTGTGCAATGAATCTAAAATATATGAATGTTAAATTTTCATCATGACATTATGGAAAATAATTAACTTTATCACAATATGCTAATATTTTGAGAAGGACCTGTATAAGGCAAGTTTTTCACCAGCTCATGCCTAGTTGCTAGTGTGGTTTATAAGTTAGTGTCAGGCAGTCACTGTATCTAATTTGTTTGGTTCCAATTTATTTTCAGTTTAACACCAAAATACAAGGACAAACATAGTGAAAATCAGTTTTTTTGGTGCAGTACCTCTAACAAAAATCTGCCATTTCATCTCTACGACAACTAAATATATAGAAGACATTCCATAAGAAACTCATAAAAAGAGCTGCCACATGAGCCAAATCAATGCCGTTTAGCATTTGAGAAAAACTATAAAACCCTACAATAAAAGGTTAGCTTGGGATATAGCAAACAAAAAAAATAAGACAACACACTGCAATAAGACAACACAGAGACCGTCTCACCAGAGACCACAATGATAAAAGTGGCATTTTATAAAAAGTTTTAATTGGGCAAAAAAACAAACCATAAAAGACAAATTAAAATCACCCCCCCCACCCTTCCCCATAAACAGACGATAAAAAATAAATGTTTTGTGAACAAACGTGCAGAGCTTTCAAATCAACAGTGAAGTACATCTGCTTCCAAAGAAAAGACGGGATCCACGATGAGGAGACTTCTGTCTGGCTGGGGGACTCATCTGGACTGCTCGACTGGGTGGGAGACAAAGGAGAGACGTTAGGAGGAGCAAAGATCTACAGAACAACAGCTGAGGATGCCAACTCTTCACCAGCAGGTTTAACTTGTATGAGCTTTAACGGGAGATCCAAAGCTACACGACAGCTCCCAATTGTTGCCATGATTACTATCTGAATCTTTTTTTAAGGCTCTGACATGGATTACTTTAAACACTTTTAGTCAAAGCTGTGGTCTTGGAAGCCATTCATCGTGAAATAAACACTTACTGTAAGATGAGATGTCAATCTCATCTGGCAGCTCGGCCATGTTGACTTCAAAGCGGTCCTGCACATCGTTCAGAGTCTTGGCGTCGGTCTCATCAGACAGAAAGGTTACAGCCAGGCCTTTGGTTCCGAACCGACCAGCACGGGCAACCTAATCGGTTCAACAATTTAAATGTAAGACCTTACTAACTAAACTAAAATCAATTCTTGAAATATTTCAAACTGGTGAGGGAAGAAGAAGGAAACCTGGTTAAAGATTTCCTTCTTTAGTTTCTCACCCTGTGCAAATAGGTGTCCGAGTCTTCAGGCATGTCATAGTTGAAGACTATGTTCACTCTCTCAATATCCATCCCTCTGCCAAAGAGGTTGGTCGCTACCAAGATCCGCCTCTGGAAGTCCTTGAATTGCTGATAGCGAGAGAGCCTGCAAAGAGGGGTGACGAGGAGCAGGGATCAATAACACCGCTGCTGAAAGCATTACTGGACACCATCCTGCTTTGAAGGCAATAATGTGTTGAGTTAAATTAAGATGCCTTCGGCTCCCATAAACACATTTAGCAAGTCAAGGTTGGCAGAGCACGTGTTCATTAGCGCATGCAAGTAAAGTGATGAGGTGTAGGGGAGTCTCACCTTTCCTCCTGACCCATTCCCCTGTGAATGGCAATAGCAGGGAAATTCTGCTCCACCAGAAGCTGAGAGAGAGCGACGCATCGCTGCACAGACTTGACAAAGATCACCACCTAGAGGTAGAGCACTGGAACTTAGAGGCATGCCACCAGCCTATATGCACGTATATCCAAAAAATAGCTAAAATATTGTGAAAAAATGTTGGGGCTTTTTTGGTCACTCATTTTAGAAAGTGGAACTCATGTATTATACAGATTTATTACACAGAGAGAAATATTTCAAGCCTTTATTGCTTGATGATTATGCCTTTGAACCAGCTTTGAGTACCTTTGGTAGCGTGGGCCGGAGTCAAGTCGTGCTGGAAAATGAAATTATCTTCCTTAAGTTTATCAGCAGAAGGAAACATGAAGTGCTCTAAAAAATCCTGGTAGATGGCTGCAGGTGAACGTCAGAGAACACAGCGGACCAACACCAACTATGGACATGGCACTCCGAATCATCACTGACCACAGAGATTTCTCACTGGACTTTAAACAACGTAGATTCTGTGCCTCTCCACTCTTCCTCCAGACTCTGGGACCTTGATTTCCAGATGAAATGCAACCTTTACTATCATCTGAAAAGAGGACTGGACCACTGAGCAACAGTCCAGTTCTTTTTCTCCATAGTCCAGGTAAGATGCTTCAGACGTCTCTTGATCAGAAGTGGCTTGATACAAGGAATGAGACATTTGTGGCCAATGTCTAGGGTTCGTTTATGTGTGGCGGCTCTTGATGCGCTGACTCTAGTCTCAGTCCACTCCTTGTGAAGTTCCCCGAAGCCACCGATTGGATTTACTTACAAATCCTCTCAAGGCTGTGGTTATCCCCGTTGCAGCTTTCCCTACACTTTTTCCTTGCACTTAACTCTAGTCCTCGAAGGGCCGATATCCTGCAACATTTAGATGTGCCCATGGTCCAACACACTAAAATCAAATGGCTGAATTTCCTCCTCAGTATGCAGTCACATTCCCCAGAGTCCTGCTAATGGACCTAATTATTTGATTCAGGTGTGTTGGAGCAGAGATGCATCTAAAAGTTGCAGGACACTGGCCCTTGAGGACTAGAGTTTGACACCTGTGATTTAGAGGCTCAGGAAGCCTTACAGGTGTTTTGAGTCAATCAGCTGATTAATGTGTAAAGCCATGAGCTTGCAAAATTTTCACAACATTCTAATTTTCTGAGACACTGAATTTGCTTGGGCCTTCACAGAACAGCTGGATTTTAGGTTTAAATTCAACACTGGTAGTCCCTGGTTAATAATTACATGACTCCTGAAGGCAATTTGTTGCACTGGATTTAATTTGGGCAATTCAAAGTAAACCCAACACATCCCAAACTTGACAAAATATGTCAATAGTTAAGATTTAAGGGGTACAGCATGGGTGCTACACGTGGTGTAGCGGTAAAGCGAGCATCCATGTACAGGCTTTAGTAATAGACACGGCTGTTCCTGGTTCGAGTCTCGACCCCGATAACCTGTGCTGCATGTCTTTAGGTCCGGCTTCTTACAGACAGATATAGAAAACCAACAGACTTGAGTTTTCACTTACATCCTGCATGAATTTGCGGCAGACCGGTCGGATCTCCTTACTCAGCGTTGCACTGAACATCATGACCTGCTTCTCGTGGGGTGTGATCCTGAAAATGTCCTGCACGTCACGCCTCATGTCTGCACACAGAGTGGTTAAAATTATTAATAAGAAGAAAAAACGACTTGCCATTAGCTCACAAATATCGAACTGAAAGACATACCTAGCGCCTCCAACATTTTGTCACACTCATCTAGGACGAAATGTTTTACATTTTTCAGGCTTAAGCTCTTGTTGCGGATCAGAGCGAAGATCCGACCGGGTGTTCCCACTACGATGTGAGGGCAGTTCTTCTTTAAGGTCTCCTCATCCTTCTTGATGTTCAGGCCACCAAAGAACACGGCACACTTCACGGTGGGCATGTACTTTGAGAAACGCTCGTACTCTTTGCTGATCTGGAAGGCCAGCTCTCGCTTTGCTCACCAACCATGGCAGGTGCACCATCCGTAATAATCCCAGTGATTTTATTCCATTGTAGTTTCATGTCATTTACAATGGAACAAACAGAAGCGAAGAAATCTATTCCTCTCGTTTGGTCCTTAAGCCTCTGAAGGTCAAGAAGCTCTTCACTCACGTTCATTTCATTGTCCACTCCTCTCAAAAAAATCAGTAACTGAGCTGTGTCAGACACATCCGTGCTCTCGCCGCAGGCTAACGAAAAGAAGACAAGCTCCTCTGCTTTAGCCTCTAACTGTCTCTTGATATCAGATGAAATTTCTTCAATCCTCCGCGCCACAGTGCTACGACCCAGGCTAACATTGGCAAAGTCTTACTTTTTCTCAGGACAAATTCTCTCCACCATTTGCATCACGCAGTCTTTAATAAATTCACCGTCAGTGAAAGGTTTGCCGTGCTTGGCAATTAGCATTGCCACCTCGTAACTCTCCTTTGTAGAATTTTCTTTTGATTCATGGGCTCTTGTGAAAAAACTCTGCTGTGCTATCAAAGCAGCTTCCAGTTGCTTCAGTTTTTCGCTGCGTTCTTTCGCAATTAGCTTGTCGTAGTTAACGTGTTTCGTCTGGTAGTGCCTCTTGATATTAAATTATTTGAAAACAGCCACAGTCTTCAGGCAAATTAGGCAGACACAGTTGTTTCGAATGTCAGCAAAAAGTACTCTGATTTCCACTTTTCCTTGAAACGGTGGCCCTCTTTGTCAACTGTCCTCTTTTTCGTACTAGTTGCCATTTTCGAAATGGGTTAAAAATATTCTCATACTCAAGCGCGAATATGCTGTTAGCTCATTGGTCACAGAGCAGGACAGGGGATAGGAAGTTTACCGTAAAGTTTCATTAAAAAGTGCCCTGTTATTGATTTTCCAGTGGCAATTTTCTGACAATTTCTTTACTCTCACAGTAATACGGGACATAGTGTGTCCCTTGTCAGCTCAATAGAGAACGGGTGCTTTTGTTTCTAAATACAGGACGATTCTGTTTTTCAAGGTCAACTAGTTATGAGAGTGCAGCCACAGGTCTACTGCCGGCCTATGGTGAAATATAAAATTGCTTTTTCGTATGTGCGTATTATTGATTCTGGGAAACTGTGCTGGCGGGCCACATATTATTGATTGTATGACAGGATGCTACGGGCCGGACTTTGGGCATGCCTGGTCTAGGTAGTTTAAAAGGTCCAAGAAAATTTAGCCATGGGAAAAACAAAATGTTTAGGAAGCCATAATTAAATCTGCAAACCCACAATAAATAGGTGTCTGCTTGCCTGACAATCCTGGCAAGGAGAACATTAATCAGAGAAGCAGCCAAGAGGCCCATGGTTACTTTGGAAGAGCTGTGGAGGGTTAGGGTTAGGGCGCTCCAGCAGGAAAATCTGTTCCTAGAACAACTATTAGTTCTGAACGCCACTTTTCTGCCATTTATAGAGGAACGGAGGATGGAGGAACTGTTGAAAGAAAGCAGATTGTGCCATCATAGTATGAGGACACAATTCAGTTCAATTTAGTTTATCTAGCTAGCTCCAAAAACACAAAATGTGGTGCAACACAAACACCCTGGATAAACCATCCCCACTGGGAAACATTGTGGTGGAGGCATCAGTCCACATCTGATTAAGAATCTGTAGCAAGACTGGAACATTTCTGTTCACAATTGCTCTCCTTCCAATCTGATCGAGTTTAAGCTGTTTTGCAAAAAGAAGGGACCACAACATTCAGTCTTTATAAGTGCAGAGCTGGTAGAGACAAACCTCACAAGACTTGCAGCTGTCATTGCAGCAAAAGATGGTTGTGCATCGACTCAGAGAGGCTGAAAACCGACCGCTTTTCAGATGTTCTTCACGTTTTTGTCACGTTCTTCCACTTCAGCTTTCAGGATGGCATGCTCATGCCTCACAGTACTGGATGGTGTTCCTGCTCTTTGTTTAAACATGATCTTCATTTCATCCCTGTGTGAATTGAACTGAGGGACATCTATGTGCTTTTTACACTTCTTCCTTTTCTAATTTTTTTATTTAGGAGCTAGCTGCCACTCTAAATGCTAAGTTTCCAGAGCACTATCCAGACAACAACCACAAGCCAGAAATGGCAATTGCTCTCACACGCTTCCAGAGACTTTGCGGCTTTAGACCAGTGGAGGAGATCCTGGGCTTCCTTCAAGGTACGCCCCCAAAAACACTGCAGGGTCAACAGATGATGTAAATGTTGCACGTGTGGTGAATGTCTGTTTATCTTTCAGCTGTTCCAGAGTTCCACGCTCTTGTTGGTCGCGATGCAGCAGAAGACCTACGGAGCAGCATCGGAGACGAGGTTCGGACCAGCCAGGCTCTGAAGAAGTGCTTTTCAAAGATGATGAGCTGTGAAAAGAAGGTGTTTGTGGATTAACTGAACGAGCTGGTAAAAAGGGTCACACAGGAAGGTGAGGAGGCTAAACGAACACAGTAATCAGCAGAACTCCAGATAAAATTAATGAACCTGCAAGCCGTTTAAAAGTCATTTGTAATAATGAATGGCTCTCTGTTTCAGTGTCAAAACACTACATGATTCTGGAGGTGTAGCGTTGAGCACTGTTTACTCTTTACACATGGTGAATGTCCCTCAGGAAGGTTCTGCACTGAAGGGCATAGAAAGATTTGTCAAAAGAAATCATTTCAGACAAGTTGGCAATGATCAGGGAATCACTAACTAACCTGTTGAGTGTAGCAGTGCTATTAATTGCACGTAGAAGCAGAAACCTTATGAACATGTCTGTGTGTCCACAGGCGCAGCAGGGAAGGACACATCAAGCAGCAATGGTGATCTGCTGCTCCGCCTCCACTCCCAGTACCCCGGAGACATCGGCTGCTTCTCCATATACTTCCTGAATTATATGGTCCTGGAGCCAGGCCAGGCCATGTTCCTGGGAGCCAATGAGCCTCACGCTTACATCTACGGAGGTCAGGAGGATCTTTTCTGGTATTTTATTGGGACTTTCTGTGGACCAACACACAGTTGCTCAAAATTGTGAAGTGGAAGGAAAATGATATGGAGTTTTCAACATTTGTTTTACAGATAAGTCTGAAAACTGCGTCACGCATTTGTTGTCAGCCTGAATCATAACTTTGTAGAACAACCTTTTGCTTCAGTTACACCTGAAAGTCTCTTGGGTTAAGTCTCTTCCTGCTTTGCACATCTACAGGCTGGAATTTGTGCCTATTTGCAAAACAACCTGTTTACATCAGTATGTCTTGCCACACATTATCAAATAGATTTTGGTCTGGACTTTGACTAGGCCATTGTAAGGCCTGTGTTGGGTTTGCTCTAAACCATTCTATTGTGTCCTGCTGGACGGTGAACCCCCACCCCACTCTCAAATCTTTAGCAGCCTTTAACGGTACAGAGCATACTCAGGGTGAGGTGTCAGTGTTAGTTTTCTGCCATACCTAGGCTTACATGTAGACCATTAAAAACTAATTGTCTTACCTGAGCTGTGGATCCCTGCAGCTCCCTCAGAGCAACAAAAGGCGGTTGAATACAAATGTAGACCATAGTTTTTGTAAGAAAACATTGAAACCTATGCATCTTTTTCCTCCTACTTCACAAGCTTATGCTATCGTGTGTTGGTCAACGTTCCAGTGAACTAACACAGAAGTTTGTGGTTGCAACGTCACAAAATGTCTAACAGGGGTGTGAATACTTTTGTGAGGCATTGCATAAAAAAACATTCGGGTTAGCTGTCCAAGCACTTATTAAAACAATTTTTTTTGAAAATCTTTCCTGCATGATTTCTTGGATGCAAACCCCTTAATGCTAATGGATGTGAGCTCAGTTTGCTTTTGTTTACAGCTGCCTAAGTGAATCACAACAGAGTGCAGCTATTAGACATGTTGATGATGCGTTTATGTCAGCTTTATTGTTCGGCATCTACTTGTTCATCACAGATGTGCTCTTAGCGTCAGGCTAAATGTTAGGAGTTCATGTAGGGCTATTTGGAATTGTTGTTTCAGCTGAAGGGAAGTTTGACTGCCTACAATAATTGGTAACTTGCTCTGTTTCCTGTTTCTCTCTACCTCTAGACTGCATCGAGTGCATGGCCTGCTCAGACAACACGGTCAGAGCTGGCCTGACACGTAAATACATCGACGTAAACACACTGTGTGAGATGTTGAACTACAAGCCTGCGTCTGCTTCCTCCAAAATCTTCCTGTGTGTCCAGGACCCCGCAGACCCCTGTGTAACCCTGTACGACCCCCCAGTGCCAGACTTCACAGTCATGAAGATACAGGTAGGAAGCTTGTGTTATTATTCCTGTTGTCTCAGGGTTACTACCTGGGTTTATGTCTTTGATGATCCTACATGAAGCTGAAACCCTCCATCTTTCCAAATGTTCTGATTCAGAAGCACATGAAAAAATGACTGTTGTGAATACTGGGAGGATTACCAGGCCCGGTTTGCTGAAACACGTCCTATGGAATAGGTCACCCAACAAACATAGGTCTGGAAAACAAAAGTTTGCTCATCTTCTTCCGTATCACCGAGTGCAGGCCCTGCCAACGTTCAGACATTTTGTGACGTTACAACAACAAAGCCCAATGCAATTTATTTGGATTTCATGAGGTAGATCTGAACAAATTGGTACTTTGAGTGCCTTGTTGCTGAAAAGCGCTATATAAATAGACTTGACTTGAGTTCATTTCGAAGTGAAAGGAAAGATTTTAACAGTTGTTAACTTGAACATAGGTTTTGGCAGAGATTCTCAGTTGGATTTTGGTCCAGACTTTGACTGGACCACTATTACAAATCAATAGGTTTTACTCTAAACCAGGGGTGAAATATGAATTTGAGTTACCATATTTCTTTGTAGTTACACAGTTGAAACAAATAGATTTAGTTTTCTTTGCTCTTGATGCCCTGCTTAGCGTTGTTTGGTTTAATACAAGTTCATTAACGTTGGTGTTTTGACCTGTGGAGGTGAGCATTATGCATTACCAACACGTTGAGCAGCTTGGAGGAGGCGTAGGGACACTGTCTCAGGGCAGCAGGGGGAAAACTGTGCAGGACCCATGGACAGCGAGGCTGATTTGGCTTGCCTTGTTTTTTGGCCACAGTAGTAGAGCCCCAATTCTCCTTACTCAGACAACTGCACAGCATCTTTCAGGTTTTTATTAATGAAAAATAACGGCATGTATCCTTTTCACAAGACACAATAACTATCCCTTCATAGTAGCGTTTCTGTCCATCTGCAGGTCCCGGCCTCGGTGAAGGAGTACACCGTAGCTTCAGTTGACAGTGCCAGCATCCTGCTGGTCATCGAAGGTGACGCCACAGCAACCTCTGCCGCTGCTTTCTCCGACGTCACAATGAGACGGGGGAGCGTCCTGTTTGTCTCGGCCAATGAGAGCATCTCTCTGCACGTCACCTCACAGTCAGGCATGACCCTGTTTCGAGCCTGCAGCCTCCTGTAGCTGTTACCAAGCACCCAAAGCTACCTGTGTTTCTGTGGTTTGACGTAGGAAGTTCCTCATTATGAATTGGGCCTGACTACTGATGTGCACTACTTGGTAGGTGGTGTTAAAATTGAAAGGTTTTCTGATCCAGTTTTTGACACAGTGTCTGTTGCTCTTTTTTAACCCTAAACACCCAGCAGACTGCTTGGATTATAACAGTCTTTCTTACAAATCCGGGCTCATCCTACAAGGTAATAATCAGTTTTAACCCTTTCTTTAACTCTAGTAGTTACAGTATAACTTATAAATAGGAAACTATGTACATCCAGGTTCTGTATTGGTGCTGGACATTTAACCCCTTAGGTAAAATCACCTAAATGACTTTAACCATTTAAAGATTTCTAATAAAGTAGTCATTGTGAGGTTTTTAAATGTTTCCAAATCCTTTTAGTTCCCATTTTTGAACTTAATGCAAACTATATATATAAAAAAAACCTTGATATTAAATCAGGGCACAGCATCTACTTCTTGGTGTGCTGAGATTAAAAGCTCCAGAACAACCTCCCTTTCTAAATATGTTTTAGCATAATTTTCTCCAACAAAGGTTAAACTAAATAAAGTGCCGAACCAGTGAGAGAAAAGCAGCAATTTATCATCAGGTGTTTTATTAAGATCTTTGCTGCGTTAGGGAAGATTAACACTCATGCAGTGCACCACCTACTGGTCCTGTGTAGCACTACAATCACCATGTTGAGGAGAAAGCACATCTGCTTTAAAAGCCAGCATCTGTCTTCCCCTGGGATCACTGGTGGAGGTCATTTTAACCTTATCTATAAGCCTTCAAATCTGGTCCTATTTTATTACCGTGGTGACAGTCTAAATGATGTAGTTAAATAACAATGAGATTCCTGTTTAGGCTGAATTTAGAACCGTCACATCTTCTGTTTTCAACCTGCCAGTGACAGCCTGCTGAGTTGTTTTTGATCATTAACACTGCATACGTACATTTTGGACATTTCCTAACATTTGAACGGAGATGAATATGACAAATGGCAAAGAGCAGTTGACAAGACGGGGCCCAGCTGTCTCCGTCCAATAAAGCATGAGGGTATGAAATCAGGCATGCTGGAGAATTTTAACGTCTTGTTTAGCAAAATACGCAGTATAAATGCTTGTTACATTCATAACTACCCTTCTTGTAAAACAAAGTGCCGCATGCATGGGGCGGGGGGGCAGCTTTTACATGTTGATCAGTCTTTGAATACCTCCCATTCTGAGTTGCTTCATGTTTTCAAAAGTCCAGATTTTTCCAGACTCTTCTGTCTAAGTCTAATGTGTTTGGGATTTAGTGTCATTATGTTCCAAGCCTTAGAAGCTCCAAAGTTGTGCTCAAGTCTTTTTGTAAAACCAGAATGTCACGCACTTAAACGCATTTTCAGGACATGATTTTCATCTCATCTGGAGATAACATCTTCATCTTGTTTCATCATAGGTTCAGTATGTTGGAGCGTCGTGAAAATGTCTGGCTCGTTTTAAAGGAGTCACACTTTGGTTTTCTGGTTATACAAGGATAAGAGCTTCGGCTTGTTTTGACACTTTCATCGTCATAACATGTTGACCCTTTCTTATAACGGTTCATTCGTCTCATTATGTCCAGATAACGAGATCCTAAGCATAATGGTATCATTTATCTTGAAAAACTAGTTTAATATTCTTTATTATAACAGTTTAATTATTAGCTCCATATAACAAGGATGCAACCTATTATTATTATTAGGAGACCTTTTTTGTTGCTATAACACTTTACATTTTTTTTTCTAATTGTAAGAATACCCTTGGTTACTTTTATCTCATCTTCCCTTGTTATACGTTTATCTCGACAATGAAACCTTGAGCTTTTAATCTTATAACAGTTTAATTCACTCATTATTTCAAGATAAAAAGCTCCTGAGCTTTTTATCTTGAAATAACAGTTTATAATCTTAGTATTTTGAGCTATTCAGGTTGGGTTCTCCCTCGCTGATCAATGCACCACTATTATAATCAGCAGTATTGAAGGACTGCACTTGATAACACACAATTATCACCCATTTATACCTAATAATATTAATGTTATCTCAAGAAAGTAAATTTTGTCTCAAGCATAGGAAGGCAGCCAACTTGTAAGCTGAAGAAAAACCAGGGGAGGTAGGAACAACCTGAGCTTCTACATGTAAGATCACTCTGACCAAGTTGTTATGAGAGAGTCTCATTTTCAGGTCATGGGAAATGTAGACGATTCTGCAAATTCAAATGGTTTTCCATACTTGGAAAATCCTTAGATGAATTTCCTTCAAGACAATGAAGTAATGCTGTTTATAAGATCCGGATGTTTCTACGAATGAGGGGAATGTCTCCATCGTACGCTCATTCGTGGTGACTTTTCAACATGTTGGCCTGTGATTCCTGGGTTGTTACTGGACGGTCCAACGTCCCTCTACTACTGCTTCAGGACAGGGTCACAGTGAATTCAGCTCATTATGAAGGCCAATTTCACCCTTGTAAACCAACATTTAAACATTAGTGTTGTCACTCTGCCTACCTGATGAGTGAATAAAGCCTACCTGCTGTGTTTTCCTGCAGGTTTCTCTTTAAGCGTATCTCTACTTAGCTGCTCTCGTGTGTCTGGTCTTTGTTGCTGCTGAAATTGGACAAAAGGATGGAAGTACCTCACAGTGTTTTTATTTGTCTCCTACCATCTTGTCACGTTCTGCAGTTGTGACATCATTGTTTCATCAGCGTTTAATGTTGCTGTGTTTTTGAGTTTAAACACCACTTGTTACTGATCTTGTCTGACGACGCCTCTCTGTTTTGAACACTGTAGATCGAGGACTGTGCAATGTTTCTGTTTGAGCTAGCTGTGTGGAAAAATGTCTCAAATCCAGATACAGTTTAGAATTTTGGGGGTTTTGTTGCTTTATTGTATGAGAATGCAGAAAATATGAATGTGAAAAGTGGTTTAATAAAGTCTTGGAATGCTACAGAAAATTAGGCTCCATATTTGTGTTTTTTACGCCCACTGATGTGTCACAACCACAAATTTGCCCCCTTTACTCTAACACTCCCAAATAAAAATCCAGTGCAACCAAATGCCTTCAGAAGTCACCAAATTAATAGAGTCCACTTACTCTGTGTATGACCTCAGATGTTTGTTAGAAAACACTGGTCAACATACAGCATCAAGGACCACAACAGGGAAAAGGTTCTGAAGAAGTTTAAAGCAAGGTTAGGTGATAAAACACTATCCAATCTGAAAATAGAGTTTTGAAAAACCACAAACCTACCAAGTCATGGCGGTCCACCTGAATTGACGGGCATTAATCAGAGAAACAACCAAGAGGCCCATATTCAGTGTGGAGGTTCATATAGAGAGCCAAAAACAAGTCCTGTTTGTGGTTTCCTGGAAGTCGTGTAGGTTCACCTGTCAGCAGGAGAACGACTTTAAACATACAGCCAGAGTTGGCATGCAATGGTTTGGAACAAAGCATATCTACTGGTTAGAATGGCCTAGTCAAAGTCCACATCTAAATTCTATGAAGTATTTATGGCAAGAATTAAAAGAAAGTATGTTCAAAGATGCTCTCCATCCAATCTGGATTAATCTGAGCTGTTGTGCAAAAAAGAACGAGCAAGCATGTCAGGCTCTGGATGGAAGAAATACACTAAAACTGCAGCTGCAATTTCAGTGAAATGTGCTTCAAAGTTCTGATTCAGGGTGGTGCTGAATACAAATGGAACACAAATTGCTTTTCCCATTTTTATTTTTAGTTGTGAAAGATTTTGAGAACCATGTGTCATTTGTCCTTCCACTTCACAGGTATGCACTGCTTTGTGTTGGCCTTTGTTGGAATTATAATTTAAGACTAATTCTTGTTCATGTGATTCTTAGAAAAGGTTCATAAAATAGTTATGTCCCTTAACTTTGTATTATAATTGGATGATAATGATGGATTAAGGTTAAAATATTATTGAACTCATCAGTGTCTAGAATTAAAGACTTGTACCTGTCAGAGGTTTGAATGAATCCTCTGCTCACAAATCCTGCTGCTTACAATTTTTATTCAAGTTTAAGAAAAGCCTTTTGTCACGAGTAAAATAATCAAACACCGGCCACATAAAGCTGCTTCTGCGTTACAAATCGCAGTAAATAACTGCACATACAGAGGAACAGACATCTTTGAGCAATTAATTCACAGTTTGACGGTGTTCAACAGTGAGCCTTCTAGCAAAGCAGTCAGATGTTTAAGAAACTGGCGAAGAGCGAGTCTGTTTCCTTCCTTCCTCCGGTGGAATCCATCCAACAGTTACACAATTAGTGAAGATTTTGCCACTTGTCTTTATTTGTGCAGAACGCTGCTGATGTGGCTCCAGTGAAACAGTGTGAAAAGCAGCTAAAGGAGCTAGTTAGCCTATTTCTGTCTCAGTTTATATGTGTTCATGTTGAAGTGGATCAACTTCATCGTGTCGTTTTGTTTCTTTCCGTCTGTCTGAAATGCTCCAACAGGGGACGCTGTCCTGGCAGCTTAAGTGGGATTTTACTTTTGCTTCTTGGCACAGCTGGTTTGCTCTCCATGGTGTCCAAAGTAAACTTGTGCCGGCAGACCACGTCTTGTGTTGGCTGAAGGAAACCATAGAGCGTCTGTAATGTTCTCACGTCCTCCAAAGCATCATGGGCCTTGTAGTTGATCCCTAGCAGCTCCCTGACGAGGTTCTCCTGGCGAAAGCTCTGGAGCCTACGGTCCCTCAGCAGCTCCCGAGCCAGCGGCAGGGTATCGACACAGCCCGAGACCGAAGCCTGAAACTCAGCTCTTAGGTCCAGCTCATCAAGAGCCCGAGCCAGCAGGGGACAGTCAAAGCTTCGGATGTTATGGCCAATGAGGAGGGGGCGACCGAGCATTTGGAGGAAAGTGAGGAAGGAGACCACAACCTCTTTGAGGGAGTTGGTGAAGACCAGCTGGCGATGCAGATAGAGCCTCTGTCCGCGAACCTTAAAGCCCGTGACTCTAGCTGCTCCTTGCTGTATACGACACCGGGGAATGATGTACAGGTTGAGCGAGTGGCCTCCGCTCACCGCAGCCAGTTGGATGATCTCACAGTCCTGACCTGGAAAGAAGAAACCATGCAGAGATCAGGACATTGCATAATTTGCTCTGGTCTAAGTGATCACAGATGGATCTTGGGTGGTACAGTAAAATAAATAGAAAACCACACCCTGAAACACCAAATACTTTGAGCTAGGTATGCTCCGAGAAATTTGCTGGTGACAGGAAATCTGGAGATTTTCTACTTCATTAATCCTGATTGCTGACTGGCCACCGTAAACTCAGAAATAGGAGAACGCACTATACCTAAACCCTACCAGATTACAATTCAATTCAAAAATACTTTATTAATCCCAAAGACAAATTAAATGTTGTTATAGCTCATATTATGAAGGTTTCTTCAAAGAGACGTTGTAGATGCTGATGGCTGTGGGCAGGAAGGATCTCCTGTAGCGCTCCGTCTTACAGCAGATCTGAAGAAGCCTCTGACTGAAGACACTCTGTTGTTGTAGGACAGTCTCATGAAGAGGATGATCAGGGTTCTCCATAATGTTCTTCATTTTATGAAGAATCTGTCTTTCCACAATGATCTCCAGAGGTTCCAGAGGAGTCCCCAGAACAGAGCCAACCTTCTTTATCAGCTTGTTGAGCTTTTTTAAGTCCCTGCCTCTGATGCTGCTTCCCCAGCAGATGATGGTAGAAGAAATCACACTCTCCACAACAGACTTATAGAAGATATGCAGCATCTTGCTGCAAACACCAAAGGACCTAAGCTTCCTCAAGAAGTACAGTCTGCTCTGTCCCTTCTTGTAGATGGCTTCACAGTTGCATCTCCACTCTAGTCTGTTGTCCAGGTGAACACCGAGGTATTTATACTCCTCCACCACCTCCACTTCTTCTCCCATGATAGAAATAGTTTTTGACTTATTCCTGTTTCTCTTAAAATCTACAATCATCTCCTTTGTTTTATTCACGTTCAAAATGAGATGATTGTTTCCACACCATGCCACAAAGTGGTCCACCACCTTCCTGTACTCATCTTCTTGTCCATCTCTGATCCATCCAACGACTGTAGAATCATCCGAGTATTTCTGCAGATGACAGGAGTCTGTACTGGAAGTCTGAGGTGTTCAGAGTGAAGAGGAATGGTGAGAGTACCGTCCCCTTACTTAATTACGCCAAACGTTGTAATCTTCTGGGTAGATACTGGTACTAAGGTGATTTAAAGCTAACTACTTTCAGTTCCCATGAGGGGTTCAAAAATCTAATAGGAGAAGCGATTTTAAAAGGATATAGTCCATGTCAATATTTGTCAGGGGTTCATTCCAGCTGCAAGAGGGCAGGAGAGAGCAAAACATTTAGTAGATAACATGAAGGCTGACTAGATTACAGCTAAATTGAGGTTTTTTATCCTTCATATTGCAGTACAGTTAAAAATCTACCGTCTGTTTCTGTGTTTTGATAGGGGTATTCTTGGTAAATGGCCTGTACTTTTATGCTTTATCAAGTCTCCAGAGACCCCAAAGCGCTTCACACTACATTCAGTCATCCACACAATTCACACACTGACTTCTTCCATAAATCCCCCCTCAGAATTGACCAGTAGACTGAAAGAGTCGCGTAGTCCTACTTCATGAAGTGGTTCGGTGCTGATGATCCCAGAGAAATGTTCCTTTGCAGAAGGCATTTTCTAATCTCCTTGATCATTTCTAACCAACGAGCTCCTCTCAGTAACACTTAGTCACTTTTAAACGATGACAACAAACTTTACCATTTATCACGTTATATGTATTCGTACCCAGTCCAGTAGTCTCCATGTCGAAGAACACTAGCGGATGTTGTTTGGAGGTTTCTTCTTCGTCTGTTTCTGGTTGCATCACGAGGCGATCAAAACAAACACATTCATTGCTGAATCTAAATCCTACCGCTGCCCCTTCATTTAATTTAGCTAAAAAAAATGGATCAATTTATGAATAGCAGTTCTTGCAGGAAAAAGCGACATTTACTTTGACCGATGACCCCGGTGTTCTCCCTCCATGTTTTAAAAAAAATGACGTACACCGGAAACGAAAAGGTTGTCAAAACAAAAGCGTCGTTCTTCTTCTTCTTCTGGTGTTAATGGCGGTTGGCAAGAATCTGTAGGTGTGCATTACCGCCACCACTGGTATGGAGTGTGGTTCATCATGGACTAATATCTTTCTTATATAATCAAATTCTATTAAATCATGTTGTTCTTTTTAGGAATCTTAAAATAATTTGTATATGTTTGCTCCCTATGTTCTTTTAACTAAAGGGTTGTGAGTCTAACCAGGTAGTCAGCAGCACAGGAGCACCACAGGGGACTGTACTCTCACCATTCCTCTTCACTCTGTACACCTCAGACTTCCAGTACAAGACAGACTCCTGTCATCTGCAGAAATACTCCGATGATTCTGCAGTTGTGGGGTGGATCAGAGATGGAGAAGAAGCTGAGTACAGGAAGGTGGTGGACCACTTTGTGGCATGGTGTGGAAACAATCATCTCATTTTGAACGTGACTAAAACAAAGGAGATGATTGTAGATTTTAAGAGAAACAGGAATAAGTCAAAAACTATTTCTATCATGGGAGAAGAAGTGGAGGTGGTGGAGGAGTATAAATACCTCGGTGTTCACCTGGACAACAGACTAGAGTGGAGATGCAACTGTGAAGCCATCTACAAGAAGGGACAGAGCAGACTGTACTTCTTGAGGAAGCTTAGGTCCTTCCTTGTTTGCAGCAAGATGCTGCATATCTTCTATAAGTCTGTTGTGGAGAGTTTGATCTCTTCTACCATCATCTGCTGGGGAAGCAGCATCAGAACCAGGGACTTAAAAAAGCTCAACAAGCTGATAAAGAAGACTGGTTCTGTTCTGGGGACTCCTCTGGAACCTCTGGAGATAATTGTGGAAAGACGGATTCTTCATAAAATGAAGAACATTATGGAGAACCCTGAGCATCCTCTTCATCAGACTGTCCTACAACAACAGAGTGTCTTCAGTCGGAGGCTTCTTCAGATCTGCTGTAAGACGGAGCGCTACAGGAGATCCTTCCTGCCCACAACCATCAGCATCTACAACGGCTCTTTGAAGAAACCTTCATAATATGAGCTATAACAACATTTAATTTCCCTTTGGGATTAATAAAGTATTTTTTAAGTGAATTGAATTGCAATGAATCTATTATACTAAATTTTTCTTTAATCCTTTCAAATTCTCTCTTCATGCTTCTTCTTTCCAGCTCATATTTCTGACACTCTATAAAAATATGTTCAATTGTTTCATCCATCCCACAGTGGTCACATTGTCCTGTATTATGTTTATGTATTTTAAACAATGTATAATTAAGTCCTGTATGTCCTAATCTTAGTCTTGTTATTACCCTTTCCTCCTTTCTATTCCTTCTTCCAGTTCATTTTTCACCAACTGTCTTTTTAATCCTATAAAACCATCTTACTTTTCTTTCTCCATCCCACCTTTTCTGCCATTCTTCCTTCAATTTTTGTTTGATGATGTTTTTTGCTTCTGATTTACTTAAATGTACTGTAAAATTAATATGATTTTGCGTTGCCTTCTTAGCCATCTTATCTGCCATCTTATTTCCTTTAACCCCAATATGTGCTGGAACCCATAAAAATACTATTGATAAACCCATCATTTGTAGTCTGAATAAAGTTTGCTGTATTTCTAGTAGAATGTCTGGCCTGCTGTCTGAATGGTTATATTTTAAACTCAATAATACTGAACTTGAATCTGAACAAATTATTGTTTTTAAAGGTTTTATGTCTTCCATCCACTGTACTGCTAAAAGTATTACTAATATTTTTCCTGTGTATACTGATACACCATTTGTGATTCGTTTTCCTACTTATTTGAAATTACGGTACTATGAATGCTATTCCTATTTTATCATTTTCGATGCATCTGTATAAATCTGAAGGTATTGATAATAATTATTAACATATCCCTGTACTATATTTAACTCTAATATACATGTTCTTTTCTTTTTTTCCATTAAAGACATATCTACCTGTTGCATTGTAAATTTCAAAAGCCTTTTCTTTCTTTCTTTCTTTCTTTCTTTCTTTCTTTCTTTCTTTCTTTCTTGCTTTATAATGGCGGTTGGCAAACAACAACATTGGTGTATTACCGCCACCTACTGGACTGTACAGCTGTGTTATTTTTAGATAACGAAATATTATCTGATAAATGTTACTTTTTGAATTACTTCTAAATAAATCAACTATTTCTAATTTAACTCTAATTCTATTTAAATTTTGAATTAATTGTTGTCTCTCTTCCTCATATTTTTTACAGTGCACCATAACATGATATATTGTTTCATTTATTCCACAGTATTCACATTTACCATTACAATGTTTCCCTAAAATAAAAAGAGCACTATTTAACCCAAATCTGTCCCAATCTGAGACAAGAAATAGTTTCTTCTTCCCTCCTTGCCCTTCCTGTTCTTCTCATTTCTCCAGTCTTCTTTTGAATTTTATAAAACCAACGTTCTTTTTTTTCTTTCTCCCATTCCTTTTGCCATTTATCCTTCATTTTTGTTTCTGTTTAACTAACATTAATAACTAAATCTACTGATACATTTCTAACAGCTTCCTTCGCTGCCCTATCTACCAATTCATTTCCTTTAACACCATAATGTGCTGGTATCCATTAAAAATCATTAAACCCATCATATTTATTCTAAATAATGCCAGTTGAATTTCTATTAAAATATCTGGTCTGCTTTCTGAATGATTATACTGTAAGCTAACTAATGATGAACTAAAATCTGAACAAATTACTGATCTTAATGCTCTTATTTCTTCAACCCAGCTTATAATATTGCAATACTTTCTGCTATATATACTGAAAGTCCATCATTTATTCTTTTCCTTATTTTACCATTGAACTCTGGTACTATGAAAGCTACTCCAACTTTATTTAATATATTTTTAGAAGCATCTGTATAAATTTGAACATAACCATAATATTTATAGATATAATCCTGTACTATATGTGAATTTAAAATAAATTCCTTATCCTCATTTCTCCTTTTCATCAAAGTAAAATCTACTGTGGGATCTGGAATTATCCAAGGCTGTATCACTGATAATAAAACTGTTTGACTTATATCAACCTGATCTATTTTCAATTCTCTTATTTTCTTATTCACAATCCAACCAAAACTTCTAATATATTTTATCTATTTTTCCCAGCAAGGTTTTATTGGGTTTTTTTGGGTTGATGATCCTGTCTATAACCTTTTACATTAGCCCAATAATTTAATGTCAATGGCTCCCTTCTAATTTTAAGTGGTATTTCTCCCATTTCAATAACAATGCTGTTGGAGTAGTTTTAATGGCTCCTGTGCATAATCTCAATGCTTGGTATTGAATGCGTTCTAATTTTTGTAAATTTGTGTCTGCTGCTGAATTATAAACAATGCTTCCATAATCTAGTACTGATCTAATTCAAAAACGTTGTTTTTGAACTTCCTGCAGATTTAAAATGTGCGTATGTCTGTACACATTTGTCCTAAAATGTTGCATTTTTGTCAAATAAAAAAATTAACTGATATAGAACAAATTAAAATAACTTTTCAACTGTAATATGACGCATCCTGTGGGATATAAATGATAATAAATAAATAAGAAACCTTCACTGACCTGTTTACACAAGTAAATACACACTAAAACTTATACTTTGTTGAAAAATCTATCGGTTATGATAAATAAACCATATTAGAATTAGAATTTAACCAGTTCACTAGTATATGGTTATATAAAGACATTTTTTTACAATTACATATATTTACAGATGAATATTAATATGGAGTAAAAGACAGCAGATGCTGTCCAAACTGAGATTTAATCAATTAAATCTCAGTTTGATTAAATATTACATTTACATACACTAAGGGGATCCACCCTAAGTAGATGGGCTACAGCAGCAGAAGACCACATTAGGTGCCACTTCTGTCAGTCAAACACAGGAGGCTCAGGATAAAACATTATGTTTAGCTGTAAATTAGCAGTAAAATACATTTCTCTGTAAATCCACCATTACTTTTCTTCACAGCACGTTACTGTAAATGCAGAAAATAATTTTAGGAAATGATGAAAAACATTTCTAATACTCTTATTCAACATATAAAAGGCAATATGGTGATAGCATAAGCCTTCTACGCAAGAGGTGTTACAATGCCTTACAGAGACAACAAATAATACATCTAGTATTTCCAGGTGCAAAAAAAAAAGAATACATTTTATTTGGAGACAAAGCTGCCCCTGACCTTGGATTTCTGACTGCTAAATTAAGCAACTTTAGACAGGGACTGATTGAACATCTCAGTGAACACCTGTCCAAAGACACCATAGGGGCCCGCAGCTTTTATTGGGTTCGCAGCCCTCAGCATTCGCCGCACCTCATGTTCCTCAACAGTGAGGAAGTAGCTGCTGTGGGGTGGTAGATGTAGTGTGATCACCTTTCGCGGACTCTGCCTCAAAGCGAGCCAAGAAGAGGTTCAGCTCCTTTAAAAGCGATACATCACCTGTCGGCTGTGAGATTGCTGGGTCTGTAAGTGGTGATGTGCTGGACCCCCTGCCACACCTGCCTCGAATTGTTGCCCCCCTTTAGGCAGCCTTGGCCTCCCTGATACCTTTCTTCGGGCTGGCTCTGGCCAGCCTCTAGTGCCTCATCATCTGACCTGAAAGATGTATCCCTCTCCCTAAAAGACCCTACACCTTTTCGGCATCCAAACTTGTCCACAGCAACAGTGTTCATGCAATGCTTGATATATCCCCATACAGTTGTTGTGTACTGCTCTAGGTCTTGATGTTCAAAGATGTCACAGTTTGTTGTGTCAAAGCAGTCCTGCAGCTGCTCAGGTGCACCATCAGGCCAGGTTTTAACAGTTCTTGTGACAATGGGAACACTTATGGTCAGACTGGCCAAGATGTAGTAGTGAGCTAGCCTTGAAGCCCAACTTAATGTTTGAATACACCTTAGTCAGCGTATTTGCTCCCTTGGTGGCAGATTTTACATGTTGATGGAATTTAGGGGGTACTCTATTTAAATTTGCATGGTTGAAGTCCCTTGCACTTCCATGATATAACTGCTGGTTATATCATGGAAGTGTCCAAAGACCAGACTAACATTAGCCTCTGGTAGATTGTACACGGCTGTAATCATAACATCAGTAAACTTCTGAGGTGGGTAAATAGGGCTGCATTTCACAGTGACAAACTCCAGGTTTGGGGAGCAGAGGCTGCTGCTAGTCTTGGTGTTGGTACACTAGCTGTTGTTTACATACGTACATAATCACCCTCCTCTGCTTTCTAGTCCTCTGTCCTGTCGTGCCAATGTGCAATGTGTCCTGCCAGTTTGATAGCTTCTTCTGGGAAGGATGAGTACCGCCAGGTTTCCTTGAACAGCGGAGTGTAGCTGTTTTTAACCATGTCATTTGTTGCCACCTGTAGTTTCAGCTTGTCCATTTGTCAGCAAGGGATCTTATGTTGGTGAGGAAGATACTAGGAAGCGGTGGTTTGTATGTACACCTCTGTAACCTTACCAGTGCACCGTCCCAGCAGCCTTGCCACTTTGCCTCCTCTCCCTGCATCACCTTCTTGTGGGGATGGTAAACCACAGTGTGTGGCTATGTCTGCCAGGGTACCTTTAGAGTGAAAAAACATCATCCATAACAGGTCACTCACTGCAGAATCATATTTCTAGGAGAGCATGTCAGCTGTAGGTGTAGTTCACCCAGCAGGATGTTATTGAGACAAATAGCAATACATACACATTGTTGTGATTATGATTATATTAGTTAATATTTAATATTGATATTTTATTAAATAATAATTCCATCTGATGTTGTCCTATGAGTTAGCCCAATAAGGCGGTGAAAGAGGTGAGCCAAGCTCTGGCATTACTGAGCAGCAAAACGTTGAACACACATGGAATAAATTCACACAATGTCTTAAAATACAAGAATTTATTAACAAAAATAAGTCAACTCAAAGTCAAACATATTTCAATCAACGAACTCTTTACTATACTAGAACAATCCAACTAAACTACCAAGCAGAATGAAAGAATAATGAAGACCAACAATATACATCATGAACAAATGAATAAAAGATGGTTAAAACCATGGCCAATAAAGTGATGTAACATTACCATTCAAAGTTATTTATGTTTGAGAACCAAGGATTATCTTGAGAAATCTGGGAATGAGGTTGAGTTAGTCTTGGAGCTAACTTAGGCAAAAATTAGTATACCTCCAAACAACCATTCACAATGCAAGATCAGATAAAACATTATTTTAATGAAATAATACATTAAAGAATGATTTGCTGAATAAAACCAACCTTCTGGATGACTAATTCTCAATGATGTTTATTTAGCTGCCTTTATTTAGTAAAATATATTTCAGGAAATATTATTTGAAATAAGAACCAAACCTTTCTGGATAAATGAGTCTTAATAGACTTATAAGATGGCGATTTGTCATAAATGACCTGAAGCTGGGGCACTGGGTTTGATAGTGGAGCAACCGGTTTGATTAACTGGTTTGATTAGAAACCTACAGCACACTTAGATTAAGTATGGACACCCACTACTACACAACCTACCAGATAGACACCACAATGGTGACACATAGTCTACTGATAATCACTGAGGGAGGGAACATCCATTGCATTGGAGTAAAAGATATAAAACTATATGTGACCTTCTATCGAGGCTCTTCGTCATCCTCTAACTGACGGCGACGGTCCGAGACGGGAACCTCAGCGCTGATCTCTGTAATCATTCCTCTGCCTTAATTTAGATTAAAAAGAGCTAAAAGTTAGAAACTGTTTGAGATTCATTTATTTTAAGAGTCTTTAGATAGAGTGTGTGATCGCTTCCAGGGTTCAAGTACCGGAGGAGCTCCGAGGCGTCTGACCGCCAACAGGGTGCGGTAGCTCGGACAAATTGGTGTTTCTGCCCGGTTCCCGGAAGCGGAAACCACTTTTGGATAGGATAGGGTTACCATGGAAGGACAACACATCCCAGCTGAAAAACTATCATTTGAAAAGAATAAACCTACCATTGCCTTCTGACAAAATTAACATTAATGTCCTATATTAAAACTTGGTTTTCACCAAAAGTGGTAGTTGCATGAAATGTTAGAGTTGATTTAATTGATGGAATTAAAAACAATAAAATGCCAGGCGAATTATACATACCGATTTATGTCAAGTCAAATTTATTTATATAACACTTTCCAGCATCAAGGCACTCAGGACACTGTATATAAGGAGGAGCATTGCACTGATGCAAAATCAAATAACAGGGGTAAGAATAGAATGATGGAGAAGAAAATGAAAGGAAAGTTGGACTGAAAACTTAACTAATAATGTTTAGATGTCACAGTCATTATTTATGCATGAATAGGTTTATTGAGGTAGACAGAAGTACAAATTAATTTTCAACTTTCACTACTTGATGCTGCAAAAATGGTAACAAGAGGCCAAGTATCCATAGTTATTGTATTAGACCACCAGGTGCTACAAAGGTGGGCTATCCTTTCCTTTTTCTGAATGAAATGATTCTGTTTATAACTAATCTATTTGCTTTTAACTTCTTTTATTCCTTAATAAGCTGTTACACAGCAAGACTGCAATGTCGTTTATTTTTGTCTTCTTTGTATATAATAATAATGGAAATAACAATGTAAAAATATGATTATGTGTTGTTAAATGAAGATGGTGAAAGAAAGAAAAATGCTGATTTTTCTACCCAAGTTTGTGATTTCTTGTTCGTGTTAATTTGTTGTACTGGGATGACTGTATGATCAAATTATTTTCAGGCCACAATACTCATGATTTCTCTTGAAAGATTGAGGAAGAGTCCTCCCTCTATATTGCCTGATGATGTGAGTGATAACCCTAGACATAAATTTTTCTCCCAGGTGAAGAAGGCCTGAAAAGGTGGCTGGAACCAGCCTGACAAATGGGTCCATTGACACATTATTACTTAGAACATGAGATCTCTGGGGTTCAGGAACAATAGGTATCCAAAGATTGTGTTTGAGGGTTGAAAACGTGTGGTTGAGAAGAGTGACAGGAATGAATGATGAATGATGTGGTCCACATGAGTGAAAGGTTCATGGATTGAATGGTATGTTTTTGTCAGGGAAGTCAGATACATTGGAAATATGGTGCGACTGTGGAACAGGTATATATTAATATGTCAGAGATTAGATTAACTCAATACAGGTCCTTCTCAAAATATTAGCATATTGTGATAAAGTTCATTATTTTCCATAATGTCATGATGAAAATTTAACATTCATATATTTTAGATTCATTGCACACTAACTGAAATATTTCAGGTCTTTTATTGTCTTAATACGGATGATTTTAGCATACAGCTCATGAAAACCCAAAATTCCTATCTCACAAAATTAGCATATCATTAAAAGGGTCTCTAAACGAGCTATGAACCTAATCATCTGAATCAACGAGTTAACTCTAAACACCTGCAAAAGATTCCTGAGGCCTTTAAAACTCCCAGCCTGGTTCATCACTCAAAACCCCAATCATGGGTAAGACTGCCGACCTGACTGCTGTCCAGAAGGCCACTATTGACACCCTCAAGCAAGAGGGTAAGACACAGAAAGAAATTTCTGAACGAATAGGCTGTTCCCAGAGTGCTGTATCAAGGCACCTCAGTGGGAAGTCTGTGGGAAGGAAAAAGTGTGGCAGAAAACGCTGCACAACGAGAAGAGGTGACCGGACCCTGAGGAAGATTGTGGAGAAGGGCCGATTCCAGACCTTGGGGGACCTGCGGAAGCAGTGGACTGAGTCTGGAGTAGAAACATCCAGAGCCACCGTGCACAGGCGTGTGCAGGAAATGGGCTACAGGTGCCGCATTCCCCAGGTCAAGCCACTTTTGAACCAGAAACAGCGGCAGAAGCGCCTGACCTGGGCTACAGAGAAGCAGCACTGGACTGTTGCTCAGTGGTCCAAAGTACTTTTTTCGGATGAAAGCAAATTCTGCATGTCATTCGGAAATCAAGGTGCCAGAGTCTGGAGGAAGACTGGGGAGAAGGAAATGCCAAAATGCCAGAAGTCCAGTGTCAAGTACCCACAGTCAGTGATGGTCTGGGGTGCCGTGTCAGCTGCTGGTGTTGGTCCACTGTGTTTTATCAAGGGCAGGGTCAATGCAGCTAGCTATCAGGAGATTTTGGAGCACTTCATGCTTCCATCTGCTGAAAAGCTTTATGGAGATGAAGATTTCATTTTTCAGCACGACCTGGCACCTGCTCACAGTACCAAAACCACTGGTAAATGGTTTACTGACCATGGTATCACTGTGCTCAATTGGCCTACCAACTCTCCTGACCTGAACCCCATAGAGAATCTGTGGGATATTGTGAAGAGAACGTTGAGAGACTCAAGACCCAACACTCTGGATGAGCTAAAGGCCGCTATCGAAGCATCCTGGGCCTCCATAAGACCTCAGCAGTGCCACAGACTGATTGCCTCCATGCCACGCCGCATTGAAGCAGTCATTTCTGTAAAAGGATTCCCGACCAAGTATTGAGTGCATAACTGTACATGATTATTTGAAGGTTGACGTTTTTTGTATTAAAAACACTTTTCTTTTATTGGTCGGATGAAATATGCTAATTTTGTGAGATAGGAATTTTGGGTTTTCATGAGCTGTATGCCAAAATCATCCGTATTAAGACAATAAAAGACCTGAAATATTTCAGTTAGTGTGCAATGAATCTAAAATATATGAATGTTAAATTTTCATCATGACATTATGGAAAATAATGAACTTTATCACAATATGCTAATATTTTGAGAAGGACCTGTATATTTTAACTGGGACTTGTCAAACAGATACACCTGGGCTAGACAGGTGGAGAGGATATTTGAGGGGGCTGGTTTTCATTACATTTAGAGAAATAAGCTGAGGTGTAAACTTTATCACATTAAAATATTTTATTTGAAACTTATACGTGTGAATGGGCTAGTGACAGTTTGTGTAAACCAAAATTATGAGCTTATATTTTGATTAAAATGTTTTACAGTGTTTATGGCTCAGAACCTTATGTGACATGTAACTTAACCAAAGCCCAAAGGTCAGTATGTGCACAGCTCAGATTCATTACTCTAACTCTAGCATTAGAAGTTGGACGATTTCACTCCGTTTCAGAGGAGGACCAGAAATGTTCTCTGTGTGACTTAAATAAGATGAGAATGAAATGTACTTTCTGTTTTATTGTCCCCTGTATACAATTTCAAGGATGAACTACTTGGTACAGTCCTTGATAATTGTCCAGATTTGTTTTATAAGTGTGATGAAGATAAACTACAGTATTTGTTTAAGTATCATGTGTTTCAGTTAGCTCAGTATGTTTTAAAAGCCTGGGATATTCCACGACAATTTGTTTGATGAAGGATGTTGATGTTGGCCTCTGTCTGCATCTGTGAATATGATTGTGTGTCTTATAAGCCCATAAGGGCTGGGCCCCTTTATGGTGTATGGCACAAAATAAAATAAACTACTACTACTACTATTATCCCTACTGTGCTACACATATCGCCATGCTGACAAAATATTTTTAAGAGCTTAAGCTGCATGATTGTGATTATTGTATCACAGTTCTTACTTTCTGGCCTTGATGCTGAATTTTTAAATTGATGTATTAAAAAAGGGTTCATGTGACTGCTGTCACCAGGGTGGACTGGTCATCAGGAGCTCCGACACATTTCCCGGTTCAACTGGGACCAAAGGCTATATTTGGGTCGTACTTGGTGCCTGCGGTCCTGGCTGGACCACTCAAATGCCCAGTCCGCCTAGGGACATCTCCACCCTGTCACCAGCTTCCCCATATTCCCCACAATGCACATACCCACTACCCTACTAGGTGATGTATTCAATTACTGGAACCAAACCAATTCGAAGTTATTCTGCTTTTTTTCTTACAAGCACACATTCTCTCCATAGAAGCAAAGTATGATAACATATTTTTAAAGAGCATTATATTGAAACCCATTTTATTCTTCTAGTTCTTGTTGTTTTACAATACTTCAAACTGCAAGATAGATGTGGCATCCATTTGTTTCCAAATCTACTGTTTTGATGTAACCAAGAAGGCAAAGTGAGGGACAGATTGAAACTTTATACTCTGTTAATAAGTTTTCACATACTTTTAGCCAGAAGCCATGAGAGGTGGACAGTTTCAGAGATCATGTGGATAGTCATCAGGTAAATCTCCCATGCGGTTTGAACATTTGTTAGTAAGTGAGAAACACATTTGAAAAATCCTTGTTCCTTTGTAGTGCGTTCTATAAAGGATTTTGTATCATTTCAACTAAATATTGTCAGTTTCAGTCATTCTAAAAGTGTTTATGCAAATTTTACTCCAACAGTTCAATCTCTACCGGTAGATAAATTAGCACCCCATTTACTGAAAGGAAGTGAGATTGTTAAATCTACTTCTGAAAGTTTTCAGTAGGTTTTAGAGAGTGGGGGTTGAAGTTTAAAGAAGTTATTACAAGAAGAGGTTCTATGTTTATTTGTTTAATCTTAAATTTGGACTGGATATTAGATCTTAGTTGGTGATAATAAAACAATTTATTTTTATCAATGCCATACGGCTCTTGTAAAGGGTATTAAATCTTTCATCAATCCATCAAATATGTCTTCAAAATTATTTATTCCTTTACAATTGCAAGTTGAAAAGTTAAGAACCTTTTTATTTTGCAGGAGGCTTGGGATGTTCCAAATGGCTGCTCGTCTGCACGAAAGAATTGAAGACCTATTCAGTCAGATATGGACTGATATTAATGCTTTTAAAACAGATGTACTGCTTAATTAAAGGACTAATAAATGGAATATCTGACATACAATCTGATTGATTTTTCCAAAGATATATTGTAATATATGTGCCAGGTATTTATACAAATTTGGGAGTTCCAGTCGTCCTGAACTTTTAGGAGGAACTTTTATGAAAAGTCTTTAAACGTACAGGGGTTGGACAATGACACTGAAACATCTGGTTTTAGACCACAATAATTTATTAGTATGGTGTAGGGCCTCCTTTTGCGGCCAATACAGCGTCAATTCGTCTTGGGAATGACATATACAAGTCCTGCACAGTGGTCAGAGGGATTTTAAGCCATTCTTCTTGCAGGATAGTGGCCAGGTCACTACGTGATACTGGTGGAGGAAAACGTTTCCTGACTCGCTCCTCCAAAACACCCCAAAGTGACTCAATAATATTTAGATCTGGTGACTGTGCAGGCCATGGAAGATGTTCAACTTCACTTTCATGTTCATCAAACCAATCTTTCACCAGTCTTGCTGTGTGTATTGGTGCATTGTCATCCTGATACACAGCACCGCCTTCAGGATACAATGTTTGAACCATTGGATGCACATGGTCCTCAAGAATGGTTCGGTAGTCCTTGGCAGTGACACGTCCATCTAGCACAGGTATTGGACCAAGGGAATGCCATGATATGGCAGCCCAAACCATCACTGATCCACCCCCATGCTTCACTCTGGGCATGCAACAGTCTGGGTGGTATGCTTCTTTGGGGCTTCTCCACACCGTAACTCTCCTGGATGTGGGGAAAACAGTAAAGGTGGACTCATCAGAGAACAATACATGTTTCACATTGTCCACGGCCCAAGATTTGTGCTCCTTGCACCATTGAAACCGACGTTTGGCATTGGCATGAGTGACCAAAGGTTTGGTTATAGCAGCCCGGCCGTGTATATTGACTCTGTGGAGCTCCTGACGGACAGTTCTGGTGGAAACAGGAGAGTTGAGGTGCACATTTAATTCTGCTGTGATTTGGGCAGCCGTGGTTTTATGTTTTTTGGATACAAAAACATCCCTTTCAGACAGCTTCCTCTTGCGTCCACAGTTAATCCTGTTGGATGTGGTTCGTCCTTCTTGGTGGTATGCTGACATTACCCTGGATACCGTGGCTCTTGATACATCACAAAGACTTGCTGTCTTGGTCACAGATGCGCCAGCAAGACGTGCACCAACAATTTGTCCTCTTTTAAACTCTGGTATGTCACCCATAATGTTGTGTGCATTTCAATATTTTGAGCAAAACTGTGCTCTTACCCTGCTAATTGAACCTTCACACTCTGCTCTTACTGGTGCAATGTGCAATCAATGAAGACTGGCTACCAGGCTGGTCCAATTTAGCCATGAAACCTCCCACACTAAAATGACAGGTGTTTCAGTTTAATTGTCCAACCCCTGTATGTGTGGAGGTTTAGATACAAATTAAAAATTGGTATGATAGAATCTAAGCTTTTGAACCAAGTCTGGGGTGGTTTAACTGTGACATTAGAAAATATGTAGTTTAATTTTAGGGAGGGTCATCAATTGCACCGACTTTTCCCGTGAGTGACAAAGGGAGAGTTCTCCACCGTGTGAGATTACCTTTTATTACTCGTACTCGTCGTCTTCCGCTTTTCCGGGACCGGGTCGCGGGGGCAGCAGACTCAACAGAGACGCCCAGACGTCCCTCTCTCCAGACACCTCCTCCAGCTCCTCCAGGGGGAGCCCAAGGCGTTCCCAGGCCAGCCGAGAGACATAGTCCCTCCAGCGTGTCCTGGGCCGTCCCCTGGGCCTCCTCCCGGTGGGACGTGCCTGGAACACCTCCCGAGGAAGGCGTCCAGGAGGCATCCGGTATAGATGCCCGAGCCACCTCAACTGGCTCCTCTCGATGTGGAGGAGCAGCGGCTCTACTCCGAGCCCCTCCCGGATGGCCGAGCTCCTCGCCCTATCTCTAAGGGAGTGCCTGGCCACCCTACGGAGGAAGCTCATTTCAGTCGCTTGTATCCGGGATCTCGTTCTTTCGGTCATGACCCAAAGTTCATGGCCATAGGTGAGGGTAGGAACGTAGACCGACCAGTAAATTGAGAGCTTTGCTTTTCGGCTCAGCTCTCTCTTCACCACAACGGACCGGCACAGCGCCCACCCGACCACCAGGCGCTCTCCGACGAGTCCCGACCCCAGGCCTGGCTCCAGGGTGGGACCCCGGCTCCGCCGTACCGGGCGACGTCACGTGCCTCGATATTTTGTTCTTCATGAGGGATTCTTGAACCACTCTTTGTCTGACCCATCACCTAGAGTCTGTTTGCCATGGGAGACCCTACCAGGGGCATTTAGGCCCCAGACAACATAGCCTCTAGGATCATTTGAGCACTCAAACCCCTCCACCACGTTAAGGTGGTGGTTCAAGGAGGGGTACCTTTTATTAGTTTGAGTAATTGGTTATAATAAAATTTTGTCACCTCATTCAGTCTTTTAGAAATATTGATGCCCAGGTACTTGATGTGTCCAATCTGTAAAGGAATGAGTGGAGAGAGGTGAATATTAGAGATGAAGGACCTGTTAAAATGTCAAGACTGAAGCTGTGAGAAATCCAGTCACTTGTTTTTACATTGCAGTAGGTGAGCTATATAGTAGTTTGATCCATTACAAAAAAGTATTTCCAAATCCAAATTTATGTAAGGTAGCAAAAATACATTTCCAATTAACCTAGCCAAAAAGCTTCTCTGGATCTAATGAAATCACTTTAATTTAGGATGTTATAATAGTTTATTAGGTTGATGAGTCTTCTCGTGTTATTTGTTGCATACCGATTTTTATGCAACAAATTTTATTTGATAGTATTTGAGCATAGAATTTGTTAAAATTTCTAAAAATTGTATTCATTTCTTTAGGATCATTATTTAGTTATTGCTGAAATTATTACTTTTTTCTTTATTCTTTTTCAATTGGCTTGGAAGAACTTTGTGAGATTTACTACAATGATCAAAGTTCTCCAACTGCAATCTCTGTATTTGGAATTGTATTCTCTATTATTTTATTACGTTTCAATTAAAGTTTTCTTATTTCATTTGGAAATAAGAAAAATAAGGTGCAGTAATCCCGGCCGAGGTCCTCCCATGGCTTCTGGGCTCGGGTGTGCCTTTTGGATGACTGTGGCTCAGATCTCCGTGTCTGCCTCGGGTCCTGGGGGGGAAGGTCTGTGGCTCCTCATGCCCGCTATTAAATATTTCTATGGAGAAACCTTAAAAACACAAGGTCGCTCACACATACACTCACAGGTGTTTGGATTCAGGTGTTGACTGATACACAGATATACAGATTTACTCTATATTGGTTGCCACTAAATACATCATATGGTAATGAGTACCATGTACTTTACAGTATTGTTGTTGTTGTTATATATGCATTTGTTCTAGATTTATTACTATGATCAAAGTTTTCAACCGGAATCTCTGTAGTTGGAATTGTTTTCCCAATTATTTATTAAGTTCTAATTTTAGTTTTATCTCATTTAACACATTTTCTTCATTTTTAAGTCTTTTCTTTTCTTTTCTACAGCCACTCGTCGTCTTGCAATCAGAAGGTTGTGGGTTCAATTCCAGCTTCCTCCTGCCATATGTCAATGTGCCCCTGGGCAAGGCACTTAACCTCAAGTTGCCTACCGATCTGCGTATCAGTGTATGAATGTGTGAGCGTTAGTGAGTGCGATTGGGTGAATGTGGCTCTAGTGTAAAGTGCTTTGAGCGGTCTGTATGACTGGAAAAGCGCTATATAAGTTTAGTCCATTTACCATTTAGATTTGTGAGATGTTTTATCACACAGGATACCACCACCTTGTCCACTTGTGGTATGTCTAGATCAATCAGAGATAACAACTGCCTTTTGGAAATGTTTTTGTAAAGATCCTCTAAAATAGCAGTGCACTGCTCTGGTATCTTATTTGGGGTGATATCCAGAGCTTTACCTTCGAGTTCAGCCCAGACTTTATTGAACAGACGGACAACACTTTCCCTAATGCGCTCCTCAGGCAAGCTCTTTGAATTCTCCATGGTCTCATCCAACATTTGCCTGATAAGCAATCTCACAGCAGCATTGGTCTCTTTTTTGGATAATGAATCTCCTGCTTCCACGCTGCTGCTTGAAGACTCTGTCTTAGACCTGGTGAACTTTTCCTTAAACCACGAGCAACATCTTTTCCAGAAGGTAGGTTTTTCTGTATGCGGACGTAAGTGGTTTTGAAAACACTCGACAAGGGTGTCCTGTGTAAATTGGTCACATGTAGCCAAAAGAAAGAACAAATCTGGAAGCTCGCAACCTATTTTTTTAGTTAATCTTTTAAAAATCCTCTTGACATTCTTTTCCTTCTGTGGGGTGATGGAAAAACTCTGCGTCTGAAGTGCCTTCCAGAGTTTCTTAAAATAGTAAAGTTTCATGGTTTCAAGTGTCTTCAGATGACATTTTATCACAGATTTTTTGAAAGCCAACTTAATTACACCTTCAGTCATTCGAAGTACAGCCTCTTTATCTCTTCCTAATACTGCATAATCTGTATCAAACAATGATCCCAGTGACTCTGTGTCTGTTTCTGGCATGTCCTCCGGCCTCAAACCTGAAGGACATTCCTCAGACTCATGATCCTGCTGGAAGTCTATGCTATCCACAAATACATTTATTCCTTCAGAAAAATCAATCATGTCACCTGCTTTACCCGGATTCGGTGAAAATATTTCTACCTTGCTCTCATTTGAAACATCTTCAGTAGGGTCATCTGAAAGGTCTACCTCGACCGCATTTGGTAACTGGAAAACTTGCTGCAATGCCTCAGGTAAATCCATCTGCTCCTTATTTGGAATATCACTCTCTGAAAACAACTCAAAAGAACTATATGTGGGTCGTCCCACAATTTCTTCAACTTCCGTAGATGATGGTATCACCATACAGAACAATTTGGGCATTGTGTTCCCAAAGAAACTACTTATTCTACTCCCTATTTTCTTTTTTTCTTCTTTTTGGCACCAATATAATTGTTCCACAACTTCTTGAGTTGGTTTAACATAAAATTGAGTATTTTCAGGGTTACTCGCACTGACGTAGATACAAGGGTTCCACGTTGTAACTTTTAACAGTTAAATCCCAAGTGATCGTTTATATATTATATAAATATTGGACCTCCTCAGGACACTGGATGACAACAGAAGATTTCAAAATATTAAAATATGTTCAATCTCAATGAGAGATTCTTTACCTGGATAGACGAGGAGATATGAGGATCCGACCAGTTTCACGTTGAAAGACAAAGTCCTTCCCTTCTACACAGTTATATGGCCCCTTCTTTCGTCACAAAATCAAAGGCAGATAAGCCTATGTGACGTCGGCACCGAGTTACGTCAAATATTTTCAAAAAATGTAGAGTCACTCGTGTTTGAATTATGCATGATGGTGGGACTTTTTTTAAAATTCTATTTGTTAACTGGACGTTTTTAAATGCCTTGCAGTGTCCCAATATTACCACTGGAGTGCACTGTTTGCATACAAATGAATAATCGTAAACGCTTGCCACATATGTCCTGAGTTTTACAAAATACACGCATCTTGAGAAAAGGAGGAGGGAAGGAAATTAAACAAAATGAAAGGAAATCAGCCCAAAAGCCAAGCTGATGACATCTACATCATAAATGATTTAAATCTAACTTCAAATCAAAACACCACAGATTCCACCATGTCGGTTTTTCATTAAAGCGAGTCAAGCCAAATGTGTACAGCCCAAAAAGACCCAAGATACTTACAAAGTATGTAAAAGCCCAGAGTTTAAAGAGCTATTTTTTTATCATGATGCATATATAAACACATACAGATAGATTCAATATTTATGTTTGAAACATTTTATGTTATTTTCTTTTACAAGGTAAGGCAAATAACAGCAAGTATGAAGGTTTACCTGTGTGGTTTCTATTATTTAGGGCAAGACACATTTGCAATGTACAGTAAAATACATTTTAGTGTCATACAAAGAAACTAAACCACTGATCACAGAAACTGACGCTTTCAACAAAGCCCAGAGCTACAACACTAAATGAATTAAGGAATGGGTATAACATGCTTTATCATTCTCTGATCAAAAGAAATGCAATTTAACCATCATCTTCTTACTTTGTGATTTAATATTTCTATTCATTAGGATGAACATGATGACAAAAATCACCTAAAAAACAATTATCCTCACATGGAAATGTTTGTTTTTGTTGACAGATTAATTATTTGTCAGGCTAAATTATTATAATTTTCTCTTATTAAAAATTCTGCTAGTTTGCTCTATAAGTAAATGTCAAGACAGAGCTTCTATTAGGGGACCACGCCTGGTACAGCTCTTGCAGCATCCTGGCATCCTCCACTGCATTATGAGCATTGTAGGACCTTCCCAGAAAGTGCCAGACTAAAGACTCCTGAGAATATCTGGCCAGGCCCTGGTATAGATTCTTGCTCAGCAAGAAAGTAACCAGGAAGCCCGACACCACCTGCTGGAACTCCTGCTGCAGGGAACATTGCCGCAGCACTCTGGAGAGCACAGGTTTGTCGAAACGCCTTGCATTATGGGCAGCCAGCACTATGGGGCATCAGAAGGTGCGCAGAAAGGTGATGAAGGAGGTGAGAAGCTCGTCAAGAGGGATGGTTTTCACTGGATCTCCATGAAGAAACAGGCCGTCAGGAGTCACTGTGAAGCCTGTGACAGCGGTGGCACTCTGGGTCGGGACACGGAGAGGCAAAGTGTATTTATTGAAGACCCTCTCCCCGCAGACAGCAGCCAGTTGGATGATATCACACACCGCTGTAGGTCTTGGCTAGAGGGGGCCAGCAGGACCACGTCATCTGAAAAAAGAAGAGACGAAATCCACTGGTCCCCAAACCAGACCCCCTCCGGCCCTTGGCTGCGTCTAGAAATCCTGTCCATAAAAGTTATGAACAGGACCGGCGACAAAGGGCAGCCCTGCCGGAGTCCAACATGCACTGGGAACAGGTCCGACTTAGTGCCGGCAATGCGGACCAAACTCCTGCTCCGCTCGTACAGGGACCGGATGGCCCCTAATAAAGGGCCCCCGATTCCATACTCCTGGAGCACCCCCCACAGGGCATCACGAGGGACACAGTCGAATGCCTTCTCCAGGTCCACAAAACACATGTGAACCGGTTGGGCAAACTCCCATGAACCCTCGAGCACCCTGTAGAGGGTATAGAGCTGGTCCAGTGTTCCACGGCTGGGACGAAAACCACACTGTTCCTCCTGAAGCCGGGGTTCGACTATCGGTCGGACTCTCCTCTCCAATACCCTGGCGTAGGCCTTACCAGGGAGGCTGAGGAGTGTGATCCCCCTGTAGTTCACACGAAGATGGAGACCTCAACGGCCCGATCCCCGGATGCTTAGGCTGGCTCTAGGGACGTGGAATGTCACCTCGCTGGGGGGGAAGGTGCCTGAGCTTGTGCGGGAGGTCGAGAGATATCGACTAGAAATAGTCGGGCTCGCCTCCACGCACATCGTGGGCTCTGGAACACATCTCCTTGAGAGGGCTTGGACTCTGTTCTACTCTGGAGTGGCCCACAGGGAGAGGCGGCGGGCTGGTGTGGGTTTGCTTGTTGCCCCCCAGCTCAGCCGTCTTGTGTTGGGGTTTACCCCAGTGGATGAGAGGGTCGTATCCCTGCGCCTTCGGGTTGGGGAGAGGTCTCTGACTATCATTTCAGCCTACGGGCCGAGTGGTAGTGCAGAGTACCCTGCCTTCTTGGCGTCCCTGTCGGGGGTGCTGGAGAGTGCCCCTCCCGGGGACTCCATTATTCTGCTGGGGGACTTCAACGCCCACGTGGGGAACGACAGTGACACCTGGAGAGGCGTGATCGGGAGGAATGGCCTCCCCGATCTGAATCCGAGTGGTGTTTTGTTATTGGACTTCTGTGCTAGTCACGGATTGTCCATAACGAACACCATGTTCAAACATAAGGGTGTCCATCAGTGCACTTGGCACCAGGACACCCTAGGCAGGAGGTCGATGATCGACTTTGTTGTCGTATCATCAGACCTTCGGCCGCATGTTTTGGACACTCGGGTGAAGAGAGGGGCTGAGCTGTCCACTGATCATCACCTGGTGGTGAGTTGGATCCGCTGGAGGAGGAGAAAGCCGGACAGACTCGGCAGGCCCAAGCGCATAGTGAGGGTCTGCTGGGAACGCCTGGCGGAGCCCTCGGCCAGGGATGTATTCAACTCCCACCTCCGGGAGAGCTTCGACCAGATCCCGGGGGATGTTGGAGACATAGAGTCCGAGTGGACCATGTTCTCTGCATCTATTGTCGATGCTGCTGCCCATAGCTGTGGCCGTAAGGTCTGCGGTGCCTGTCGTGGCGGCAATCCCAGAACCCGGTGGTGGACACCGGCAGTAAGGGACGCTGTCTAGCTGTAGAAGGAGTCCTATCGGCTGTGGTTGGCTTGTGGGACTCCTGAGGCGGCTAAAATCTAAACAAACTTTTAAGAAAGATCAACCATTTACTGGGAATATGCCTAGATTTCTAAGGAAAATATTAACAACCCTTTAACTTGCTCAAAATTTGTCACATCGCAACCATCCAATGTATACAATAGAACAACATAAAGCAGTGAAGTGTTGTGAAGTGGAAGGAAAATGACACATGGTTTAATTTTTTCTTAATGTATTATAATAATTAGGCCCAGTGAGTGAAAATAGTTTGCTGAAATTACAGCTAGGAGTCCTTTGGAGCATGTCTCCACCAGCTTAGCACGTCTAGACACAAACATTTTTACCCATATTTCTGTGCAAAACTGCTCAGGCTCTGTCAGATGGATGGATAGGACGGAGTGCATCTGTGAACAAGAATTTTAATGTCTTGCCTCAGATTCTCAGTAGGATTTAGGCCTAGACTTTGACGGGCCCATTCCTACATATATACTTTGATCTAAACCATTCCATTGGAGCTTGGATGTATTGCTTACAGTCTTTGTCCTGCTGTAAGGTGAACCTCTGCCCCAGTCTCAAGTATTTTGCAGCCTCAGACAGGTTTTCTTACCTTATTTTCCTGTATTTAGCTCCCTTCATCTTCCCATTAACTTTGACTAGTTTCCCTGTCCTTGCAGAGGCAAAGCTTCCCCACAGCAAAATACCGGCACTGTAATGATTTTACAGTGGGGATGCTGTCTTCTGGGTGATGCGCAGTACATACCGTTTTTCACATAAGCCAAAAAGTTGACCTTTGGTCTCATCTGAAAAAAGCACCTTTTTCCAGAGACTGCTCTGTCCTCTGCATTTCTTGTGGAAAACGTTTAACAGGGCCTCTCATGTCTTTACTTCAACAACAGCTTTCTTCTTGCCTCTCTTTCATAAAGGCCAGATTTGCTACTTCTACTAGCTGCTAGGGCTGGGCGATATGAACCAAAAATAATATCTCAATAATTTTAAGCTAAATGGCGAAACATGATATGTATCTCAAAATAATTTTTTATATATTTTAGTATACTTCTGAGTCAAAGTTTCGTCCCAGATGCAGACACATTATTAGACAGGTGTAGGTGTACATAAGAAATGGCCCAAAAACAATACTGGCAAATATTAAAATAATAATCTTCCTCAAATAAAATGTGGTCTTATGCTCTTTTCCATCCTAACAAAACAAAAAACACAGCTGTAGTAATCTCGCGCCACTTGTCACTTTTTCTCTCATAAAGCACAGCACGGGTGTATGAGTTTTGTAACGTGGTTTGTTTCGGTGCAGGAGGCTGGGAAAACTTCATAGTCTGAGCTGCAGCACGCAGTTTAACACACTCTTCGTATTCGTTTTTATGGTGCTGTTTCAAATGGTGGAAAAGATGTGTAGTGCTCGAACTTTTTGGGAAGTTCGACACAGACACATGAGGAAGGAGACAGAAGAATTGGCGGATCTAAAAGAATAATTAATATGCAATGTAAACCATTTTGATATAAACGATATACTCTCATCTCATAACTCTTTTGAAAAAAATCGCGATAGTTTTAAAATCTCGATATATCGCCCAGGTCTACTAGCTACCTTATCAAAAGATTTTCCCACCTGAGCATTGAATCTTTGCTGCTCTTCCAGTGGTACCATTGATTTCTTGGCTATTTTTCTGATTTATTGTCTTCTTGCCAACCTGCCATTTGTTTGGAGGTTTATAGTTGTTCCATACTATTTTTCAGATGATGGATTGAACGGAGCTCTGTAAAGTGGGATATTGTTTTAGAACGTAGCCCTGCATTAAACTTGACCTGTGATCCTTGGTCTTCATGATGCTGTTTGTTCACTAATGTTCTCTTCACAGAAGAGCTGGGTTTATACTGAGATTAAACTACACACAGACGGACTCTAGTTTTTAATTAGGCAACTGGATTTTATTAATGGTATCAGAGTTAAGGGGGCTACATACAAACATACTTTTCCAATATTTCTCGGCAAAAATTTAAAAAGCCTATATCCTTTTACTTCCATTTCACAAATTTGCACGACTTTGTGCTGACAAAATGAAATATTTCAAGGGGCATGAAGACTTTGCAAGACACTATAATCCCACAATGTGCTCCTTGCAGGTCAGTGTTTCCCTCTGCAGGATCCCAGCAGGATTGTCAGATCTTAAGACTGGTATCATTTGTCCATATATAAAGATATATTTAACAAAACCTGGATGAAGATGTAAATGAACTCTTGCCATGGCTTAGTAGGTAAACCATGCCAGCTGCTCATGGAGCAGAACCTTGCTTTTGTTTTAATGATGGGTGGGGGACAAGTCCAGAAAACAGCATACACCTCCATGATCGCGCATAATGATAATTTATATCACAGGTTTCATCTCAACAGGTCTGAAACTCAGGCCGATCTTACCAGGGACCGCCTGATCTGGGTCAGTCTGCTCTTGGCTTTGCTCTCTGCAAACTCCAGGCTGCTGATGTCCTTCAGACGAGCTTTGTACTTTCTCATCTGCTCGTTGATGATCAGCTCCACACACCTACAGATAAAAATGAAGTCAAGTCAGAAAAGGACAAATATTCAATATTCACTTGCACTGCAGCAGATTCATTCAGCTAAAGTTAGGTCAAAAAGGTCAAATGTGATGGAGGTGTTGGACCATTTGTTGGCTGAATATTGGACCATTTGCACGTTGCTGGACGCCACCAGGCCTCCTGGCGTTGTCGGCCATTTTGTATCCAGGACAGTCCGCTCCTACAAATCCCATCGGACACTACGGCTGATATGACGGGGCGTCCCAAGTCTGACGTCACAAGACGCTATATAGGGAGGCCTCCATTTTGAACACTCGCCTTCAGCTGGAGACCGGGTCCGGTTACCAACATCTGAAGCATCACCTGGAGAAGTGTCCTGAGTGGATTTCATTTATTCTCCTTCGTTGGCCAACGAACATTTCATAACTGAGGTTTCTGGAATAAGAAGGCCAGAAATTTCACTTTGCTGATCGAAGACGTGAGTTTAACACGTAACTAAAAACACGGAGTTTTGAGGAGACGAATCGCCACCTTGTTTTGTCCAGTCGACTTTGATGGTCAGATCATATTTTCCCTTTCGCCAAGGAGGCCAGAGGACAAAGATTGACCGTTTTTCCTGAAGTAAACTGTGGACGCACATTAACTTCCAACTTCCACCCCACTCTCTCTCAACCCCCCTCAGAAGGGAGACTTCAACAAAGTAAAACACATCCTTTTATTATTTCTTTCTTTCTTAGAAAGTCTGAGCAGGGTAGAGGAGGTTTTAGTGCGATGAGATTCGCTATTTAATCTAATGTGTCCTGAATGATATGTGCATGTAACCTTTTTATTGAAACTTTGACGTGTCGTGTTGGATGTCTGGAAGCCGCTGCGCTCCCCAGCTTTGTGTGTGTTTTGTGGGGTTATTTGTCACCTGAGAGTCAGCGCAGGTACGCTGTGAGACTGGACTGTTAAAATAACCTCATGGTGAAATTCACCATTTTCTTTGTCTTCAATTTTACTGCCTAATAGCTTGCCGTCAAAAGTTTTATAACTCTTTGTCTGCTCACCTCACAGAGTTGGGGGACGTTTTATGACTGAGTTGCAGTTTGAGCTCTGCTCCCAACCGCCCCTCACCACCACATCCCTTTGTCATATTATCATTTTTCCATAAATGCTGGTTTGATCCCATACTTTGCTTTATTTTGTTTAGATATTTTACACCTTTTGTGTAGAACTTTGCGTGTTTGATTAGGTGAAGATTATTAAATCAGAAGAACGGATTGTATCAGGGCTGTAATTTAATAAATATTCACATAGATGGTAACAGAAGGCGTTTTGTGTTTATTTTGTGCAAGAGTGATTCGTCAGTCAAGATAAGGTTAAAAGTTCCACACATTTTGGCAGAAACGGTCGATTAAACAGCAACATCTCTGGTAATAGTTATTAATTATTACTGAGTATTTAACGGTTGTAATTATCAAAGGCGTTGAGCCACAATTACAACACCAGAAGACATCTCTGGTCTCGATTCATAAATGAGGATTTTGGTTAAGAAATTAATTTTGTCAAATTAGGATTTTTAATTATAATTATTGATAAGGATTAATCAATCAATAATCATACTTCCAACAGAGGAGAAGAGAAATGAAAAAAACAAACAAATAAAATTGTAGCAAATGGACATTACAAATAAAGTGATTTTCACTACCAGTAAACACGATGAACAACACAGATCCACCTCTTGGAACCGACTCTCAATCTAATGGACATCTTCCACTGAGGTTCCTGCACTTTAGAAGCTACGCTAATTCAGACTAATGGGATTCAGTCTTTTATTAGTTTAGACTAATCCTGAAAGTTAGTTTGAGTAGCAATCCATTTGGAAAAAAGAAACAGGTTTCTTGCAACATAGCTACATTTGCTTGTAGGTGTTTGTGAACACAGAGGATTGTTTGGAGTTAGAGTGAGACATACGCTGTAGTTTCGCTGATATCTTGGACACTCTGCAGTGGGTCGATGGTGTCAGGACAACGGAGGATGCAGGGAGCAAAGACGATGGCTAGTGCGTTGGCGGACATCCTGTTCGTCTCCTCCTGTAGGGCAATCCTGCAGTGCAAACACAGTAGCATTATTTTAATCCCAAATCCCACAGAGGAAATGCAGCAAAGACGTTGCAATACATGAAATACAGAGTAACAGTTTTTTCACACTGTGTTTTTGCCTCATGAACTATCGAATTCTGAGACTTTTGCGCTGAGGCTGATCTTTCTAACATCACACACCTGACCAGATGGAAGATCAGACGCTCCAATGTGCTGAGGTGTGTTCTGCTGAGCTGGTCGATTACAGAGTATACGCCTCAGATCACTTCCCGCTTGTCTGGCTGGCCTGAAAACAGATGACCGACACACAATCTGAGGCCACAGAACCTAAACCAGGTTCCTGAGACAGAGGTCTCTGTCTTTTTTCAGCTAATGTTAAGCTATTAATACAAAAATTTATGAATTTGTGGCAGATATTTGTACAGTTTTGGATGGATGGATGGATGGATGGATGGATGGATGGATGGATGACACAATCGGACAGGGAATAAAGTCTGAACATACAGATATTTTATCCGGACCTGAAAAATATTTTCTCCAATACTTATCCAGACTGTCTGAACCCTGTTAACTACTGAAGGTAAACCAACAGCTGCAGGCTGAGCCTTTAGGCAGGAAACACTGAAATAAAGAGCTTACCCATGGCTCTGAGGAACTCTTCGTATAGTTCAAAGGTCATGAGCGGGCTGGGCAGGTCCCGAAGCCACTGCTTGAGTATGCTGGCAATGACATGGATGTTGTAGTCATCCAGAATCACGCTGCTCACATCTACACCAAAAAGAGTTTGGATACATGACCTCTGATTCCTTTGACTGCAAACGATGACCAGTGCATTGCGTAGTAAACAGAGCTGACCTTAGTAATTGTAATTATTTACAGGGAGTTCTTAAGCTCTAAAAGACTTTGAGCCAGTGGCGATTGTTCTAAGTCTGCAAGGGAAGCTCAGCGTCCCCTAAAATGTCAAATAAATACTGTTGTGTGTTCATGTCATTGACTAAATATGCGCTACAACGCGTTCAACTTTTGTTCAGAATCAGCTTCTTATAACTGGTAACGACGCAGCTTTCCTCTCACTCATTCCCGCAGCTTCATAGTGCTTTAAACTCTGAGTTCAATAGTGAAGCAAAAATGCTGGGCTTTGTCCCGCCCATCGGACGCTCAGCTTCTGCATGATGATTGGATGATCTGTCTGAGGCTGAATCCCTTTTTGATTAACAGCGAAATGAGCGAATCAGCGATCTTGAAATTGAGCTTCCCCTCCTTGAAAGACCAGCATCCGCCACTGCTTTGAGAAAATAGTCAGGAATCAGGTAGGAATCAGGAATGCACAGAAAAATTTGTTGATGACAAGAATTGGCAGATTTTATGTTTGACCAACCCGGATTAGGGATTTTGAAAGCTAGAAATGAGATCTTTTTTTCTGATCAGTGAATGGTACATTTTTACCCACTAACAGGTTGCACTGACAATACGGTTTGCTGAGGGAGTTGTTTCTGCAGGACGACGACTAAACTTGCCACTTTTAGTATTAGTGATATGTTGTAAAAAGAAGTAAGAGGAAGTACAAAAACCATAGCAATAGCTTCAACAGGGGTTACAGGTCAGCTTATAACAAAAAGCTTAATGTATAAAAGTTAATGAGAAAGGTTGATCTGTTTTATCCTTTTAAAGAGTGAATCTGTCACAGAACGTGCTGGATGTGTGAATGTGGGCATCCTAAGAGAAGACGTACACTACAGAGAATACACATGAAGAATATTTTCAGTTAGTAATATGAACCATGCTAGTCATGCTTTTTCACTAATACAAGATGCGGAAGATAGCTTAAAATGTAATCTCTGTAATTGCTTGGTCTTTGTTCTGAAATATTTACAACATCCTGGTGAAGTACAGAGCTGTTTAGTACTGACTGCTCTCTTTCAGTGACGCAGATACAAGCCAACCTAACTTTGGGCTGTTTACGTCATTGTTTACATTTACCACAAATAGATGATTTTAAGATGGCCCCATTTATTCTAATATTAGAAAAAAATACTTTTGTTATTCATTTTTCTTAAAATGGACTTGGTTCAAATCAATGTCAGCAGGTCACAGATTTAGAAAATCATTATTGTGCCACAAAATCTATGATCGATGCGTTTCTAACATTTACTTAAAACAGACACAGCGTACAATGTTACCCAGCTTCTCTGCCTGATGTAAAAAACCATCCAACAATAATGACACTCAAAAAAATTACATTATCAATAGACGTATAGAAACGTAGCAAAGGTTTGGGTTGGCTGACTGTTCCGTCGTTTTGCAAATATGATAATATTTAGAAAACACTGTTTTTATGTATTAAAGACGTAATAAATAAAAAAGGATATCAGTTCAGAATATTGCAAATGTCTGACCTGTGTCCAGGCCTTGTCGGAGTTCTTTGATCTTATTGGTGGAGCCCGACTTCCTGTAGATTCCCTCCGTGTAGAGGCCATGCATCTCAATGTAATTGATGAGTTTCTCCACCAGCTGGGGAACGGCGCGCTCCTCGCTGGTCAGACGGGACAACTCCACCCCAAACTGACGGGACGACAGCTCCGGGTCGTACTTTAACAGAAGAACACACAGGACAAAAATGGCAGCCAAAACAGAACAAACGAGACTCAAGGCTGGGGCATTTCGTTTGGTTTCAGCAACTATTCCTGAATGTAAGAAACAGATCAACTTTTTTACTGCTTCAGTTTTTGTTACATTACAAGACAAATCCCAATAGACAGGTTTATGTATGATACCTCAGGTAATATTTAGCAAAAACACAATCTGCACATTCCTAAACAAAGTTACTATCTAGAGTTGCTGACAACTACCCTGCCACGAGAAATGATTTATATTTATTGATTTTTTCAATTTTCTTTACATAACAACCACAACTTCAATGTGCTTTATTGGGAAAAATGATTAATTCCTTCAGAGTTTTTTCCAACAAAAATCTGAAGAGTGTCCATGCATTTTAATTCAGCCTCCTTTACTTTGATATCCCTAAATAAAATGCAATTCAACCAAATGTATTAAGAAGTCTCGTAATTTGTAAATAGACTATCCAAGTGAAACGTACTCTCAGAATAAATGCATTGGTTCTGGAAAGGCTTCTAAACATATGGAGTAAGGTGCTCTGGTCACATGAGACGAAGCAAAACATTGGGGTCTATATGCAAAGTGCCACATGTGGCAAATAAACTAAACCTCCACATCACCCTGAATATAGCATTACCAAGATAAAACACAATGGAGGTAGTGCCATGTTGTGGGGATGCTGTTCTGAAGCAGGGACAGTGAAGCTGGTCAGAGTTGGTGTGTAAATAAATAGAGCTAAGCACATATAATCCTGGAACAAAACCTGCTGCAAAAGACACTATAGACTGGGACGAAGAGCCACCTTCCAGCAGGAAAACTGCCCTAAACATACAGCCTGTACTACAATGAAATGGTTTAGACCGAAGTATATTTGTCTGTTAAAATGCCCTAGTAAATATCCACACTTAAATCAAATTAAGAATCTGTGGCAAGACTTGAAAGGTGATGTTTACAGATGCTCGCCATCCAGTTTGATTGAAGTTAGGCTATTTTTCCATCTCTAGATGTTCAAGTGCACTGCAGCAAAATATGGTCCTGCAAAGTATTGACTCAGAGGGCTGAGTGCAAATGCACATCACATTTCATAGGTTTGTTTTAGTAAAATTCCTTTTACTTCTAATTTACAGTTATGCGCTACCTTGTATTGGTCTATCACATTAAATCCTATTAAAACACACTGAACTTTATTGTTAATAATATATGAAGGATTTAAGGGGTATGAATATTTTTCCAAAGCACTGAATAAGATCAGGACAGAGAAGAACAGCAGATTGAAAATGCTCTGCTAGAGTTTTTTGCAGCTGTGACTTTTTTTTCCTGTGTTTTGAATTTAGAAGTGACTCTCAGGGTGTAAAGTACTTTGATACCTGAAGAAAGGAATAGAAAGAAAGAAAATTCTATCAGTATTTTCATCTTTTAATTTGCCTTAATGGTGCTAGAAAATGCAATAAATCATCATGCTTAGATTTAAACATTCTGCTTCGCAATCAAATACCGCTGCATCCCGAAACAAGAAGAAGATCTGGTTAAAACGCACCTTTTTACTGCACTTGGTGGTCATCTTGGAGCAGCACTTTCTGTGGCAAGCGGAGCGGCACAAAAACAGACAAAAACAGACAACCATCAGCCTGCTTCTCCTAAAAACGGCAGAGCAACAACATCAGCCCACTGTAACAATCAAAGACTAGTGTGAAGCTTCAAGGTGTCCAGAGAGTCGGCTCTCTGCACCGCTGCAAGGAAAGCTTTGTAACTAGATAGAAGACAGATTTATGAAGGGAGAGGGAGGTGTAATTGAATTTTGCTGACACTCAGGAAAGCATACGGAAAGTGTATTCAGTGGGACACCGTGTGTACTGGGAGTGTGTTGGAGTGTGCCAGGGTGGAACCAGAAACTACACACAATGATGTGAAATTCAGGGAAAGACTAGAACACGATATTGTTCCAGTTCTGCATTCTTTATTTCATGTTCTTTAATTGAATATCATATTTGGGTCAACTCATCATATTTTCCAGTGATATTTTCTGAATGTTTAGTTTTGGATCCTTACATTTGCAAACGCAGGCTCGGTCCATCATCCAGATGAGGGAGGAGCAGTACTCGCAGTAAGTAGGGATGCTATACTGAGTGGACTTAAAGATGTGGCCATTATGTTCCTCCACCTGCAGGGGGCAGCACACCCATCAGTCAGCTCAAACAAATGAACAACATCTTTCGAGGATTAGTTTTAAACTACAGGGGTTGGACAATGAAACTGAAACACCTCGTTTTAGACCACAATAATTTATTAGTATGGTGTAGGGCCTCCTTTTGCGGACAATACAGCGTCAATTCGTCTTGGGAATGACATATACAAGTCCTGCACAGTGGTCAGACAATGTTTGAACCATTGGATGCACATGGTCCTCAAGAATGGTTCGGTAGTCCTTGGCAGTGACGCGCCCATCTAGCACAAGTATTGGGCCAAGGGAATGCCATGATATGGCAGCCCAAACCATCACTGATCCACCTCCATGCTTCACTCTGGGCATGCAACAGTCTGGGTGGGACGCTTCTTTGGGGCTTCTCCAAACCGTAACTCTCCCGGATGTGGGGAAAACAGTAAAAGTAAACTCATCAGAGAACAATACATGTTTCACATTGCCCACGGCCCAAGATTTGCGCTCCTTGCACCATTGAAACCGACGTTTGGCATTGGCATGAGTGACCAAAGGTTTGGCTATAGCAGCCTGGCCGTGTACAGGTCCTTCTCAAAATATTAGCATATTGTGATAAAGTTCATTATTTTCCATAATGTCATGATGAAAATTTAACATTCATATATTTTAGATTCATTGCAGACTAACTGAAATATTTCAGGTCTTTTATTGTCTTAATACGGATGATTTTGGCATACAGCTCATGAAAACCCAAAATTCCTATCTCACAAAATTAGCATATTTCATCCGACCAATAAAAGAAAAGTGTTTTTAATACAAAAAACGTCAACCTTCAAATAATCATGTACAGTTATGCACTCAATACATGGTCGGGAATCCTTTTACAGAAATGACTGCTTCAATGCGGCGTGGCATGGAGGCAATCAGCCTGTGGCACTGCTGAGGTCTTATGGAGGCCCAGGATGCTTCGATAGCGGCCTTTAGCTCATCCAGAGTGTTGGGTCTTGAGTCTCTCAACGTTCTCTTCACAATATCCCACAGATTCTCTATGGGGTTCAGGTCAGGAGAGTTGGCAGGCCAATTGAGCACAGTGATACCATGGTCAGTAAACCATTTACCAGTGGTTTTGGCACTGTGAGCAGGTGCCAGGTCGTGCTGAAAAATGAAATCTTCATCTCCATAAAGCTTTTTAGCAGATGGAAGCATGAAGTGCTCCAAAATCTCCTGATTGCTAGCTGCATTGACCCTGCCCTTGATAAAACACACTGGACCAACACCAGCAGCTGACACGGCACCCCAGACCATCACTGACTGTGGGTACTTGACACTGGACTTCTGGCATTTCCTTCTCCCCAGTCTTCCTCCAGACTCTGGCACCTTGATTTCCGAATGACATGCAGAATTTGCTTTCATCCGAAAAAAGTACTTTGGACCACTGAGCAACAGTCCAGTGCTGCTTCTCTGTAGCTCAGGTCAGGCGCTTCTGCCGCTGTTTCTGGTTCAAAAGTGGCTTGACCTGGGGAATGCGGCACCTGTAGCCCATTTCCTGCACACGCCTGTGCACGGTGGCTCTGGATGTTTCTACTCCAGACTCAGTCCACTGCTTCCGCAGGTCCCCCAAGGTCTGGAATCGGCCCTTCTCCACAATCTTCCTCAGGGTCCGGTCACCTCTTCTCGTTGTGCAGCGTTTTCTGCCACACTTTTTCCTTCCCACAGACTTCCCACTGAGGTGCCTTGATACAGCACTCTGGGAACAGCCTATTCGTTCAGAAATTTCTTTCTGTGTCTTACCCTCTTGCTTGAGGGTGTCAATAGTGGCCTTCTGGACAGCAGTCAGGTCGGCAGTCTTACCCATGATTGGGGTTTTGAGTGATGAACCAGGCTGGGAGTTTTAAAGGCCTCAGGAATCTTTTGCAGGTGTTTAGAGTTAACTCGTTGATTCAGACGATTAGGTTCATAGCTCGTTTAGAGACCCTTTTAATGATATGCTAATTTTGTGAGATAGGAATTTTGGGTTTTCATGAGCTGTATGCCAAAATCATCCGTATTAAGACAATAAAAGACCTGAAATATTTCAGTTAGTGTGCAATGAATCTAAAATATATGAATGTTAAATTTTCATCATGACATTATGGAAAATAATTAACTTTATCACAATATGCTAATATTTTGAGAAGGACCTGTATAAGGCAAGTTTTCCACCAGCTCATGCCTAGTTGCTAGTGTGGTTTATAAGTTAGTGTCAGGCAGTCACTGTATCTAATTTGTTTGGTTCCAATTTATTTTCAGTTTAACACCAAAATACAAGGACAAACATAGTGAAAATCAGTTTTTTTGGTGCAGTACCTCTAACAAAAATCTGCCATTTCATCTCTACGACAACTAAATATATAGAAGACATTCCATAAGAAACTCATAAAAAGAGCTGCCACATGAGCCAAATCAATGCCGTTTAGCATTTGAGAAAAACTATAAAACCCTACAATAAAAGGTAAGCTTGGGATATAGCAAACAAAAAAAAATAAATGAAATAAAATAACTCCCAAGTTATTCCTCGGGTCTAATGAGGTTAATATCAACACTGCAATAAGACAACACAGAGACCGTCTCACCAGAGACCACAATGATAAAAGTGGCATTTTATAAAAAGTTTTAATTGGGCAAAAAAAACAAAACCATAAAAGACAAATTAAAATCACCCCCCCCCCCCACCCTTCCCCATAAACAGACGATAAAAAATAAATGTTTTGTGAACAAACGTGCAGAGCTTTCAAATCAACAGTGAAGTACATCTGCTTCCAAAGAAAAGACGGGATCCACGATGAGGAGACTTCTGTCTGGCTGGGGGACTCATCTGGACTGCTCGACTGGGTGGGAGACAAAGGAGAGACGTTAGGAGGAGCAAAGATCTACAGAACAACAGCTGAGGATGCCAACTCTTCACCAGCAGGTTTAACTTGTATGAGCTTTAACGGGAGATCCAAAGCTACACGACAGCTCCCAATTGTTGCCATGATTACTATCTGAATCTTTTTTTAAGGCTCTGACATGGATTACTTTAAACACTTTTAGTCAAAGCTGTGGTCTTGGAAGCCATTCATCGTGAAATAAACACTTACTGTAAGATGAGATGTCAATCTCATCTGGCAGCTCGGCCACGTTGACTTCAAAGCGGTCCTGCACATCGTTCAGAGTCTTGGCGTCGGTCTCATCAGACACAAAGGTTACAGCCAGGCCTTTGGTTCCGAACCGACCAGCACGGGCAACCTAATCGGTTCAACAATTTAAATGTAAGACCTTACTAACTAAACTAAAATCAATTCTTGAAATATTTCAAACTGGTGAGGGAAGAAGAAGGAAACCTGGTTAAAGATTTCCTTCTTTAGTTTCTCACCCTGTGCAAATAGGTGTCCGAGTCTTCAGGCATGTCATAGTTGAAGACTATGTTCACTCTCTCAATATCCATCCCTCTGCCAAAGAGGTTGGTCGCTACCAAGATCCGCCTCTGGAAGTCCTTGAATTGCTGATAGCGAGAGAGCCTGCAAAGAGGGGTGACGAGGAGCAGGGATCAATAACACCGCTGCTGAAAGCATTACTGGACACCATCCTGCTTTGAAGGCAATAATGTGTTGAGTTAAATTAAGATGCCTTCGGCTCCCATAAACACATTTAGCAAGTCAAGGTTGGCAGAGCACGTGTTCATTAGCGCATGCAAGTAAAGTGATGAGCTGTAGGGGAGTCTCACCTTTCCTCCTGACCCATTCCCCTGTGAATGGCAATAGCAGGGAAATTCTGCTCCACCAGAAGCTGAGAGAGAGCGACGCATCGCTGCACAGACTTGACAAAGATCACCACCTAGAGGTAGAGCACTGGAACTTAGAGGCATGCCACCAGCCTATATGCACGTATATCCAAAAAATAGCTAAAATATTGTGAAAAAATGTTGGGGCTTTTTGGTCACTCATTTTAGAAAGTGGAACTCATGTATTATACAGATTTATTACACAGAGAGAAATATTTCAAGCCTTTATTGCTTGATGATTATGCCTTTGAACCAGCTTTGAGTACCTTTGGTAGCGTGGGCCGGAGTCAAGTCGTGCTGGAAAATGAAATTATCTTCCTTAAGTTTATCAGCAGAAGGAAACATGAAGTGCTCTAAAAAATCCTGGTAGATGGCTGCAGGTGAACGTCAGAGAACACAGCGGACCAACACCAACTATGGACATGGCACTCCGAATCATCACTGACCACAGAGATTTCTCACTGGACTTTAAACAACGTAGATTCTGTGCCTCTCCACTCTTCCTCCAGACTCTGGGACCTTGATTTCCAGATGAAATGCAACCTTTACTATCATCTGAAAAGAGGACTGGACCACTGAGCAACAGTCCAGTTCTTTTTCTCCATAGTCCAGGTAAGATGCTTCAGACGTCTCTTGATCAGAAGTGGCTTGATACAAGGAATGAGACATTTGTGGCCAATGTCTAGGGTTCGTCTATGTGTGGCGGCTCTTGATGCGCTGACTCTAGTCTCAGTCCACTCCTTGTGAAGTTCCCCGAAGCCACCGATTGGATTTACTTACAAATCCTCTCAAGGCTGTGGTTATCCCCGTTGCAGCTTTCCCTACACTTTTTCCTTGCACTTAACTCTAGTCCTCGAAGGGCCGATATCCTGCAACATTTAGATGTGCCCATGGTCCAACACACTAAAATCAAATGGCTGAATTTCCTCCTCAGTATGCAGTCACATTCCCCAGAGTCCTGCTAATGGACCTAATTATTTGATTCAGGTGTGTTGGAGCAGAGATGCATCTAAAAGTTGCAGGACACTGGCCCTTGAGGACTAGAGTTTGACACCTGTGATTTAGAGGCTCAGGAAGCCTTACAGGTGTTTTGAGTCAATCAGCTGATTAATGTGTAAAGCCATGAGCTTGCAAAATTTTCACAACATTCTAATTTTCTGAGACACTGAATTTGTTTTGTTTTTTTACTATATGCAAGCCATAATCATCTAAATGAAAGAAATTACACTCCGTGTGTAATGAATCAAGTCATGAATCAATGAATTTCACTTTCTGAGATGACTCACAAAAAAAAGGCACAAAAAAAAAAAAAAAAAAAAAATCACCGAAGATTTTCATGATATTCTGATCATTTGAGATTTAACCACACTTGTTGCAAGGACAAGTTATTTAACATGAGAAACACCAGGACAAAGCAACATCAAAAAGTGTTTGATCCATAGATTTACCTGATTGAACTCCAAGACGTCAAGAAGGTCAAACAGCTTGCGGTTTTTCTCGCTGTCCTTCAGCTTGCAGTAATACTGCTGCAGACCATGAAGTGTAAGTTTGGTCTCATCATCTACAAACACCTCCATTGGCTGCAGGAACAAAAGACAGGATGCTATAAGTAACTACTTAAAAAAATATACTACCCTATAGTGAATTCATACCTTTTCTTTGCATTTTGTCAAGTTGCTACTACAAACTTCGATGCATTTAGGTATTGTGTGATAAACCAACAGTGGTGAAATTACATCTGAACGTCTTCTGGGCTGCGTCTCTACAAGCTGTGAAAATCTACATATTTGGAGACCAAGTCTTTTACAACATATATATAAAATGGAAAGCGCATCTGTGAAGATCAATTTCTAAGTTTAGCCAAAGATATTTTCTTCTCCTTGCCACCACCATTATTCCTGCTGGGTTGTTCAGCGAACATAGTCTGGCATAAAGACAGGTGGTTTCTTGCAGATATTTCCTGTACATGGCTTATGGCTAAGTGCAACCAATCCAGATATGTCACGGGAACAATTAAGATGAGCCTTAAACTGATTGTCCACCTCTTATGCCATAGAATATGGCACAGTTTCAACTCCAGTCCTCAAGTACTAGTGTCCTGCAACTTTTAGATACATCCCTGCTCCCAAACAGCTGAATCAAGTGATTTGATTGGCTCTTCAGAATGGCATCACATTTGGCAAAGGCCAGTCATTTGATTCAATGTGTACTGGAGAAGAGATGCATCTCAAAGCTGCAGGGTAGCAGCTCTAGAGGACTGGATTGAACAGAGCTCTGTGAGATGTTAAAAAGTGTGATATCACCAAAGCCTGCTTTAAACTTTCTCCCTGACCCGTCTGCTGTGTTCCTTGGTCTTCATGATGTGGTTTGCTCACTAATGTTCTCTAACAATTTGCTTGGGCCTTCACAGAACAGCTGGATTTTAGGTTTAAATTCAACACTGGTAGTCCCTGGTTAATAATTACATGACTCCTGAAGGCAATTTGTTGCACTGGATTTAATTTGGGCAATTCAAAGTAAACCCAACACATCCCAAACTTGACAAAATATGTCAATAGTTAAGATTTAAGGGGTACAGCATGGGTGCTACACGTGGTGTAGCGGTAAAGCGAGCATCCATGTACAGGCTTTAGTAATAGACACGGCTGTTCCTGGTTCGAGTCTCGACCCCGATAACCTGTGCTGCATGTCTTTAGGTCCGGCTTCTTACAGACAGATATAGAAAACCAACAGACTTGAGTTTTCACTTACATCCTGCATGAATTTGCGGCAGACCGGTCGGATCTCCTTACTCAGCGTTGCACTGAACATCATGACCTGCTTCTCGTGGGGTGTGATCCTGAAAATGTCCTGCACGTCACGCCTCATGTCTGCACACAGAGTGGTTAAAATTATTAATAAGAAGAAAAAACGACTTGCCATTAGCTCACAAATATCGAACAGAAAGACATACCTAGCGCCTCCAACATTTTGTCACACTCATCTAGGACGAAATGTTTTACATTTTTCAGGCTTAAGCTCTTGTTGCGGATCAGAGCGAGGATCCGACCGGGTGTTCCCACTACGATGTGAGGGCAGTTCTTCTTTAAGGTCTCCTCATCCTTCTTGATGTTCAGGCCACCAAAGAACACGGCACACTTCACGGTGGGCATGTACTTTGAGAAACGCTCGTACTCTTTGCTGATCTGGAAGGCCAGCTCTCGCGTGTGGCACATGACTAGTACAGAAACCTGGGGAGGGGGCAGATGAAAATACAGATTAAGAAACTGGTGGCTCTGGCTGTCGTATGGGTTTCCTTTTCTCACAGCTGAAAACATCCATTTTCTATAAAACAAATTTGAAAAAATAAAATAAATCCAACCCAAACTGTTCAGCCTAAGTCACAGCTCTGGTCAGTTAAACTAATATACCGACCTGTCCATCAACAGGCTCAATCTGTTGCAGTGTGGCCAGGACAAACACAGCAGTCTTGCCCATACCAGATTTGGCCTGGCACAGGATGTCCATGCCGAGGATAGCCTGTGGGATGCATTCATGCTGGACTGGAAGCAGAAAGATAAAACCATATTAATCAGCATACCCAGAAGCACATAAAAAAAACCCACTAATTGTTCAAGGGTCTAGAGGTAATATTTTGCCACCAGTCTGTATCAGTTAAGTGGCGTATTCATAATTCCAAGTGATTAGAAAAAGGAATATTTTCCTTGAATGATACCTCAGGAGAAAACAAACAAGCTTGGCAAGAGATTCCACACCTATATAATGCTAGGGTGTGTAATCTAAAATATGCTGTAAAGCTCTGCAACATGAGTCACTAGATCTGCCAGTTTTAATTATTGATGCAGAGTGCAACTGATGGCAACCAGCAACCAGAATACCCAAGAAGAAAAGAAGTGACATTCCAATAAATACAGTAGGTGATCACCTGTGTTGGATGGCAACAAGATCTGCTACAATACAGCATGTTATAGCCCCTTAAAGGTCTTTAATTAATGTTAATCATGCAGGATGACACTATTTTAGCTTCATTTATCTGCCCATTAGCCCTGACCAGCTGAACAAAAGCATCCCCACAGCATGATGCTGCCACCACCATGTTTTACGGTGTGTGCAGAACAAAACAAATTGGGTAGACAAAGTTTTTGACCCATTTACTGGTGTACCAACCAGGGCACGTGTCAGAAGCTCTGATCAAACTGAACAGCAATAACACGGCAAACATTGTCAACCCAAAGTGATTGACATGTTGACCTAAATTACTGAATGGGGTCAGTGGATTTGGGGTAAAAAGCTTCGTTTCATACTCTACATTGACCAACAGGTAATTTGGGACAGTTTTCAATTATAATTTTCTTTCATCCAGCTAAAACGCATCACTGTCTATGCTCCTAACTGCCGGAGAGACTCTGGTCAATGAGACACTGGCGTCTTATTTAAAGAACTTTACACAGCCGAGGTGGTGTGATGGAAATTTTTAATTAATTTGGAAACCATAACTTCCTAAAACCTTTAATAGGATTTTTTTTAAAGATCTTGGGGATATCAAGTTCTAAAACTTAAACCTAACCTCAAGCGTACAAAACTAAGCAAACATAAAAAAGTAAATTAATAGCACCCAGAAAAGGCACAAGATATGTGGAATCAGAAAACTGTGGCTTTGTGCAGCAATGCTACAAGGAACAATTAAAAAGATGGAATGTCATTGGCTCAACCTTCTACCATTATATGACCCTCACCTTCAGATGGATGCTCAAAACCACAGTCTATGATGGCGCGGAGAAGTTCTGGCTTCAGAAGAAAATCTCTGAAGCCGGAGCTGTGAATGGAGACGTAGGATCCCTTCACTTCCTTCTTCCCTGCAGGGGCTGCGCTCTCAGGGGCTCCCTGTGGCTCCTCGTCTTCTTCATAATCGAGCAGCTCGTTATCAACGTCATTCTCAGCCATTATACGTGTTGCTGTGTCTTTGTCTAGGACACAGAAAATGAATCATTACTCTCGGAGGTTTTCATTACGCAGCGTGCCGCTTATCGACGTTGTGTTTCCGTACAGGTTGCATTCTGCCATGGACAATGCGAACTAGACTTTGGATGGTTTCATCTGCATTGTCTAAGCCCAACACACTAGTCAAAATCTACTGGTATAAAATGTACTAGCTAACTCTGGTCGATGCTCTTAAAACTAGCGGCATGTTGCCACAGACTGCACAAAAAGCGTACATAAACGACATCAGCACTTAAAACCACCCAAAACAGGCCCGGCAGCGCATCGGTTTGGCCAAACCTGTTAGCTTCTGAGAGCTAAAACTGAAAATCTATTGTGTTGCATAACCGTCGCTAACGTGGCGAGTTTTACCTTTGAAAACTAACTCGCTCTCAATGTGCTCTCAATATCAATATGAGCAGTTGGTTATACGAAGATAAACTTAAAAGTTAACACAACAGGTTAATTTACGGAAAAGCAACACAATTGACAAAGTGGAAGCTAAGCTAAATGCTAAGCTACAACACTCCAGCTCCAATGTCCGGGTTAAGCTAATTACGATTTGAATTTAACACAGGCTACCTTCCGACAGAATCTAAATACATACAATTAAAACATGAAACTTGAACTTTAAACTAACCTCTTAAACAATTTCAACTGTAATAACGTAGCTCAAAATAGAGCTAATACCCGTACGACGTTGACTATGAATCAACCGGATCAAAACCGCATGGGGAGGCCTCAGTCGGTTTATACAGGCAACCGGAAGTTCCACCTACGACTGAAAAAAGATTAACACCATTGGTGAATTTGTTTAACTGCAGTCAGCGATTGGACAGAACTTGTGCCACGGTACCTCACACTCTGAAAAAGCGGGATATGAGCGACGATGTGTTCGGTGTAGGGAAGCTCGCAAGGGACATTAAAGTTACTTATACAGTGCCTTGCAAAAGTATCCATCCCCCTTGGAGTTTGTACTATTTCATTTACAGAACATGCCTTCAACGTGCATAACTGTTTACATCCCACCCCCTCCATTTTGGATGGTTTTCAGTTGTGAACAGTGATCTTCAAGTTTAACTACAGATTCCCAATTGGATTGAGGTATGGACTTTGACTAGGTCAGCGGTATGAAACTCCAGTCCTTAAGGGCCAATGTCCTGCAACTTTTAGATGCGTCCCTGGTCCAACACACTTTAATCGAATGGCTAAATTTCCTCCTCAGTATGCGGTCAAGTTCTCCAGAGTCCTGTTAATGACCTAATTATTCAGGTGTGTTGAAGCAGCGGCGCATCTAAAAGTTGCAAGACACCGGCCTACGAGGACTGGAGTTTGACACCTGTGGACCTATAGGCCATTCCAACAAATTTAATGATTCCCCTTAAACCATTCAAGTGTGGTTTTAGCAGTATGTTTCAGATCATTGTCTTGCTGGAAGGTGAACCTCAGTCCAAGTCTGATATCACAGGAAGACTGACACAGGACTTTCTCAAGAATATACTTGTATTTACCATGGCCCATCTTTCATCATAGAGTTCCTTGAGAGCATTAAATAACAGATTAGTTGGATGATTAAAAAAATGTCTCACTTTAAATCACAGTTTGTGGTAAAGGACCATAGTGGCAATAGGACAACGGCAGGCGCATGGTGGATGGATATACAGGTCCTTCTCAAAATATTAGCATATTGTGATAAAGTTCATTATTTTCCATAATGTCATGATGAAAATTTAACATTCATATATTTTAGATTCATTGCACACTAACTGAAATATTTCAGGTCTTTTATAGTCTTAATACGGATGATTTTGGCATACAGCTCATGAAAACCCAAAATTCCTATCTCACAAAATTAGCATATTTCATCCGACCAATAAAAGAAAAGTGTTTTTAATATAAAAAACGTCAACCTTCAAATAATCATGTACAGTTATGCACTCAATACTTGGTCGGGAATCCTTTAGCAGAAATGACTGCTTCAATGCGGCGTGGCATGGAGGCAATCAGCCTGTGGCACTGCTGAGGTCTTATGGAGGCCCAGGATGCTTCGATAGCGGCCTTTAGCTCATCCAGAGTGTTGGGTCTTGAGTCTCTCAACGTTCTCTTCACAATATCCCACAGATTCTCTATGGGGTTCAGGTCAGGAGAGTTGGCAGGCCAATTGAGCACAGTGATACCATGGTCAGTAAACCATTTACCAGTGGTTTTGGCGCTGTGAGCAGGTGCCAGGTCGTGCTGAAAAATGAAACCTTCATCTCCATAAAGCTTTTCAGCAGATGGAAGCATGAAGTGCTCCAAAATCTCCTGATAGCTAGCTGCATTGACCCTGCCCTTGATAAAACACAGTGGACCAACACCAGCAGCTGACACGGCACCCCAGACCATCACTGACTGTGGGTACTTGACACTGGACTTCTGGCATTTTGGCATTTCCTTCTCCCCAGTCTTCCTCCAGACTCTGGCACCTTGATTTCCGAATGACATGCAGAATTTGCTTTCATCCGAAAAAAGTACTTTGGACCACTGAGCAACAGTCCAGTGCTGCTTCTCTGTAGCCCAGGTCAGGCGCTTCTGCCGCTGTTTCTGGTTCAAAAGTGGCTTGACCTGGGGAATGCGGCACCTGTAGCCCATTTCCTGCACACGCCATCCTGAGTCTGGATGTTTCTACTCCAGACTCAGTCCACTGCTTCCGCAGGTCCCCCAAGGTCTGGAATCGGCCCTTCTCCACAATCTTCCTCAGGGTCCGGTCACCTCTTCTCGTTGTGCAGCGTTTTCTGCCACACTTTTTCCTTCCCACAGACTTCCCACTGAGGTGCCTTGATACAGCACTCTGGGAACAGCCTATTTGTTCAGAAATTTCTTTCTGTGTCTTACCCTCTTGCTTGAGGGTGTCAATAGTGGCCTTCTGGACAGCAGTCAGGTCGGCAGTCTTACCCATGATTGGGGTTTTGAGTGATGAACCAGGCTGGGAGTTTTAAAGGCCTCAGGAATCTTTTGCAGGTGTTTAGAGTTAACTTGTTGATTCAGATGATTATGTTCATAGCTCGTTTAGAGACCCTTTTAATGATATGCTAATTTTGTGAGATAGAAATTTTGGGTTTTCATGAGCTGTATGCCAAAATCATCCGTATTAAGACAATAAAAGACCTGAAATATTTCAGTTAGTGTGCAATGAATCTAAAATATATGAATGTTAAATTTTCATCATGACATTATGGAAAATAATGAACTTTATCACAATATGCTAATATTTTGAGAAGGACCTGTATTTGAATGTAATGGAATAATAAAATTACAGACACAAAGGATGCACAGGAACCAGAGAGTTTTAAATATAACTGAGGGGAAAAGAATGATGCGGAAAACGGATGGGTGCAATTGACAAAATACAAACAAGTGTGGATCATGACATTACCCTTCCGTCTAGGGGCCCTCTAAGATGTCCTGATAAGGCCATGGGGAAAAAACTAACCCGAACCGGACGGGCAGAAGGAGCCACAAACAGAGGGCCAGAAATAAAAACAAAACCTTGGAGGCTGCGGATGGTGGCAATACAGGAGCCTTGGAGGCCGACGATGAAGAAGGTTAATGGAGCACACTATCCAAGAACTCTGAAGCCTGGGAGCCACAAAGAAACTCTGAAGGCTGGGAGCCGTGGAGAAGCTCTGAAACCTGAACACAGAGGAGCTCAGGAACAGGAACATGAGGTGGGTTCATCTGGACACTCTCACTGGAGAACTCAAGAACTGGTGGACAAGGTGCTAGCAGCAACAGATTGAAGCGAGGAGCGGAGTTTGGCGATCGGAGGCAGCTTGGCACAGGCTCTGGCACTTGGAAGCAGCTTGGCGAAGGCTCAGGCGCATTCAGTCTGCAGCGAAGAGCAGGCTCAGGCGCTTTACCAACTACATTTGTAACTGCATTCACTTTGAAACGCCACAATGTTGTCCTTTAATAACATCCTGAATATGTATAAGCAAAATAGCAGACAAAATCTCAAATATATATAAATTATTTCAGCTACTCACTTGTTGGATGATCTAAGGGAAAACCTAGAAATGTAACAAAATACAGCTGCAGCATTTGTGATCATCTGGCTGTATCTCTAGCCCATAAATAATAAAATAACAGTAAAAAAACCCACTTTAATCTGTTAGTTGTGACGGTTAGGGCTTGAGCCTTCAGTTAATAGTCTAACGTATATAGTGAAGCTGAAGCTGTGTGGGCAAGATTAAGGTGAGTTAAGATGCAAAGGCCTACATTACCAACATAGGCTCTTATAAGCACTCACCTCGAGAAAAATGCAGCTCTTGCTATGTGAAACATTTAATGCCCCGCCAGAAAGACACAATGCAAATCTTTCATTCATCTGTAAATAGAGTGACTTAAAAATAACTGTTAGGCAGAGCTGCACTTCCTTTCAGATTCATTGAGTAAGATACAGCATATTTTCAGTTAAAAGTTCTCAAATATGTGAGCTTCACTTATGCACAACACTGTTGGTTGTATTGCTCGGTTAAGCTACTGTTGCCTTTCTACCATCTTGAACCAGTCTGGCCATTCTCCTCTGACCTCTTCCATTAATAAGGCTTTTTTCATCCACACAACGGCTGTTTGTTAGAATATTTCCTCTTTTTCGGATCATTCTTCCCCCCATCAACCGTGTTATGTTCAAAGTCACTTAAATCCCCTTTCTTCCCCAATTTGATGTTCAGATTGGCCTTGAGCATGGCAACTTCACCATGTCAGATGCCTAAATGCTATTAGATTGGCTCCGTTGCTATTTGTGTTAACAAGTAATGAAACAGGCAAACCTAAGAAAGTAGCTAAGTGTAAAAATAGGCTGACGAAACTCTTTGTGTATGTTTTTTGTTCTTTTTTATTTATTAAACGTTACAATGCTGACATGCTAAGCTGAGATGGTTCCTAATCCAGTGATCAGTGGGTGTAAATATTTTTTTTGTATAGCTGATTATAAAGACATAAAAAAATGCAAACTGTCATTTATTTAAATGATAAAAATACAAACCGTGATAAAATGTTCTACATGTTTTCCAAACATTCTACCCAAGCTTTATCTCCCAGGTGCTGTTATTATTCCATATAACATATCAGAGACAACTTCATGTTAAGATTAGTTTCAGAAACGACCAGTATTCAAAACATAATCTGCATTTTTCTTAAAACAATTTTAATGCACCATTCTAAGACTCCTTTTACTCTTGTCAATGACAAGACAGGGCAAAAACTACTTTCTGTTTAAAATAATATATGTAGTGTTGCAAAAACTTAAAAGTGACAAAACCAAGTGTAGGGATACAATCACCTCTAAACCTTATATTCGTGATTCTAGAGCTGAAGAGAAGCTCCACTGGGTGGGAGAGTATGGGAAAGTAACCGACTCTGGCCGGGAGTGATCCTTGAAGTATACATCACTGGTAGAGTAAGAACGGCTTAGGAAGTCCCGGACATGTGGAGGTAAGGATAGAAAGAGCCACCTTTCAACCAGGAGCCCACCTCCACAGAGCCCCAAACAGCTGCCAAGTTCAGCAGGCAACTCTTCCAAACTATTGCTGCGCAAATCTAACCTAGACAGATGGCTTAAAGCTGTAATTCCCCCAGGCAGTGAAACAAGAGAGTTGCGAGACACATTAAGGATACGGAGCTCCAAGCAACTGCTGAAGAGGTCAGAGGGTAGGCTCTCTAACCTGTTTCCACTGACGTCTAGTTCTGTGAGCAATTCCAAAGCCTTAACCTCAGAGGGCAGCTCACAAAGCAGGTTGCCAGCCAATAAAAGCCGACGAAGTCGGTGGAGAGTAAAGAGTGCCAGTGGAAGACTCTTTAGCTGGTTGTTGGACAGATCCAGAAGCTCCAAGCCTCGAAGGACTCCGACACTAGGTGGCAGCACCAAGACACGATTGTAAGCAAGTTTAAGGCAAGAAAGACGTCGCAGGTGTGCCAGACCGAGCAGTTCCTCTAGGGTTCTCAAGTTGTTATGCTGCAAGTCAAGCATCCGGAGATTAGTCAGAGCAAGCAGGGAAGAGGGCAAGCGGTCGAGCTGGCAGTCCTGCAGCTGGAGTTCCGTGAGGTTGGCCATTCTCTTAAGGCCTGTCAGAACAAGTAGTCTTGTGCCTTCATTATGCATCACTAATTTCACCAAACCTCCTGCCACTTCACACAGCTCTGCAGGGACTCTGTGTAACAAGCCTCGAATTACCAGAATACGGAGGTGGCAGAGCTGACGCAGGCTCCCCATTGCCCATCCACGACCAACACTACCCTCACTGCTTAAACGACCTGAAAGATGGAGCTCATGCAGGTTGCGGAGTGAGAGGACCCAGTTGGGGATCTGTGATGCCTGAGCGAAGGTGATATGAAGAACCTCTAGACGTTCCTGGAGGACTGCAAGTGCACTGGGATCCACAGCCGGAGTACAGTGGTAAAGATGGAGCTCCCTGTTGGTAAGAAAAAAAAAATCAAAGCAAGGGAATTTGAAAAGCATATGAATTTAATTTCAAAGCTGGCCTGTTCATCTCACCTAAGTGAAGTCATGTTTGCCACCTGTGAAGTAAATCTGGCATCAGTGATGAGCTCCAGTTTGAGGGCCTGAAGCTGGTTCAGGGTGAAAAGAGCTGGAGGAAGGTGAGGCAGGGCCACAAGCTGCAGAGAGGTACAGCCATCCACATCTGTACTGGTCATAGCATGTAGCTTTTCTTCTCCCCAGTGTCTCTCCAGGCTTTGCTCCAGCAGTCTGCTCTCACTGACGGGGGACATAAACACGGAGAGACGCTGGACCAGCAATGAATCATATTGGTCCAGCATGTGTATGAGAAAGGCCAAGTCATTCATCAGATCAGGAATGTCTTTCAGGGACCACAGCTCGTTTGGGGACTGGAAGGAATATTTTCGAAGACAGCTAAGGAGAGATATATTGAAACAACAAAAACATAAAATGGAATGAGAAATATAAAATTGAACACAAGGTACGCCAACCCAAAAAAACATATAATTGCACTTACATTTAATTCTTTCATAAGGCCTCTTACATCAAATTCCAATGTGTTCTCTTATTTACTCATTTATTCCATAACCTCTAGAACCTTGTTCCAATAGCTCTGCTCTATTGCAAGCAAATCTATATCTTTTTTCCATTTGTTTTCTAAATGAAGCATAACTTGTTTTGAATGATTTTCATTCCTGTGCGAAAGCCGTGCTGCTCCAGTGATTTCCACTTTTTGCTCTTGTTTACAATGAGTAATCGTAGTTTACAAGCAGGAGAAGCTCACTGACATTTTAAAGGTTCAAATGAAAACCAAACTAGAGAACTGCGGGAGCAAATCGGAGAAGATTTAAACCATCTCATCCATCAGTCATAATTGAGACTTTAAAATCTCTTGCAAATAAAATGCATGGGCTCAAAGTGCTGGGGAAGACTAGAATATACCAGAATATAGGCAATGCAGTATTATGTGCATTACTGAAACGTGGCTGCATGATCACATAACTAAATCAAACATCTCTCTCTTCTGCAGCAGAGAATAAAACCTTGGAATTCTACGCAAATGTCAAGGATGGATACAGCTCCACTGCACAACCTCCTCCTGATTATGATCCAGTCTGTCTCTACTTAATGTGTAAACCAATTGTTCAGAGGCCACCTGGCACCAAAAGAACAGTTAGAAGATGGTCACAAGAAGCTAAAGGAGTTCTGTGGGGCTGTTTTGAGGCCACAGACTGGAATGCACTCTTTGAGCCACATAAAGACTGTGTGATCATCTAACATTTTGAGTGAACAACACCATGTCCATCAGAACAGTGAGGTGTGTCCTTAAAAGCATGGATTATCAATGAGCTGAAATAATTGCTTACAAGAAAAAAACTTTATGGAATGAGATAGGGAGTTATTTAGTTTACAAGTTTACAAGAAGAACCCAAATGACACATTCTTCAGGATGCTGTTCAGGAACTAGCTTGGCATTCTCCTCTCCTGCTCCCAGCCAAACAGACCTCCCGTCCTTTCTTGACCCACAGTATTCGTGTGACACCCTACTCATAAAAAGGCTCCTGCAGTACTTTGGAAGACATTCTGCCTGATTTAAGTACCGATGGAGTCTCATCCTTTCCGTCTTTAGTTACTACAAATCTGTTGACTTAATGTTACACATCATAGAAGAAGTCCTGGATACATTTTTATTGGCCCACCTGAGTAAGCAAACAAGCATACTTCAAGACCCACTCTTGTTATCTTATTGCCTTGTGGTTGTAAGTGAAAATGCCATCATTGATGTGAGTCCTAACCTGTGAAAAATCCAGCTGAGGGTGTAAAAATTGAGAAGAGCATAAAGCCCCAGAAGGATTAGGTAGGCTACAAGAAGTTTACGCAGAAGGGATGAGAGCACATGGACACATTCAAAGGTTGCGTAACCCACTAGTGTTCGCTCCCCAGGTTGACAGATGTGGTTGAAGGAGAGGGAGCTGAGAAATGGGATGGTGTAACTCATGATCACCATTACCATCAGCAGTTTAAATATTGTCTGGGAAAGGTAAACCTGAAAAGAGAAAATGAGACCTTGTTTAAAAGTTAGATAAAGTATGATCTGGTATGAACTTTTGTTCTAAATGATAGCATACATCCTTATTAGTGTGTTGGTTACCAATATCTATTGCCAGACATTAAAATGTTTTCTAAATAAACCAATAGATTGCAGACTGCAGATGTTCTAGTACCTTATAAATGACAGCAGAGCTTTCGCAGTGAGACCGAAATTTCCTGACTCTTTCAAACAGGGCCCTGGCCTGTTCTCCATCACTTTTATCTAGACTCAGTACCTGTCTGGGTCGTTCCACTTTCACTGAAGGCTTGGAAGAACAGAAGTGCACCTCAGAGCCAAGTGTTCTGGATGATATCGTAGAATTAGAGGAGAGGGTGGAAGGGGATGGAGAAGGCGGGGAGGTTGATCTCTTTAAAAGTGGGCTGTCTGTGCCCGAGTCTATGCTTGAGTGTTCTGTGCGGACCGCTGGAATTGAAAAGCAAGCTGAAGACACAGGAGCTCGGCGGGGCTTTCTCTCCAAATCTTGGATGTTTTCCTGGAGTGCAGCTTCGGACAGAGCCTGGGATGTCCAGGGAGACTCACAGCATTTTGCCAAGATGGACAGGAACTGTTCTATGCGAGAAGATGTGTGAGGGAAATGCAGCCAGAAGGAGCCACTGGCTACCAGCACAAGAGACTGCAGCAAGGCCATGTAGGGGAAGAAGCGTGAACACAAAGGCAAAGCTTGATGGTAGCACACCTAGACAGACATACACACAAAACATTTTCAATTAAGGAGAAGCAGGTTAATGGTTACAGCCATACCATAATAACCGTATCTTAAGCAAACCTGCTGCCAAACAAATTTTCACCAGGCATGGGTCAGTGTCTGGTGTCAAAAATAAAGAATTTCCAACATGCCCTTCCTACAATTCAAAGACCTTTTAATGAGAATGCAGAGAAACTGCTGGATAATCAAAGTTTTCTCTGGATGTATGAGGCAAAGTAATGCTGTGCTGCCTCATCTCCACAAGTTGCTGGGCACTGCTGGTTAGATGGCTGAAAGACAGCCAGTGCAAGAAAGACACACTGCTGAGTCAGTCAGCCTGCAGTTTGTGGATAGCCTGACGAATTAATCAGCCAATGTCAGCTGTTGTCTTGTTACTCTATAAAGAGCATTATGGGATAAAGGTTTAGTATTCTAAAACAGCTATTAAATTTAGCAGGTGTTTGTTTTATATTTTATTAGTAGTGTATGCGTCAAAATCTAATAACAAGTAAAACCTAACTTCCTTCTCCATGATTAGACTCTCAAACAGAAACACAAGCTAACCTTTGTGTGTTACGTTTGTACACAAAAATCAAAACTTTCAAATTCCAGGTCAGAGAAATACACTGGCAGTGGAACCCAAAGTCAAGATTGTAGCTTGAAACGTCTGAGGCCTCAAAATCCAAAATGGCTGCCACAGATCCTAGTGTAGCAATAACAGATTGTTTTTCGCTTATGTTGCTTTGTCTCTGAATAAATGAATTGCCCACAAAGAACTCTACAATTTCTGTGAACAAATGTGGATCCAAAGTCTTTGGACGCACAAAATGTTGAGAAATGCATTGATGCCAGCTTGTGTTGCCAACTGTAGTTAGAGTGGTTTCTCAGAGTAACAATTAGCAACTCACAGTGGTTTTTCCAGCTTGCATGTGGACAACTGTTAGGTTTACTACGGTTCAGAGTTACAGCTCCTGAGGTACATTGAAAACATTGTCTTTGTGGAGCTGTGGGTTGCCTGCTGTAGCCAGTCAGCACACACCTGGGTATTGTGGGAAAACATACGCTTGCCTGTTGTTGTTGGTTTTTGCTAATTTTACAATAACATAAAGGGCTGAAGCACTAAGTAAAGATGTTTAAAGGCAATAAGAAAAACCTACATGGACATTTACTTTGTGCCAAATCAGGTGTAGTCAACGTCAGCTAGCATTTTGTATCTGACATTTAGATTAAAGCTGCCTTCTGCAAATCTTCTGCATGTCGCCTAGATCTTAGCCACAAGGAGCATCAAGGCTTTCAAGTTGCTTAAGGGAGAACTTCACAGTTCTCGCTGTCTCCAAAAAGCCAATGACAACATGAATGACATTTCTCACCCACATCACTCTCTGTTTGAACTGCTTTCGTCAGGCAAACACTACCGATCATTTAAAACAAGGACAAAAGCAGATTCAAGAACAATTTCTATCCAACAGCAATAGTTAATAGTGGTAATTGTGCAAACAGTATGAATATGTGTACGTGTGTTTTTATTTTATGTTTTTACCAAATTACTGTTATGCACTGATCAAATTGCTTTTTCTCAGTTTTGAGGTACTCGTGACAATTACAATAAAGGATATTGTATTCTATTCTATTGTATTCTAGCTACATTCAGAGAGTACTAATATTTAGGCAAACATAGCTTTTGCACACAAGCATATTTTCTTCAAATGCAAATAATTTCTAAAAAGCTGCTTAATTATTATAACTAAAGGTTTTGAGATTCTGTTTCTGAAAATACATAAAACAGTCTAAACGAAGCAAAAATAACTCAATAAATGTAGCATTCCAAAATAACATTTAAACCCATTACTGTAAATTCCTGTAAATTGCTTTAACAATTTATTCTTATAGTCATATATCATCTAAAGGCACATAACAATACCTGGCTAACATAAATATATTGCTGGTACACAAGATGTGTGCGGCGTCCCTGCGCAGGAGATTGGAGATTTGGGCCGATGCTGTGAGGAAAATGCAGAAGGGTCTTAGAAGATGTGAGGGCTGCATCCCTTCCAGGTGATGGATCCTGAACGCTGATGCTTGTATTTAAAGGCAGCTCGGAAGGAATGCACACAACCCTTTCCCTCGACAGCTGCTCAGTACAAGCCAGGACAGATGTCATGAGCATCAGGACCACCAGGTAGTCCATGAAGACCTCCCACCAGGGCTTCAGCAGTTTATATGTGTTCTGAGGCTGATCCAGACGGGCCAGTTCTGAGAGGGAGAACATGGTTCAGTCTGAATATTTTGAGGATATCTGTAAGAAAAGATTTATTTCTGTAAATATTGCGGTTTGGGTTTTGTGCACATACTTGTGGCAGGTTAAGCTAAACACTATAAAAACAATTTTTTTTAATGTTATGACACTAGTTGCCTTTATTTTGTAAGTTGACCAACAGGAAATGGGTTGGAGAGAGAGGGGGAGACATGCAGCAAAGGTCAAGGGGCCAGGACTCGAACCCATGACAGCTGCATTGAGGACTGTAGCCTCCGTACATGGGTTACGCGCTTTACCCCTGGACCACGGCGTTCCCGTTACAACTATTATTAGTTAATCTTACATCTTACATTCAGCGCATGCCATTAGAAAACAAATAAAAAGTCAACAAATGAGAACAGCCTAAAAACATTAACCTATTTTTGCCTACCTGATTGAAAACTTGTTCCACAACGTTTCTCCTCTTCTTTCTCCACCACTTTACAGAGAGTTCAGGCCGGCGCGGTCTGGTTCTGGGGCGAACAACAAACTCCTCCTGAGCTGGCCGACACACAGCTTTTCAAATTGTTGCCATGGCAATTGAGAAAATGCTGTTGAGAATTCCAGCTCACTCCTAGATCCCATGGCCTGCTAAACATTTGCTTGCAGCCGTCAGCTACAGACAAAAATACTATGACAAGTATTATACAAAATTCATGGCTAGAAAATTGTTTCTCCAAGGTTCATTATGTACAGTCTTCAACTCTGCAAAGTTGCAAACAACTAAAATAGTATTTTTGCTCAATTTGTTTATGTAGAAAATGGGGCTTTACTTTAAAACTTTAAAATGTCTGTATTAAGAAACAACATTGAAAAGAGTTTTTCTTTTGGCCACATATAAAAGCTAGTTTGGAGAATTACACTAGAAGAGTACCCCAACAGTTAAAGTTAACTAGTCAAAGTTTAGCCGGTATTTGTTTAGCTGAATAAGGATAAAATTATCCTGGAGAAATAATCATAGACCCTCTGTTAAATAACTCACAGTGGTATACACCCCAGTCTCCATTTTCACACTTTATCACATTACAATCACAAACTTCGATGTTTTCTTGGGGGTCATGTGAAATACCAATGCAACGTACTAAAATAAAGACTAAAATACTTCCCCATTCATCTTTAAAAATTCCTCAAAATCAGTTGTGGATGGATAGTGTCTGTAAACATAAATTAATTAACATAAATTAAAGTCTTACCACAGTTTCTATTTAAGTATGGGCTTGGACTAGGACATGAATTTCCCTTGATCTAAACTGCTTCTACTAGAAGGTGAATCACTGCCCCAGTCTTCGAGGACTACCCTGTATTTAGCACCATGCATCTTTCCATAAAGTCTGACCACTTACACTGTCTTGCTAAAGAAAAGCATCCCCACAGCATGATGCAGCCACCACCATGTTTTTGTGATAAGAAATTTGAAGGTGGATGTGAGTTTTCCCCTCCACGTAACATTTTTTTGCATGGAAAACAGAAAGTTTTGTTTTGGTCCCATCTGACCAGAGCACATTCTTCCATATATTTTTTGTCCCATACTTGGCATGTGAGAAGCAGGATTGTGGCTTTCTTTAAAGAAGGAAAGACAGATTTATGGAGCGCAATCTAGATTTGCAGTTGTGCCAAACTCTTTCTAATTTCTGACGATAGATTGAACAGAACTCTGAGATGTTGAAACTTTGGATATGGTTTTATAACATAACCCTGCTTGAAACTGTTAACTTGCTGCTGTGTTTATGTGAAGAGTAAATATATGGCTGAAGTTTAATTTGTTTTAAGGTTTTCTGCACTTTATGAAACTCCTTGACTTGTTTGGTCAATGAGCAATCATCTGCTATGTAGAGCAAGCCAGATGTCATGATTTGATTTGAACTAAGGTCAGCCAGACATTTAAAAAAAACTTTAATTGGGCATGAAAAAAAAATCTCAGAGATGCTTTGCTTGTTGACAAGTTTTTGGAGAAATCTTGTTTCTTCAATTCAAACTAATAAAAATAATTTCATACAAGTATGATAATGTAAAGAGTTACAGATTTCATATTCCATAAAACAAAATATAACTGAAGAATCCTGAAAATTCAATGACCACTAGAATTTTTATTATTCAAATCCTTGTTTCTTTGAGTAAATAATGCCAAATTACATTGTTGCAACAGTATAGTATGTTACCGAAAGATGATGAACCAGTCACCCACTGAAAATATTTTAAACTTTATTACAAAAAACATGATAATGGAATAATCTTGGGTGAGGTAGAAATATATTCCCATATATCATATGCTTACATCAAGTTCAGAACTGGCAAGAACAAAATATTTTATCAGTCAGTTTTGCAACTTTCAGAATCTACGTGTTGATATTGGTATTTTGTTGATATTGGTATTTCCCTCATCATCCAGCAGAGGACGCCAAAATCAGTGTTTAGACCCAGAAAGCTACAGTTGAATCCACACCTGTAATTATAGCAATGTACCAGCTCCTACAAGTAGCACAATCCTACTTTTATCACAGATAGCGATAGTTCTAAAATTGACCTCTTTCTCAGTTCAGTTAAATATTAATGTCTGTTCATACTGAAGGATTACATCGTCTGCTTCTTCATATGGCATTTCCTTTAGTTTTTAGACCACTAAGAATCTTTAGCAGAGATGCAAACTGACAATAAACCACAATGAGATCTACTTCGCACAGCTGGTGTGCCGTGGTTGTGTGTTCTATGCATCCGCGCTGTGTGAACAAGGATGGAGATGCATGTCCCTGTATGTATTGTTGAGCAATGAGCATAGAGTTAGAAAACAAGTGGTGGGGAAGTTGCAGCAGTGGCGGTAAATACATATGTATGTGAGTAAGAGTGGCATTCACCAATGCCACAGAGGAAAATCTTGTAGTAAAATGCACAAGTGTGACTGACAGGGCTGACTGTTTTACACCGCGACATTTCAGTTTCCCGCTGTGCAAATGATATCTAATCGAAGTATGTAATGATTCCTGTGCTGTACTGTTCAAAATAAAAATAAGTAATAGGAACAAACCAGTTCTTAACTTGAGAACTGACAAAAAACAAATGAATACTGAGAAAAGTTAAAATAATGTCAGGAGGAAAATACAATGTTGTGTTCTGCAATTCTTGAACTGCTCTTCCAACCATTTTAACTTAAAAGTTTGTGTGTGGGTGGGTGTATGTTTGTGCGTGTGAATGCAATAGAATAGTCTTCATGAGTCCTTTTTAAGTCCAGTAAAATACCTTGAATACAGTCTGTTCATGAAATTAATACTGCTTAAATTAGTTCAGTCATTGTGCATTTTGGTATTTGTGTGCAGGCTGGATTTTCTGCGACAGTGATTTGTTAATTTGTTTTGTAGTTTTTTTTTTTTTGATTAACTAATCAAGAACTCTCGCAGCTTAATCAGAGCCAGCCATTGACTCGGACATGTAACTACTGCATATATTTATAAAATGTTTACAGAAGCTTTGATGTAAAATGTAGCAGGTCATTAAAAGGTTGTATTTACTTACAGAGCCTAACTGGCATATTAGCATCACCTTCTTGTTAATTTCATTGCCCAGTCAGGCCAGAAACCAACATCCAAAACCGAGATGCTTACTTCTGTATTACAAGTCTGAAACATACTTTCTTGTGTTCTTGTACTCGTACTCGTCGTCTTCCGCTTTATCCGGGACCGGGTCGCGGGGGCAGCAGACTCAGCAGAGACGCCCAGACGTCTCTCTCCCTAGACACCTCCTCCAGCTCCTCCGGGGGAGCCCAAGGCGTTCCCAGACCAGCCGAGAGACATAGTCCCTCCAGCGTGTCCTGGGCCGTCCCCTGGGCCTCCTCCCGGTGGGACGTGCCTGGAACACCTCCAGAGGAAGGTGTCCAGGTATAAATGCCCGAGCCACCTCAACTGGCTCCTCTCGATGTGGAGGAGCAGTGGCTCTACTCCGAGCCCCTCCCGGATGGCCGAGCTCCTCACCCTATCTCTAAGGGAGTGCCCGGCCACCCTACGGAGGAAGCTCATTTCAGTCGCTTGTATCCGGGATCTCGTTCTTTCGGTCATGACCCAAAGTTCATGGCCATAGGTGAGGGTAGGAACGTAGACCGACCGGTAAATCGAGAGCTTTGCTTTTCGGCTCAGCTCTCTCTTCACCACAACGGACCGGCACAGCGCCCCCATTACTGCGGCAGCCGCACCGATCCGTCTGTCGATCTCCCGCTCCATTTTTCCCTCACTCGTGAACAAGACCCCAAGATACTTAAACTCCTCCACTTGAGGCAGGAACTCCCCTCCAACCTGAAGAGGACAAGCCACCCTTTTCCGGTCGAGTACCATGGCCATGGACTTGGAGGAGCTGATCCTCATCCCAGCCGCTTCACACTCGGCTGCGAACCGCCACAGCACATGCTGTAGGTCTTGGCTAGAGGGGGCCAGCAGGACCACGTCATCTGCAAAAAGAAGAGACGAAATCCTCTGGTCCCCAAACCAGACCCCCTCCGGCCCTTGGCTGCACCTAGAAATCCTGTCCATAAAAGTTATGAACAGGACCGGTGACAAAGGGCAGCCCTGCCGGAGTCCAACATGCACCGGGAACAGGTCCGACTTAGTGCCGGCAATGCGGACCAAACTCCTGCTCCACTTGTACAGGGACCGGATGGCCCCTAGTAAAGGGCCCCCGATTCCATACTCCTGGAGCACCCCCCACAGGGCGTCACGAGGGACACAGTCGAATGCCTTCTCCAGGTCCAGAAAACACATGTGGACCGGTTGGGCAAACTCCCATGAACCCTCGAGTACCCTGTAGAGGGTATAGAGCTGGTCCAGTGTTCCACGGCCGAGACGAAAACCACACTGCTCCTCCTGAAGCCGGGGTTCGACTATCGGCCAGACTCTGCTCTCCAATACTCGACTTCCCGCACAAGCTCAGGCTCCTTCCCCCCCAGCGAGGTGACATTCCACGTCCCTAGAGCCAGCCTAAGCATCCGGGGATCGGGCCACCGAGGTCTCTGCCTTCGTCCGCCGCCCAATCCTCTTTGCACCGGTCCCTCACGGTTCCCCCTGCAGGTGGTGGGCCCACTGGGGTATGGTCTCGCGTCTCTTGTTTGGGCTTGGCCCGGCCGGGTCCCGCGAGAAGCAACCCAGCCACCAGGCGCTCTCCGACAAGTCCCGACCCCAGGCCTGGCTCCAGGGTGGGACCCCGGCTCAGCCGTACCGGGCGACATCACGTGCCTCGATCTTGTGTTCTTGTATAATTAAATGAAAAAGAACTGACCAACAATGGTTATTAAATAGTTTATTAAAGTCTTATTACTGTCTACCACTATTTTGCCACGTTTTGTCGCCATCTTGGTTTAGCATGTTAGTATGCTAATATTTTCTAGATTAGCTCTAAAATAATAGTAAACTAAAGCAAAACACATACACAGCATAATTTTACAAAGAGTTACTTGTCTTACTTTTACACTGAACTACTTCATTTACTATACCTGTTTAATTACTTGTTAACACAAATAGCAAATCAGCAATCAAATGGAAACCACTTAATGCATTTAGACATCTAAACATTATAAAGACAACTTGCTGAAGTTCAAACCAAGCATCAAAATGAGAAAGAAAACTGACTTTATGGTCTTTGCCAGGCAGGCTGATCTGAGTATTTCAGACATTGCTGATATGCTGGGTTGTCATGCACAACTGTCTTCGGTTTACAGAATATGGTCCAGAAAAGAGAAAATATTTAATGAGCAGCAGTTGGAATGTTGGGATGAAAATACTGTTGAAGTCAGATATTAGGGGAAAATGGGCAGACTAGTTTGAAATTATAGAAGGGCAACCATTGCTTAAATAACCACTCGCTACAACCAAGGTTTACAGAGTACCATCTCTGAGCATCCGATATCTTTAACCTTGAAGAGGACGGGCTGCAGCAAAAGATCATGCCAGGTGCCACTCCTGCCAGCTAAAAATAGGAAACTGAGGCGACATTTCACACAGGCTTTTCAAAACTGGACAAAAACAGATTGTAAAGACTTTGTCTGGTCTGATTAGCCTGCTATTCAGCTGCAACATTTTGGTGGTCGGGTCAGAATTTAGTGTAAATAACATAAAAGCAGGAATCCATCCTCTTTTGTGTAAGCATCACGATTGTGGGAGTGGTTTAATGGTATGGCAGACATTTGTCTGGTACACTTTGGGCAACTGAGTATGAGTTGAGCATTATTGTTGCTGACTATGTCTATCCCTGTATGGCCACATTATACCTGTCTACTAATATCTACTTCCAGCAGGATGTCACAAAGCTCAAACTGTCTCAAACTGTTTTCTTGAACAGGGCAATAATTTCACTGAACTCCAATGCCCTCCAAAATCAACAGATCTCAGTCAAATAGAGCACCTCTGGGAGGGGTGAGTACAAAAGATTAGTATCAGACGTGAAGTCAAACAAATCTGCAGTAACTGGGTCATGCTATCCTGTCTGTATGGACAGGGAATGTAACCACTTTGTTGAATCTATACGATCAGTGCATATCACAAGCCTGAAACATAATTGTTTAATAAATCGTTTCATTATGTGGATATTAATTGAACAAAAATGGTTATTAAAATAGGCATAGAGGTATTTTGACTGTTTACCATGATTTTGCTCTGTGGTTGCACAGAGCATTCCCTCGTCGACTTAGTTAACATGCTAACATGCTGTAGATTAGCTCTAAATGAATAAAGAAATAGCACTAAAACACCACTTAAATGTACAAAATAGCCACAGATGTCAACTTTTATGATATAAATTCAAATAAAAAAGAACAGAGCAAAATGGTTCTTAAAATTATTCATTTAGGTACAATCATTGTCTATGTTAATATAATGTTCTTTTAACAATTTTAGTTTGACATTCTAAGATTAGACAAGCACTAAAATAATACAAAAATAAAATAAAAGCATATGTAAATGTGTAAAATAGTTTCAGAATCCCTTTCTGATAGATTATAAATCCAAAACACCATTTTGTTTTGTTGTATTAGTAAATGACAAAGAATTACCAGAAATTGGTTATATAAAGAGTTTATTGAGGTACTGTCCCCAACAATCATTATTTTGCCCTGTGGTTTAGCATGTGACCCTGGTAAAACCTTATAAATTCCAACTACAACAATTTTAGAATTGTCTTAAGAATATACCAAACATATATGTAGCCTACAAACTAGCTACAGAAGTCTGCGTTTAGATTACAAGTCTAAAAAAAATTGTTGTTATTACTGAGTAAAAATCATTTATTAGTTTTTTTTTTACAATAGTTTATTAAGTTCTTGTGACTGTCTACCATTTGCCCTGTAGCTAAGAAGCAAAATAAGCTAAGATGTTCCATTTTAGCTTATTAGCATGCTAACAATTTGTTAAATGGCACAACAATTTTAAGAAAAGCATAAAAAGACACAATTGTCAAGGTATATTTGGTTTAACTCTTCAGATTAACAGTATACTCATTTAGTGGAACAAGCACTCACCTTTTCGTCTCAGCAGTGCAGCCAAAGAGAGAGACATGCTCCAGGTGCTGCCTAAAAGCTCCTGGAGCACACCGGTTGCAATGATTTGTCAGTCAGTCAGTCAATCATTTTCTACCGCTTATTCCATAATGGGTCACGGGAGAGCTGGTGCCTATCTCCAGCAGTCTATGGGTGAGAGGCAGGTCGCCAGTCCATCGCAGGGCAACACACAAATAACCACGCACACACTCATTCATACACCTAAGGGCAATTTAGAGTTACCAATTAACCTAACAGGCATGTCTTTGGACTGTGGGAGGAAGCCAGAGTACCTGGTGAGAACCCACGCATGCACAGGGAGAACATGCAAACTCCATGCAGAAAGACCCCCGGCTGGGAATTGAACCTACAACCTTCTTGCTGCAAGGCAACAGTGCTACCAACTTACAAAACATACACAACATACTTGTACAAAATAGTTAGAGAACATTTGCAGCCAAACAATTTATCAAGCATGCATGTAAGTGATTATATTGGAAATTAATTGTTTTTAAAGATTTTCAAACAAACTATGTTTTGCATTTGCAAACCTAACTGCCTTTGTTAGTGAGGACTTGAAAAACACATTCCAGCTTTTAAATAAAAAAACATCTACACGTGAAAAGTCTCTCATAGATGGATGAACAGACATCCCACCCTCCTTTGACCCATAGGACCCACAGCTGTCCAGTAACACCTCACATTTTTTATCTTCCACCTCAGCCCTAGACCCTTCTGCTTCTACATGTTTGCCTTCAACCATATCAGAAGATGCTGATGCTTCCTTTGCTTCCCCCTTCCACCTGTGTGTCTCAAGAAGTCAGGTGAAGAGACAACTGGAGAGACTGAATAGGAATAAGGCTGCAGGTCCAGATCATGTCAGCCCTAGAGTCCTGAAGGCCTGTGCAGAGCAGCTGTGGGATTCTGCAGCACCTCTTCAACCTTAGCCTGGCCCAGAAGAAGGTTCCGGTGTTGTGGAAGACCTCCTGTCTTGTTCCGGTACCAAAGAAAACTCACCCATCAGTCCTCAATGACTATAGACCTGTTGCCCTGACATCCCACATCATGAAGGTCCTAGAGAGACTCCTGTTGGCCCACCTGAGTAAGCAAACAGTAAACCATCAGGACCCCCTTCAGTTTGCTTATCGCTGTGGAGTTGGAGTTGAAGATGCCATCATACACCTGCTTCAACAAACCCACTGTCATCTGGACAAAGCCAGCAGCACTGTGAGGATCATGTTCTTTGATTTCTCCAGTGCATTTAATACAATCCAACCTGATTTGCTTTGTCAGAAACTCCAGAAGACTCAGGTGGAGGCCTCAACAATCTCCTGGATCAAAGACTACCTGACAAACAGACCACAGTTTGTGAGACTGAAGGGTTGTGAGTCTAACCAGGTAGTCAGCAGCACAGGAGCACCACAGGGGACTGTACTCTCACCATTCCTTTTCACTCTGTACACCTCAGACTTCCAGTACAAGACAGACTCCTGTCATCTGCAGAAATACTCGGATGATTCTGCAGTTGTGGGGTGGATCAGAGATGGACAAGAAGCTGAGTACAGGAAGGTGGTGGACTGTTTTGTGGCATGGTGTGGAAACAATCATCTAATTTTGAACGTGACTAAAACAAAGGAGATTATTGTAGATTTTAAGAGAAACAGGAATAAGTCAAAAACTATTTCTATCATGGGAGAAGAAGTGGAGGTGGTGGAGGAGTATAAATACCTCGGTGTTCACCTGGACAATAGACTAGAGTGGAGATGCAACTGTGAAGCCATCTACAAGAAGGGACAGAGCAGACTGTACTTCTTGAGGAAGCTTAGGTCCTTTGGTGTTTGCAGCAAGATGCTGCATATCTTCTATAAGTCTGTTGTGGAAAGTGTGATCTCTTCTGCCATCATCTGCTGGGGAAGCAGCATCAGAGCCAGGGACTTAAAAAAACTCAACAAGCTGATAAAAAAGGCTGGTTCTGTTCTGGGGACTCGTCTGGAACCTCTGGAGATCATTGTGGAAAGACGGATTCTTCATAAAATGAAGAACATTATGGAGAACCCTGAGCATCTTCTTCATGAGACTGTCCTACAACAACAGAGTGTCTTCAGTCAGAGGCTTCTTCAGATCTGCTGTAAGACGGAGCGCTACAGGAGATCCTTCCTGCTCACAGCCATCAGCATCTACAACGGCTCTTTGAGGAAACCTTCATAATATGAGCTATAACAACATTTAATTTCTCTTTGGGATTAATAAAGTATTTTTGAATTGAATTTGAATTGAATATTTACTTCCTGACACCTTTAAAATTCTGCATTTCAAAACTATTTAAGTTGCATCTTGAAACATAGACTAAAACAATAAGCTTAACAAACTGGCACTTTTTTTTATGTATTCATCAGGTCTAATCAGTCTCCCACCATTAAACGTCTTCTCAGCTGAAATAAAATAATTAAAAATACATCTCATTAAGCTTATATCAGCATTAATATCATTTTCCTCTCTCTCTGTATTTCAACAAACAAGATGCAATGAAAAACGTCTATGACTTGCTGATAGAAAAAAGCTGTTTGCTGTTTTTTAAATTTACAGGTCCTTCTCAAAAAATTAGCATATTGTGATAAAGTTCATTATTTTCCATAATGTCATGATGAAAATTTAACATTCATATATTTTAGATTCATTGCACACTAACTGAAATATTTCAGGTCTTTTATTGTCTTAATACGGATGATTTTGGCATACAGCTCATGAAAACCCAAAATTCCTATCTCACAAAATTAGCATATCATTAAAAGGGTCTCTAAACGAGCTATGAACCTAATCATCTGAATCAACGAGTTAACTCTAAACACCTGCAAAAGATTCCTGAGGCCTTTAAAACTCCCAGCCTGGTTCATCACTCAAAACCCCAATCATGGGTAAGACTGCCGACCTGACTGCTGTCCAGAAGGCCACTATTGACACCCTCAAGCAAGAGGGTAAGACACAGAAAGAAATTTCTGAACGAATAGGCTGTTCTCAGAGTGCTGTATCAAGGCACCTCAGTAGGAAGTCTGTGGGAAGGAAAAAGTGTGGCAGAAAATGCTGCACAACAAGAAGAGGTGACCAGACCCTGAGGAAGATTGTGGAGAAGGGCCGATTCCAGACCTTGGGGGACCTGCGGAAGCAGTGGACTGAGTCTGGAGTAGAAACATCCAGAGCCACCGTGCACAGGCGTGTGCAGGAAATGGGCTACAGGTGCCGCATTCCCCAGACCTGGGCTACAGAGAAGCAGCACTGGACTGTTGCTCAGTGGTCCAAAGTACTTTTTTCGGATGAAAGCAAATTCTGCATGTCATTCGGAAATCAAGGTGCCAGAGTCTGGAGGAAGACTGGGGAGAAGGAAATGCCAAAATGCCAGAAGTCCAGTGTCAAGTACCCACAGTCAGTGATGGTCTGGGGTGCCGTGTCAGCTGCTGGTGTTGGTCCACTGTGTTTTATCAAGGGCAGGGTCAATGCAGCTAGCTATCAGGAGATTTTGGAACACTTCATGCTTCCATCTGCTGAAAAGCTTTATGGAGATGAAGATTTCATTTTTCAGCACGACCTGGCACCTGCTCACAGTGCCAAAACCACTGGTAAATGGTTTACTGACCATGGTATCACTGTGCTCAATTGGCCTGCCAACTCTCCTGACCTGAACCCCATAGAGAATCTGTGGGATATTGTGAAGAGAACGTTGAGAGACTCAAGACCCAACACTCTGGATGAGCTAAAGGCCGCTATCGAAGCATCCTGGGCCTCCATAAGACCTCAGCAGTGCCACAGGCTGATTGCCTCCATGTCACGCCGCATTGAAGCAGTCATTTCTGCAAAAGGATTCCTGACCAAGTATTGAGTGCATAACTGTACATGATTATTTGAAGGTTGATGTTTTTTGTATTAAAAACACTTTTCTTTTATTGGTCTGATGAAATATGCTAATTTTGTGAGATAGGAATTTTGGGTTTTCATGAACTGTATGCCACAATCATCCGTATTAAGACAATAAAAGACCTGAAATATTTCAGTTAGTGTGCAATGAATCTAAAATATATGAATATTAAATTTTCATCATTACATTATAGAAAATAATGAACTTTATCACAATATGCTAATGTTTTGAGAAGGACCTGTATTTCAGAGAAACATGGCTGTAAAATTAGACAGCAGGGCTATGATGTGGCAGGATGAACATAAGAAGCGGACCATATCCCACTAACACCCTGGGTTTTTATAGTTGTGATGTGAAAGAGCTTGCGGTTTGACACCTTTTTATTTGCAATCTATGCCAATACATTCTCACATCCGTGCCTTTAGGCAGATATGCTTTGGGTGGGGTTGTGTTATTTTGCAGGATTCACAAGTCCAAATCATGAGAAAACATCGGCAGCTTGTTGCAGACCTCTCACATCGTATTAAATGTCTACAGTATTTATTCAGAAGAAAACAATTAATAATGTATGCCCATTATACTGTCACCTCTCTGGTTTACAAAAAACAGTTTGTATTACCAAATATTTAAGATTTAATTACTGAAATTTAAAATATGCTAAGCAGATTTTTACTCTAACAAATGTTACTAGTACATAGAAGCAGAGTGAAGTCAGCATCCATTTTAGGTTAGATTTTCTTCTCTAAGCTCTCTTCAGTCAAATTTATGCTTTAAACCCTCTTATTGTATGCACAGTAAAGTCAGTGTTGTTTTAGAATTTTATAAAAAGCCCATTGTGTCAAGATGAGGTGGGGTTTTGTAGAACCTACAGACCATGCACCATGCAGACTAGACCGTAGGAGCTGCATGGTGAGTAGAAGTATTTAATAACAGAACTGAAATAACTTACAGAGGTGAACACAGGACACGGAACACGGGCAATGAGATGGCATGAAACAAACAGGCAAATAATGGAATCCAGTGGCGAGCAATGGAAACCAGAGAGTTTAAATACAGAGGCAGAATAAGGAGAAATGACCATTGAACCAGCAGAAGTAATCAGATTACATGTGGAGCTGCTAGTGGGATGGTGAATGCAGAGCTACTGAGGGAGGGAGGCTAATTAACACAGATGAACAGGAACACAGAAACACTGGAAGGAATCTAACAGAACCCTAAATGTACAGAAATACAAGAAATAAGTAAAGAATGGATGAACTAAAATAACAGCAACTAAAGAACATAAACAGGGAAGTGCACAGAAAAAGACAAGAAGGAAACTCAAAACTCAAACAGCTAACACAGGCGAATCATGATAAATGTTTTTAAGCTTTGCACACTCCAGAGCTGCTTTATTATAAATACTGCACAGAATTCCATTATGTAACATTTAAATATTTGTTTTTCTCAATATTTTTATAAGAATGTGTTTTAATTATTTATACATACCTAATTATTTAAGGTCTTTGATTTGGAGTAATCTTCCAGTGTGCCTCACATGGAGAATGTGCTACCTCTTGCCTGGGCCATACCAAGTCTACTTCACCTTACTACCTTGTCATAAAAAGCTACCTTTTGTATTGTTATACTGTGTTTGCGACCCATTTCTATCTGTTTTTCAAAGTTAGTTCTATCAATTCATTGACTGTTGTTGCCATTTTAAAAGAAAGGCTACTACTGCTATGGTTAGAGCCACCATGGGATGTTTTAGATCTGTTTGGAACCTCTGCAAGCTGAATATTTTATGTTTTCATACGTAGGCAGCAGCTGTCATGTGTACCATGTCAATTTAGAGTTCTCACACCTCCTTACCTTTTTGTAACCATGCGTAGTTAAAGTGATTCAGCTCTCATTCGGTCTCATGTGTGGGAGTAGGGATGCCCGCATGTTGGCTGAATTTGAGAGCTTTTGATATAATCATTACTCTATTTAACCACTATTACCAGCATTGCCACTTTTTAGACTGTTCTACTCATGGGCCTTTAAAAGTTGTTGATGTTGCTAAGGTTGGGTCAATCTTTTATGCTTACAAAGTTTGGTATTGAAATAAAAAATGCACAACAGTGCAACCATTTGGTTTTAATCTGAATCTGTTTTCAATCTGACAGCAATTGATTGAAGAGAGTGGGAGGATATGATAAGCTGTAACATAGAAAGAAAAATACCTCAGGAAAATATTTGTTTCCTGTTCAGTGGGTGGCAAAGGCCTACTTGAGAACTTTGTGGCTTTTACTTTTGTACACAACTCTGTAATACATTACAATATTATAGGTCGAGTCCAACGTTCCCATGGCTGTAATAAAAATAGACCTAGTGATAAGAAGTCATGTATGACAAGGAAAGTTTTATGAGTTAATACTTTTGGTATATTTCAAAACTATGAGTGCCTCTTGCATGTAATGCATGTAGGCATCAAAATTTCAAAAGGTTCTTAAGACTTGATTTTCTTTCACTCATCTACAAAGTAAAAGAAAGCCCTGCACTGACCTTAACCTTTGCTCTTTTAACTTACATAGCCAAAGAAAGTCGAAAAGCTGCGCGGAAATGAGTGTTAGATGGGTGGGTGGGGGTTACAAAGGGTGACAGGAGAAGTTGCTGGCCGTGAGAAAGTGGCACATCACTTCATTTTGCAAGTCCCATGACTGAAACCACTTTAAGCCACCAGCCACAGTAGCTACAGATATAAACATCAAAAAACAGAGTATGTGGTCTGACCTGTCACCAACACAAGTGACGTTTTTCTTGCTGTGATCATTGATAATGATTTATTTACTGCTGTGATGTCATTAAATGCTCTCTACTCTGTCATAAGAAGCTGTTCCAGAAGACATTAGAGCATAGCTGCAGTTATGCGTAGTCTGTAATTTTGCTCCTTAATAAGTAAACATTTAAATTATTGTTATTTTTTTGTGTTGTGATTTTGCGAAGTAAAACAATGTAGTTGTTATGTTACCTGCTGTGAACTCCTTGAACAATTTTACCTTGGAGAAAAAAGTTCTGGAGAATCCCATTCATGCTACTGACAACTGGACCAATGCTAATGGGGATTTCATTCATCTTAAAAAAAACTCCACGTTCAAAATATCTGAGAGGTCAATAGGAACTGTAGTCTATAACCTTTAAACTATCATTATGTTTGTATAAGATGCAGCATTCCAAGATAGAATACTATACTTTTTAAATGAAGATCATGTTAGTTAACAGTCCAATCCAAGTTCCTTCCTATTTGAAACACGTAATGGAAAATGAAATGTGGTAAACAAAGGCCCAAACCTGATGCAGATTTTAGTGAGAGTGGTGTGGACGTCCTAACGATGGAAGAGAAAGCAAATTGAGTAAGCATTTGGGCTTACAGTAACCCATACTTTCATTACAATGTTCAAAAAATAATCTTGGAATATCTTGATTTCATAAAATCAATCAGCTCTTATAAGTAATATTCATTCATTGGATTTGGAGCAATTAATTTGAATAAATAAGAAAGAGTGAATTCCTGAGTGGTGTCAACGTTTTTGAATATTGAACTATTAACAATATCACAGCTGTCCCTGGTTACATTGTACAGTGATTAACACTCACCGGCCACTTTATTAGGGACACCTTGCTAGTACCGGGTTGGACCCCCTTTTGCCTTCACAACTGCCTTAATCCTTCGTGGCATAGGTTCAACAAGGTACTGGAAACATTCCTCAGAGAGTTTGGTCCATATTGACATGATAGCATCACACAGATGCTGCAGATTTGTCGGCTGTACATCCATGATGTTAATCTCCCGTTCCTCCACATCCCAAAGGTGCTCTATTGGATTGAGATCTGGTGACTGTGGAGGCCATTTGAGTTCAGTGAACTCATTGTCATGTTCAAGAAACCAGTCTGAGATGATTTGTGCTTTATGACATGGTGCGTTATCCTGCTGGAAGTAACCATCAGAAGATGGGTACACTGTGGTCATAAAGGGATGGACATGGTCAGCAACAATACTCAGGTAGGCTGTGGCGTTGACATGATGCTCAATTGGTACTAAGAGGCCCAAAGTGTGCCAAGAAAAGATCCCCCACACCATTACACCACCACCACCAGCCTGAACCATTGATACAAGGCAGGATGGATCCATGCTTTCATGTTGATGATGCCAAATTCTAACCCTACCATCCGAATGTTGCAGCAGAAATCGAGACTCATCACACCAGGCAACGTTTTTCCAATCTTCTATTGTCCAATTTTGGTGAGCCTGTGTAAATTGTAGCCTGAGTTTCCTGTTCTTAGCTGACAGGAGTGGCACTTGGTGTGGTCTTCTGCTGCTGTAGCCCATCCGCCTCAAGGTTCGACGTGTTGTGCATTCAGAGATGCTCTTCTGCACACCTTGGTTGTAACAAGTGGTTATTTGAGTTACTGTTGCCTTTCTATCAGCTCGAACCAGTCTGGTCATTCTCCTCTGACCTCTAGCATCAACAAGGCATTTGCGCCCACAGAACTGCTGCTCACTGGATATTTTCTATTTTTGGACCATTCTCTGTAAACCCAGAGATGGTAGTGCGTGAAAATCCCAGTAGATCAGCAGTTTCTGAAATACTCAGACCAGCCCGTCTGGCACCAACAACCATGCCAGGTTCAAAGTCAATTAAATCACCTTTCTTCCCCATTCTGGTGCTCGGTTTGAACTACAGCAGATCACCTTGACCATGTTTACACGCCTAAATGCATTGAGTTGCTGCCATATGATTGGATGATTAGAAATTTGCGTTAACGAGCAGTTGGACAGGTGTATCTAATAAAGTGGCCGGTGAGTGTATTTGGAATAGACAATAAGTAAACAGATGTAAATAAGCTGTCAGCTGCATACTTTATGGGTATATCTTTGCAAAGTAATTATATAATAGAAAAGTAAAAAATAGCATTCACTTGGATCACTAAATTATCATAAGTCTTATATAAGTCTTTTTATAGCTATATAATCCAAAAAAACAAATTCAATCTCAGTTCTGTTTTCCTCTGTGTCAAAATAAGGTGAGATACTTCCATGTAATCTATGCAACATTTAGTAACTGCTCACAGTTAACTCCCTAAAAGTTACAATAAATATCCTTATGTGTAATCCATGCAATAATTATTAAAACACACAGTTGAAGCAGTAGGGAGTGAAACAAGCATGTTCTGATATTCTGGAGCTGAGATACTGGAGAGGCCTGTGTGGAGCCACATATTATCTGCCACATGTTCTCTTATCTTTTGCAGAAGTATAAACAAGTATCCAATGATGTATGATGATTTTATATTCTTTCACATGTATTAAATGAAATTAGTAGGCTTTGATTATCAAGTTAAAAGATGTATGATTGAAATGTGGTTAAGAACTGAGAATTAGAGTAAAAAAACATTAAGTTTTGACATTCTCAATCAGCTATATATGAAAGAAATATAACATTTATCATTTGTAAAGCATGTATAAAAAGAATGAAGTGATGGTTTTGCAACGGTGTTTTAAAGTGAATGCTGAAAGCTGAAGAATGGAAAGTATAATACTGTGTAAAGTTTAAAACTGAGCAGATTAGGGAAAGAACTGTAAGATGACTAGGAGTGACGAGAGCCAGCTGCATGCTGACAGCGAACCTTTTCAAGGCAAACGGGAGGAAGGGAGGATGCGACTACAGCCAGCTGCGTGGCTATTATTGGCATCTCCAAGGCCGAGAAACAGAATCAGTAGGTCACAGTGACCATGACTAAAGTATTGAGCAATAATCAAGAAGCTGAGGTGAAAAGGTTCCGCAATAACTAAGAAGCCTAATAAGGGGCTGGCTGGTGAAAGCATCAAGCACCATAAAAGCAATGCTGAAGGAGGGAACGGGGTTGTTTCCTCGCAGAAGACCAGCGAACAAGATCGGACGGAGAAAATAAGCTTGGATGGAAAAGGAACAGAGACACAGCCCCACTGATCGACTGCATTAAAAAGAGGATCAACCAGTGAGCCCAGAAAGGACTGTGCCTCAGAATTAAGAATCTGATTTCATCTAAAGCCTTTTTATCCAGACAACAGAAGTGAACTTGATCGGTGAACAGCTGATTGCTCCAAGTTTCAGGCTTCTGGAAGTCCTGAATCAACCTCATTTATGTCTCCGGGTTTCCTTCAACTCTTCAGCCTCTGGAAACTACTGTCTTCTGAGACAAATAACAACAAAGATCCTGTTTAACCATCAAAGCCTGGAGCATCAGTGCCTGCCACTTAAAGGAAGAAAACTGAAGATTAAGTTGTATTCCCTTCAAGAAATCACTCGTTGTTACCAGAAGAATGTTTCTCCATCAGGTGCATGGATGAGCCTCCGTCTTCAAAGCCTCTCCAAACTCACTAGTTTCAGCATCAGGAAAAGACAGGTTGAGTTGATTGATTCATTTCTATTATTGAAATTATTTTGTGTTGCCGAATTAAAGCTGTTACTGACCCCTGCAAAAGCGTTACTAATTAAAGAAAGCATATAAAATCCTAGTTAAATCGTGGACATTCAATTATTTGAGTCACCGTATTGTTGGTTTTTCATTGGTGGTAAAAAGTCTTGTTGGCTGGTTCTAAGATATTTTAAGAGGTTTTTATAGGTTGCCTTAGTCAAGTTTGTTAAAACAGCGCCCTTGGGGCTCGTGCCGAGCTACTAAAATTAACCTAGCCCATATACCAAGAGCCAGTTGTAAATTAGGGAATGAGCAGCTGTGAACAAAAGTGACTGTTGAAAGTGTGGAAGACTGCGATAGGCTACTCAGTCGTCCAGACCACCAGTTGAAGAAGGGTGAGACTTTTGTATGAAGGCTGTCAGAGGCTAGGCGAGTCATTTCCCGACACCAGCTTAAACAGAACTTTCAGTAAACCTGCTTGAGCAATGCTTCTGCAATGCTTGTAGATCTTGGTTCCTGCTCCTTAAACGCACCTCCTGATTAACCTTCATGCACCACACATATGGAGCTGCACCTGCCGGTCGCACCCTGTGGAGAGGAGGTGAAAAAAAGCACAACACACATCAACCTGAACACAGTTCTGTAGGCATGATAGATGCAGTTTTAAAAAGTGCAAAATACAGAGGAATACATTAGGATTTGTCTGTTTTGCTATTACCAGTGGGACTGGTCACTGAAAATATCAGCAAATATATTAACAAATCCTACTGATTGTAGAACTGTCATGATTTGAGGATGTTTTGGTTTTTGCTTGGGTTTTAGTTACTCTTATTTCCAGTTTACATTTTTGGATCTTGCTTCTGTTTTCCTGGCTGTGCTTTAGTTTCTTAGTATTGTTCATGTTCTGTATGTTGTGTTTTCCCGATTAGTTTTATATCTTTGGATTTCTGTTTTGCCCAGTTACGTTTTGTTTCTCCCTGCCCCTGTGAACCATAGCAATCAGCTTCATTTGGTCCACTTGGATCATGTAATCAGTCTATTCACCTTTACAACGCTCCATATATACACCGTCGTCCTGTTTACTCCTTGCGGAAACATTTACTCTGGTCATGCAAAGCTGGTTTTGCCAAATCTGTCCTGTTTATGCCAAGCCTGTCTTGCCTGCCTGTCCATGCCTGTTTTTGCCACCACCTGCTGGAGTGAGTTGCATTTATTAAATCCACTTTTACATTACGATACTTCCTGCTCGTCTGCATTCTGGGGTCCTCCGCCACACAAGCCATGACAAGAACTTCGAAATGGAATATGCTGACAGTGGAACTGAACCCGAAATCAACTTTTTTTTCCAGATGAACTGTATAAATTGGGCCTTAAGAAACCTATCTTTTTGTTACTGTGCAATTTTTTACATTTTCATGTAATATTGTTTAATTCAGCAATATTTGTCCCAAACCCATCTTGGTGCTGCACTCTTGAATTTTCCTACTGGTTCAAATGGTACACCTTGTTACATGTCTACGTCATAGCCCCCATGTTCAGGTATAAAAAATCTCTCTCAGACACTCGCCCCCATAGCGAGTCAGATTTGGAATTGGGAGCCTTGTTCAAAGAGTTTTATGCTTTATATCTTCGATCATATGCTTTACTTAAGAAAATATAAATCTACATGTAAATGTAAACTTTCTGAAAGTTTGTTACTGCTTTGAATGTTAGCTCATGTTAGCAATGATGCAGCTAACATCACTTTACCACTCAGAAACTGGAACCATTCTGTCCTCTGCTGCCTTGCCAGCAGCGAGTGAGCTTTGGGCATTGCTGGCCCAGCACCTTGAGCCAGCAGCTCAAACTGATGAGGCTCAAGCCTGCTGGGCTCCATAAAGCCTCCCTCAACCTCTGGGGATGAGGGGGATCAAAAATCCTCGTCCTCAAAAGATCTATTTGTGGCAAAACTACCAGTGTCACTCTGCTCACTCTCCATGTTTCAATATGTCAAATTAAGCTGGATGCCACTTTCCCTCTTCCTCCTGAGCACATTCCACTTAACCTCCTCTGCTCATCCCCACACTTGGCCATGGCCCTCAATGTCTCTTGGCACTTGGTTTAATGTTAGTGGGTTGTAATATCAATCCTAGATCCAACTTTCATATTTTTGAAAATGTAATACATATCGCTATCTGTATGAACAAACCACACTTTTTGGATGTAAAAAAACAGACTTGTAAGGCTGAGGTTTGTTTGTCATATAAAGTACTATATGACTGAAATTAATAATTTGGTTAATCTGTGTTTTGATTTTGGTTCATTTATACCTTTACTCTGTTAATCAAGTAAGCTAGCTTACATTATACATTTCGTACACCAGTATACTACCAAGGACATCCCCATTAACCATCAAATTCAAAACATCCTAACAGCACGATTTTGGGATTGGCGGATTTCTCTTTTACTGACCGAAACGTAAGTTGGTACATTTGTAACAAGGAAAGATGTAACCTAAATAAAGCAAAACATAACTAAATGAGATAGGCCCAGGTCACCATGGGCGTATCTTTAGCTTATGGGCATAGCTTTTAAAGAAACAGAGGGAAAGCTGGGCCAATTAAACAAACCAAGCAATGTTTGTGTGGATGAAAGTCCTCCCACTTACAGTCTGCAGATGTACCCCTCCCAAGAAAAGTACACTGAAAAACTCTCCAATCTGGTTTGTTTGGAAAATGTTGAAACACAACAACCACCATTTTGCAAATAAAATGTTTTGTTCGTCTACCCTCCATATTTTAAGTCAAAGTAGACCTAAAAATGTATTTTTAATTTTATGAAAATACAAGCTTTATGCTGAAAAAACATATTAGTTAGCTAGTATGTGTTTTTGCTAACATTTTAAATAAGTTCTAATTAGCTCCTCTGCTAAAAGTTGCCAACAAAGCTAGCTGCTAAGTACAGACTAGAAACTAGAAAATGTGATTAAAAAATAGCTTAAATGTGCTTTAAAACTTTAACAAACTGGGTAGTTGTGTGATTCTGTAGGCCAAATGTGTCAGTGGCTGTGCTTTGTACTTTGTAACGTTAGCTTAAGAGGAAAATGTTTTGCTGCATTCCTTTAGGTCTTTCTCTTATTTTTTTTAAAAGTTACATAAAACATTTTTATATCACCTTTATTCATATATATTTTTATGACATTGCTTCTCTATGCCTATTATGCCTATGCCTACTATTTCGCATAGTTTATTTGCTATTCGGTAGAATGACAAAAATCTTTAAAACACAGGATAAGAAAAAACTGACTAATTTCACATGTTGTTGTTCCTTTCCTACCTCCTCCTTAGGTTTCAGATTCCTAGAAAGACAGTTTTATGCCACCATCAGGGTAACAAGAAGCCCCTAAACCCCCCAGCTCAAGTAAAGCAGAAACCCACCGAACCCACCAGCTCGTCTTGGCTCCCTGCACTCATCTCGTCTGCTCTTTCAGACAACCCCTGGGAGAAGGTTCCAAGCCCCCCACCACATGAACCACAGTGCTCTGCCATGCCTGTCTTTCTGCACATCAAGGAAGGCTCGGCTCCACTTCATGCTGCTCAGAGCAGAAGGGAAATAAGATGCATGCAAGAATACAGACACACTGAAAAAAGTGTTGGTTTCAGTTCATATGTGATCTCTGACAATAGTATCCAATCTGAGGACAGATTCAGACTTTGTTACTTGAAAATACTTGAATCTTTAAGAGGCAAATAAAATGATTTTAAAAGCATATGCCTACATGTTGACTTTTATAATTTCAGTATAGAATGCACACAGCTAGTTTCATATCAGTATTTTCATATTATCATGGCATCATTCTTTTATAGATGGCATTTGTAGGTTGTCAGGAAATCTGCACTGTCATCTATGACTTTAAGAGAAAGGGTGAAATTGAAAATGGGGTTATCAAGAGTTTATGAGTTGTGGAATCATTGGTACTTTCTCAAAGTGAACATGAAAGGAATGGCTGTCTTTTCCATAAAAGTTCATAGAAAGTGCAAATGTTTGTCATTCAAACTCATGATTAAATGCATTGAAGTGCAACTAAGCAAAGAGACAAATTCTGCATTGGGTCATGCCCACATACTTAGTAACCCAGCCATGAGTCAAAAAGGCCTGGGTTGATTTAGTGGCTACAAGTGGGTTAAGTGGGTAAAACATGTAGGATTTGCTAACTGCTGTGAAGCAATACATGCAGAAAAACAATATTTTTCTCCCAATTTTATGTATACGCTAAAAAGATTATAAAAGAAAAAACAACTACATATTATTTCAGTACATAACTGAAGTGAACATCTAATCAGTTAAATTATCTTGTTTAATTTCGGTCTGATGGCACTAAGTAAAAACTACATTCTGAAATAATTGGAGAAAGGAATACATTCACTATCTATAATGTTTTACTTTATGATATACAAGTGATAAATATTAGCGACTATAAAGAAAACATATGTGACTTTAGCAAGACATAAAGTCAATCTCTTTTTTTTAGACAGTTTGCTAGCACAGCCTTCAAACCCACCCAGATGTTCCCAAGGTGTGAGTATCAGCAAAGCTCAGAACATCTACACACATCACAGTGGAAAGGGGCTACAGAATTCACAAGAAAGTTTCTATCTTTTTTATGTAGCAAGGGTTGCACAGAGAAAAGAAGACAGGAAGAGAATGGGGATTTGAATTTATATTTACATCGTGATCTTCCTCATTCCTGTACGCTGTTATTTTTCATTGACACATTTTGCTGTCGAAAGCTTTAGACCAAAAAACTTCACAAATCTATGTAATAATATGTTTCTCTCTCTTTCTCTCTATAGAAAATAAGATAGACTTTATTGATCTCCCAATGGAGAAATTAATTTGTTGCAGCTGCCCTTAGTAACACACAAGTAGGGTGCAGATAGTTAGGAAATGTACAATCAAAGAAGAACAAGGTAAATGTGCAAGAACAAGTACACTGCTCAAAAAAATAAAGGGAACACTCAAATAACACATCCTAGGTCTGAATGAATGAAATATTCTCATTGAATACTTTGTTCTGTACAAAGTTGAATGTGCTGACAACAAAATCACGCAAAAGTCATCAATGGAAATCAAATTCATTAACCAATGGAGGCCTGGATTTGGAGCCACACACAAAATTAAAGTGGAAAAACACATTACAGGCTGATCCAACTTTGATGTAATGTCCTTAAAACAAGTCAAGATGAGGCTCAGTATTGTGTGTGGCCTCCATGTGTCTGTATGACCTCCCTACAACACCTGGGCATGCTCCTGATGAGACAGTGGATGGTCTCCTGAGGGATCTCCTCCCAGACCTGGACTAAAGCATCCACCAACTCCTGGACAGTCTGCGGTGCAACGTGACGTTGGTGGATGGAGCGAGTCATGATTTCCAGATGTGCTCAATCGGATTCAGGTCTGGGGAACGGGCGGGCCAGTCCATAGCTTCAATGTCTTCATCTTACAGGAACTGCTGACACACTCCAGCCACATGAGATCTAGCATTGTCCTGCATTAGGAGGAACCCAGGGCCAACCACACCAGCATATGGTCTCACAAGGGGTCTGAGAATCTCATCTCGGTACCTAATGGCAGTCAGGCTACCTCTGGCGAGCACATGGAGGGCCACCTCCAAAGAAATGCCACCCCACACCATTACTGACCCACTGCCAAACCGGTCATGCTGAAGGATGTTGCAGGCAGCAGATCGCTCTCCACGGTGTCTCCAGACTCTGTCACGTCTGTCACATGTGCTCAGTGTGAACCTGCTTTCATCTGCGAAGAGCACAGGGCGCCAGTGGTGAATTTGCCAATCCTGGTGTTCTCTGGCAAATGCCAAGCATCCTGCACGGTGTTGGGCTGTGAGCACAATTTGTGGACGTCGGACCCTCATACCATCCTCATGGAGTCGGTTTCTAACCGTTTGTGCAGACACATGTACATTTGTGGCCTGCTGGAGGTCATTTTGCAGGGTTCTGGCAGTGCTCCTCCTGTTCCTCCTTGCACAAAGGCGGAGGTAGCGGTCCTGCTGCTGAGTTGTTGCCCTCCTTCATGTCTCCTGGTGTACTGGCCTGTCTCCTGGTAGCATCTTCAGGTTCTGGACACTACGCTGACAGACACAGCAAACCTTCTTGCCACAGCTCGCATTGATGTGCCATCCTGGATGAGCTGCACTACCTGAGCCACTTGTGTGGGTTGTAGAGTCCGTCTCATGTTACCACGAGTGTGAAAGCACCACCAACATTCAAAAGTGACCAAAACATCAGCCAGAAAGCATAGGTACTGAGAAGTGGTCTGTGGTCCCCACCTGCAGAACCACTCCTTTATTGAGTGTCTTGCTAATCGCCAAAGATTTCCCCCTGTTGTCTATTCCATTTGAACAACAGCTGTGAAATTGATTGTCAATCAGTGTTGCTTCCTAAGTGGACAGTTTGATTTCACATAAGTTTGATTCACTTGGAGTTATATTGTGTTGTTTAAGTTTTCCCTTTATTTTTTTGAGCAGTGTATTGTAATAATAGAATAAAATAAAAATAAATAAAAATAAAATAAACTTAGGTACAGTAAGTAGTGGAGGTGATTGTGCTAAAGTTACAATGATTGCAGGTATTTACAAATACAGAGGTTATTACAAAGTTATTATACTATAGTGTGTGTGTGTGATTGTCTTTTCTGTATGTGTGTGGGTATGTGAAATACATACACATATACAGAAAAGGTGTGAAGTTGGAGGTGCAAAGATGTTAAAATGGCTGCAAAGCACCAGATCAGCACCCTTCGGACGAAGGTGTCAAAAAGAGAAATGCAGGACACTATACCCCCCAACCCAGTACTGCAGCACCCCCCAATGCAGGCCAAGCCGGAAGCTCGGTCATTCCAGCAGGCAGGAGGCTACCGCATGAGCACCAAAAACCCCAAAGTTATCTCCACACCGCTAGTTCCTGCCAAACTGTTGAGCAGAGGAAGGGGCTATGAGGCATACACTACTTTCTTTAGTGTATGCATTTGTCATGACCACGAATGCAAATCAATGAAAAGGAAAACAGTTTTTACAAGTCAGTAATTTCAACATTTTCCAAGTACCACCATCTTGACAGTCTTTTTAAAACAATAGAAGTAATGGCACCTGGAGAAAAATATTCTTGGTGTGGCTGATGTAACAATACCTCTACCTACTTGAATATACCTAATTGAATCAACGGTGAGATGACAAATACTATTGAACAGCATCCCTTTCGTCATGCCCGTGCAATGCCAGTTCAAAAGCACCACAAAAGCTAATACAGTCAAAGAGTAAAAAAAAAATATGATGATTTTTCAACCTCCTTATTATGCCTTCTTACTCAATGCGGTGTCCGTCATCCAGCTGCGCCGCTATGCTAATCTTTCCGAGCACAGCTAGCTTGACACAGTTTTCCATATGAACTCTTGATTGTTCGTGCTTCTTAATATGTTTGGAGAGATGCTTTAAGTCTGTTTGTCCTGGCTGTGTCCAAGTTAAATCACATTTGGCACTTTAAAAAAGGGACAACAGAAAAGTGCATTCGCTATACCACAGACGATCAGCCACAACTTGCGCTCAAACCAACTCTTGCAAAAACCCCGTTTGTACACTTTTTTTTCCCTCCTTGGCCTGCTGGTTGATGATAGCGTCGGGCTTGTCGGGTCCTGCTCCTTAGCCCAGATTTTCTCCTCCACCATCCTACTAGTGAACAGGTAGATAAATAAGGATCTCACCGAATTCAGTGAAGCTCCACCTCGCTCATTAAGTTTGCCATCATCCCCTTGATTGACTGTGTGGCACAAGCGTTTTTTGTTTGTTTTTACCTGCGAGGGGCGATATTTTCAGTGCCCCAAGGCCATGAAATTCCGCAACACTGATTGGCCATAGATTTTTATTCATTTGCTCTAGCAACTGCACACGATTGACTATTCAACTGCACCACTGGGGCACCATGATAGAAAGATGCAAGTCTGTCTGTGGGAATTCACTGGTGAATGAATATCAGTAGGTGGGAAATGTAGCTTTTATATATTTCATATTACATAGAGGCACACTTTAGTAAGTAAATTTTATATATGTATAACAGAATTTGTAAAAATATATTTTACATTTCCCCCTCTTTTATCAGGGAGGGTGGCGCCCCCTGTGGGCCGGCCGCCACTGAATAGAAGGCTACAACAGGGCTATTTTTTTAGGACCTCGACATTTTCAGATTGATCAGTTAATATTGTTTATCTTTTGTGTAATTGTGTGGCCCATTTTTCAGAATTTGACATTTCTAAAGTTGAAGTTTGAAATACTATAGAATATATGTCTATAGAAGTCTAAGAGATGTCACCAAATCAGACCTCAAAATACAACATGGCTGCCCAGCTTAGTGTCACCTACTATTTAAACAGTTTTTTTGCACTTTTGATGATTTGTGTCACATTTCATTTTTCACACAGGCAGTAATATACAACCTACTTTAATGAAGATGTTGCTAAATGTAGAGAAATAAATCATTATTAGCTTGTAACGCTAATAAACTCTGCCTCAAACATATGTTTTTTATGTCATTACCTGGCAAATAATATCCAACTTTAGTGTGAGTACTACCAAAGGCGGCCTAGATACTAACAGTGTTGTTTGTACCACAGTATGATAACCATTGTTCCGAAAAGGTTATTGGTTATCTGTATTGTGGCTGAAATATTCACCTGTAAAAACGAGTGATATTGGATGATCTTTACATTTGGTAATGCTTACCTTTCCAATTACATAAAAATTTGGTCCAAAGTCATAAGTCCTTTGTCTTTGCAGTGGACTTTCTGTCATTAGGGTCTGTTGTAGGCTGCTAGAATTTATGTGCTTTCGAATGATGTTGTGATAAGATTTCAGAAACATATTTGACACTTTTCTCTTCTGAAGGACCGTGAGATTAGGAAAACAGCCAACAGGTCACAGATCTCACCACCAGATACCAATATGACTTGATTTTATATAAAGTGTGAGAAGAAAATACAATATCTCCAACCTACACTTCATAGGCCACAATGGAGAAGCTTCACACCATCCAGTACCAGATCCTCCACGATTCACCCCAAATTTTCTTTATCTCATTTTGTCACTTAAAAACAACATTCCACACAAGTCAAGTGATCTGTATTTTTTAGAAAACTCTCTCCTCTATCCTGTCATTTGAAGTATGTGTGAAACTAAGCAAACAGCTAAAAGACTAGCACTGATTAGTCAGTGGGAATGTGAGAAGTATGAAAAAGTTATTTACTAGCAGCCTTACTCTCTTGCAGTTCCAGGAATCTGTGTGGTGCATTCTCTTACTTTGCATTGTATGCTTGAGCTGGTATGAACTGTGTAAAGTATGTTTAAAGAAGGAAAAGGTTTCAACAGTAGGAATTGAGTTTAATTATGGTTTTGAATAAGTGTAAAAGATCCAGGTTCATTTTCCCATGTGCCCTTAGGTCAAGGGAAAATAAAAGTTATATTGATTTCAATGAATTTGTGGATTTTTCTGGAGTATTTTTTGCATTTTAATGACTCGTTTTTCTGTTTTTGAGAATAGTTTCATTTCAATCCAGATTTTATTCATTTTTCGACATCTTTGTTTCAACTTTAAATACTGAGTCATAGCTTTATCATCAGGACTTTCTCATAGTATAGTTTTGAGCTCATTCTTTAAACAGCTCTTTAGTCAGTGGTCTTGTACTAAGTGACACCCTTACAGGCTATGAGTCAAGGAACAAGGATAACTATTAAGCATAATAACAGTAGTAGAACGTTGTTTGCTCACCTTAAAAACTGATAAGGTTGAAAAAGTGTCTTTTTTTCTTTGAACTATTTTTTCCCCAGTCGGCTCCATGAAAAAGTAAATAAATCGTGCGTTTGTGTTTCAAAATATGATTGCAGTCAATACTGCAAAGTATTTAGCAGCACAGATGTTCTACTTAATGTAATTGGCATTGTGAAGGCACCTGTTTCATGAGTGAGTTTAACTTTATAATGAATTTTGTTTGTGACTGCAATATTCAATGAGTTCATTGCCATAAAGTCCATGTTAAATTTTGTAATATGTTGAATCATCACTTTTATCATCATGGCAATAAATACAACAAAATATGAACAAATTCTATGTCTATATCACCATCCCTAATTAGAATCAAGTGAACGTTCTTGCCACTGAAAATAGGTGAAGATGCAAAACCTGAAAAATGACTCACATGTGGCAAAGAAACCTCCTAGATAGGTGAAAATAAAGGGTATTTCCAAAAATACCCATAGGATATCCCACCCGTGGCTGTAAAGGTTCACGTGTTCACATGAGAACGATGAGATATTTAAACTTTCCAAACAATGCTTGGTGTGTTTGTAAGTCCAACCACGTGAACAGTCATTGCAACATTAATCCATCAATGGTAAACTGGTCCCACATCAAAAAAACAAAAAAAATCCATAATCTTCTGGATTTTACTATCACCATATTTTGAGGGTAGGCTCAAACATTTTTATAGCCATCAACAAGTTTGTAGAAGACAAAGCTGCTGCTCTGTTTTCAACAGTTTGACAACAAGAAAGTGTCAGAGATAAATATTAGATATGGCTTGTTTGCTTCTAAGGTGTTAAGCTGGAACTTTTTATTCTTTATTCTTTTATCTCCTCAAAGCTTTTTAGGTAGTTTCACTTCCTTTACCTTCAGTAAAACAATCCTCAGCAGCCTTTTCAAAATCAAATCAAATCTCTTTGTGACATGTCATCGGTTGATGGGTGTGAGAAAAAGAAATGAGAATGTTGCGAGCAATGACACAAGAAACATTCAACATTCAGCTCCACAATACTGAGGTAAGATCAACCATTTCTTGCTTGCTTTCTTATTAGAAATAGACCAAGATAGTTTTAATTCCCAATCGTTTGGGATTTATTCACACAGCAATCATCTGCTGGACTTAAGCATTTGAGAAATGTCAGAGACAGAATGAGATACAGCAGATTTACCAGATTAGGAAGTGTAATTATGTTACAATAGTATTTCATGGGCTTGAGAAATCTTTACAAGAATTAAAAACAAATTTGCAGAGTTTAAAATAAACTAATAATAAAGTCTGATATGTGGTTTTTACAAATAATCTCTTATGGTCTTCCCTCTCTTTCACTTCACTACCCGTCAACAACAGTTATTTGACACAGGCAGGGGAACATTTTAAAAACTTGCAATATATGTAGAAACAAATAGTAACAGCCTCATTTTAAAATTAAGGGAATCCTATGTTGTTTCAATATCCTGAATCTAATTGCTTTTGCTGTAAATATGTATGCACAGCATGTTCATGTAAAAGCAGCGACAGAATCAGTTTCAAAGCTGCCTCCCAGCATAGCAGAGTTATCCTTAGTGAAAGCCCTCAAAACCTTTGTGCAGGTGGCAGGCTGTATTTGTTAAGGAAACCTCAAGCTTTGGCATTGTAACTGAAGACGAACCAACAGGTGTGTGACATCTGAGTGTGTGTGAGGCTCTAAAAGTGAGATGAAAGAGTTGGCTTCTCAGACTTCTGCAGATTTATAGTGCAAATTGTTACTCTTTCAGACGCCTGCTTCTGCCATGCCGCGCTCGTTTCTTGTTAAGACCAAACGGACGCTTCCTTTTAGCCCACCTAGGGACAACTTCAGACAGCAGGCTGAAACACACGCTGTGCAGTCTAGGATTGGGAATCCTGAAGATGCTCCACAACCTTTATGCCCTGGGATGAGAGACCTTTTGAATGATCCCTGCTCACAAATAGATGGATTGGCAGAAAGCTCTTACAGCGACCCAAAGGACAAGCTCTGGCTTTCAGGTATAAAACCATTTCTTGGTGCACCTCGCTCGTGGTGAGATCATTATTGTAATGATAATTTTTACATTATAACAGGACCATAATTGGCAATTAAAGAGCAAAATATAATATTTGTTGTACTTTTTAAAAGCTCTAAAAGTATAGCTTAAATTGATATTTCCCAAAGTTGGGGTGAAGACCCCACTTGGGGTTGCAAATCAGCAGAAGGTAAGCTAATTACCAAAAATCATAATAGTAAAGCATGTTCTATATATATATATATACATATTCCATATGCTATAATTGCTATAAATGTTAAAAGAGATAAAAAGCTGAAATAACAAATAGAAAACAAATAGATAAAAGCAATATACCCACTGGTGATGTTGTTTGTGTTGTCACTATACTAATGTTTAATTGACTTAGTAGAAATGCTTGTAGACTAAACAGAGAGTCAGGGTCATGTGTTTCTTGCACTGCGATGTTGGTTGGAAGCTGAAAAGTTTGGGAACCACTGGTTTAGAAATCCTAATCATTTTTATTTTTTGACTAAAGCCCCTGGGGAGAAAGGAGACTGCCCTCAACCGATCTCTCAATGGTCATCAGACCAACAACAATCTGACAGAGAGAAAGAACTGGAGAGGCTTGTCTTCTTGTTGCTCAACCACACATCGCACACTGACCTCAAATCACCCACCAGGAATTGTCCACTCTGTGAGAAGGTGAGGATAACCACATTCTTATGAAACAAAGAATAAAAGACAGAACAAAATGTAAATACTGTGTTTTGTTATCCAAGCAAAACTATATGCTGATGATATCCTCCTATAATTTCACAAGACAAATTGTTGAGTATTCCAGCAGAAACAATTAACCCGTCTCAATACAAAGGTTTGAAAATGACTAATTCATAAAATGTGCCATTTTTCGTACTTGATCAGTTATAGTTTGAAGAGCTGGCAGAAAACATTTTCCATGGAATCATATTCTTATGAACAGATAACATTTGAAAATTTACATTATTAACATTATTTTAAATATTATAAAGCATGTTTTTTGACCATAAATATATCTTAGACAGGTTCTAAAGAATATCTCTATTAATGCAAATTTTATTATTAGTGATTTAACCTGCTTTTGTTTTATGTTATGGAGTTCATGTCCTAGAAACATACTTGAATTGCAGTTTACTTAATTGAGTTTGTTTCAAGATGACAATTATGTAAAATATAAGCATTATTAGCATTTTTTCTTATGTTGGAAATATGACTTACCATATCAGAGGGTGGCACAAGCATTCAACGGAAAAAAGGTTATCTGTCAGTTGCTTTCTATCGTTCATTTGCAAGTCCGGTCAATGAGAAGTGGGCACTTTCCTTTGTTGTGCAGAGTGTACACACTGAGAAATTGAGCCTTGCACTGATGTGCTGAAATTGGCATCTGGTTCTCTGCTTTTTACTTAGTGCCAAACAGAACCACCTGGAGCTTTTTTAAATCAACCTGGAATATTTGATCTTCTCTAGTTTTAAATCTAAAATACATAGACTGATAAAACCTGCTCTGGATTAATAACTACTAATTGCAGATTGTTTATAGGTTCTTTAAAACAGAATTTATGAAACACTGTAAAACAGAGGGGATTCTTAGTTTTATACTGAAAATAATTTAGGCGCAGAAGGAAGGGTGCACTTTAGGCAAGAACCATCACCGATTAAATGAATGAAAAATGTTAAAACAAAAAGGAGAGAAATTGAGGATTTTAATATATTTCCCCGTTTTTTGGCAAAACTGTTCATTTGGATGTCTATTGTCGAGGTGGTACGAAATAAATTTTAAAATCATTTCCATGTCTTAGCTGATTCCTTGAGGTACCATTTTACCTATTTCTGTGCAAAACGAATCTTCTACAAAACTGTTGATCACTGAACCTTATATGAGTTTATTTCATTTTTCTTGTCCCACTCTTTTCAGTCTCTTTCAGATGTCCTAATGTCAAGCAGTCACCCGCAGGATCGAGTGAACAACAACCACTCTATTCCTTTGACAAGATCGCTCACTACTACAGACATGTCCCATGTGCCCTTTGGTTTCCAAGCAGTTGGCAGCTACAGCAGAGCAAAGGTCTTTATCTCTTAAGTGTTTTTTTATTCAATCCTGGTCCGACGGGGACTATTCATAGCCTTTGCCTTTGTGTCCAGGAGCGGAACTTTGGCTGCAAAGTGTGTGGGAAGGTCTTCAAGCGCTCGTCTACATTGTCCACTCATCTCCTCATCCACTCTGACACGAGGCCATACCCCTGCCAGTATTGCGGCAAAAGGTTTCACCAGAAGTCTGATATGAAAAAACACACCTTCATACACACAGGTGAGGGGATACAAGAGAAAATGTCCTATTTATGGATCTCAAACTTTAGCATGAAACATGATGGCCTGGCTTATTTCTGCTCCCTGTTCAGGTGAGAAACCACACGTGTGCAAGGTGTGCGGTAAAGGATTCAGCCAGAGCTCCAACCTCATCACCCACAGCCGAAAGCACAGCAGCTACCGGCCTTTCAGCTGCTCCCGTTGTCAGCACACTTTCCAGCGCCGGGTGGACCTACAGCGCCACCAAGAGACACAGTGTGTCTATGGAGAAGTTTATACCCAGAACTGAGCACATCAAGTAACAAGGGCACAATTACATGGGCAATAGTGGAACTGTTTGTAAATAACCTTGAAAATCTTTGTATAATATTTAAAAGAATGTGCAGTATGTATATCTGTTTATACCAATAAAGATTAACTTGATCGCTCTGTGACCATTATTTTATCTTTTCTCAAGTGAGCTCATTCGATAACGATAATGGGATTATTTCTGAATCTATAAGGTGCATCCCCCTTTAAACTCATTTTCGGTTGTTGAAAATTAAACTATCACAAAATTGCTTAAGCTCACCTGTGCCCTTAGTACCCTTCTGATAGAGATTAGTCATCCATAAAATTCTACACTGAAATATGTAATAGAAAATATGCAAAAATAGAATATTGTCAGTTGCACTTCCCCTTACCATCACCAAACATGAAGTAGCATTTCAGCCTGCATCTTGCAACTATAATTGCACAAAATCAGCTTATGCAACCTTAAATAATACAGACATTAACATTTTTTATTCAGGGCAAACATTTCAGTTTTTTTAAATAACATTTCATTGAAATATTCTAAACAGTTACAAGTCTTGCCTGTAGTCGGTAACTTTTTTGATGTCAGTATTTAGTATAAATCATGATACCAGAGGATAAAGCTAATGGCACAGCACCTGAAAAGATTGTGAAAAGGAGCCAAGGACTGATCCCTGGGGTACACAACAAAGCTGCTGTGCTGTTGAAGTGAAAGTTCTTCTGAATAACAGAAATGGTTCAGTTAACAGGAACCTAGCATTTTAAAATAATAATAAACAAAATGTGTAATAATGTCCGCTCGATGTAACAGTGAGGAGAGTTTAACGGTTCATAAAATAGTGTTCCAGTGAAATCATTTAGGTTGGGATTGTTTTAAAATGGAATTAGTCCACCGTGGTCTTCTTTGTCTTGGACCCTGTCCGACTAGCTGTTAGATTCAGCCTCCACTATTTAATCAGGATTTATACTAAATGAAGTTGCCAAGAGAGTGTTCTACTGTAGGTAAGAGATTAACTGCTTACAACCTTTAAACAGAACCTGGCTTCAAAAATCCCAAACTGTACCAATGATGTTAATTGGCTACAGCAGAATAAAATCCAGAAAAATTACAGACCTCACTAAATGTTGATCTTGTGTTTGCATGATGGCTTTAAAATGCAAACAAAGCTCTCAGAGATCCCTCTGCTGCCTCAGTGAGGCCCCCAAACGATTTATTTATGCTTTAAGCAAATACAAATATTTAACATCCAGCATTACATATTACAGCATTTGACTTCAACAAAGAACATTAGCATTTTTTTATACTGAAGTAAGATGGGAGTCTGGAGTTGAACGAATGGGTCAGCATAACTCAAAGGTGATGATGCTGTACTCTATGTTTGAGTCACTAACAAAATTTTTAGGCCTTGTTAAATCCACATCTTTTTGTCTGCTGATTAGTTGCCACTTCAGAGATGACTTGGTGTTGAGTTGCCCACACCATCAAACTAGTGACTTTTCACTATGAATCAAGTGTGTCACCTTACAGAATGCTGCACATGATTAAGATCTACTGTATTGACATGTTTACAGGCCTCTCGCCTCTCTGCTGCACATAAAACGACACTCACCAGAGGTGCAAAAACGGCTCTGCACATGCAAGAAAGCAGCTGTGTTCTCGCACAAAAACACACAAAAGCTGTTGCAGCCTATGTCCCAGTTCTCCACTCTCAGATTTGCAGGAGGAAATCCTGAAACAGATAAAAGAATGCAACTGTTTAAACTTATCTGGGAGATCAGAGCTGAAAATCTGCAGGTGCTTTGCCTAATGCTGATACATTTTCTGGAATTGACAGAGCATCTAACCGCTGTAGTTTATTTTAAATGCACAGCTTTGAATTTAGGTTCAGTGTGTTCTCCCCAGCTGGTCTGCAGCTCTAATATCTTTAATATGAAAAGAGGGCAGAGTGGTAGATTGACTTCTGACTAAATTGATTAGCTATTATTAGCATTTTGTTAACATAGTTAGGTAGGTCCCATGTGTCAGAAAAATATGTGCTTAGCTAAACTTTGACAACACAAACAAAATAAAGGCATAACATCCTATGCCCATCACCTTTATTGGCCAAGACTGTGTGCACAAACAATGAATTTAATTTCGGTTTCAAGCGCTCACAGCATAGAGACATTAGGTAAAAAAATATAAACTTTATAGTAAATAAAAAATAAGGATAAAAGGAGCAGTATGTGTGTATGTGCAGCCAGTTTTTTATGTAAAGAAACACCAAAAAGAAAGATTGTGAAAGTGGAAGTATGCTTATTTTGTTATCACAGCAGAGCTGACTACTCAGACTGTAAGGTGTTCATTGTTTTTATTAGAGAGGTAGCTTGGGTAAAGAAATTGTCTCGGTCTGAGCTGGTTTTTGCAAACAGTGCTCTCTAGCACCGACCTGAAGGTCAAATACCAAATAGTTTGCATCCAGGATGTGTCGGATCTGCAGCAATGTTAGCTGCCCTTTTCCTGACCCGTCGCAGTCTGGACCTGTCCTGTTTTGTGGATGATCCAAACCACACAGTGACGAAAGAAGACAGGACAGACTGAATTATGGAAGTGTAGAAGATTACCAGCAGCTCCTGTGGAAGGTTGTACTTCTTCATTTGCCTCAGGAAGTACATTCTCTGCTGGTCCTTCTTCCGAACAGTGTCTATATGCAATATCTATCATAGGTCCCTAAAGAGGGGGGTTCCTAGGATTCAGATGTGATCAACAGTCAACACAGTGCTGTTGAGGACAGTGAGGGAGGCAGTGTGGGGGGAGTTCTCCATTAGTTTACCGTCATCTCCACTGACTTGTATGGGTTAAGCTCCAGTTGGTTCTGACTGCACCAGTGGACCTGCCAATCCACTTTCCTGTCTGTATGCACACTCGTCACTGTCCTGGATCTACTATTGAAAGTCGTGTCATCTCCAAACTTTAGGAGTTTCACTGAAGTGCAGTGGCCCATTAACTAGTTGAGCCTGGGACCGGGAGAGCTTCTGGTAAAGGATATCTGGGTTGATATTGCTGAAAGCTGAGCTGAAGTCCTCAAACAGGGTCTGTACATCCCTCGGTGATGGAGATGGTGCTGGATTAACTATACAGGTCCTTCTCAAAATATTAGCATATTGTGATAAAGTTCATTATTTTCCATAATGTCATGATGAAAATTTAACATTCATATATTTTAGATTCATTGCACACTAACTGAAATATTTCAGGTCTTTTATTGTCTTAATACGGATGATTTTGGCATACAGCTCATGAAAACCCAAAATTCCTATCTCACAAAATTAGCATATCATTAAAAGGGTCTCTAAACGAGCTATGAACCTAATCTTCTGAATCAACGAGTTAACTCTAAACACCTGCAAAAGATTCCTGAGGCCTTTAAAACTCTCAGCCTGGTTCATCACTCAAAACCCCAATCATGGGTAAGACTGCCAACCTGACTGCTGTCCAGAAGGCCACTATTGACACCCTCAAGCAAGAGGGTAAGACACAGAAAGAAATGCTAATATTTTGAGAAGGACCTGTAGTCTCAAGTTGACTGCATCACCTGTTTGTCCAGTAAGCAAACCGCAGGGGGTCCAGCAGGGGGCCTGTGATGTCCATCAAATGCTTCAAAACGAGACTCTCAAATGATTTCATGACCGCAGACATTAGGGCAGCAGGTCTGTAGTCATTTCACGCTGTGATGGTGTGTTTCTTGGGGACCGGGTTGATGTTGGAGTGTTTGAAGCAGGAGGGAACGTCACACAGCTCCAGAGACTTGTTGAAGATATGGGTGAAAATGCAGCAGTTGGTCAGTGCAAGCTTTCAGGCAGAAAGAGGAAATACCATCAGGTTGTCCTTGTGTGTGGGAGTTAGGTGTGAATGGTTAGTTTCCAAACCTATAGACAAAGATGTTGAGATCCTCAGCCAGTCGGGGAGTCATCACAGCATGGAGGGATGGTCTCCTGTAGCTGGTAATGGTGTTCAAGCTCCTCAAAACTGCTGCTGGGTCATTAGCTCAGATGCTGCTTTTTGGCTTCTCGCTGTAGTTTCTCTTAGCTGATCTCCTTGGTCAGTTTATTTCTTGCCAGCTTATACAGGGCCAGGTCACCACTGCTGTAATCCTCTTCTTTGGTCTGACCCAGCTTCCTCAGACGTCAAGTAAACCATGGCTTATTGTGGTTGTATGTGCAGAAGGTCTTGGTCTGCAAATATGTCCTCACAAAAACTGATATATGATGTCACAGTATCAGTAAATCCATTTAGGTCTGTGCCTGCAGCTTCAAAAACACTTCAATCTGTGCAGTCAAAGAACAGCTGTAACATCTACTTAGACGTATCAGTCCAGTTTTTGCCTGTAACTTGGAATGAGATGAAGAAGAGAGTGATCAGAGAGTCCTTAAGCTGCATGGTAAAATGCACGGTATACTTCTTTTATTACTGTGTAACAATGGTCCAGTGTGTTTTTATCCCTGGCGGGACACTTTACACATCCTTCGTTTTTCTGTGGTTCATTTCAGAGGTATGCGCTGTTAAAATCTCTAAGAAAAATGATGAGAGAGGTGTTTTTCTTCTTGTCAGTTATCAGGTAAGCTAGCTGTTTTTCAGCCTCTGATGTGCAGGCTTGTGATGGAATGTAAACACCAGCTAAAACAAACAAGGAGAACTACCTTGCTTAAGAAAGTTTATAAATATTAAATATCAATATATTTCTTTAGCTCATTTAGTAAAATTGTCAGGGTGTGACATTTGTGGACTTTGTTTGTGGCTTTGTGTTTGTTTACCCTTTGCTTAGATGTTTCTATTTGGTTTTTGTGTCATGTTTATTAGTTCTTTTTCTCCCTCTACTGCCTCCTAGTGTTTTCCTTCTTAAGTTCCTTTATGGTTGTTTTCTTATTATTTTGCATGGTTTTTTATTATTATTAGGCCCGAGCAGGAAAACTGCAAAGGCCTATTGTAATCGCTCGAATTCTTATTAGGCCCGAGCAGCAAAGCAGCTGCGAAGGCCTATTGTAATCGCTCGAATTCTTATTAGGCCCGAGCAGGAAAACTGCAAGGGCCTATTGTAATTGCTGTGTTTCTTATTAGGGCCGAGCAGCAAAGCAGCTGCGAAGGCCTATTGTAATTCGAATGTTTATTATTAGGCCCGAGCAGCAAAGCGCTGCGAAGGCCTATTGTAATTCGAATGTTTATTATTAGGCCCAAGCAGCAAAGCAGCTGCGAAGGCCTATTGTAATTCGAATGTTTATTATTAGGCCCGAGCAGCAAAGCGCTGCGAAGGCCTATTGTTATTCGAATGTTTATTATTATTAGGCCCGAGCAGGAAAACTGCAAGGGCCTATTGTAATCGCTCGAATTCTTATTAGGCCCGAGCAGCAAAGCAGCTGCGAAGGCCTATTGTAATTCGAATGTTTATTATTATTAGGCCCGAGCAGCAAAGCAGCTGTGAAGGCCTATTGTAATTCGAATTCTTATTAGGCCCGAGCAGGAAAACTGCAAGGGCCTATTGTAATCGCTCGAATTCTTATTAGGCCTGAGCAGCAAAGCAGCTGCGAAGGCCTATTGTAATTCGAATGTTTATTATTATTAGGCCCGAGCAGGCAAACTGCAAGGGCCTATTGTAATCGCTCGAATTCTTATTAGGCCCGAGCAGGAAAACTGCAAGGGCCTATTGTAATCGCTCGAATTCTTATTAGGCCCGAGCAGCAAAGCAGCTGCGAAGGCCTATTGTAATTCGAATGTTTATTATTATTAGGCCGGAGCAGGAAAACTGCAAGGGCCTATTGTAATCGCTCGAATTCTTATTCTTTTTTCCGTTGCGTCTTTGCGGGGCAATATGGGGACTTTGCCAAGCCCCTAGATGCACACGCTTTTACCCAAAATTGTCCCCCAACGAAAATTCTTGATCCTTAATGTCGTAATCAGTGGGCGTGGCCTACCCACTTAGCCACGCCTCCAAACGTGAGATAGCCCGAACCGTAAGTCGTAGAGATCTGAAATTTGGCACAATGCTAGAGCACCTCAAAACAAGAAAAAAAGTCTCTTGGGGGTATGCCCTAAAATGCACAGGAAGTCGGCCATTTTGGGTCAAAGGCCAATTTTTGCCCGTTTTTCACTTTTACTCACCTCGAACTTTAACGAACTCCTCCTAGGGATTTTGAGCTATCGGGTTCATATTTGGTCAACATGCAGTTAAGGGATGGGGGATTAAAAGTTATCAAAATCCTGAGTTTTTGGCCATGTTTAGGGGGCGTGGCCGGGCCACGAACTTGGCTTTCGGGCCGAAAGTGAAAAATTGCAATAACTTTCCCAACAAAATTCCAAATCACACCAAAGTTGGCATGAAGGAGGACATTCGGGTTCCCGACAATCCTATGGGGTCATATGCTGACAACATCAAAGCCACGCCCCCTCAGAACCGGAAGTCACTTTTTTCACTTGGAAAGGTGCCTCTCTGACCCTCTTGACCCAATCAACTTGAAAGTGTGTCAGAACACAGATAACTAGTGGGTCTAACTTCGTTTGAAGCACAGTAACTTTTCATAAAAGGGCGTGGCCGTGGCGGCGCCGCGAAATCAGACGTCACGCCATGGCCATACGTTTGGCTCTAATTTCCACATAGATCATCTGATCTGCACCAAATTCAATGTGATTGATCCTTGTCCAGTCCCCAACAGAGATCTGATGACATATTCGGTGGGCGTGGCCTAATTCCTACACAGCGCCCCCTACAAAAGTTCAAAAAATCAGCCCCAAGCCATGCTTTGACCGAGGAATCTGAAATTCGGTACACATATCTAACTTCTCAGGACCTACAAAAAAGTCTCTTGGAGCATTGGTCCAAACTCCACAGGAAGTCGGCCATTTTGGATTGAAGTTGCCATTTTGACCTTGTTTTGCCCGTTTCTAACCCGCATATCTGAGCGAACTCCCCATTAATAGGAAGGAGAGGGTACAGTCACCTCACTCAATCAGGAGTCAACAATATGCCTCGCCCTATCTGGGAGGGAGAGGTTACTAGCACATCACTTCCATCAGGCTTCTTCAGCATGCCTCTCCCTATCCTTAGGTTTCTGAACTACTCTGCAATGTTCCCCAGATCCACTTCCAGCATATCTTCTGTTTGAAGAAGATCTGTTGATGGACATGGTCAGTTCCTACTCATTATATGTGCCATATCTCTAGCTTTAGTCTCTAAGTCAGATGTGGTACATCATAATTAACTGTCAAATATTCTGAGACAGTCGCAATCAGTAGAATTGGTAGTTTTGTAGAGATTATGGTGTCCTGACATTACCAGAATTCTGATTGTTGAGGGTCACTGTAAACAAACAATGCTTTCAGAAATATCAAATATAATTGTTTATTTTTATCAATTTACAAAATGTCAAGTTAGCGAATCCAAACATACAGCCAAATCATTAAGATCTATCTTCAGCTTAAAGAAGAACAAGAAATACTGGAAGTTATGGTATGGCCCCCACACAACCCTGATGTCAACATCGTCAAGTATGTCTGGGATTACATGAAGAGACAGAGGGATGTGAGATAACCTACATCCACAGAAGATCTATGGTTAGTTCTCCAAGATGTTTGAAACAACCTACCAGCCGATTTCCTTCAAAAACTGTGGGCAAGTGTACCTAGAAGAATGTATGCTGTTTTAAAGACAAAAGGTAAATATTGATTTGATATAGATTTCTCTTTTGTTCATTCACTGCATTTTGTTGTTTGATGATAATAAATGATTAACACTTCCATTTTGAAAGCATTCTGTTTATAGCAGTTTTTTTCCCACCTGCCTAAAACTTTTGCACAGTACTGTATTTATGTATGTATGCATGTATATGTATGCATATACATGTATGTATATATACATATATATATATATGTGTGTATGTATGTATGTATATATGTATATATGTGTGTGTGTATGTATGTATATATATATATGTATGTGTGTGTGAATAATAAATATTCCTAAACATGATAAAAGATTGGAGACATGTATTACATTTTTGTCAAATTTCCTTTCCCCGTTCATGTTACTTTGCCAGGGGATGACAGAAATTCACTAATTACATTTCAGAAAGATCATCTAAACTAACATGAATTTATTTGGATGTGGGGGGAAGCCAGTGCACCTGGAGAGAACCCACGCATGCATGATGAGAACATCGGAATTTGTTTCCATCTTGCAGCCCCAAAACTCTTTTTCATTTTTAGTTCAAGCAGAAAAAGATAGAACCATGTTCATATGAATTTTAATTTGCTGCTATGCACTGTGAATTGCCAATTGTATAACAGATTAATGTATTTTTATATATCTTTCTCAAATGTTTTCTGCACTAGATGTATTTCTTATGCATCATTGGTCTTAATACCTTAAAATGTAGATCAGGAAGACTTCTTAAGACTCCCTAAGTGTTTCTTGGCACAGGACACAAGAATTTCATGATAAAGGCTTGGTTCTTTGTCTAAGTACAAATAGTCCAGTAGACTGAATGAATTTTTTAATATTTTACAAAGGTCTTTCAAAATAGCCGTGTCACAGTTTTCAATCTTTTCTGGGTCGATATCTAAAAGTTCTCCTTCAGCTTCTGACCACATTTTGCTAAACAGGTGCTCCTCAATTAAATCAAATACATTCTGACTGCACATGTTTCCTGATTCTTCTATGCAATGAGAAATAATTTTCCTGACGAGCACCCGCACAGCATTTTTAGATTTTTGTGCTTTTTCTCTTGCAGCTTCATACTGATCTGCCCCCTGCATGACCGAAAACTCTGGAGAAGTCTGTGTGCCTACATTCTCTTGGGTCTTGTCTACTGTTGACATTTGAGACAGGAAGGTGTCTGGGACAACCAGCTGTGGTAATGGGTCAACAGCTAACTGAATGGGTGCAGCCTTTGATGGGTTGGAACCAAACGTTTCTGCTAAAAAAGTCCTAAACCTTTGCCATACTATTTTGCAGAAGGGTTTGGCATCTTTTGTTGGAGTTTCTTCTTGGTCGGTAAAGATGCTAAAAATATCTGTACGCTCAGAATCTTCATCTTTATTTTCATCTTCTGTCACATCTAGGCAAAATGTTTGGTAAATCTGTTGAACTTCGGAGTGAGACATTTTACTTGGATAAAGGAGTCCAGGGATGTCCTTGCTGGATTCCTGGTGGGAATCCAAATCTTGAGAGGAACGTTTCTGTTGTTGCTCAGACTGCACACCAGCAACAGGGATGTGTTCTGTTGATTTTTTCTTGGTCTCTGATACTTCTGGGACATGCATTGATGACAGAGGAACCTTTCCACAACACTTTATACAAAAACCCTTCGTGGTAAACTTTTTGAATTTGGGTTTTGCACCCTTTGATGGACTTAGTGGTGAAAAAGTGTCTTTCTGTGTTACCTCTTTCTCATTAAAGAAGCTGAAAACATCTGTGCTCATTGTGTCTTCATCTCCAGGTTGCATTTTTGGTGAACATGTGGAGTTTGGGAGTCAGCTAACCCTAACCCTATGGATAAACATACAAAAGCAAGTACTTAGATTTTTTTCTTATTTATTTAACATATAATATTTAAACCAGATTGGTCCACAATAACACTATATACACATAACCAATATTTTAATCACTGACGTGGAACAAAGTCGCTGGAAGGCTCTGGCATCCCGACACGCTGAGCCCGAGTTGCTTCAAACCTGCGACGAGCAGCTTCGGATCGGCGGTGGGACTTTCCTCGAGGCATCTGCAAATTAACATTAAAGGAATAAATGCTAAAGGTATTCATGATTAAAAAAATATTACTTTAGTAGAATATGTTCACATTAATTTACCAAGATGTACAGTTCATCACAACATTGTGCATTTTTTCATAAATTACTGTACAACTAAAAACTGTTTGAAAAACATCAATTTAAACATTTAACAGCTTACATAAAGTTGTACTAATTTTTGGAAAAGCAAATGAGTCAATAACACCATAAAAATTTTTGACTTTATATTAGGTACATGTTATACAGTTGCTGTTCTAATGCATGTCAGTAAAGTCCCCACAGTTTTATAAATAAACTGCAAGTAAAAAAGTCACAAAGTCACCCTGTGATGGACACATTTAAAGTACATTAAGTAAATGACAATTACATTACAGTTATAAGATGACATTGTATACCGTTTAGTTTGTTGCTTCACATTTTACTTTTTGCAAGTGAACTACCTGTAAACAAAGCCACGTGGGTGACGATCATTGCTCCCATTGGACAGAAATGACTTGGGCAAGACAGAGCACAGACCCGGAAATGTAGGAAAACAGCTGCATGAGACGTGCTGCGTGCAGCTCTTCTGTTCTGCATATTTGTTCCGTTATTACAGCTGCAATATTATCGTGAGGTTGAAGAGCAGCTCATTCAACACAGACTTTGAGACGTTCTAGTTATAAGTGTGGAACAGCGTTGAAAGAATACGTGCTGAACGCAGAAGAAGACGCTGTGCTCTGCGCGCGCACTCAAACATGGCCGGTGTTACAACAATCAGCTGCCCAGGTATGATTTCAGTATAACTTACATCTTAGCAATCGGTGGATTGTTAAGTAAAGAGAGTAAAGAGATGTACGTTTTCTGTAGTTGGTTCGGATCGGAACCGGATCATATTCAGACCATAGGCGAACCACACCAGAGTCCGTTTGGAAGCGGATACCGGTCCTTCTTGAGCTTCAAGCTCAACAAATGCACATTTAACTATTCTCTGTTTATGAAGTTGTAGCCTCATTAATTAACTTTACTTATTACTGACTAATTTATTTTAAATGATTAACTTTCATACGCTTCAATTCGTTATGTGCAAGCAACTCTGTCGTCATGTTAAGTCATGACAACGGATCCAGAACGTTACCTTCAACGGACCCGCTCTCTGTAGTTTTACCTAACGTCTCCTACCACGAAACTAAGCTTCACAGCAAGAGCAACAAAACTCACGGCAGCCAGCTTGTCTCCTCAAACTCTGTGTGCTTCACAAACGGTTTAAGGCAAAGACTGCAAAGTCCGGTATTTAAATAGCATATTTTATAATATAATTTCGAAATGAAACAAAGCCTAATTTTACTGATTTATAACAAATAAATGCACAAGCTAGCTTCAGAGTAATATTGCTTATTCATATGCCAAAAAAATAAGTATTAAAAATGCTTACCTCAACGGAAAAGGCTTGGTGTGTTCGACAGTAATCACTCTGGGTGGAGAGAAAAAACAGCAAGATTGCTCTTTCTTCTCGGAAGGGTTTTGGAAATAAAGGGTTTGGGGAATAAAGGGTTTGGGGAATACTTTGAGCTCACCAGAAGTTTACTCAAAGCTAGTCTGTAAAAGACTAAGGATTATTCGGCGGGCAAAACAGAAAAACCCCTCAGCCAACCAAGTTTTCAAAGAAAACATCACGTGATTCCATGCAACCAATAAACTTACAGAGCCTTCATTCAAATTTGAAATGGACCAATCACTTCGCTGCCAGTAAAGTCAAACTCTGTAACATCAAACTAAACAGGATACTTCACAATAAAAGTACATTTTGACAGGAAGTTCATTAAAACTGCCAACTTCTAAACAATTTCTTTTATATGGTTTATTTATTTAAAACCAGTCATTAATACAAGTGGAAACAGAGCAAGAACAAAACATCTTTGATTTATTTTCCATATTATATTCCCTTTTAATAAAATTGCATCAAAATTAATATATATTATAAAAAACAACAATTTACTCCAAATAATGCATTCAGTGTTACCAATTATAGCATCCTTTAATACAGTCCTTACTGTAAAAACTTATTTTAACACATATGTCTCCCATGATTTTTCAATATAAATTTTAACCACCTTCAGCACTTATTTAAATTGTACATTACAGTAATATACAAGTGATCAATTCACCCAAGAAAATATTTTCATCAGCATATTTCTGGCAATTTCCAGTGAGTAAATAAAGTGAAAAACTGCATTGATACTTATACACTTACACAGGACTTGGCACTTTTGACTGCAGATTTAATGGGGGTTCAATTCTATTCAAAAATACTTTGTTCATCACAAAGGAAAAATAAATATTGTTGTAGTTCATCTTATGAAAGGTTTCTTCAAAGAGCTGTTGTAAATGCCAATGGCTGTGGAAAGGAAGAATCTCCTGTCTGTCTTACAGCAGATCTGAAGAAGCATCTGACTGAAGACACTCTGTTGTTTTAGGACAGTCTCATGAAGATGATGCTCAGGGTTCTCCATAATGTTCTTCATTTTATGAAGAATCATTGTTTGTACAATGATCTCCAGAGGTTCCAGAAGAATTCCCAGAACAAAGCCAGCCTTCTTTATTATTACCTTGTGGAGCTTTTTTAAGTCCCTGGCTCTGATGCTGCTACCCCTGCAGATGATGGCAGAAGACATGACACTCTCCACAACAGACATAGAGAGGATATACAGCATCTGGCTGTAAATACTTAAAGTCCAAACTTTCCTCAAACAATACACTTTCCTCTCTCCCTTCTTGTAGATGGCTTCACAGTTGTGTCTCCACTCCAGTCTGATGTCCAAGTGAACACCAAGGACTTATACTCCTCCGCTAAGAATCTATCTTATACTGGAAGCCTGAGGTGTACACACTCAAATGAATGGTGAGAGTACTGTCCCTGTGGTGCTCCTGTACTGCTATCTACCAGGTTAGACACACAACCTTTGTCTGTTTGTCAGGAACTCTTGGATCCAGGACATAGTAAAGGCCTCCACTTCAGTCTTCTGGACTTTCTGATAAAGTCCTTATCTACTAGCTTTATTACTTTTGTACAAAATAACACAGCTATTCCCACATGCAAAGTACACTCTAAATGAAAAACGAGTCCCACAGTATTTCATATTTATGAATAATATTTAAACAAACTAAATAACACCTACAAATTATAGAAATTAATTGAAAAACAGAATATCTGAATTAGCTATTATTAGGTTGCTTAAATTTCTAATAACTTGTTTCATATTTAACAGTAACTTTCGGATTCACATCCAAAATCAAGCAGCAGATACAGGACATTAAATGAAAATATCTTTATTTTTTAGCGGAAGAGGGATCTTAATACACTGAAAGAAGGGGCTCAGGGATTGCAACATGGCTGAGCATTTCCAATTGAACGGCAGGCTCGTAGGTGCTGTGCAGGAGTACTTTTGTACTTAGGGTTTCTTTAGTCAGATCTCTGGTTATGGTGTTCTTTTGTTCCCTCTAGTTTCTCTGTTTACTTTAGTTAATCTTTTTTCTAGGTTCTTATGTTTCTTTGGTTATTTATCTTTGTCCTTAGCTTCCTTTAGTTCTGGTTCCCTGATTCTTGTTAATGCAGTACTTACTTATGGTTTTGTTTTATAGTCAGTTCTCTTTAGGTTATGTCTTATGTCCCCTTTGTTTTCTAGTTTGGTCTCCTTAACAACTATTCATACTCCCTCAGTTCTCTGCAGCCTGGTTCACACCTGTTTTCCATTCTCGTCTGATTACCTACCTCTGTGTCTCATTGGTTCATACCTCACTTCCCTCTGTTCATAAGCTCTCTGGTTTTGTTTGTTCCTCGCTGGTTCCTCCGTTACAACTCCGTTCTCAACACCGTTCACCTACCCTTGCCTAAGTACTTTGACTACTATGTTCCTGCAGTTTCAACTTTGTAAGTTTTTGGATTATTTGTACCTGCAGTGATTTGCTAAGTTCTTGCTACGCTTGGAAAATATTGTTTTTAAAATAAAGAAGAGAGCTCCTTTAAACATGCTGCTGCCTAACTCTTGTCTGTGCTTTGGTCAACCTGAACCCCAGAACACAACAAAAATATCTCACACCACTTATTTTATCTGTCACACAACTAATTGTGGAAAGGATAAACGTCATTCCTAACATAGTAAGAATATGCTTTAAACAAAAACCTAACTTTTATAAAACAAAAAATTAATAAACAGGCCTGAAAGCAATATGTGTACAAATAAAGGAGAAGGGGGCCAAGGACTGATCCCTGGGTAACACCAAGGTATTGAGAGTGACAGAAAATGTTGTGTAGGACAAGTAAGAATATTAAAGACCGAAAGCAGAACTCTTGATTTTAGTATTTTTCTAGTATTCTTCTAGTATTTTTCAAATGTATGACTCTGCTAAAGCACTAAGATGTTAGCTGTTCTTTGTCTAAAGGCTACAATAATATAAGGGCAAATATATGGCAAATAATGACACATTAGCCCACCGATTTATGACCATTGTGTCCAAAATTAGGGTCAGTATATATGAGATTAAAAGCAGTCACATAATTAGACATGTTGCCTTCCAGGATTACCTCTGTTGTAAACCCCATACAAATGTTTAAAATTTGATTTTGAAAACTATCAAACAAGACATATGTTACGTTCATATTTTATGTTGACTGTCAGATTAAAAAATTCAAACATTATTCAAATTCGAGGCTTGTGCAGACCTGAATAAAAAAAGTGCAAAATTCTGCCAATTCAACACAGTTGGTGATTCATTTTCTAATTATTTGGTTATCATGTCTTACCTCTAAACTGAGCTGGAGGATTGATCAGACAGAAAAGGTGGAGTCCTGATGTTGCAACCCTCATCTGTCTGATTTGTTAAATGACCATCTCTAAAACCTTCTCGACGTCCACCTAAAAAAACAAACAAACAAAAACCCACAAAGTCCCATCAGTTCACCACAACTGTCTCAGATTTCCATAATTTTGTTGTTTCTAACCTGTGGCTGATGTTTCCTAGATTAAATCAGCGTCTGCCCTGCTGCTGACTGTGTGTTTTTTTATGTTTACTATTGAAACAGTACTGTCTGTTCTGAGATGCAGGGTGACATAGTTTAATATCTGTTGTTGCAAACTAAAGCCATGCCTTTGGCAAACTACTGCATATATTTGGTTAACCTCCACTTACTCACACAAACAAACACAAAAAAACATTTCTAATATAAAACACTAAACAGTTTTTTTTTTTTCTGGAAGTAAGTATTAATACATTTATGTAAAGAGCACAACAATATGGGAACAGGTGCCAAATATGTATTTCATAACTTGAATTTGTTTTCCTGCTGCAGCAAACTGTTTGCACATATTATCTGTTAAGCGTATTATTGCTTTGTTGTTATACATTCTATTGTATTCTATTGTATTCTATTCTACTCTATTCAAGTCTAGTCTAGTCTAGACTACTCTATCCTTTTCTTATGTAAAGCTGTGAAAAGTATTTGCCCCCTTACAAATTTCTTCCGCTTTTTCTTTCTCAAATCTTTATATTTTAGATAATAATTTTAATCATGACTTAATCTATTGAGAAAAAAAACAATACCCAAACCAACCTGGCCCTATGTGAAAGATTAATTGCCCCCTACACCCAAATAACAGTTAATTTTGCACACAGTTTACAGAAAACTATAGTTTTGTCTCACCAGTCCACAGAATATTTTCTCAAAAGTTTTAAGGATAATCAAGACAGGCCTTTGTGTTCTCTTTATTCCACTGTGTTTGTTTTTCTTGGAACTCTCCAATGGGTGCAATATTTCCTTAGGCTCTTTCTTAATGTTGAATAATGAACACTGACCTTAGTTGAGGCAAGTGAGGCCTGAAGTGCTTTAGATTTTGTTCTGGGTTCTTTTGTGACCTCCTGGGTGAGTTGTTTATGTGTTCTTTGAATTATTTTAGTTGGTTGACCTCTCCTGGGAAGGTTCACCACTGTTCCATGTGGATCAAGGCACTAACTGTGGTTCTCTGAAATCCCAAAGCCTTAGAAATGGCTTTGTAACCCTTCATAGACTGATAGATGACAGTGAATTTGTTTCCCATCTGTTTTATTTCATTAGTTAATGATGTGTTGCTTTTCAAGACCTTTTAGACTACTTTCTGTTGTCAGTAAGGTTCTTTCTAGGTGATTTCTGTCTTCTGCAGCTCTGCCAGAGCCATGTGTGGCTAGTAAAATTAACCTCAGCTTTCTCACTTAAAACTGTGCACATATATTTATATTATATTGTAGATATGTTTATACTGTTTAATTTGTACTGTATTGCACCGACTACGCCAAAACAAATTCCTTGTATGTCCAAAAACGTACTTGGCAATAAAGCTTTTCTGATTCTGATTCTGATTCTGATTCTAAACAAATTGTTAGTCGCAGGTAATTTGTGAACAATGGAGGTGATTACCTTTTGACAGGAGGCAATGTTGATTTGGATTGCTTTTTTCTCTTAATGAAATCAACTTTTGAAAACTGTTTTTTTTTTCTTTTTACAAACTTTGGTTATATTTTCCTATTTGTTTGCTGATCTGAAACAAGTTAAAAAAAATCTTCCAATAGGGAGATTCTTTTTCACAGTACTGTGATGTATTCTTCAGTATTCAGTTGTATAGAAAATCGAGTGCAACAAATCAGTTACTTTGCTACATCTGACCAGACTTTTTACATTTCGACAACCTTTCCTGCATTTACCTGTGTATTTATAGATGCACCACAGTCCTCCCATTAAACTGACTCCAACTAAAAAAGCTACAACGACGATTCCCATCAACAGTCCTTCTTGCAACACAAAACCTGCAGACAGAAAATGACATGTTAAATTGTGGTAGAGTGAAATTATTTAATTCATGATACTCACTGGTGCTTTGTGGACTTAGCCTCTTTGTTCTTTGACCAGCAGAGGATTTCATTTTGGTCACCAGTGAACTAATAGACCGAGTGACCACCATGGGTCTGGAGAGGTTTCTGATCTCACACTGACATGAGAATACAGGAAACAGGCAGTTAGGATTTTACCACTTGCTAGATCAAAGCTGATTCTTGCTAGTGGACATATTTTGTTTTTTCTTTTTAAAAGCGAACTCTGAAATAAGGTATAAGTTAATATAAAAAGCCTCCTAATATCAGTTATCCACTGAACCCAAACCATTTAGTTGAAGTTAGATTAATATATTTATTAACATGTTTAATGTTAAATTCCACTGACATGGGGAACTTAATACTGTATTTGTTTGGTGACATTGTCCATGTCGTGTTTCTTTACCTGATGTCTGGATGATCCTGACACAAGTGGAGGAATCAGTATCCCACTTGGGCAGCTATTCCCCCCTGTGTCATTTATGGGCTTTCCTTTCGCTGATTCAGAGAAACACAAGAGAAGGCTGCAGTGGACAAACTGCATAGACTCATTATAAACTGGCCGCGGGATAAAACTAAATCTCAACAGTTGTATTTTTCCCGAATCTCCCATGTATGGAATGCCATTGTCCATCACTGAGAATCTTCTGCCACTCTCATGTCCGTCTGCTTTACCAACGTCTTCCTCCTTTTCACCATCCTGTTCAGTGCCTTCATACTCTTCACCTTTTGGCTTTGTGACGAGGTGTAGAGAAGAGTCTGAGGAGCAGCCATTGCTTATCACATTCCAAAAGGGAGATTTTTTAGGGTCAGACTGAGGAGATACAAAACACGACTCCACATTCACCACATCTGCGAGGGAGGTTTTGGCAGAAATCTGCAGTAAAATAGATTTCAAGTTAAGAAACTATTATGGAAACCTTGACTTTAAACAAGTTGGAACTATAATTTGTGTTAAAATGTCAAACAAGCACAGAGACCTCAACAAAGACACGGTGGTCAGCAGTGATGACACAGGGCCCAATCCATGTCTGCTCATAGCTGTCAGTGACAAAAAGCCTCAGATGAAGAGCAGATCTGAGTAAGGGATTTGGTAGATGGTAGAGAGTTGGAACAGACTCTGGACCCTGTTGTACCCCCCGTGTGAACCGTCCCATCAGAGAAAGGGTCACATTATCATCAGCAGCAGCAGATTTTGAGGGAATGGTGGCAAAGCAGCTTATCTGAAAGGACAAAGACTGACATGTGAGATACAGTTTCTTAGAAAAGTACTGATGTGCTTTAAACCATTTCAAGTTTTGTTTAAAGTTTTTTATTGAGATTTTATGGGATAGAATAACACAAAGGACAGAATGGTTGTGAAGTGACAGGAAAATAATACATGGTTTCTTAACATTTCTTATGAATAAAAATCTAATAAGTGTGGTGTGCATTTATGTTCAGTCTCCTTTACTCTGTTACCCGAACATAAAATTGTGTGAAATTACATTCCCTGTCTCACTATACATCCAGTAGTTCTGTAAAGTCCTCAGTTATTTTCCTTGGAACATTCGTTGACAAACACCACCAAAGAACATAGAGGACAGAGAAGACAGGTCAAGACCAAAGCTGTGTTTATAACCAAACCCTGTTTAAATTAGGGTTAGGTTATTTTGAGCCCAGCCATGGGAGAAAACAAGGACTAAACTATACACAGAGAACAAAAGAGACTACCAGAAACTCTGAATCCCAGAATGCATAGTAATAACCCATTTTAATGACAGCTCTCAGGAAGGAGGGGTCACGGCTAGAATCCTTGTGACGTCATGGAGCTTCCGCAGAAATACTCCGAACATACAGGTCCTTCTCAAAATATTAGCATATTGTGATAAAGTTAATTATTTTCCATAATGTCATGATGAAAATTTAACATTCATATATTTTAGATTCATTGCACACTAACTGAAATATTTCAGGTCTTTTATTGTCTTAATACGGATGATTTTGGCATACAGCTCATGAAAACCCAAAATTCCTATCTCACAAAATTAGCATATCATTAAAAGGGTCTCTAAACGAGCTATGAACCTAATCATCTGAATCAACGAGTTAACTTTAAACACCTGCAAAAGATTCCTGAGGCCTTTAAAACTCCCAGCCTGGTTCATCACTCAAAACCCCAATCATGGGTAAGACTGCCGACCTGACTGCTGTCCAGAAGGCCACTATTGACACCCTCAAGCAAGAGGGTAAGACACAGAAAGAAATTTCTGAACGAATAGGCTGTTCCCAGAGTGCTGTATCAAGGCACCTCAGTGGGAAGTCTGTGGGAAGGAAAAAGTGTGGCAGAAAACGCTGCACAACGAGAAGAGGTGACCGGACCCTGAGGAAGATTGTGGAGAAGGGCCGATTCCAGACCTTGGGGGACCTGCGGAAGCAGTGGACTGAGTCTGGAGTAGAAACATCCAGAGCCACCGTGCACAGGCGTGTGCAGGAAATGGGCTACAGGTGCCGCATTCCCCAGGTCAAGCCACTTTTGAACCAGAAACAGTGGCAGAAGCGCCTGACCTGGGCTACAGAGAAGCAGCACTGGACTGTTGCTCAGTGGTCCAAAGTACTTTTTTCGGATGAAAGCAAATTCTGCATGTCATTCGGAAATCAACGTGCCAGAGTCTGGAGGAAGACTGGGGAGAAGGAAATGCCAAAATGCCAGAAGTCCAGTGTCAAGTACCCACAGTCAGTGATGGTCTGGGGTGCCGTGTCAGCTGCTGGTGTTGGTCCACTGTGTTTTATCAAGGGCAGGGTCAATGCAGCTAGCTATCAAGAGATTTTGGAGCACTTCATGCTTCCATCTGCTGAAAAGCTTTATGGAGATGAATATTACATTTTTCAGCACGACCTGGCACCTGCTCACAGTGCCAAAACCACTGGTAAATGGTTTACTGACCATGGTATCACTGTGCTCAATTGGCCTGCCAACTCTCCTGACCTGAACCCCATAGAGAATCTGTGGGATATTGTGAAGAGAACGTTGAGAGACTCAAGACCCAACACTCTGGATGAGCTAAAGGCCGCTATCGAAGCATCCTGGGCCTCCATAAGACCTCAGCAGTGCCACAGGCTGATTGCCTCCATGCCACGCCGCATTGAAGCAGTCATTTCTGCAAAAGGATTCCCGACCAAGTATTGAGTGCATAATTGTACATGATTATTTGAAGGTTGACGTTTTTTGTATTAAAAACACTTTTCTTTTATTGGTCGGATGAAATATGCTAATTTTGTGAGATAGGAATTTTGGGTTTTCATGAGCTGTATGCCAAAATCATCCGTATTAAGACAATAAAAGACCTGAAATATTTCAGTTAGTGTGCAATGAATCTAAAATATATGAATGTTAAATTTTCATCATTACATTATGGAAAATAATGAACTTTATCACAATATGCTAATATTTTGAGAAGGACCTGTAGATTCCTCAGGAAGAGATGGTGTCTCTGATTATGATGACGAAGTGGTTTTCCCCCACGGCCTTGAAACAATATTGAAGCCATGAACTTTATGCGCTAAACTGATTAACCAATACTGGGCAACCACCCGCACCAGTCTCTAGCCCGAGAACAGTGGCTGTGTATCATAGTAAGAGGTTGTGTCTGGGCAGAGAAAGTTGGTGTAGGATAAACAATTTATCATAAATATTAAATATTTATAAATATTATCAATTTCACTGTGTTTTGCTTTGTTTTGATACTTAAACTGTATCATTTTACAATTTGACCTCATTCAAAGTTAAAGAGTTTCTTGACTAAAGTACAACCCCAATTCCAATGAAGTTGGGACGTTGTGCAAAACAAAAAAAAAAGAAAATACAATTACTTGTAAATTGTGTTCAACCTATATGCAATTTTATACACTACACAGATATTTAATGTTCAAGCTGATTAACTTAATTGTTGTTTTGCAAATATTCATTCATTTTGAATTTGATGCTTGCAACATGTTCCAAAGTAGCTGGCATTCTTGGGCTTGTTTACCACTGTGTTACATCACCCTTCCTTTTAACAACAATCCATAAGCATTTGGGAACTCAGGACATTAATTGTTGAAGCTTTGTAGGTGGAGTTCTTTCCCATTCTTACTTGATGTACAATTTCAGTTTCTCAACAGCCCAGGGTCTCCGCTGTCATATTTTGTGCCTCATAATGTGCCACACATTTTCAATGGGGGACGGGTCTGGACTGCAGACAGGCCAGTCTAACACCCACATTATTTTAGTGTAGTTTTGCACAAGGTCCTAACAATGTCCTAACTTCATTGTTTTGTTTTGTGTTTTAACTGCAGGTGGAAGTTGTTTGTTAATAATTTATTGTACTTGGAGAGAAGTTGTGTTTATTCTGTATAGGAGTGCAGGGGTTGCTGTCTGAGAACAACAGTGCACAAATTCACTCCTTCATCTACTTCATCAAACCAAACCCAATATTTTACAGCAGTGGTGGCAACATGGTGCTGTGTGGAAGCTTTTCTTTAGCAGAATCAGCAGAAAAGCTGGACATAGAATCTGTGGAAACACATGAAAACTGATGCTCAAAAAAGACACTGTTCCTCTTATCAGACTGATCTTAATGTATTTTACAAGGACAAATAGGTGATAAATCCACTTTCTAGATGTGTTAGGCTTGTAAAGACATACCTCATATTACCTCCAAAGAAAAAATAAAAACATTTTTTGTTTGTAAAAATGTTTTAAAAGTATTTATATATTTTCGTCCTAGTCTATGTCAGTATACCTCATAAAATCCTAGTGAAAGACACTGAAGTTTGTGGTGTTAACTTCACAAAATGTGGAAAAGTTCCAGAGGTTGAAAACCTTTGCAAGGCACTCTTTAGAGCCCAATGAATGAGATCTCACATGTACGCTGAGGGGCCGTCTGGACTTGTCATTCTCTTCTTGTGCAGCAACGCTCTGAGGCATGTCCCTCCACAGCAGCAACTGATCACATATACAACAGAATAAACACACAAAATCAAAAGACACAGATAGAAGATCTATAGACTAAGTTTTCTTATTCATGCATATTAATTACAATAACTTTGAGGAAGGTACGATGTTATGAAAGGAAAACACATTGTATGCCCCCCTCCCACAGAAAAAGGTTTGCGTCACATTTTGCTTTTTATCTCTATTATACTTCTCCCAGCTTTCTGCCTCTGAAATATAATTTCCTTCCCAATTATATGTTTTTTTGCTAAGATCCACTTTTAATCCTCAACTCAGCTACTTTCTGGGTAACACGACACGGGTCACGAATCACCAAAAGGGCAAACGACACATTAGACAGCACATTAGGCCTCGCAGCATCCGTCTAATACCTTTTAAACAGATAAATTACAGCTTTAAAAAACAGTTGCCTGTTGCTCATATGATGACAGATGATGACAGTCAATGATACAAAGCAGCCAACAGATAAAAGCAAAAGGATATATTTTCTCCTTGAAAAGTCAACTGAGGCTTTGTCTCCAATCTTTAAGCACTGCTTAACTAGAAAAGAAACCATTTGGTGCTCTTTTGCACCTACATACAATTTTAACCAAAAAGCATCTGGATCAATCCGTTTCATTGCTATCATTCAAACCATTGAGATTAAACCAATAAACAACAGATGTCAGCAAAATCTTCCATCTTAGCAATTAGGCCAGGATCACTTAATTATCAATCATGTTAGAAAACGGAATATAAGTTGCATCGGTAGTTTATGGTGAGGTCAGCAAAGAGATAACTGAACTTTTTCTCCTGTTCTAATTAAACTTGTCTCTGATATTAACACCCTAAAAGAACTGTGTACACAGGCACATTCAAACGTTTGACTAAAAAAAGGAACATTGTTGATGTCATTGTACTTAATTGGTATTTTATGTGATAAGCCCAAACAAAGTAACATTAATTGTGTAGAGGAAGAAAAACAAAGTTATTTAAATTTTTTTTTTTTTACATATAAAAAACTTTAGATTACAGCTGCAGATCTTTTGGGGTATGTCTGTCAGTTATGCCTTTCTAGAAAATAAAACATTCTTCACAAAATAGCTATTTTTAGGACATAAAAAATAATTTTTTGTCAGAAAATCCCACCATGTTTTTGTACAGCACTCCTCTGGGCTCTTCCTGCAGCATGCCCTCAGTTCCGCAGAAAATAATCGGTAGTGCTAACAGGAAATGGCTCCCATTGGACAAAGCCTGGCATCTCTGATCCTTCAGTGTCATGGCAGCAGCCGGCAGAGACAAGCTCTGAAAGACAGAACCACTGTTAATCCATTTAACTAAAAACACAGACGAAAAAATTAACATCTGCACTACTATAAAGCTTAAAATGCTTTTGGAGCATAACTTAATGAGAGAATTTTACTGGTGCCAGAGTTAATTAAAAATTTTTTTCTCACTGCTTGATATTACAGCAGACTTAAACCTTGCTGTTGGAATAATTTAATAAAGATTTGTCTTATATTTTCTCCTATTTTTTAACATAACTATTTGATCTTAGAATCATTCAAGATGTGTGTGAGTAAATGATCTGATGAGTTGTCTGCAGGCAAAGATCATAAATGGAGCTGAGCTTGCGGGAAAGGAAGCAGTCCAGTTGAGGAGGTCATAAAGAGAGGCTGATTGCACTGAACAAAAGGGCAACTGACCCTGGAAGATGGAGGGGACTGTGGGAATGTGTTGTTAATGGATAAAGCTGTTTATGACCTGTTTACGATGCAGCTGTTGTTTTCCCATCCTTTAGAGATGAATGTTTTTGTAAACTAGGGACCCCCAAAAGACAATAAAAAGAGGAAGCGGTTGGATGGGTTTCAGAGCGGTTGGGAGACTTGTAACTGAACACATCTCTGACCGTTCTCCTCGTGCGAGTAAAATAACTAATACTTTGTCTCTCTCTTCTTTTTGTGTTATAGTATTGTTAGGTGGTTTAAACCTGACACTTGCCTATTTAGGTCAATAGGGATTATAAAATTTATATTTGCTAAATGCCAGAATGATTAGATAAATACTTTTTAGATGTTCACATAGACTTAGACTAAAATGCCTTTACATAATTTAGAAAAACCCAGATTATGAGTCATAGCTTTGCAAGTTTTTGCGAAGTCATTACATTTGAGTTGATTGGAGGCCAACCTGTGGTTGTATTTTAAGGCAACACGTCAGACATACTGCTTTGTTGTTCAAAATCATAGAAAAGTCTAACAAAAGCAGGCAAGGTGCCAGGAAAGGACCTGGGGACCTCCACAAGTCTGGTTCATCTCAATGTATAATTTCCAGATGCTTAAAGGTGCCACGTTCATCAATTCATGTTAAATCTGTTACATGCAAATAAAAACGGTACGGGATGTCCAGCCATCATACTGTTCAAAGAAGATGGGTTCTATGTCCCAGAGATGATTGTGTCATAATGTGAAATGTGTGAATCAGGCTGCAGAACAAAAGCAGAAGACCTTGAGTAGGTGCTGACTCAAGCTGGTAAGACTGTGCTATTAATCACAGTGAAGCAGGTCATGTACCAACATGGGCTGAAAGGCCATTCAGAGAGGAAGAAGCCTTTACCCCAGCACCAACACAGTAATCCAGATTACAGTTTGCAAATGTTCACAGGAATGTCCTGTGGTCTGAAGAAACTAAAATAGAAGTGTTTGTCCATAACAATCATTGTTACATTTGAAGGAATAGAGGGGAGGCTTTCCAACCTGAGAACACCGTTTCAACTGTGATATACGGGAGTGGCAGCATCATGTGTGGATATTTTGCTGCAGGAGGGACTGGTGCAGTTTATAAAATAGGTGGCATTATGAGGAAAGAATATTACAAGTAAATATTGAAGAAACATCTAAAAGCATTTGCAAGAAAGTAAAGCTTTGGCTGAAATGGGTTTAGAGTGGGAATCTCAAAGCCACGATCTCAGTCCGACAGAAAATTTGCGGGCAGAGCTGAATATGTGTGTGAGCAAAGTTATCTGGAAACCTAACACAGTTACACCAGTTCTGTCAGAAGGAATGGGCCAAAAGCGATTAAAGCAGATCAGCAATTTAGGGTGTTGATATTTAATTTGTACATTTGTGCAACAGTTTTGGCATATTAAGCCTATCTTGAATATTTTGTTGACACTGCTTCCACTGTTCGCATTACGTATCAAAGTAGACAGACAGTCCATCTTTAATAAAAACCTTACATTCATTGGGACAATCAATTAATTTCTAGATATGAAGACCTTTAGTTTTTGTAGGTCCACAGTCACGCTGAGGAGACCGCCCTCGCAGTTCACCACAGGTAATATCTCTTGGCCTGAAGGTAACAAAGAGGCAGATGACGAAAGAAACCAGTCACACGTGGAGGTCTGATTTTACAAACAATGAATCTGATTCTCTTTCATGCTAAGAAACAAAAGCCAGAACCGACACCACAGTTTGTACTTCCCTCAAAGCAACAGCAGCTATAATCTGAAAGATGGAGAAGGTGATCTAGGAAACCCAGGAAAATAAAAGTACCAGTCTAACCCAGCCAACATTTCTATATGGAGCCTATATCGGTATTAAATGGGTTGAATAATTGGGCCCCAGACATGACCGCTGCAGGTTACATGATGGCTATACAGGTCCTTCTCAAAATATTAGCATATTGTGATAAAGTTCATTATTTTCCATAATGTCATGATGAAAATTTAACATTCATATATTTTAGATTCATTGCACACTAACTGAAATATTTCAGGTCTTTTATTGTCTTAATACGGATGATTTTGGCATACAGCTCATGAAAACCCAAAATTCCTATCTCACAAAATTAGCATATCATTAAAAGGGTCTCTAAACGAGCTATGAACCTAATCATCTGAATCAACGAGTTAACTCTAAACACCTGCAAAAGATTCCTGAGGCCTTTAAAACTCCCAGCCTGGTTCATCACTCAAAACCCCAATCATGGGTGAGACTGCCGACCTGACTGCTGTCCAGAAGGCCACTATTGACACCCTCAAGCAAGAGGGTAAGACACAGAAAGAAACTTCTGAATGAATAGGCTGTTCCCAGAGTGCTGTATCAAGGCACCTCAGTGGGAAGTCTGTGGGAAGGAAAAAGTGTGGCAGAAAACGCTGCACAACGAGAAGAGGTGACCGGACCCTGAGGAAGACCCCCCCAGACCTTGGGGGACCTGCGGAAGCAGTGGACTGAGGCTGGAGTAGAAACATCCAGAGCCACCGTGCACAGGCGTGTGCAGGAAATGGGCTACAGGTGCCGCATTCCCCAGGTCAAGCCACTTTTGAACCAGAAACAGTGGCAGAAGCGCCTGACCTGGGCTACAGAGAAGCAGCACTGGACTGTTGCTCAGTGGTCCAAAGTACTTTTTTGGGATGAAAGCAAATTCTGCATGTCATTCGGAAATCAAGGTGCCAGAGTCTGGAGGAAGACTGGGGAGAAGGAAATGCCAAAATGCCAGAAGTCCAGTGTCAAGTACCCACAGTCAGTGATGGTCTGGGGTGCCGTGTCAGCTGCTGGTGTTGGTCCACTGTGTTTTATCAAGGGCAGGGTCAATGCAGCTAGCTATCGGGAGATTTTGGAGCACTTCATGCTTCCATCTGCTGAAAAGCTTTATGGAGATGAAGATTTCATTTTTCAGCACGACCTGGCACCTGCTCACAGTGCCAAAACCACTGGTAAATGGTTTACTGACCATGGTATCACTGTGCTCAATTGGCCTGCCAACTCTCCTGACCTGAACCCCATAGAGAATCTGTGGGATATTGTGAAGAGAACGTTGAGAGACTCAAGACCCAACACTCTGGATGAGCTAAAGGCCGCTATCGAAGCATCCTGGGCCTCCATAAGACCTCAGCATTGCCACAGGCTGATTGCCTCCATGCCACGCCGCATTGAAGCAGTCATTTCTGCCATTTTTTGTATTAAAAACACTTTTCTTTTATTGGTCGGATGAAATATGCTAAGTTTGTGAGATAGGAATGTTGGGTTTTCATGAGCTGTATGCCAAAATCATCCGTATTAAGACAATAAAAGACCTGAAATATTTCAGTTAGTGTGCAATGAATCTAAAATATATGAATGTTAAATTTTCATCATGACATTATGGAAAATAATGAACTTTATCACAATATGCTAATATTTTGAGAAGGACCTGTATATTTCTGTAAGGTTGGGGCAGGTCAAATCTGGCTAATAAGAGGGATCCATAAACTGACCAATTTCAATTAACTTAAATACCCAGTTGGGCTAAGATCTATAATCATATTCAATAAATTAGAATATTACTAAAAGGTTTATTTATTTCAGTCACTCAATTCACTAGGGATTAATTAAAGACAGACTGATGTTTTCAAGACTTTATTTATGTTATTTTATGATGATTTTCTGCTTACAGCAGATAAAAACACGATATTTAAGAGCAGAATATTACATCAGACCAATAAAAATTTTTTTTAATACAATACAGCAATGTGGCCTAAAAGAAAAGCTATGCTTAACACCTGCTTAAAAGTTCTTATTTTCAAAAGCCAGGGGAGTTATAGCTAAATTTCTTCTTTAATTTGTTGGTTGATAATCACACACCCATGAACATATCCGTTTGAGACTCAGACATTTGTGAACATGACTACTTGTGCTTTTTGTTGCTGCACCTTTAACCGGATGAACGTAACCTGTGACATAAGCTAGTGCCTGTTAAAGATGGATTATTCCAGCTATCACTGAATTATTTTCAATTGGTTACCAACAGAGGGGGTGCTTGGGCAATGAAAGATCACCGGGGAAGAAACATTAAGCGACATCTTTTTATGATCTATAATAATTCATTAGTGCATGATATCCTTGATCACATTCTCGGGAGTTGAGAGTTGGGCAGATAAAGATGCTTTTATATGTGATCAGAATCCATTTGTTTAGGTCATTGCCCAATCCCTGAAAGATGAAGGGACTGGTATTACACTATTAGGGATAAGATGCTGCCCAGCTCCTCAATGGAAACCCAAGGACCAGAAAGGATGTATAATTCCTCCAGCAAATTCTGTATCATCTTTGGGCTCTTCTCCCTTTGGGATGTATTGGCAAACTTGTAAAAGGGGGTCCCAAGGAGGAATCCTAATTAGAACACCTTAACTGGCTCATTTTGATAAGGAGGAACAGTGGCTTTAATTGAAGCTCCCCCTGTGAAGCATACCCTGACTACCCTACATAGGAAGTTCATTTCCGCAGCTTTTACCCAGGATCTTGTTTCAGTCCTGATCCATATTGCGAGACTAGAAATGAGTGTGGAACTTAGCTGGATCATTAAATTGAAAGGTTTGCTTTTGGCCTTAATACTCTTCCATAAAATTACAAAAAAAAACAACCAAGAATCATACTAAACAAATGATTCTTATGATCATGCTTTCAGAGCATTCAGCTGGGATTGTGGGGTCAAAGGAGTATAACTCAGCAGCTATTACAAGAGAACATAAAATATAAAACATATTACATGTTTGGTTTCCCCTGATCATCTCAGACTGAACGCTGTGTGTCATGATCCTCATGCTGTCGGTCCACATGCATTTAATTCAAGAGAAAGCAAACAAAGTTGCTGTTTGCAATCCACAACATGTCATTATTTATATCTGATTAGGTAAAAGTGGCTCTGCAATCCCATCTTTCATCTCATGACTGTTGCTGCTCTGTCACTACCTCCCAACGTGGATCGGGATAAAAGGGGACTGCTTTGAGCCAAGTTGCACACAATGCAATTAAAAGGCAGGTTGGTATTACTGTAAATAAGTGCACTGGTGAGAACACATAACTTGACACCTAGACAACATACATGAAAAACTTGGAAAAATCATGAGATGTATTTTTCAGAGGATGTTGCATTCATTCCTTCATGTTTGTCTATGTGATGTGAACAGGAAATGTTTCAATGGGAAACAACCAGATTTAAATCTGCATGAAAGTTAAGGCTTTAGTACATTTCCCCAATAACACAGACAGAAAAGATCTACCTGTCCCGCCTTCTGCCAGCTGGATCACAAAGCGATTCGCCAGGTCAGCCTCAGTGTATGACCTTACATGTGTGTAGCCGCTCTCAGTGGCCCAAACAAGAGGATCAGAGAAAGTAGACAGGTCAGATACAAGTGTGTTGGACATGGTTACGTTAGGCTCTGGTGGAAATGGCAGAGAGACACTGTTGTAGGACTGGCAAGAGAGAAATGAGACACATTAAACACACACGCAGTCTGGTATGCAGCTTTTTAAAATGTAAAATCAAGAGCATCTGATAGATTTAGAAAGGGTAGGTCACAAAATAAACATCTTAGACTTAAAAAATAACAATTTTGTTATTTGTCAAGACAGTCTGAGAATTTTGTGGTTTATTCAATTCAGTTCAACATTTTAAGTGGTGACAATTTACAGCGAATGTCATCTCAATCAAATCAATCTGGTTCATACCGATTCAATCCAATCACATAGACAGACTCAAATTCATTTACATGCAGTCCCTGTCAGTCATATGTATGGAACAACACATTCAAAGTTACTTGAATTACATCCTAAAAGGTAAACATTTATGCATCTAAGGAAGTCGATTTCATCAAGTCCTTGATTTAGCAGCAATCCTTATTTCTGAGCAGGCAGGAGGAAGAGCAGCTATCTGAAAAAACGTGTCCACCTGCTGCTCGTTTTACAAATTCAAACACTAACATGAGAGATTTGAGCCTTACATGAACAGAAATGTGACCCCAGACATTGGGAGCTGTAATCACCCAGTTAACCGGGACTAAGCTGCTAAGAATCAGCACCACCTTCTGTGGTTCTGAAGTGGCCTCTGGGGGTACAAGAGAGACCTTCACATCCACCTGCAGAGAGCTGAAAGAGATAATGAGAGAAAACAATGTCTCCTTTTTTTTTCTTGCAGTTTAAAACAGAACATTGTCTAATTTTAAATAAGGACCCCAGGAGGCTATATTATCTCACCCACTAAGCCCTGAGCCTGCTGAGTGGAGCTTGATCACATGGACTTCCGGGCTAGCCTCACTCCCTCTGGGAAGGGTGCAGCCCTTCACGTTTTCTGGCTGCAAATCTGAGGTCATGTAATTTTGAAAGAAGAATAAAGACTGAAGCTGGCACACAGCAGGAAGGGACGGATCTGTGACGTGGAGACAAAACCAGAGAGGATTTATAATAGAAATTAATTTTACAAAATGTTTCTCAATAATCTCTCTGGCTTCAAGTTACGTTAAAGACTTTTGAGATCAACGAGGGGAAGTGCTTGGTGAGCCATTGTATTTACATGAACTTTAATTACTTTTTATTCCTCATTCATAGGCTTTAATATAATATTGACCCACTGTTCAAGAGTCCTGCGGAGTTATGTGTTCACACCACTGCATCCTACACTTTGCATCATGCTTGGTAATGTAAGACTTAAATGAAGCGTTTGGGCAACACAACCCATTCTTTAAAGCTCTCTGTTCTCTGTAATTGACCCTGCAGAAAATGTGTAAGCTGGTGAATTCTGCACAGGATGCTCCTCAGGATCGTGTTTGCCTTGATTTGACATGCCCGACACTTTGTGGCTGAGGTACTGTTGTGCGCAGTCACTTTCTCTTTGTTATAATACCACTATCAAAATTAAGAGTTGAAGGATTTTGAGTTCAGTTGGTCTCTTTGGTCTCATGTGTTCTACGTTCCAGATTGGTTTATTGTTCATTCATGGTCTGTTAGTTATTGTTTTACTTATTCCTGTGCTTCTTTTTGTATTCATTTAGTGTTCATTTCCGAGCCAGTTTGCTTGGTTATTTCTTGCTGTAGCCAGATAGTCAGACTCAAATTTGCCAAAATCATGATTCTCCTTGCTTCTTGCCTGTGTTTGGGTCCTACTCCTCAAAAACAAACAGTTGACCATGAAATGTTTAGCTGTGGAAAACTTTCAAAAATGGACATAATGCTATCATAGCAACAACCTTGAAGTCACTGAGCTCTTGAGAGCAACCCATTCTTTCACAAATGTTTGTAAAAGCAATCTGCATGCCTAGGTGTTGGATTGGAACACCTGAATTCAACGATTGGGAAGGTTGTCATTATACTTTTTCCAATACAGTGTAGTTTCTCAGTGGCTCACCTTCTCCCAGATGGATGTAGACTCGATTGCCTTGCCTCGTGTGGATCAGTGAGGAGAGGTTGCCATGGTGCTTAAGGGCCCAGCGGTGCAGTGCGTGGAGGCGAAAAGGTAACGAATGAACCGTTTGAACATGCAAATGTAGAGTCTGCGACTGAACACTGGAGTTTGGAGACACCTAGCAAATTATTTAAATAGACAGCTTTTAAATGAAATATTCAGGACCATAATCCTCTCTTTCTGTACACACTGACTGACCTGCACAAATACTGGGAGGTGCAGCAGCTCAGCCTTCAGCCACCAGGTGATTGGTAGTATGGAGCTGAGCACCAGGTGGAGGGTCCTAAGAGGGGCGGAGGAGAGAGTCAAAGGCTTCAGGAACACTGTCACCTGCGGACAGGGGAAAAAAAGGGGGTGAAAGATTGACAAGACTGCTATCTTATGTATATTGAGAGCCTTGCAAAACTCTTTAATAACCCTTGAACGTTTCCACATTTCATATTAGGATTTTATGTGATAGACCAACGCAAAGTGGTTCATATGTTTAAAATATGTTTAAAATAAAAGAAAATGACACATAGTTTCAAAAGCTTTCAAATTGCATATATTTGTATTCAGCCCCCCTAGTACCTTTAAATAAAATCCTGTGCCACAAATTGGCTTCAGAAGCCCAAAAAATTTATTCTCAGTGTAAATACAAATTTGAAAGACTAATGTTTGTATATCATATTTATTTAAGGAAAATCTGCTTAACGTTATTCACAAAATAGATATAAACAGTTTTTTTTAAAATAAATAAATAACTACAGGAGAGTAGATTTGTTTTTACAAATCTACTATTGTTGATTTTCCTCAACATAACTGCAGTTCCAAGGAATGGAGTTAGGGTGGAGTTGGTTCATTGCTCAGAGGTTTAACTAATTTCACAACACAAGAACCTTTACCAAAATAGCTTGTAATATTATCCAGTGGCTATATGTGTAGAAACATGTCATTACATATCATGTTATTAGCGGTGTTTTGTTTTAACCATGAAAATGAGAGATTCCTCTGAAACCAAACATCAGTATTTTGGGCAGTAGAAGGAGAACATTCAAACTCCACAAGGAGGGGATCCAGCTGGGACACAAAGGGGAGACTGTATTTGTTTTTTTATGGGACTTATTAAATTACCGGCATATTTGATTTTTAAAATTTTCGAATCATTAGCAAACGGGGTATATTACAGCACCTCATGTTCAGACACTAATAAACTTAGTGAAATATTCTTCAACCTTTTAAAGGAAACTTATTTTTTAAAGTAAAACTTTAGTAGTTACCATATTCCCGGGGCTGTTGGTTGGTCTTTGCAAAGCAATGACATGAGTTTCCTTGTTGCCCTGCTCTTTTGCAGTGCAGCCACGGCCTTCCTGAAACCTCTCCAGCAGACCTCGAACAGGATGCTGCCTTCCCACTGCATCACCTGGAGAACATTGTACCTTTGCACCTTGTGCTAAGGAGGAACAGTAGGTTTATAACAATAACCTAAATATTGGGATTCAAACACATTAGTAAAATTCTGTTACAGTGCCATGCAAATGTGTTCTTGTCTATAAATTTATTATTTTCTTTTTACATTTTGTCACTTTACAACCAGAAACGTACACTATCTCTGAAAACATAAGTACACCCTCACATTTTGGTAAATAGTTTAGTATATCTTTTCATGGCACAACACCGAAGGAATGATGCTTTAATACAATGTAAAGTAGTCAGTGTACAGCTTGTATAACAGTCTAAATTTGCCATCCCCTAAGTTTAACTAAAAACACAACCACTATCGTCTAAACCACTGGTATTAAAGGTTAGTGCACCCCTAAGTGAAAATGTGCAAATTGTGCCCAATTAACCATTTTCCTTCCCCTGTGTCATGTGACGTGTTAGTGTCAAAGGTCTCAAGTGTGAATGGGGAGCAGGTGTGTTACATTTGGTGTTATCGTTCTCTCATACTGGTCACTGGAAGTTCAACGTGGCACCTCGTGGCAAAGAAGGATCTAAAAAAAAGAAATTGTTGCTCTATATAAAGATGGCCGAGGCTACAAGAAAATTGCCAACAACCTGAAACTGAGCTGCACCATGGTGGCCAGGACAGGTTCCACTCACAGCAGGTCTCGCCATGGTTGACCAAAGAAGATGCCTGCACCTGCTCAATGTCATGTCCAGAGGTTGTCTTTTGAAAGTAGACATATGAGTGCTGCCAGAATTACTGCAGAAGTGGTGCTGGGTCAACCTGTCAGTGCTCAGAGCATACAACACCCGCTGCATCACATTGGTCTGCATGGTTGTTGTCCTAGAAGGAAGCCTCTTCTAGAGATGATGCACCAGAAAGCCTGCAAGCAGTTTGATGAAGGCAAGCAGACTAAGGACATGGAATACTGGAACCATGTCCTGTGGTCTGATGAGACCAAGATAAAGTTATTTGGTTCAGATGGTCTCAAGCTGGCCAAGCATGACTCCAGATCTAATCCCTACTGTGCATCTGTGGGGCACCCACATGCTGAAGGTGGAGGAGCACAAGGTCTCTAACATACATCACCTCCATGATGTCGTCATGAAGAAGTGGAAGAGGATTCCACTGGCAACCTGTTAAGACCTAGTGAACTCCACGTGCAAGAGAATTAAGGCTGTGCTGGGAAATAATGGTAAATACACAGTTTGAGCAAATTTATACATGTATACAGCTGTATACTGACTACTTTACATTGTATCAAAGTGTCATATTTCAATCCTATCCCATGAAGTGTGACATGCCTTTTTCAAACTACTTTTTAGGCTGGCAACAAACAATGAAATGGTTCATGTCATAGCATCTCCATTTGTTAGATTGACCTACTCAAAGTCCAGACCTACACTGAGTTAAAGATTTGCGCCGAGACTTGCAAACTGAAGTTCTCAGATGCTCTCCATCCAGTTCGACTGAGTTTGAGCTATTTCAAAAATGAGGAAAATGTTTGTCTCTAGATGTGCAGAAACTGGTAGAGACATACTTTGAAAGACTTGCAGCTGTGTTTGCTGTTTCTACAAATTGTTGACCTAGAAAGGCTGAGTGCAAATAAAAATGCAAACCGCACTTTTCAAATTTTCTTTCCTCTTCACAATTATTCAGTGCTTTTGTTTAAATGATAAAAATCCAATAAATAACACAGAGGTTTGTTGTTGTAATATAACAAAATGTAACAAAACGTTTAAGAGGCATAAATGCTCCATGATGCATAAATGCTCTATGTTCAATACTGTTCTGTGGATAAAAACAACACAAATTAGTTTCAGGACGCACAATTTCTGTCCTATGTACTGATGCTTTGCTATAAAAATCCACCAATTTGTCTCTAACACTCTGATTAAAGACAGAAGACACAGGAGAACATCCTATCAGACACATTATTCTTACCTTTCAGTCTTTCCCAGATGAAAACAAAGCAGAAAATCCACCACCCAAAGTTTGGCAACGATGACATTGTGGATTCAGCGTCTGACAACAACCTATAGGTAATGTTACATTGAGGGCAGTCACTTTCATACAATCAAAAAGTGTAGTTAACTGATTGAATAAATCACCTTTAGCAGAAATTATAAGTTTTCCAATTATTTTCATCAAATTCATTGATTACTTGTAGATAAAGGAAAATGGATAAATATTCCAAAAATCCCCAAAGTAATACTTCAAAACTCTTTTTAAAGTTATTTATTTCATATACACTCTGGTCCAACAACTTTTATAGATTATATTTAAATATCAGTCTTATCAGGCCTTTTCTGGCTATCTGGTGATATTTTCTCTCATCAATGAAGATGAAACAATGCAAAATAAACTAACCTGGAAGAACAACCTTCGCCCATTGCATCAATTCCTGTTTACATTGCATGATTCCATTTATAATATCAAAGTTCTTCCCATTCATGTCTAGCTGAAATTTTTAGGCAACTATGAAAGATTTTAATCTATAATTGTTGCAATCAGTGAAGCTATCTGTCCTCAGTCGTGTTTAGAGTCAATATGAAATGAAATGTCAGACTCACCTGTGGTTCTGCACAGAGGAAAAGGCTGGCTGATGATCCAAGTGTTGTTTGAAGCTGTGAGGACGCCTCTCCCAACTCTACGCACGCCCCCCTCAATTACTAAACACACAACCACACACACACCTTAAACTAGGCAAAAATATACTTTCCAATCTCAGCTGTGCTCCACTTGTGAGGAAAATGTACCAAAAGAAACTGATTACAAACACCCAGAAGGAGTAAAGTGGATGTAAAGACACATTTAAAGAGGCAATGGGAGGGCTTAGGGCATGGTGTGACAGTGGAGAGAGATATAGTAAGGAGAGGTATAATAGGCTTTGGAAATGTCTCCAAACCCAGATGGCAACAGGAAGGAGGACCAGAGAAGGAGAGAGGAGGGGAAAAGAGAGAGGAGGAGTTTGACTGAGAGAAAAGCACATATGAACAAAAACAAAATCTCAAATGTCTAAAGCAGTGAACACCTACTGGTGTTTACTGCAATTCTTCAATGACAGGCTTTTAGCCAATTATATTTTTTCCTGACTGAAGGTTCAAGGATCCACTTTCTTGCAGATATTTTGTTTTTACTTTTTTACTACCCATATTGTTCCAGATTCTCAAACAAATTTTCATATGAAACAAAGATAAACTCAGTAAAACACAATGCAGTTTCCAAATGATAATTTAATTTATAAAAAAAAAGCTATTGAAACGAACCTGGCTCTGTGTGAAAATGTAATTCCCTCCTTATTAAATCATGAATTACCAGATGAACCACGTTTTTGGTTCAACCTTCACTAGCCACACTCAGGCTGAGACTGAGAGATTACTGCTAGATGTGTAGAATCAAGAAACCACACATAAAAAACCTGTCTAGTAACTTTAAGTGGGCTAAACATTCTAAACAAATGGCAACACATCATGTCTCTATCTACAGAAATTCCTGAATTCCAGGACCACAGTAAGAGCTTTTATCCACAAATTAAGAAAATATACCAGAGTTATAAAACTTCCCAGGAACATTTGGCCTACTAAATTTACTCCAAGAGCACATCAACAGCTCATCCAGGAGGTTACAAAGGAACCCAGAAAAAAGTCTAAAGTACTGAAGGCCTCGCTTTCTTCAGTTAAGGTCAGAGTTCAGGATTCAGCATAAAGAGACTGTGCAAAATGACATCAAAGAGAGAGCTCCAAGATGAAAAATCCATTGCTGACCAAAAAGAACACAGAGGCCCCTCTCACATTTGCCAGAAAATGGCTTGATCTCTGTGGCTTTAGGAAAAATATTCAGCGGACTGATGGGACAACAGTGAAACCTTTATGAAAGGTGTGTGTCCCCTTACATCATAAAACAATCATAAAACCAGTAGTTAAACAAGTTTGACTACTGGTGGTAGTAGAGTGCTGGTGCTTCAGGACCTGAACGACTTGCAGTGATTGATAGAACCATGAATTGTGCTCTCTCTGATCTCTGTGACCTTAATCTTAAGATGTCTGGGTTATGCAGCCTGGTAAATGATGCAAAGCATACCAGCAAACAGCTCTGAATAAAAAAATGAAGGTTTTAGAATGGCCTACTCAAAGTCCCTACTTAAATCTGATTGTGGCATGACCCTAAGTGCTGTTTGTGCTCAAAAGTCTTTCAATATGGCTGATTTAAAATTGTTTTACATAGAAGAGTTGGCCAAAATTTCTCCAGAGTGATCATTGCCAGCTGTTGCTGCTATGGGTGGCACAACCAGTTTTTAGGTTTAGGGATCAATTACTTTTTCACATAGGGTCATGCTGGTTTTGATAGCTTTTATCCCTAAGAAACAGGTTGACTTTGTCAAATATTTGTTTGATGACCTGAACCATTTCAGTGTGACAAACACTGTAAGCTGTTCATGATGTGATAAACGCTGATAGCTCATCTCTAACCTGAATTTTTCCTGTCCGGGTCCTTCCCCAGTTGACTGTGGTGGAATTCACCCACTGATTTTAAAGACTCCATTTATTGGGTTGAAATATTGTAGCTTTGGATACAGGATCACAGGAACCGTGTGCAGATCTGAAGGAGAGATAGGTGAGTGAATGACTGAGATATGGCAGATTTGCACAATCTTGTTCAGATTGGGATTGACCAACCTGTCGGGGTTAATTCCAGATGTGAGGGGAAAACAACTCAGGGAAGACCCATGAGTAGATGAAACTCAGGAGCCTGTAGAGCAACCAATAAACTTTTGCAGATGAGGGCAGGCAGTGAGGAGCTATATGTCATCTGTATGAAGCTTCAGAAAATCTGGCACCTGTACTCTGACTGGAAGGAGATTTTGTCCTGGAGATACTGAGACAGGCACAGGAGAGCATAGTTAAGTGATTTAGTGCAGTGAGATAAGGAAAATCGTTCACAGAAACAGTCGAGTCTGGAAAACAGTCCAGAAACATGAATCATGGCACTCCTCTGCCCACTTTTTGATTTCAGATTTAATATCTGTCTCCAACATGACATAATATGACAATACACCAGATTTCCATATTTTTCTTTCTTTTGGGTTAGTGCTGAGTTTTTCCAAGGAGCCCATTGTGCTTCTCCAGGTCAACATTTTGAAAGCTCTGACTGAACCCTTCTCGGGGGCCCAAATTACTGCATGTGCCCCTGCTCCATAATTCCTGATATAAACGGTTTGATTTTCGTGTCTGGCTGCTCACTATGTTCAGGACTGAAGTGAAATGAGCAATTTTCAAACTGGTAAACACCTGAAAGCACGGAGGACACTGGACCTCATGGACCGGAACGTTCTGTCTGGTTTGAATGAAGAATGACGTCAATATGGATATATAAAACACCATAATGTGTGTTTCTATGTCCCCAGTGACACCCAGTACTGGCTTTTCTGTCGTAGCTGGAGTTTCTGTTTTATGTTTTTGTCTGTGTTTTTTGACTCCAAGTAAGCGCTAGTGCTCAGCAGTAGTGGAGACAGGTGTTTTCCATCTCGGTAATTGACTCCTGGAGTACTTCAGCAGGAAGCAGCCAGCATCTCGTCGCTCAAGTATTAGCCTCTGTGGTAGCTACTCAGCCAGCCTCGTATTAATTAAGTTTATGTGTACTTTGCCTTCGACAACGTTTAACTTGTTCTTTGTTCTTCTTAGTGAACTGAACGGGCGACTACCTGGAGGTTACCCAGGCTGGCCCTGGTGGCTTTGTTCAAACACTAACTACGTTTTCAAGGACCTTCCAAGGATTATACCGGCGACTACCTGGAGGTTACCCAGGCTGGCCCCGGTGGCTTCGTTTCGCACTAGCCTCGCTCCTAGGATCTCCCCAGGAAGGATCTTCCACACACACCTACCCAACGCCGAACTCTGGAACTTCCCCAGCTGGCTGCTTCCGGACCCAGATTCTCCAGAGACCATTCAACCCAACCTGTCCATCCTCCACCTCTTCCTCTGACACTTCGCCTGCACTCCAAGCTCTAACCCAAGTAACTGAGAAATCATCGGACTTACCTTTGTCTCCATATTCACTTCTTCTCCAGTCCGAATCCCTCTCCTCCTGGCGGATTGCCTACTCCATCCTAGTAAGACATTTCACATTTAAGTACCGGTTTCGTTTACTGTGCCACTTACCTGTCGTTTTTCCTTACAGTTTTTCTGCGCACCATACTGATCCATTCTCCTTAAATAAACCTTTTTCAAACTTGTACCCGTTTCCCTTGAGCGTGATTCTGCATGTGGGTCAGAGCCATACGTAACACTATGACATTTTCTTGTGTTCTGTTTGGGTGACTGTGGTTGAGTTGAATTTGTTGTTATGTTGGTCATAGCATCTTTAGGATCTTTAACTGCCTTGGTTCTTGGTTTCCATTTCACACTATTTTAGTTCTCAACTAGTTGTATGAACAATGTACAGTAATCATACAAAGCATGTATGACATAAAAAAAGCTTTAAAACAAACATGTTTGGTTTAAGTATAAAATTAATAATTAAAAATTCATGTTTGGACTTTTTAAATTAGTGCATTTTTTGTTGATCCACATGACCAAATGTAGTATGGTCATTTGTGGCATTTGAAGACTATAAAATGTACTACAGATGTTTGTACATTTAACCTGATTTAAAGATGGAAAGGAGCAAATGCACTTATTACACTAGTATTGGGTCACCCCTTGACATGTTTAAAATAAGCTGTTCCAATCATTACCATGGCCACATGTGTTCAAACATCCAACATCTCGTCATACAGACTGTTTCCACAAACAACTGGGAAATAATGGGTTGCTATCGGGAGCCCAGAGAATACCAGGGTACCATGATGGGATGCCCCTTGTCCAGCTGAGAACACTAAATATTGCGTAGTCAGCTGTTTATTTTAACATAGTGATGTGTGGCAGTGGTGGCATCTTGTTTGGAGTGATAAATCATGCCTGGGTTTGGCAGACTGTGTTCTGTCAAGTGAAAAGTTTGGTGTAGATGCAGATTATGTTGTGGGGCTGTTCAGGAGTTACGTTTGGTCCCAAACTTACAGTGAAAGGAACTCTCAATGCTTGAGCACAACAAAACCGTTCGACCACTTTCATGCTCCCTAGCTTGTGGGAACAATTTGGGAATGACTCCTTCTTGTTCCAACATGGCTGCATACCAGCGCAATCTGACCCCTGAGATGATTAAGAGCAGATACTGCATGCCAGGCCTTCTCGTCCAAAATCAGTGTCTGACCACACAAATGCTCTTTGGAATAATGGTCAGAAATTCCCATGATCCAAACGCAAAGTACAGGCTGGGGATTAGGAATGGGATGTCACTGAAGCTCAAGTGTGTGTGTAAAGACAAGTGACCCAATGCTAATGAATGTCAATACAAAATTTTGGATGTATGTCAGCTACATGCATATCACACCAATATTCTCTAGCAGTACAGCAAAAGGTTAATTCAGCCTGAGTGAATTTGGTATTTTGTTCTTAATTGCTCTGTGGGATTATTTTTACAGTGTGTGTTAGTGTGTGTATGAACTTCTTCTATACTCGTTTTGATTTCTAATACTCCCAGGAATGTTCTTGGTCATGTTCTTTTCAGCACGCCATTAATAACAACAGCTGGGACCCTCGGTTGCATTGACATTTTTAGAGATGATTGCATTTTACCATCCTTCTTAGGTCCACAAAATCCATCCTGAGTTTTAGGGGGGTTTGGAGAATTGGTTATGATGATTAATTGTTTGTGATGTCAGTGGGACCAGAAAAACAGACAGAGTACCTTCGCAAACATGTTCAAACACCTTGAACTTCTTCTCATTTTGTTACAAAACAGCCACAACTTCAACATATTTATTAGGATTTTATGTTAGAACATCACTAAATAATGCACAATTATGAAGTGGAAGCAGAATGATGTTTTATTTTTACATTTTTAGAAATAAAATATAAAGTGTGAGGTGTATTTGTAATTACAGCTGAGTATTTTGAGGTTTGCTTAGTCACTCTGGATGGTGAACCTTTAATTACATGTCTTGCCACAGATTCTCATTTGGATTAAGGTCTGGACTTTGACTGGGCCATTTTAACACATGATTATGCTTTGATCTAAACCAGGGGTCAGCAATCTTTAAAGTCTATAGGGCTGTTTTTGCCTCTTCTCCCGCTAGATGAAATCTGTCTAGAGCTGTAAAACCTACTGGGCCTGTGGAGAAGACATAACTCTACAGGCCCAATAAATAAATATGTTATTTAATATTTATTTCCTATATGAAAATGTGTTTTTTTATTATGAGTATTAAAAAGCACATTTTGGTGGAAAGAATAGCTTGAAAGTTTTAAATGATCAGAACAAATGTTTTTTTGGTAAATAATTTCATATTTATGAAAATGAATAAAAGTGTTACCAACCAAAGAAAATACATCATTTGTAGCCTATTGAAAGAGCTCAGGGAAAAAAAATAATCCTTGAACCCATAGTGTCAATCTGTTTTAAACAATCTAAGAAACTGCAGAAAAACAGATAACTGTTAAAAGCAGCCATCCTGTTGCATGTATATTTATAAGCATCCGTTGTAGTCATAGTCACCAAAAGGTATTATGAAGGGGCCAACGAGCAGAAGGTTGCAGAACCCTGATCTAAACCATCCTATTGTATCTCTAGCTGTATGTTTAGGGTTGTTATCCTGCTGGAAGGTGAACCTCTGCTCTAGTCTCAAGTCTTTCAAGGATTGCTCTGGAATAAGTTCCAAAGATCTTTCCATCAACTCTGACCAGCTTCCCTGCTCCAACTGAAGAATACCTTCTCCACATCATGATGCTGCCACCATTTATTTTCATCATGGGGATAATGTGTTCAGGGTGCAGTTTTTGTATTTTTGATAAAAGTTTGATCTCATCTGACCAGAGCACCTCCTTTCACCAGTTTCTTGTGTCCCATACAGTACATGATTTGTGGCAGACCCTTAACAAGACTTGTTTTCTATCAGTAGCGTCTTTGTCTGTGCCACACTTCCATTAAAACCAGTTTTATGAAGAGAATACTAACAGTAATTGAGCTGTGGATCTCTGCAGCTCATCCAGAATCCATATGGGCCTCTTGGCTGCACTCAGATAAATGCTTTCTTTATCCATTTTGATGTAGTAAATCAATGATAAAAAGCAAAAAGTGCTTTATTTGATAATACATTTTTCTTTTAGATAATAGAATTAAGAATAACGTCTGCAGTTCAAGGATTTTTCCATGCTCAATTTAGCCACTAGTTGAGCCACCCATTCCCTTAGGTTGCAGCAGTAATGACCTTATGGGATTCTTTATTAAAAAAATGTATTCTATTAAAAATATCATTGGCACCTTCCCGAACATGGTTACTTCATCCTCAGTAAGTGAGACAGCATTGGAGGTAACTGTATTAACTGATCTGTATTTGGACTGTTTTGATCTTTGAGCTTTCTGAGTCCCAACCAAATAATTTAAGGTGAAGTTTTCCTTTTGATTGCCAGACCCATTCTAGATTTGATTAATCTATCCTTAGTAAATGGATATGTACCACAGTCTTTTAAGGTAGCTGTAATTGAACCTTTACTTAAGAAACCTTCTCTTGATCAAGATGACTTAATACATCCCAGAACTATATTTAATCTTCATTTCCTATATAAAATCCTTGAGAAAATAGTTGCTAGTCAAGTGTGTGAAACTTTACACAATAATGATTCAGTTGAAGAGTTTCAGTCAGATTTCAGAGCTCATCATAGCACTAAAACTGGTGAAAGTCACTAATAATATTCTCATGGCCTCAGATAATGGACTTGTGTCTGTACTGGTTCTGTTAGATCTCAGTGCTGCATTTGATACAGTCGATCACAATATTATCTTAGAAAGGCTGGAATATGCTGTAGGGATCAGGGGAACAGCGCTAGGCTGGTTTAAATCTTATTTGTCTGACAGATTCCAGTTTGTTCATATAAATGATAAATCATCTTTAAACTCCAGGGTTAATTGTGGAGTACCACAGGGTTCAGTACTTGGGCCAATTCTCTTTACTATATGTATATATGCTTCCAATAGATAGAGTTATCAGGCAGCATAGGATAAATTTCCATCGCTATGCTGATGATACTCAGCTTTATTTATCTATAAATTCTACAGAATCCAACCAGTTAAGACTACAGGCAAGTCTTTAAGACATAAAAAACTGGATGACTTTAAACACACTTTTAAATACAGGCAAGACGGAAGTTGTCGTCTTTGGACCGGAGTCTTTAAAAAAGAAACTGCTTAGTCAATCACTTAACCTGGATGGCATTAAATTGACCTCCGGTAATAAAGTAAAAAACCTCGGTGTTATTTTTGACCAGGACATGTCATTTAAATCCCATATTAAACAGGTTTCTAGGATTTCCTTCTTTCATCTCCAAAATTAGAAATATCCTGTCCAGGAGTGACGCTAAAAAACTAGTCCATGCATTTGTTACTTCAAGGCTGGACTATTGTAATTCTTTCCTATCAGGATGTCCACAAAATGCAGTTAAAAGCCTTCAGCTGATTCAAAATGCTGCAGCAAGAGTTGTGATGAAAATTAAAAAGAGAGATCATATTTCTCCTATTTTAGCTTCCCTTCATTGGCTCCTTGTTAAGTCCAGAATAGAATTTAAAATTCTCCTCCTCACATATAAAGTCCTTAATGATCTAGCTCCATCATACATCAGAGATCTGATTGTTCCATATGTTCCTAACAGAGCACTTCGTTGACTGCAGGTTTACTGGTGGTTCCTAGAGTCTCTAGAAGTAGAATGGGAGGCAGATCTTTTAGTTATCAGGCTCCTCTCCTGTGGAACCAGCTCCCAGTTTTAGTCCGTGAGGCAGACACCCTGTCTACTTTTAAGGCTAGGCTTAAAACTTTCCTTTTTGATGAAGCTTATAGAGTGGCTCAGGTTATCCTGAGGTATCTTTGTCATCATGATGCTTTAGATAATACACTTGGCCCTTTCATTCAGTGTTTAACCCCGTCTCTCCTAGACATAGCTACTGGCTGAACTTCCACTGTGACTAACTGTATGTGCTCTCTTTCATACTCTATAGATTTAAGACTCAGAATTTATCTGCTAGCTTTTTGATGAAGAGACTAAAGGAGCTACTACTCACATTACCTTTTACTATCTGTTCACATTACTTTTTGTTCACATTGGAAGTACTCCTGGATCAGTGCTTCTGTGTTCTTTTGTGTGTATGCTCTGTCTTCTCAAACCCCCCAGTCAGTCATGACCATTGACACGAGACTAGTTCTGCTGGAGGTTTCTTCCTGTTAAAGGCGAGTTTTCCTTTCTACTATTGCTACATGCATGCTCACAATGAGGGATTGCTGCAAAGTCAATGAGTAATGCGAGCGACTCTCCACTGTCTCTACATTCTCACCCAGGAGGAATGAATGCTGCAAGTCACCAAGTAACCAATTTGAATAATAAACTGAATTTGACTGCATTGTTTGGCAACTAGGATCAATTTGAATGTATGTACTTGATTTGGAATCAGTCTGCATGGTCTGATTAAATTTATTTTGTTGCCATGAGATGGCATGTTTTGTGAATTGGTGCTATATAAATAAACTGAATTGGATTTAGTTTAATCCATCACTATACAGAGTTGGAAAATGATATGAAATTTTTACTTCTCCAGACTGTGTATGAACCCGGAACTCCTGGCTGGGTGGATGGATGTTATCCATAAACAAAAATCAGAGAACTTTCCAAGCTCCCATCAGCCTACAAATTCCCCACACAGGAACATACATTCACAGTTGGTTTCACATCTTTACTGGATCACAGCTGCTACAAGTTATATCAGCAAATGACAAAGGAAGAAGAAACACAGACAGAGATAAAAGTTTATCACAAAAAATAAAAAAAAACCTTCTGAGAAAAGCTATGCTTTAAAAAACCTGTTATGTACCGAAAAATAGCAGGAAGAAACGATTGTGAAGGAGGGTGATTAAGCAGACACACAAATAGCAGCTCATCCCTTGAAAACGTCCACTTGTGGTTCCTTTCTTTGGCAAAACAAATCACCATAAAACAGTAATTTCTCTTTCTACTACGTCCTCTGACGCCCACAAGTGGCGGTTTACGGGTAGTGCATGACTGAGACAGAGGGGCCACGGTTCACATTTAAACACGCAGTTACCAGCGACAAACAGCAGGGATAAAAACAAGAGCTTGGGGCAATTCCAGAGTGAAGACGAGGAAAAAATAGCTTCCTGTCTCATCAGGATCCATCAAAAGATTTGTCCATCTCTTACATAATCTGGATAAACGTCTGTTATCATCACAGCTTCCCTCCTCTTTGAAAGCCACATCTGGAAGCCCATCTGTGGCCCAGAACTTGTGCGTGACACGCTGTTGGGTTTGGTGTTCACACACATTCAGTTCAGCTGTCCTATTCATCTCACACACACTCACACAAAGAAAGAGGTCAGAGTTAAAAGGATCCTCTCCTCATTTCTCCGTCATGTTCTACGGTGCCTGTGCAGCACAGCAGTCAGCCTTCCCTTGTCAATCTCCTATCAGAGTCTGTGGCTGATGGTGGGCAGATAACCCCTCCATGACCCCAGGCCCTAGCAGAGGTCGGAGACGTAATCGAATTCCTTGAAGTAGTCCTGCTCCTTCCGCGAGAGGGCGCGGGGCTCTCGGGGAGGTGTGAGCGCAGGAGCCTCGGCGGTGAACTCCATGTCGAAGTTGCTGACGTCTTCTTTCCCTGCAATGGTCGGGACGAAGGGAGGGGCGACTTTCCTCTGAAGAAGGGCATCCCAGTCCATGCTCTGAAAGGTTGTTTTTAATCAGTTAGTGAGGCAGCTAAATTTTTCTTCTATACAGACAGAGTTCTAAGACTCATAAAACCTACACGTTTCTGTTTAAGATCTTAAAAAGTCTGAAATCATTCAACATTAGTCCATTCCGTCTTGTAATACTTTTTTTTGAGACATTTGCTGGTGCCATTACTTTGTTTAACTTGTTTTAGATGTGGATAAGGGATTCACAATGTAAAGTTGTTTTCAGGCTTTTAAAGCTTAGCATCATTTAGTATTTCTTTATTCTGTTATTTTATGTAATTCATGAAGGTCTTGAATTTAAATATTTAAAACGTCTAAAAGTGAACTCTGAGAAACTTGAAGAAACCTTGTTAGAAACATTCGACTATGTCTCAGAAAAGCTTCAGAAATCAGAGACTTACTCTGAAAAATGGTTGTTTCTTGACATCTTCTGCATCCTTCTCTCCAGAGCCCAGGCGCCTCTCAGGATTTCTTCTCAACAACTGATGAGGGAAACCAACAGAACTCTTAGTGACAACTTCCTTGAAACACAAGGATATACGGAGCGTTGCACAAGGATTCATACCCCTTTAACTGCTCTGTGTGCACATATATTCTGACTTAAAGAAAACATCAAATGGGACTTCTTATGGCTTTCTTATAACAATGCATTTCTTCTTCCTATTCTTTTATAAAGACCAGATGTTTGGCTAATAGTAATGTATAGCTGCAGGTTTGCAGTTCACAGAGATTCACAGAACAGTTTTATTTATTCTGACGTCTGAAGGTCACTAGATTATATTTAGGTGTGCCAGAGTAAAGAGGTCTAAAGACATTTGTACTCCACACTTTTCAGATTAATATTTGAAAGAAAATTGTGCAAAACTATGCATGGTTTTAGACTGGTCTATCACATAACATTTAAATAAATTCCATTGAAATTTGTGGTTGTAAAGAAAAAACCCATAAAAAAGGGTCATGGATATGAATATTTTTGCAAGGCACTGTGTCTAATACTTCGGCTTTCTTCTTAAATATATGAAAAAAGCAAAGGAAACCAGCAGGAGAAAGTAATATCAGTCTAACCCTTCTCATGATGCCGATGGCCTCGGTGGAGAGGAAACGCGGGTAGCGCACCTCGTCATTCACTATACTGTCAAACACCTCCTCTTCATCATCACCTGGAAACGGAGACTGAACAAACAAGGGTGAAAAAAATGAGACACTTTTCATTTTGACCTTCTGTGATTCTCACTGGTCTGTTGTTTGAGAGTTAATTAGTTTTTCTCATTCAGTTGGGCAGAAATAAACATCCAGACCAATTATGTGTCTTTAAAGGAAAAATAAATACTTTTTAGATGTTTATCACGTAGTTTTGATCTCATGTCCTTACATTTCCTGTTTTCTTGTTGCTGGTTGATTGAAACTCAGACAGACATGGTCATGGCACTATTAGACCAGCAGATGGCAGTGTAAACAAGCTATGTGCCACAACGCTGACATCTGTATGCTAACATTTTGCCAACGTCTTCCAACTCATAAACAGGCATACTAATAAAGCTTGTTCAAAAGCATTACACTGTTGGTATCAATTTATGAAAACCGATTTTGTTTTTTCTAGTAATCACTGCTACTAAAGAAGCTACTGAGGAATCATATTTACACATTGTGTCTGAAAACAACCTCAGGGTCCTGTTTGTGTTGTCTAAGGACCCTCAGTGGGGCCTCCACCCCAACTTTAGGAACCACTAATTTAAAACCGTTGCTGCTAATTTTTCAGCTGCGTTGATTTCGACGATCTTCAGCAACATTTGTTTTGGATTTTGAACTCCTAAATGCTTAAATGTGTGCAGCTGTCTATAGTCCTTCAGACACCCTCTCTTCTTTAAGTAAAGACAAATAAAAGTAAGGATTAGCCTAAGTCATGTTTAAATTACAAAGTTTTAACCCTTTCTTTTCCCCCTTAAAGGAACAGTAATCTTAATCCCAAATCATTCATTTCTTAATAGAGATATTAATCAGGTCCCACTGTAAAAATCCTGGGTCTTAAAAGTTTATAAATATTCATTATCAGCGTGAAATAATATTCATTTTGGGCTTTTAATGATTTATCTGAATTGCTGTTTTTCCAACAAGCTTCTGGCCAACTTTGATAGACTGAAATTTTAAGCAAAGTCCAGAAATATATACTGTGACTGTGGTCATTGGAGAAAGCTTAACGTAACCCTTCTGTGTCCATTCCAAAACCAGTTCTGGTGTGTTTTTTGGTCATAGTCCTGTTGGAAAATTCAAAGGAGTCCATCTTTCAACCATCTAACTATGGACTCGATGTAAAGTTGAAGGATTAGGAGGTACTCCTTCTCCTTCCCTTCACTTTCCTCTAAGCACCTACACCACTGGGAGTGAAACAGGCCCAAAGCATGACGCTGCCACCACCAGGGTTAATAGCTGGTGCCTAGAAATAGTTATACAGCTTTAAACACAACTTCAGCAGCAGAAAAGATACATAAAATGATGCATCTTTTTTTTTTCTGATTAGTCAGATTGAGATGAGCGCTGTCCAAATTTTCCAAATATTCACTGTATTTCCAGCTTCTTGGTGGCTTTATTAACACTACAGTAAGCTTGTTAGAAGAACATGGCATATCAAAAGACTATACTACAAAAACTAAATTGATGAAGTTATTGATATTAGCTGTTTTATCTAGACAGCTACAGTATTATGTTCCGACGAGACACTGGTAGGCAAGATTTGACACAAACTTCTATTTAAGTTTTTGCATAATCCTTATGTTCCTCCCTGCAGATTCCACGGATCTCTCTGACACTGAAGAACAGCCCCAGTGTACTCACCTCGCCGACCAACATCTCATAGATGAGTACCCCGAGCCCCCACCAGTCGACTGCTCTGGTATACGACGTGTCCGTCAGAACCTCGGGGGCCAGAAACTCGGGAGTACCACAAAATGTACTGGTTCTGTCTCCATAACCCATGCCTTGGGAAGGAAAAACCGTTGTTAAAGGTGAGCAATAGGACATTAAAGAGGGGATAACAAAGAGGAGTATAAAGCTGCAGCAGGTGTAGTGTTGTGGATACAGTCGGTTTGAAAAGTATTCATCCCCCTGGATTTTTTTTCCACAGTTTGTCACCTAAAGTTTGAAGGAAGCATTGAAAAAGACACAGGTGACTTCTCAAGTCAGTTGTTTGCACAGTGTTTTTAGGGGTATCAGAGTAAAACGGGCAGGATGCATGCCACACCTCAGATTTTTATTTGATAAAAAAAAATCCATAAATAATTTTTCTTGTACATCACCTTTGTGCCTCTAGGTTGTGTTTGAGTAGAAAATAACATCCCAAAAAATTACACTAAAGGTTTCGGGTTGTAAAGTGACAAAGTGTGGAAACGTTAAAGGTGAAATATTGATCTTAAGCACCAACCTTCTTTACAGAGCCCAAAGTCAGCTATCTTCACAAAACCCTCTGTATCAAGGAGCAGATTGTCCAGTTTCAGATCCCTAATAAAGAGCAGGGAGTGGGATTATAGCTAGTGTTGATAAATCAGTAAACTCATATTACCACCAATGCAAGCAGTGTGTAAGCCAAGTACTCACCGATATACAATCTTATGGTCATGAAGGAACTGCAGACCCAGGACTACACAGGCTGAGTAGAACCTGTATATTAGACAAAGACAGGGAGAGCTTTGTAACCAAACCAAACCCAGCTACAGCATGAACCACTCCATTTAATTCTTCCACTTATCCAGCAAGAAGCAGAACTCACACAGCCCGTGGCTCGGAGAAGACGTCGGCGTGTATGTGCATCATGAGGTCTCCTCCGGCCGTGTACTCCATGACAAAACACACGTGTTCTGAGGTCTGGAAACACGCAAACAGGTTGACCAGGAAGGGGTGGTGGGAGCTGTTGACGGTCTCAAAGATCCGTTTCTCACACATCAGACTGGAGACGGACAGAGGTGTGGAGGGGGTGGAAGGCGAGGTGAATGGGGTGTGTTTATACAGCTGTAATACGGTGTGAGTCAAGTGCTTGAGTGTGGTAGAACATAGTTACCTCTCTACCTCGTCCCTAGCTACAATATCTCCTTTCTTCAGGGCTTTGATGGCGTACTGGCTGCCGGTCTTTTTATACTCTGACAGCAACACCTGAGAGTACATAAAGATAACTTTAATCAGATGCAGCATAAAAGAATTTAGTGTTGCACAAGGTTACATTTTAATAGGCTGCATTAGATTTTATTTAGGGGTATCAGAGTAAAAGGGGGAGAATACTACAGCTTTTTAACAAAAGTTAAAAAGGCCCTGTACATAATAAGTGGGTAGGTTTAGGTTTTAGAAGCTTCAGTGAGCTAAATAGTTGCACATTTTGAAGAAACAGATGTAGGATAGGGGGCCGAACCTTCCCAAAGTGGCCCCTGCCGAGAACTGCGATCAGTTTGAAGTCCTGCAGACACAGAGGACCTCTGCTGGCTCTGAGAGAAACACAACATGAAACAGAGTTAATCATGTTTACAGAAACTGTTCCCAGGGTTCTCACATATCTCACATCAAAAATCTGAACTAGGCCAGAGTAGTCAGACCCTTTATCCGATTTTTAAAGTAGGAACACTAAAGTTCCCTGTGAACTGGAAATTGTTCTGGAAATATAAAATCTGGTAATTATATAAATACTTTTCCATTCTCCATTTTAATCTACCACATTTAATCAGACCTGAAAAATACTGAAGTCTAATTTCCAGAGAAACGCTGTTTCACTCCTAAACAGATTACTTGGAGTTTAACAATAGATAGATGGAGAAAACCTTTAGAGAACTGGATAAGGAATAAAATCTGGAAATATTTTTCCTTGCTCCAATTTAATACTAAAATAGATCCCTAAACCAATCTTCAGTGACTTTATTAAAGAGGCAAAATCTCATATTGCTGCATATTTTTCAGCAGTCACACCCAGTTGAACACCCTGTTGCTTTAGCATAATAGCACAATGATGACAGATGCATCTCTGACTCATTAAACAGCATGATCTGTAAACAGGTTCAGTCTTTACTATAAGGGCGACATGCAGATGCATCTGGCTTAATAACCATGGCATCACTGTGCTGATTGGCCACAGCAGACTCACTGATCTGAACTTCATGGAGAATCTTTGCAGAGACACCAGAGATAATAATGCAGATAGGCTGAGGGTAGCTATCAAACCCATCCTTAACACCTCAGCACAGCACGCCACATTGATGCAGTAATTCATGCAAAACGAGCCCCATCCAATTACTGAGTGCATATACTGAACAATACATGGTCATAAGTTTCAGTAGGCCAACATTTCTGCATTAAAAATCTTGTTTTTATCGGTCCTATGTCATGAAATTGTTTTGAAGAAAATGAATTTCAGAGTTTGCATCAGCTGTGTGGCATTATCAGTCAAATTGAATAATTAATTAATTCTTGAATTATATCTCTCTGTAGGTAAAGAGTCTACTTAATATATGAATTTGGCTTTTTAAAAAGGGATTCATAAAATAAATTCTATTTTTTATAATATTCTGATTTATTGATATGCACCTGAACGGTTCCAGCTCACGTCTCTTTTGCCTTTAAATCAATTTTGTGTCATAGAAGTACTTTTAAAGAAGCAGAGGGGAAAAAACCTTCAGATTATCAACAGGTACAACACAGGTAGGACATAAACAGACTTTTGGGTTATTTTCTTGCTGCATACCTGCTGGAGACTCCAGCACCTTTTTGATTGGAAGTAAATGTCCTGCAAGGAGCTTCTGTTGTATAAATAATAAATTACTGCCCTGTCCGTAGGCAGTGGGCTGCAGCCCTACCTACTTATTAACAGGTGTTGCAGCCTAACACAGGCTCATACTGTGTAGGTGGGCGTTTTCCTGATCTCACATTGAGGCGGCCATATTGCGAAGTGTCATGAGGAGTGTGTTTGGATCATGTGTGCATTGTAGGTGAGAAAGACACAGAAAGAGAGGACGGTGGGAGGTCCTTTCGTGTCTCTGCACCTGCGTAAAGAGCTCTGGGACAGCGATCTGGTTTGCCGGTCCTGAGCGGGGACATCAGGCGTTGGCAGGGGCTCAATGACAGGCGTCTGCTCCTGTTCAGATGAAAAAGAGAGCAGGGTGAAAGTGAAACAAAGGTAAAATAAAGAAACAGACTGCATAGAGGAGAAACACAGCTTTCCCCCCTTCCTGTCCCCCCCACTCCTGGTTAATTAGCAGTCTAAAAACATCAGCGTAATTAATGCCATAATGTTTCAGCCCCACTGAACGCACCATCTGTCACAGGCCCTCAGACTCTGCTTGAGCCCCTCTCATTCAGTCTCTCTGGTGTTTCAAATAAATGCAGTTTCTTCATTAGCAGAGGCCTAGGACTACCGTGTGTCCAAGCATACATGCTAGGACAATGTTAGAGTTTAGGAACAAAGTCAGTGAAAAGGAAAAGAAATTCATGCAAAAATTTGATTTTATATTTAGATTGTTACTCACTAAAACGGTTTGTTTGCATCAGCTTTAGAAGAAGCAGGATCACAGTGAGAAATGATGATCTAGTCCTCACAGGGTCAGAATATACATACAGCCTCAAGTATATTTATGAATATTTAGTTAGATGTCCTAAAAGAGGTACACCTCAAACATATGCTTTTTGTAGCCATCAAAAAAACTCTGGCATGATTATGGCTGGATATTTGATTACTCATCTTATTAGAAATGGTAGATCTTATTTTTGTTGGTTTCCTGGCAAGAACTTAGCTGGTAAAACTTATCCACTAATTTTCAAATGTGTAAAGTTGGGGCCATTCCAGAAAGTTCAGCTAGCCTGATTTATTCATTCCAAATCGTTTTTGATGCGTGTTTGGGATCATCGTTCAGTTGGAAGACCTCATTGTATTACAACCATCTACAGTAGCTGCTGAGTTGAGACCTGCTGCTTAAATATTCAACCCACTTGGTGCAATGCAACAGCAGAACTGGCAACAAAACAGACCCTCAGCATGATGCTGCCATCGCCTTGCTTCAAAGTTATTACAGTATTAAGTTTAAAAAGCTCCAAAGGAAAAATTCTTGTCAACAGCTCAATCTTTTTTTATCTGACAATAAAACATTTATTCAGAAAAAGAAACTGGCTCATTCATCTTGGCTACAAAGTTCAGTCGACCTTGAATGTGTTACGTTTTTCTCATTACAGAAAGTTATTAAATTTATTGTGTCAGATTTGTCAATTAGCCAGAAAGCCCCGATGTTCAGTTCTCATATCTGTGTGATTTTTCTTTGTTTAAAAAATAAAACATCTGACATCTGATTCTAAAATTTTCAAAAGTAAAGTTTTTCCTTAAGTGAATAAAAAAGTTACAGAACATAAATAGTATTCAACTTTGCTAACCTAAAATTGTTTTGTTAGGGATTTATTTTCTCACTTAAACAAATCTTAAGTGGCGGGTCTAGCATATTGCTGATTTATCTTTAAGTTTTAAACCTTTATGCTCTATCCCTACTTTAGTTTATGTCTTTGTGCTTCTCCTCATGCTGAGTTCCTCATATTGAGGAACACAAATTGATTTGCACTTGATAAAATTAAACCCCTCTACAATCAGATTAACTCTGGCTAAAGGTGCCTCAGATTTCAACCCTCAGATATTCATCCTGTTCTGTCTCTTCCCTCTCTGGGCCTCTCTTAGGTTCCCTTGCAGCCTCTGTGACTGGAGCACTGTCTCCAGAACAAAGGTGGCAGGTTGGAGGTGAACAGCGAGGTAAGATGATACCCTTCAAGATGTCCCATGCCTGAAAATCCTAAGGCTGCTTCCTTTCATGCTTGTTGCCATTCGTATAACTCACCAAGGGTGCAGGGGCGTCCACCACGTCTTTCTGGGTCTCAGCTTTCGGAGGAGAATCACTGTCCAAATTCAACTTCTCCACAGAGATTTCTCTGCACAAAACAACAAAGAATATGGGTGTGGCACAGTTACTGTTACTTTTTGAAGGTCATACACAACACATTTTTCAGGGGTTAACATTGTTAACTATTTTGACTTTCAATGTAACATTCTTCAGATTAACTGACCAATTTTCAGGTAAATCATTTTCATACCCCGTGGTGTGTGTGAGCGTATTGCTGGCGAAGCTGGGTGTATACGCGGGCGTGTTGCTTCCACTGGGGATGGCGTTCCTCAGCAGGCGGACCCAGGTGGCAATGTCTACGTTCATCTGACGGGCACGTAGGAAAGCTTTGCCTGAAACACAACACAAAACTTGTCAAAAACAGGCAAATGTCATCAGCGTACAGTGAGATGGGCCTCTGGCAGCTTGAAAGAGGTGACACCAGTAAGGCTGCTGTGTTTCCTGCATCTGCTTTTTTTTAGAAATGTTCATGATCTCTGAGAGAAAACACCCAAAAAATGAACATTTTATGAGTAAGGCAAGTTTATTTATATAGCACATTTCAGTAGCAAGACAATTCAAAGTGCTGTACATGAAAAAAAAGAAAAAGAGACATAATAGGAAAAGTACATTATAGTGGCATAAAGGTAATGAAATAATTAACTAACACAAATTATTAGGAGAATAAAAATTAATAATTAAAATGATAAGATAATTAAAAAAAGATTAAAATTATTGAAAAATTATGATAAAATTATTGATAAGAAAATGGAAGGAAAGTTGGACTGAAAACGTAACTAATAATATTTAGATGGCCCAGTCAAAGGCCCCTCTAAACAAATACGTTTTAATCTTGATTTAAAGCAACTTAGGGTTTCTGTGCTTTTACAGTTTTCTGGGAGTTTATTCCAGATTAGTGGAGCATAAGAACTAAAAGCTGCTTCTCCATGTTTAGTTCTGGTTTTGGGTATGCAGAGTAGATTTGAGCCAGAAAACCTGAGAGGTCTGGGTGGTTGATACACTGACAACAAGTCTGTAATGTATTTTGGTGCTAAGCCATTCAGTGATTTATAGACTAACAGAAGTATTTTAAACTCTATTCTCTGAGCTACATGGAGCCAGTGTAGGGACTTTAGAACCGGGGTGATGTGCTCCACTTTCTTAGTTCTAGTGAGGACGCGGGCAGCAGCGTTCTGGATCAACTGCAGCTGTCTAATCCACTTTTTAGGCAGACCTATGAAGACACTGTTGCAGTAATCAATTCTGCTAAAGATTGTCCTTCGTCGTCGTCTTCCGCTTCATCCTGGAATGGGTCGCTGGGGCGGCAGACTCAGTAGAGACACCCAGACGTCCCTCTCCCCAGACACCTCCTCCAGCTCCTCCGGGGGGTGCCCAAGGCATTCCCAGGCCAGCCGAGAGACATAGTCCCCCGGGCCTCCTCCTGGTGGGACGTGCCTCGAACACCTCCCGAGGAAGGCGTCCAGGAGGCATCCGGTATAGATGCCCGAGCCACCTCAACTGGCTCCTCTCAATGTGGAGGAGCAGTGGCTCTACTCAGAGCCCCTCCCGGATGGCCGAGCTCCTCACCCTATCTCTAAGGGAGTGCCTCGCCACCCTACGGAAGAAGCTCATTTCAGCCGCTTGTATCCGGAATCTCGTTCTTTCGGTCATGACCCAAAGTTCATGGCCATAGATGAGAGTAGGAACGTAGATCGAGAGCTTCGATTTTCGGCTCAGCTCTCTCTTCACCACAACGGACCGGCACAGCGCCCCCATTACTGCGGCAGCCGCAATGATCCGTCGATCTCCTGCTCCATTCTCCCGTCACTCGTGAACAAGACCCAAGATACTTGAACTCCTCCACATGAGGCAGGAACTCCCCAAGTGGAGGAGTTCAAGTACAATCTACTAAAGATGAAGCCATAAATTAGTTTTTCAAGGTCCTGCTCAGACATTAGTCCTTTAATCCTGGAGATGATCTTTAGATAATAGGCCAACCTTTTTACTGTCTTTATGTGCCTCTGAAGGTCCAGGTCAGGTAGTGTCTTTACTCAGACCCTTCTGGACTATTAAACCTTTAAATTAAACAGAGCTGCTAACCAGCTCTACAGATGACTGGACAGATTTAAAATAAAACTTGTAACAGATAACTTCATTTTCACCTGGACAATATAAGCTTTTGTTAGGCTTCTAACAAACTAGATTGTACTGATATGCCCATGAAAACTGGTCTTAAGGTCTGAACTTCCTGATTACTTATCATATTTATCATGCAAATCATATTTATATAATTCCAGATCCTTTCATGTGTACTAGTCATACTGTTATTATCACAATGATAACAATAATGTTATAATATTCCTGTTGCAATTCTGACTCAGGCTGAACAAATGATTGACGGCAGCTTGAACGTTAAAAAACACTTTAGAATAAAATGTGGGTTGTTTCTATCTGCCAGTACATTACAAATAAGTTAATAACTCATCACACTATCACCACTGTCTCCATGTTTTTTACACTCAAACTCAAATTACTGTAACAGCGCAACTGAAAAAAGAATGAAACCTTTAATACTGAATCATATAAAGCCATCTTTGGGTTTCGGCTTATGCTTTCTGGCATTGTTTGTGACCTAAAACACATAATGAGGGTAATAAATAGATGTAGCCATAAATCATGTCTACATTAGGTCAAATGTGTATTTTCAAGGTTAAAGTCAGGTCTACTCCTCTGACTGTTGAATATTCATCTGGTTTGAGCCTGGTGCCACACTGCACACCAGAAGGTGAACTGTGTCCAGAACGAACAGGAGTGGAGTGGCTGCTGAAACTTAAAAAACACACCAGTCTGACTAGAATCAACTTGTTTACTGGGAATCCTGGTGTTTTCTTCCACAGTAAGTCTATGGACCATTTCATTGTTCATGAGTGAAAACACTGTCAGTGAGCAGTTTGGATGTGCACACATGAACTCACCGTGCTGTTTAGAAAATACTTTCTTCTGTCTCTGCAGTCGTCGACCTCGCTCTATGACTGGGTTGAAGAAGGTAACCTGGAGACATTTACATATTTAAGCAAGTTAAACCCGATGTTGCTCCACAGTATTTGGTCATGTGATGCTGAGTTGAGCCACACCTCAGCCAGAAGCAGCCCCTGTGGCTCCAGTTCCAGCTGGACCTGGTGTCTCTGGTTGTCCAGGAACTCTTCCAGCTTCAGGTACTTCAGGGCGCACAGGGAGCGATAATCTCTCCAGTACACGGCTATCTCCATCTCCCGGGACTAAAGCCAGGACATGACACTGTGTAACTTTTTCTTTAATCACCTAGCAACAGCTTTAAAACAACTTATAATTACATATTTACAGCACATTTCTAATAAATTGTATTCTAAACACAACAAATGTTTGGAAAGTCTTACTCTCTCCAGTTCTACGATGAAGGTGTGGTCCCAGGCCTGCTCTCCCACTGTTCTCCAAGGAGTCTGTCCCACCACAGTGTTCTCCAGCTTCAGCACTGCGCTCACCTCCGCTGTAAATTTGTTTAATGGTTTAATCAAACACGTGTCCAAGTTAACACAACCTTTAAGAAGAGCTTATTTGAAATCTTATTCCATTTTTGGCAAATAGTGAAGATTCTGTCTCTTCAGTTTTTTTCAACTGTACTTGTTTCTTCCCAGCTGTACACACCTCTTTGTTACAGTGCTATTTATTGGTACCCCCTGGAAAGATGGATAAAAAGCCTTAAAAAAAACTCACTGTAAAAATGAGAAAATCCAACCTTTAGTTTGAGTACATTTATTTAATGGGGGGAAAAGCCCATGTTTTGAAATAATTGGTTTCAATAAATCACTGGCGGCCTGGTTTTCGGTATACCTATCAATCTCTTTAAAATAAATTCAGCATTTATACTTCATTTTTTAAAGTGGATTTTAAAGTGGATAAATAGGATCTTCTCATTAGTGATCAATACTTTCTGTTTTCCTGGGGAATCAATATGATGTGACAAAGAGGCCTGTTTGTTTTAGCCATTGGCGCTAAGCTGAACATAGACCCATATTTATCGGACCACCACGCACAGTGAGCAGAATGGTAAGGGAGTAATGCCAGGAAAAGCATTCTCTGTCCTACCATCACAATTTAAACATGTAGAGTTTGATCAATTCTGGGATTGTAACTGTGTGCTGTTGTCAGATGAGACTAGACTGAGAATTTTACAGCAAACACTGGGCGGGTTTGGCATGAAACATAAATATGTTGAAAAGCATGTCTCCTGTTCAGCATGATAGAGGATCTGTGATGGTCTGGGCCTGATTCTCTTCAAAAGGCCTTGAGAACTTTTCAAAATACAGGCAGATTTTAAATAAAAGTCTGTAAAACAAAAAGAAGAAAAAACAACAACAGTGAACTTAAAATAGGTCGTCATGGATATTACAGTACCCAGATCTAAATGTTACAGAAAAGCTGTGAGGTGAGCTGAAGAGAAGACAGTATTAGAGATGAATCTGGACCATGTGGAGTGATTGTGCGAACAGAAACGGTCAAAGATCCCTATTACTGTCATAGGAGAACATGTGCTTTTCTATTGGCAAAGGGAGGCTGTACAGAGCACTGACAACGGTGGTACCAGAAATTGTGACATCTGTAACTCTTACTAGGAACCTGGAACAAGAAACAACTGAATTTATTTCAGGGCTTTTTACACATCTTAACCAAAAGTGCCAATAAATGTAATTGTATGCTTTTCTGTCATCTATAGTTCTGGTTTTGTTTGATTAATGCCTGGTCATCTTACTTTAAAGTTACTTTTCTGCAAGTCTAAAGCTAAAGTTATCTTTATTTGTTGGGTTGTCCTATCTGTGTGTGCATATAAAGACCTGTTTGTACCTGAGCTAAAGCAAATCTAACAGTAAAGTAGAGTTGGGATCCTTACAGGAGAGCTCGTCGTTCTTGCTGGGGAGCTTGAGGCTCATGCTGCTGGTGCTGCGGCTATAGAGGCCAATCAGTTTAAATGAGGAGCGCCCATCGGTCTGAGAAAAAGAAGGAAGGACCACTTGGGTCCCCCTGCTCCGTCCTGGAACAACGTCCAGCAGCCCCACACAGCCGAGAAGATGAACCTGAAGAGTGCCTGAAAAGAGAAGAACACTTCATAAACACCTCCACTTACAGAACATTAAGGCCCAAACCGAGACGTCTGTTAGTGTCTGCTGCATCTACCTGTGAGTGGCGACGGTTTGCTCAGCGTGCTATACTGGTTGTGCACATATGGGTTGCTATGCTGGGAGCTGAACGCTGAGGAAGAGGCCAGCACCAGCTCCTCCTTGATGAGACAGGCCTTGGGATGATCTTCTGGGAGCTCCTGGAGCCGTTGCTCCAGGGAGCACCGGAGGAGGTCCAGACGCTGAGACGACTCGCTCAGACCACACTGGGCCTGCAGGGCACAGAGGGGCAAGAGATCAATCAGTAAAATGATCTCACTGTTTGACCTTGGAGGAGTAGTGCCAATAAACATAACGGTGAGCTAGTTCAAGTCTGTGGTTAGGATGACAAAGCCCAAACCATGATACCACCTCCACTTAATATCAATTCAACTCCTGGAACTAAATAACTGAATAAAAAGGCTCTCACATATATTGCCTTTAAAAAGTATTCACACCTCTGGGGTCTTTTCATTATAACTACACACCTCAATGTATTTTATTAGGATTTTATTTGATAGACCAAAAGGAATAGCACAGAACTGGGACGAGGAGAACTTTAACTCGGTCCTTTCTGGTTGCAACCACCGGGCCAAGGGTCGGTACTGGTAATTCAGTGATTAAATAACGTGCCAAGAAAAAAATCGATAAGTCGTTTTATTTCAGTTTTACTGACAACCGCAACCTAAAGATATTTTGTTCCCAAAAAAAAAACGGATCCTCCTAATGACGTCTGTCCATATATTATTTTCCTCCCCTCAACATTAGGCACCACTTTGTGTCGGTCTATCACATGAAATTAGAGTAAAAACATCCTGAAGTTTGTGATTACTACATACTTTCACAAGGCACTTTAACGTTTTGAGTTTTCTTTGATAAACACATGGGAAAAGATAATTTTTTTTCCATTTTTGATTGTCTTTATGCATCTACTTTGAAGACAAAAGCAGCTCATTTAATTTACCCTGAACAGTTCCTTATGTAGAAAAGGTTTTACTAACTGGCATTAGAAACTGAATTTATATAACTGTATTTCAATCTGTCACTATGATTGAATTGATTTCCCTCCATAGTAATGTTTAGCTGTTTGTCTCGTAAAATCCCAAAAGTTATTTGTTCGACTGAACTGATCTTCACATTTAAAGCCGTCTCAGGCGGGCTTTGTTCTCTGACCTCAGCGATGGCCTTCTTATCCTGGACCTTTCCAGCACCCAGCAGTCTCAGCATGTTCTTGGCTCCCTCAGCCATGGCATGCTCCACGCGATAGTGATGCCAAAGTTCCTCCACACGCAGCTCCGCCCCACACAGGTCCGGCTTACCTGGGAGACAGGGGTTAGGGCATATGGTCAACATTACACACAGATACGTGCGGCCAGGAATCATGCCAGCAGAAACTGCAGAAATAGAAACTAAGAAGAAAAACATTTTGCTTCACACTTTAATTTAAATACTGAAGGTTTGCCAAACAAAATGATAAAATGCATTTACTTGGGTGCAATTTGTATTTTTTGCAGCTAGATGACACTAATTTCTAGATTACTAACATAAGCGGCATTTTACAGTTAATATATCTGACAAATTTTAAGCAACCAGCATTAATCTGACAAATACGAACAATTTTTGCAACATTCAAACAAATGTCAAAAATCCATCACCAGTTCAACAAGCAGAAGGCATCTTTCACCAGCTTTGTGTCTGTGGGATGTGCCAGAGCAGGAAGATCTACTGATTGATCCCCAAAACAAGGATGATATGTTGGAACAGGATAAAATTCAACACAAGCTATAAAGCTGTGCAGATCACCACGTCATGTTGCAAAAATATGAAAAAGGAACTTTTCAATGAAAAAATTATAAATACTGAATATGGCATAAATACAGCTTAGAAATCAGCTTTGCAAGATCCCAAGCACAAACTAAAAGAAGCATGTAACCAAATAAAAGTTTTAAAGACCAAGTAACTTTGTGTCTGGATAGATCAGAATTATATACAGGTCCTTCTCAAAATATTAGCATATTGTGATAAAGTTAATTATTTTCCATAATGTCATGATGAACATTTAACATTCATATATTTTAGATTCATTGCACAATAACTGAAATATTTCAGGTCTTTTATTGTCTTAATACGGATGATTTTGGCATACAGCTCATGAAAACCCAAAATTCCTATCTCACAAAATTAGCATATCATTAAAAGGGTCTCTAAACGAGCTATGAACCTAATCATCTGAATCAACGAGTTAACTCTAAACACCTGCAAAAGATTCCTGAGGCCTTTAAAACTCCCAGCCTGGTTCATCACTCAAAACCCTAATCATGGGTAAGACTGCCGACCTGACTGCTGTCCAGAAGGCCACTATTGACACCCTCAAGCAAGAGGGTAAGACACAGAAAGAAATTTCTGAACAAATAGGCTGTTCCCAGAGTGCTGTATCAAGGCACCTCAGTGGGAAGGAAAAAGTGTGGCAGAAAACGCTGCACAACGAGAAGAGGTGACCGGACCCTGAGGAAGATTGTGGAGAAGGGCCGATTCCAGACCTTTGGGGACCTGCGGAAGCAGTGGACTGAGTCTGGAGTAGAAACATCCAGAGCCACCGTGCACAGGCGTGTGCAGGAAATGGGCTACAGGTGCCGCATTCCCCAGGTCAAGCCACTTTTGAACCAGAAACAGCGGCAGAAGCACCTGACCTGGGCTACAGAGAAGCAGCACTGGACTGTTGCTCAGTGGTCCAAAGTACTTTTTTTGGATGAAAGCAAATTCTGCATGTCATTCGGAAATCAAGGTGCCAGAGTCTGGAGGAAGACTGGGGAGAAGGAAATGCCAAAATGCCAGAAGTCCAGTGTCAAGTACCCACAGTCAGTGATGGTCTGGGGTGCCGTGTCAGCTGCTGGTGTTGGTCCACTGTGTTTTATCAAGGGCAGGGTCAATGCAGCTAGCTATCAGGAGATTTTGGAGCACTTCATGCTTCCATCTGCTGAAAAGCTTAATGGAGATGAAGATTTCATTTTTCAGCACCACCTGGCACCTGCTCACAGTGCCAAAACCACTGGTAAATGGTTTACTGACCATGGTATCACTGTGCTCAATTGGCCTGCCAACTCTCCTGACCTGAACCCCATAGAGAATCTGTGGGATATTGTGAAGAGAACGTTGAGAGACTCAAGACCCAACACTCTGGATGAGCTAAAGGCCGCTATCGAAGCATCCTGGGCCTCCATAAGACCTCAGCAGTGCCACAGGCTGATTGCCTCCATGCCACGCCACATTGAAGCAGTTATTTCTGTAAAAGGATTCCCGACCAAGTATTGAGTGCATAACTGTACATGATTATTTGAAGGTTGACGTTTTTTGTGGCTGCACGGTGGCGCAGTTGGTAGCACTGTTGCCTTGCAGCAAGAAGGTCCTGGGTTCAATTCCCAACCTGGGGTCTTTCTGCATGGAGTTTGCATGTTCTCCCCGTGCATGCGTGGGTTCTCACCGGGTACTCCGGCTTCCTCCCAGTCCAAAGACATGCCTGATAGGTTAATTGGTAACTCTAAATTGCCCTTAGGTGTGTGCATGGTTGTATGTGTGTTGCCCTGCGATGGACTGGCGACCTGTCCAGGGTGTACCCTGCCTCTCGCCCATAGACTGCTGGAGATAGGCACCAGCTCCCCCGCAACCCACTATGGAATAAGCGGTAGAAAATGACTGACTGACTGACGTTTTTTGTATTAAAAACACTTTTCTTTTATTGGTCGGATGAAATATGCTAATTTTGTGAGATAGGAATTTTGGGTTTTCATGAGCTGTATGCCAAAATCATCCGTATTAAGACAATAAAAGACCTGAAATATTTCAGTTAGTGTGCAATGAATCTAAAATATATGAATGTTAAATTTTCATCATGACATTATGTAAAATACTGAACTTTATCACAATATGCTAATATTTTGAGAAGGACCTGTAAAAGGACTTGAAACATCCCCATGCATGATATTAGCAAAACATACAATTCCGATATTATTGCTGAATTTTGCGATGATGGCATTTACTTAAATGTCTTCCTTTATGGTCCTATCATGAGCTTTAGGGCATTTTTCACTTAAATTTATATCAGATTTAGTCAACAAGGACAGTGAGCGTCAGGCCAGCTGGACAATTAAATTGTCAACATCCAGAGAGTGAATGCGTGGCATTTAAAATACAGAAGTTCACTAAATATTGCAGAACTTTACGATTGTAATAATTGAAGCTGATATTGCGAGGACAATTATGTACATGTCGTTTTTTGGAGCAGAAGTACAGTGGTTGGACAATGAAACTGAAACACCTGGTTTTAGACCACAATAATTTATTAGTATGGTGTAGGGCCTCCTTTTGCGGCCAATACAGCGTCAATTCGTCTTGGGAATGACATATACAAGTCCTGCACAATGGTCAGAGGGATTTTAAGCCATTCTTCTTGCAGGATAGTGGCCAGGTCACTATGTGATACTGGTGGAGGAAAACGTTTCCTGACTCGCTCCTCCAAAACACCCCAAAGTGGCTCAATAATATTTAGATCTGGTGACTGTGCAGGCCATGGAGATGTTCAACTTCACTTTCATGTTCATCAAACCAATCTTTCACCAGTCTTGCTGTGTGTATTGGTGCATTGTCAGCCTGATACACAGCACCACCTTCAGGATACAATGTTTGAACCATTGGATGCACATGGTCCTCAAGAATGGTTCGGTAGTCCTTGGCAGTGACGCGCCCATCTAGCACAAGTATTGGGCCAAGGGAATGCCATGATATGGCAGCCCAAACCATCACTGATCCACCCCCATGCTTCACTCTGGGCATGCAACAGTCTGGGTGGTACGCTTCTGTAGGGCTTCTCCACACCGTAACTCTCCTGGATGTGGGGAAAACAGTAAAGATGGACTCATCAGAGAACAATACATGTTTCACATTGTCCACAGCCCAAGATTTGCGCTCCTTGCACCATTGAAACCGACGTTTGGCATTGGCATGAGTGACCAAAGGTTTGGCTATAGCAGCCCAGCCGTGTATATTGACTCTGTGGAGCTCCCGACGGACAGTTCTGGTGGAAACAGGAGAGTTGAGGTGCACATTTAATTCTGCCGTGATTTGGGCAGCCGTGGTTTTATGTTTTTTGGATACAATCCGGGTTAGCACCCGAACATCCCTTTCAGACAGCTTCCTCTTGCGTCCACAGTTAATCCTGTTGGATGTGGTTCGTCCTTCTTGGTGGTATGCTGACATTACCCTGGATACCGTGGCTCTTGATACATCACAAAGACTTGCTGTCTTGGTCACAGATGCGCCAGCAAGACGTGGACCAACAATTTGTCCTCTTTTGAACTCTGGTATGTCACCCATAATGTTGTGTACATTTCAATATTTTGAGCAAAACTGTGCTCTTATCCTGCTAATTGAACCTTCACACTCTGCTCTTACTGGTGCAATGTGCAATCAATGAAGACTGGCTACCAGGCTGGTCCAATTTAGACATGAAACCTCCCACACTAAAATGACAGGTGTTTCAGTTTCATTGTCCAACCCCTGTATATGTAAAAACTATTTCAGATTTCAAAGTTCACAAGTTTAGATGTTTTCTGAATGTAAATTTGATTTCCTGGGTATAAACTGAGAAATCATCTGGTGACCAGAACCGAACAATTTTAAATTGTTTGGTCCTGACCACAAAACCGGTTTGTTGAAAAAAATCCCTCCCCCCCCCATCAATGAACACGCTCCTCGCAATGTTTCTACTGCTGAGAAACCGACAAACAGATGTTTTCAGTAATAACGAGGTGTTTAAAGCTGAAGTTAGAGGAAGCATAAACAAGGAAACTATATTTTCTATGAAGTGATGTCATTCAGGCTGCTACAGCAGAGAGCTAGATTTCAGCAGTTGCTGGTCATTTCATACCTGATCTGTTAAGGTATGAAAAGGATCTATCTGCCAGACATCATTCATACCTGGATGGGGATGCAGCGACAAAGAGACAAACTGAACCAGAAGCTCTTTCAACAGAGTCCAGAAAGGCTGGAGGGAGTAGTTGCTCTGTTTTTTCCTTTAAGTTTTAAACCCCGGTGTGTTCAAGAACATGCATCTACATTCTCTTGGGAACACACAGGGAGGCTGCCATTTACATTGAAGTAGTTTTAACCACACTATTAGTACATGAACTCCCTAATCATTGTGTTTCTGTTTGCAAGTAGTCCAGCCCTGTTTTACAGCGACTGCTCTCTCACACACAGTGTAACACAGCGTTTGGTCCTGTTTTAATTGGAATTAATGAACGCCCACACTTTAAACCACTGGTATTTTAAAAGAGAAATCAGAATTTGCAACAACTTGGACCAGAAGGTCATTGCTTTACAGAAACTGGTTCGGAAATGTTGATCATTGCATCTCTAAGTTGATTTTTTCTCTTGTTTTGAAGGATTACCTGATATTTGCTCCATATTGCTTTGACTTTTCCACCATGTCTTCTACCAACAAGCTTTGTTTCTCTCACCCGTCCAATTTTAATCTTTGAACTGGTCCTATTTTGAAATCCATCACCAAACTGGTTCTGCACACCCCGTATTGAGATATCCACCAATGGGGCCATTTTTTTGGTTTCAGCTCACAAATCTGGAGCCACAGTTCTTGTAGCTGGAAAAGTTTGCAAACATAACCTCATCTGCAGCTTTTGGAGAATGAAAGAACATATATTGAAAATGTAAATCCCAAAGCCACAACGTTAGACTGTTAAAACTGTTGTGAGTCATATCTGTATTCTGCATGAATATAACCTAAGGGGCTGCTGTCAGATGGCACATGCTTACTTCCTGAGATTGTTTCACAAATATATGTTCAAATGCTGGATGACATGCTGAAAATCCAAATATCCCACAATAACACTTTGAATGTGCCTTCTCTGTTTCCTCTCTCCTTCATCCTTCTCTGCAGCCATCTGTGAGTCAGTCTCCCTTCCTGGCCCCCTGCGTCTGCCCTGCCTCCTCTCTAACCTCAGCTAAATGAGGCATGGCTTTTAGTTGTTGGGCAACATCAAGGGGATGGAGGAACATCAATAAGGCTTTAACCTGAGAGGGATGTAATGGACAATGTGAATATATATATATATATATATATATATATATATATACATACATACATACATACACAATATGTATGTATGTATGTGTGTGTGTGTGTGTGTGTGTTTTACACTGAACAATGTAAAGATCTGAAGCAAGGACTGATCGATTACCACTCGTGTCATAAAATATGCAGAGTTTCCGTGTCTAAAGGGTGACAGGTGGGATGAAAGAGAGGCTAAAGCTTAAAAGAGAATCAAAATAAAAACCAAAGCGGGTACTTTGGTTGTCGTCGGACTGCTCGGTGGCCTGCATGGCCTTTCGGATCTGCATGCGGATGATATCGATTTTTGTTTTGCTGTCCTGCAGCATCTGCTGAGCTGTCTGGAGAAGCTTCTTGTCCTGCAAAGGATCATAAAAACACCAGCACAGATTAGGTGTTAGAACAGCCAGGTGATTCTGATATACAGAGATGTGAAAAAGTATGTGCATCTATACAGATTTATTTTGCTCTTGCTTTTTTGTTACCAATAATCAAACTGAATTTTATATAGCAAATGCAGTTTCCAAATGATGATTTTATTTCATTTCATATCAAAAAGTTTTTCAACCCCTCTTGACCAGATGTGGAAAATTGGCTCCCTAAACCAACTGCCATCAAGTGTTTGCAGTAACTGGCGATGAGTCTTTTAAATAACTGCAGAGGAATCTTGGCTCACTCTGCTTTTTGCTTCAATTCAGCCACACTGGAGGGTTTAGAGCATGAGCGCCCACACCTTCTCAATCAGATTTAAGTCCCACCTTGGACTAGACCACTCTAAAACCTTCTTCTTTGAGCCATCAGAGTTAGGCTTGCTGGTGTGCATCATTGTCCTGTTGCTTGACCTAAGTGCTCTTGAGTATAAGGTCACAAATTGATGGTCTAAGTTTCTCCCACAGGATTTTCTTGTGGAGCAGAATTTTTTCAATCAATTTCAGCAAGTTGTACAGGTCCTGACCCAGACCACCACGCTAGCACCACCGTGTTTGTCTGGAACTGTTTTACCCCAGATATAACAGGCAAATGTGTTTTTTGACAAATATGAAATGGTTATTTGTGTTCTTTTGGTTCTGCAGTGGTTTTGACCCTTGGATCTCCCATAGAATAGATGTTTGATTAGGCCGGCCGTTCCCGGGAAGGTTTACCAGTGTACCATGTTTTCTCCATTTTGTTGATAGTTGCTCTCAATGTGGTTCTATGGACCCCAAAGCCTTAGAAATGGCTCTGTAACCTTTTCTTGTGTTTCTTTAGATCAGGGCACGACATGTTCCTTTTTAAGATCTTTGAGCCTACTTCATGCTGTCAGACAGGTTCTATTCAAGTGATTATCTACATCTAGCAAAAATCAGGCTAGTCACAAGTGAAAATTATCATTTGAGAACAGCTTTTTGTATTTACTCAGCTCATTTTGTCTGATACTAAAAATTAAAACATGTAAGTTAAAAAAAAAGTAAAAACACAAGGAATATCTTTTCACAGCACTGTAGATGTGAAAATGGACAGAAGGTTAAGTCATGTGTGTACCTTGGTACCCCCACTGGCGTATATTGGGATCATGTTCTCTGCTCCCTGCTTGACCTTCAACTCAATATTTAGCTGCCGTTCCAAAGCTGCAATCCGGTGCTGATTGGTCGAGGTCCGGTTGACTGAGCCCGGAGAATTCGTGGTATCTGGGAAGAAGAACAGACACATGGTCAGGTTACTAGACCAGTCCAGGTTCTGATCTGTTACAGAAACTGGACTTAATGAATGGAATTTATGCATACTTGAGCTTATGAAAAATAATGAACATAATACCTACAACTTGAGTAAAAATAAAATTTTAACATTGATTTTCCCTCATAAAACAGTCACTTATGAATTCATATATTCAGTGTAAAATGTGAGGCCACAGCTAAATGGCCTTAAATGTGAGTACCTGTGATGACCAGCAGGGGCAACAATTAATACCTGCTGGGATAACCTGTTTGGCTTTTAATAATTGGAAATGTGCTGAAAACAATGTCTTCCGAAAACACATTGAAAATAAAGTTAAATCATGCTTTTAAACCTATCTGGTAAAGTTAAAGGAAAAGATAGATCTAGAGGAGCATGTGATGGATTCTTTTTTATAATACTTAGCAGTACTTTCAGTAAATACAGAATCTAATAACAAAGTGAGTCACAGGTGTTGTGTCAGCCCACAGTGGGATCGCCCTGGTATTTACTGCACCTTTGTTGTCATCTGGGCCCTTGACAACAATGTGTGCATCCAGCTCCTGCAGCTGAGTCTGGAGGGTCTCCAGCTTGCGCTTGGAGCTGCGGAGCTGCGAGTCCACCTGCTGGGCTTTTCTCTTGTCCGTGATGGCCCTGCGCAGATTCTCCCCGCCTTCCTTGATCTTCAGCTCCTTGCGGATCTCCCTACGGATCCTCTCGCGGTGCTCATCCAGGCACTGCTGCACGCTGGTGTCCGAGAAGTCAGAGTTTTGGTCCAGGCCGAGCTGCTGAAGCACCGACAGGCCATCTGGGTCGGTCTGGAGAAGAACGAAACAACGGCATGAAGATGCTGGAGCTGAAGCACAAAATTTTGCCAACACCATGTATGAGGGCAATTTTTCAAGTTGAGAAAAAGTACAAATCAGTTCAAAGGAGAACATCTCCAGCTGATAGATGGTGGACTGAGGATGAGTCAGGCTAAGCTGGTAACCGTGCATGTTCTTACACACTGAAACAGTGAGCTGAAAGGAAGGGGAAAACAGAAACTCTGTGAGTGAATTGTCATCCTGTGAAACCTACAAAGCTGACACTTTGGGGCAGTATCAAAGCTGAGGTTCCATTTAAGTGCATAAAGAGCTGAGTGCTCACATCAGCTGTCCTGGTGATCAGCCCTAACACGATTACAGCAGATTAGAACAGCATTAATACAGAGCAGAATCAATTAGGATCCCCGTCTGCCTCTGCTTGGGTCATACAGGAAGCATATACAGGGGTTGGACAATGAAACTGAAACACCTGTCATTTTAGTGTGGGAAGTTTCATGGCTAACTCATGGATTAACTGTGGACGCAAGAGGAAGCTGTCTGAAAGGGATGTTCGGGTGCTAACCCGGATTGTATCCAAAAAACATAAAACCACGGCTGCCCAAATCACGGCAGAATTAAATGTGCACCTCAACTCTCCTGTTTCCACCAGAACTGTCCGTCGGGAGCTCCACAGGGTCAATATACACGGCCGGGCTGCTATAGCCAAACCTTTGGTCACTCATGCCAATGCCAAACGTCGGTTTCAATGGTGCAAGGAGCACAAATCTCGGGCTGTGGACAATGTGAAACATGTATTGTTCTCTGATGAGTCCACCTTTACTGTTTTCCCCACATCCAGGAGAGTTACGGTGTGGAGAAGCCCCAAAGAAGCGTACCACCCAGACTGTTGCATGCCCAGAGTGAAGCATGGGGGTGGATCAATGATGGTTTGGGCTGCCATATCATGGCATTCTCTTGGCCCAATACTTGTGCTAGATGGGCGCGTCACTGCCAAGGACTACCGAACCATTCTTGAGGACCATGTGCATCCAATGGTTCAAACATTGTATCCTGAAGACGGTGCCGTGTATCAGGATGACAATGCACCAATACACACAGCAAGACTGGTGAAAGATTGGTTTGATGAACATGAAAGTGAAGTTGAACATCTCCCATGGCCTGCACAATCACCAGATCTAAATATTATTGAGTCACTTTGGGGTGTTTTGGAGGAGCGAGTCAAGAAACGTTTTCCTCCACCAGTATCACATAGTGACCTGGCCACTATCCTGCAAGAAGAATGGCTTAAAATCCCTCTGACCACTGTGCAGGACTTGTATATGTCATTCCCAAGACGAATTGACGCTGTATTGGCCGCAAAAGGAGGCCCTACACCATACTAATAAATTATTGTGGTCTAAAACCAGGTGTTTCAGTTTCATTGTCCAACCCCTGTATGTTTAAATATAATATACACTGAATAAAAAAAGATAAGAACACTATTCATTGACATAAATATGTCTCAATACTGCCTGTACAGACAGTATAAACCCAAGATTGTTAGTTAATATCTACAGCAACCAGTGCCGAAGTTAACTCTCTCAACACAACAGGGCAAGTCAGAAACTACTTCCTTTCTTACTTCAAAATAAGAGTCTGACACTTGGAGACAACAGAGTGTCATATCTCATTGCACTCCTATGTAGAGTTCCTATATTTCATTTTATTTTGTTCTAACTTTGTCTTGTTTGGGGTAAATCAAACTTTTTTTGAGATATTGGCATCATCAAAAGAAAAGAGTCATGAACTCCAATTATCATTATGTTTGCCATCAGGCAGTAACAGTGAAAATAACCTCTGACTGTCTTAACTTCACAGAACAAGATTGTTACATCCTGCGGGTAAAACACTGAACAGCCCTAGCTTCTCACAAGAACCCCCTTTTCAAAAACAAAAAAAATACTTCGCAATGTCACAGTAAACAAAAAAATGTACATCCCCTGTACTTACTATACTAATTAATATATCCTGGTTTAAAATAAAAGAACTTTTAAGATAAATGTTTTATGAATCTAACTTTGTAAATTACTGAATGATTATTATGTACTAAAAACCATAATCACGAAAAAGGCCCAAACTCATCTTTGGGTTTACAAATGATCCAGTTGAGTCAGTATTTTGCAAATTAAACTACCCATATGTTGGCTGGTTACTGGTTTCAACAATTTTTTTCATTTTGTTAAGGTTTTTGTGGCAGTAGTGGCCTTTATTTGCAGTATTCTGAAAGGAATTGAGCGGACCGAAAGGGAGAAGACATACAGCAAAGGTCCCAAGGTAAGGAATCAAACCCCAGACGGGTGCGTCAAGGACTAATAGCTTCTGTATATTGGGCGCATGCTCTGCCTCGGTACCACACGCCACCCCATAATTTAAAAACCTTAAACATGTTCCATCACACCATTCCTACAGTTCTTTTCTGGAGATGCCGCAAAAAATGTCTGGAGTTATCTGTGCATGTATGGAGTAGAGGAGCACAGCGCTTTCCCCCTCCAACCTGTTTGCTGCACACTGACGTTCAGCTGGCCAAAAAAAGCCTTCCACACTGTCCAGGAACTCACATAAAAGAGAAATTAGGCTGTTTGTAAATAATTCTGGTTAAGAATAACACAAATACTCCAGGTGTGGATACTAAAGGAACCACTGACAATCCACATCATTAACATAATTATGCTTTAAAAGTATAGTTGGCAGACTGTGAGATGCATATCTGTATAAACAGCTAATATCATTTTATCATACCTCAGGTACTCTATTAAGAACATAACAGCAACAAGGTATAATACTCTGCAGAATACGTTTACTTGAAAACTTCTAAAACATTCAGCATGTGTAATCACAGTTAAGTATGAACCCACATAACAAATGTAGGATCAAGATAACATTGTTTAAACTGTAACTATTGATGTTAGATTATTTTTACAGCAGAAGGGATATTTATTACCTTTCTATTTCAAATAAAAGCGTTAAGATCAACAGTGTCCAAAGGGTGGCCCGTGGGCACTTTTTGGTCTTCTGAAAGATTTTGTGCGTCCAGTAATCGTAGTTTTAGAATGTTAACAACTTTGAACCTCTAACACAGGTGCTTGATTCAGATTGACACCCCTTTATAGGGTTTTTTACCTATATCCAGTAGCTGAGAAAAGACTAAAATGTCTTTCAAACCAAGAAAATAGAAAACAATCTACCTAAAAAATAAAATACAGAACCATGTTCTACAACAAATTAGGCTATGATATTTCTCGTACTCGTACTTTCAACTTCCCAAATTTGGTCTGCATGGAGGAAAAGTTCAGACACCACTGCTTTAGATCATCTTATACATCTTTAATTTGTTTTGTTTAAATGCCATGATACTGGGAAACTTTGCTAGTTTTACTGAAGGTTATCATACAGTGAGAATTTCATGCTAGTCCATGTCGAGTAGAGAACTGCATTATTATGTCATCCAACTACGAAGAGCTTTAAAAAGGAGATCAACATTCGTCCACCACACAGGGCTCATCAGATCTGTCTCAAACACATGTTCAGATATTTAGACATTGTCCCCTCCCCTCTGCTAGAAAATAATGGCAGGGTGCTCTGGGCAATTCAACATACAGCCATCCTGCTTAGGGGATCTGATTACAACTCCTTTGGCTTTCTGTGACCATCCAACTACACGCAGCCCGTGGCCATGGCTCTCTGCTCATTAAAGCTGTAATCCATCTGCTCCCACAATGCACTACAACAGTCATGCACAGGCCGGGGGAAGCATCAACCACAAAGTGCTTACAGGATTTGTAACTGCAGCTTTAATGCATAACTTAAGTGCACAACTATGTTTCATATACTGGCAGCAAATGGAGATTATCAGGAGGGATATTGCTGCAGACAGGAGAAAAACAGCACATTTAAATAGAGATGCACCAAGAAATGGTCAGTAGAACTGTATGATTTTCAGCTCAACCGGCCCTGACTGGTGAACAGACGGTTGGAAACTAAAAAAAACTCATCTTTTTTCCGTTAATGAAAGCATCATATCTTAAGTGCTATCAGGTCCCCCCATCAAAAACACGCTTCTATGATTGCGTGATGAAGAAGTGACATATTTGACATGAAGTCACAGGAAGCACTGAGATGTAATAATCTTTTTAAAAGGAAACAGAATTTTCTACCACGTCATTCGTTCTGTAAAGCCCAGAGAGAAAGCAACGGATTCGACCTCTGGCTGTCACGGAACATTCAGGATTTAAGATAAGTTAAGAATCTATGTTCTTCAGAACATAATCACAGAGACCGCTGTTTTAGTAATGATGAACTAACTACACTCAATACTTTCATAAGATACGAAGACAGCTAAATATATCACCTGTGTGATTATACCGTCTTTATTTTAAAACAGTAAAATTCAGTTTTCCAACCGCACTGTTGCCTTGCAGCAAGAAGGTCCTGGGTTTGAATCCCAGCCTGGAGTCTTTTTCCACTGAGTTTGCATGTTCTCCCTGAGCATGCGTGGGTTTTCTCCAGGTACTCCAGCTTCCTCCCACAGCCAAAAAACATGACTGTGAGCTTAATTTGTCACTCTTAATTGCCCTTGGGTGTAAGGGAGTGTGTGAGTGGTCGTTTGCCCTGGGCGTCTCTGTGCTATCCTGTAATGGTTGTGACCTTGTCCAGCACGAACCCTTCTACTCGCTTGAAATGGGCACCAGTCAACCAGGCTAGAGGGTGGTGTGGAGGGGCTGCAGCGTGTGGGGTGGGGAGGTTGTGTCCTCTTCTTGGATGTGGGGTCCCTGGCATTTGGGTTGGCTGAGCAGCGATGGTAGAGCTGAGCCGGATAATGTTTCTCCCTGGGCTATCGTTGCAGTGGTGGTGATGTGGTGTGTTTGTGTGGTTGCGGGGGGCGTGGTGGGAGAGTGGTTGCTTGCTGCTGGCCGGGGACCGGGTGAGTTTGTCCCGTCTTGGTGTGGGGTTGAGGGTTCTGCTGTGGGCGCGGTGCTCGGTGGCGTCTGCTCTGTTGCGCCTGTGGTCGGAGGCTAGGGTGGCGTTGCGCGGGGCCCTTGCCGTCGCAGCACGCTGTGTGGTGGGGGGCAGGATGCGCCGGGGTTGCATGGAACGGGGCTGTGTGTGGAGCTTGTACTGTGTGGGTGTGGCTTCATCGGGTTTTCGGGGACAGAGCTCACCTGTGGGTGTGTGCCCCAGTGGGGAGGGGATTCATGGCGCTTGGGTTCAGGGGCATGTGTTCGATATATGTGTGCCATGTTTCATTGGGGAGTTGGGACTGTTTCATCCTGTGGCGGCTCTGGTTGGCAGGCTCGTTTGGACTGGGTAGACGCCTGTTTTGTACATGGCCCCTCTCCGGATGAGGATGGAGGTTGTTGGGGACTGGGGTCGGGGTGGGGGGTCGGGGTCCGGGCCGGGGTTGCTCGAGTTCGGGCATTGCCGGCACTAGTCTGGGCTGGGGCGCTGGTCTGCCTGTCTCCACTCCCGGAGGGAAAGGGGCTACCTCCTGGGTCCGGTGGCCCTATGGGGTATCGACACCTGGACCTGGGAGTATAGAGTATGTATGGGGAGTGTGAGTAAGTGTACGACGTCCATTGTTGTTTGTCTTTACGTTGGGTACGTGAGAATGAGGGTGGGAATGTGTGATCGTGACTGTGTGTGCCTGTTTTTTTGTGTCAGGTGGTCAGGTGTTGGTGTCTCTGCCCACTGGTGTACTTGTGGTTCTTGGTGTCCGGGGCTGGGTGCTTTGTTGTGTGTCGGCCCAGTTCCAGTGGCTGCTTGTCAGGGCCTGGACCCCTGGGCTCTGTCGGGCCTCTGCTTGGGGAGTTATATGTCCCAGGGTCTCGGGGTCCATGGCTGGATCTGCTCTGGCGTAAACGGCTACCGCCGGGGCTTGTGGGCTCATTGCTGCAGCTCCCTGGGGCTTCTGCACTGTGGCTGCTGGCTGGTTCCCCTGGCACTCTCCCCTGCTCTTCTCTGTGGGGGTTGCAGTAGTCCCGGCGATGGTCCTCCTAGGGTTCCTGTGCTCTGGGGGGCCTTTGGATGTCAGTGGCTAGGATATCCTCTGTATCTATCCCAGGTCGAGGGGGGCGGGTCTGTGGGTCCTCACACTCGCTATTGCATATTTTTATGGAGAAACACTGTATACACAAGCACGCTCACACTCAGACCCACAGGTGTTTAGATTTAGGAGTTAACAGATACACAAATGTTCTATATTGAGCCGCCCGCATTTACCACTAAATACATCTTGCATTCATAAGTACCGTACACTTTTTGGTAAAAAAGCTGTTATTATGTATGATTCTGGAGGTGTCGAAGCCAGCAGGGTGTTATCTTATATTCTCTTCATCCTTCTTTCTTTCCTCCATTCTTTTCTCCTTCTCTCCCTTTTTCCCCCGCCTCTCTCTCTTTCGTGCTTCTTATTTTTTCCTTTTCGTTTCTGTCTCCGTGTCCATAATAACTGAAATAGTCCCAAAGCAGTTTCTAATGAAGTTTCTTTTATAAATATCAAGCAGAGCATTAAAGTATTAGCTGTAATGCTCAGCTTGAGAAAGTAAATCTGTTGGTGTTCTTCTTGGCACTCAGACAACAATTCTGAGCGGTACTCTGCCGGACAGGACACGGTTAAAAAAAAAGAAAAAGGAAATGGGTGCCAGTCCACAAGTGACCCTTCAGGGACAAGCTGGAATAGACAGTGGATGGATGTTTTATAGAGAGTACTCAGTCTTAAACACACTGAACTTTCCTCTGCTTCTAACAGTTTTTAAGTAAAAATTAGGGAAATGTCAATTAAGAAATGTTTAAAATTTGATATCCAATCACATTTTTTTATACGTGGAAAAGAAAGAAATTTAACTGTTGGTAAACAAATAAATCAACCTTGTTTTACTCATTAAAAGATAACAAAAATTTGTTTTCTAGGATTTTCAAACCAAAAATTCAGAAATCAATTCTTACTATTATAGTTAAAAAAAAAAATTAAACATGTTTATGTTAAATCTGAATCGAAATGTAGATCACTTGTAACTAAATAGAGTTAAATTGCTGATGTTTCTAAATATATTTAGCAAAAAACAAAAACTGTAAAACATGGCCATGAAACAGCTAATTCTCATTTTAAACAGACTGTTCTCTTACTTCAGATATGTGAGGATTTATGTACCTAAAATCAAAGATAACAATGAATAAATGTCATAAACATTATTAAAATCGAAATAATCAACATATAGTATAGTATTTAATCCTGCTTTGGCTTTATATAAAGGCAACTAAACTATGTCATATATTTGGTAGTTTTTGTCTTTATTTGTGAAAATGTGGTTTACTTATTCTTTTGCCTAACCACGACACTTCCACCTCTATGCTTCACAGATGTTATGAGAAGGTTTGCTGAAATGCAGTTTTGGTTTATACCAAACATGTCCGTGTTCTGTTCTCCCAATAATTCAATCTCAGAATTGTCTGTCCCAAATACATTATTTAGCAACATCTAGCCGTTGTCTACGTTTCTATGGCAGACTTGGGCCTGTGTTTTTTCCAGAGTAAAATTTCCTCCTCAAACACCTCCTGCTTGTGCAGCATATTTCTGGTTGTACAGGGATGCACTTTGATATCAACAGAGCCTGCTGTCCATCCTCTCATGACCTTTTAAAGGTTTTTGGAGACTTCTTTTAGCATCTTGTAGTTCCTTTAGGGGAAGCACGTTGGCAGTTGTTTTGATCATCCTCCACTTGTCAACTATTTTCCACACAGTCAAATAGGTGATTTAAAATTCTTTGAGAGCTCTTTAAATCCCTTACCTGGTAAAATGTCCTTTCTGAAGGCCCTTCAACCACTCTTTGTTTACGTTCACTTCAATGGTCATATATATATATATATATATATATATATATATATATATACATATATATATATATATTGTTTTATTTATTTTTTAAAATCTATTGTTAAAAGTATATATTAAATATTCACAATAGAGAAACATACAGGCAAATTTTTTCCACAACTGTAAACCATTCATGGTGAATCACAACAGAAAGGCTAAAAGATGCGTTTCTTGTATTTTCTTTTGGTTCTTAAAGAAAAATTGGAAATGTCTACAATTGGTATTGATGGGTCAAAAAAATGGGTAAAATGTTGACAAAAACCATAGATCTGCCACAGAACTTTGATCGGTGGATCTCTAATTTCATAAAAATATAATTTTGGCACACTTCAGTCCTGATGAGGTAGGCAAAAAACAGCTCAGCGTTAGCTGGCAAGCCGCTCATGGCAGCAGAGAAAGCGAAGCCAGCAGCAGACAACGAACAACAGGAAGGGCGAGTTTTTGTTGCTCTGACGCACTTCTGTTCTGCACAATACAACTTAATCCCTGGTGTTTTCCAACAAAAACGTTCTGGAGCGAGCTGGGAGACAACTCACCCAGCACAAAAGCATGAAATATCACAAATGATTTGCAGTCGGAGAGCAGATGTTTTGACAGGAAGTGAATGAGGAAGCTGACAGAAAAGACGGCCATAGCTGTGGATGGTAAGAAGGCGCAGAGAGGGTGGCAGCATTAAGGCCCTGCTCTGGCCGCAGTTGCCTACCGAAGACTCTGCGTCACTGTGGTCAGTGGGTACCGGCAAGTCAGTCAGCTGATCCCCCACGAGGTCCTCTAATAAGGCCTCACTGGCCATCGTTGGCCTACCTCTGGCCTCACTCGCGCACTCACTCACACACTAAGCACTGACAGCAACACCAATCAGGCAAACTTAGAGTGCTATTCCTGTCTCTTCAAAATCCCGGATGTCCTTTCCGCCATGAATCAAAAATCCAGGCTAAATCTGGTGCGAGGAATTGAGATGGAGAAGAGGAAGAAAGAACAGCAGAGACGGTGCCACACCTCGCTGCTTCCTGTTCTGCTCTTTGCCAAATAGAAAGCGAGGCGTCGTGCACTCTGTGCACACACACTCGGCTGGGTTTTGTAAGTGAGAGAGATCACAGTCACTCTGTTTCCTGCTACCGGGTCTCCAAAGCTGAGAGACAGGCTGTTGTGACAGAACAACGCTCATGTTGTATTGACCATCAGAGGCCGTACTTGTGGATATTAACGTGTGTGTGTGTGTGTGAGAGCGAGAGATAGAGAAGTACAGATTATTCACACTAAGTCAGTACCTGCGTGCATTAGAGTCAAAAGAGAACCAAATCAAGAAGTTAACCCCTCTGACTGATCAAATGGCGCAGCAGACCAGTGTTACAAAAGCTGTTTAGGAGAAACAGGGGACGAAAGTTCAACTTAAAATTGCAAAACATAAAAAAAACATTCAAACATTTGAGATACAATTTTCACCACAGCCTCTTGGGGGGCGATAATGAACACATTTCAGCACTGGAGGAGAAGAAGAAAAGGTCTAAATAAAGTGATTTCTCAGAGAGAGATATTATCCACGCTGGGAAAAACAATGATCTCTCCTCACTGTATTAAAACAGTGCAAATGTTTTTCTTCTTCTACTCATGATACGACCTGTTGTTTTCTTTATCAATTGTTTGTTTGGCGCCACCCTCTGACAGGAGTGTTAGAAGCAATGCATACAACAGCATACGACACGCATCAAACAAATAGGCCCCTACTATTTTCTATAAAACAACTCACCCTGCCAGGGTCTGGATGGTGGCCGACTCTCCCAGTTGTGGTGCCCAGCGATCTTTTTATAACCTCTTCTATTCAGAGGCTTCAAGACTTCAATAACATCTCCTCTCTCAAAGCTTTTAATGTGCATCAAAGCCATCCAAAGGACATTTTTTTATTTTCTCTCCCTCCTGGGACACACATCCAACACGGTCGCAAACATCTGAGGTGCTATCTGGAGAAAGTCCTAGTCTACTGGTACAGATGACTAAATTAATTAGAATTATTAAATTGTTTAAGGCCTGCAGGCAGCCTCTTTTTTCTCTGATTTCTGTTCTTGTCCTATCAGCCAGGGACGAGCAGATCTAGAGTTCATCTGACTCAGACACTGAGCAGTGCAGGATCACAGGCCCTTCAAGCCCACTCTGAATATTTTACATTAAATAATGCAGAGTCAGAGAGAAGACGAGACAAAGAGGCAAAGAGCACACCAGTTCTCTGTTACTCTGCTGTGGGGGAAATAGGAAGTGATATTACATGAAGTTGAGCCAATATATTCAAAACATGGGCGATGGCTCGGGTTTACAGTTGCTAGATTGCACACGTTCATGCTCCTTGGCACACATGTATGAACAGGCATTCAAATAATGTTCTTACCGAGCAGCTGGACCTCCGGCGGCCCGCTGTGTACCTTGGGCTGGTGGCTGCAGAGATAGCAGCCCCCATGCATCCATACTGCCCCTCACTCCTTACACAAACATCTGAGCTCCCCTTATCACAGCCTCAACGCTCATACTGGAAAGTTAAACCTTTGCAACTGTTCAAGACTTGCTTTGATGCCCGTAGACCTAAAGTGAAACACAGGCAGTAGCTAAAAGTGTGCTGACAACAGTACCAGGAACTAAGATTACATCACTTTACAGTCACAACTCTTAAAGTTACAGTCTGACAGAAGTTATATTTTATTATTTTTCCAAAAGTATTTCCCTGTCTACTTTTACATGAACTTTGATGACATCCTATTCTTAATCCATAAGGTCCAATTTGTTGATGGACCCACCTTCCCAGCAATAGCAACTATTGTGAGAAATTTTCCACAAGGTTTGTTCATAGTTAGATGAGTAAACCAGAATTGCAGCCTCCACTCTAATTCATCCCAAAGGTGTTTAGGAAGTTTGAGGTCAGAACTCTGTGCTGGTCAGTCAAGTTTCTCCACACCAAACTGTATACATCTGTGCATATGCACCCTTATTATTATTTATTTTTTATTATTATTATTTTATCTTTGTTGTTTGATTTTCTGTATCATTGTAATGTTTTTCCTTGAGTACAGCGCCTTGAGTGCCTTGTTGCTGAAAAGCGCTATATAAATAATGACTTGCAGCCATGGGAGTGATTAGAACACCAGAATTCAGTGATTTGGTGATGGGACCCAATATGTTTGGCAATATAGTTTATATATAAAGTCTATCACCAAAGTGAGTACACCCTTCACATTCCTGCAGATATTTAAGTATATGTTTTCATGGGACAATGCTGACAAAATGACACTTTGACACAATGAGTCGTTTGTTGAGTCTTTTGACACAAGTAGTCTGTGTGCAGCTTATATAACAGTGTAAATTTATTCTTCCCTCAAAATAACTGAAGATACAGCCATTAATGTCTGAACCGGCAACAGAAGTGAGAATGCTTTTCCACTCCTCCATGACAGCATCACGGAACTGGCGGATATTTGAGACTTTCCGCTCCTCCAACTTACGCTTGAGGATGCCTCAAAGATGTTCTATTGGGTTTAGGTCTGGAGACATGCTTGACCAGTCCATCACCTTTACCCTCAGCCTCTTCAATAAAGCAGTGGTTGTCTTAGAGGTGTGTTTGGGGTCATTATCATGCTGGAACACTGCCATGCGGCCCAGTTTCTGGAGGGAGGGGATCATGCTCTGCTTCAGTATTTCACAGTACATATTGGAGTTCATGCGTCCCTCAATGAAATGTAACTCCCCAACATCTGCTGCACTCATGCAGCCCCAGACCATGGCATTCCCACCACCATGCTTGACAGTAGGCAACACACACTTATCTTTGTACTCTCAACTGATTGCCGCCACACATGCTTGAGACCATCTGAACCAGACAAATTAATCATCAGACCATAGGACATGGTTCCAGCAAACTGTTTGCGGGCTTTCTTGTGGACAGACTTCAGAAGAGGCTTTCTTCTGGGATGACGGCCATGCAGACCAATTTCATGTAGTGTGGAGCGTATGGTCTGAGCACGGACAAGCTTACCCCCCACCTCTTCAATCTCTGCAGCAATGCTGACAGCACTCCTGCACCTATCTTTCAAAGACAGCATTTGGATGTGACGCTGAGCACGTGCACTCAGCTTCTTTGGACGACCAACGTGAGGTCTGTTCTGAGTGGAGCCTGCTCTTTTAAAACGCTGGATGATCTTGGCCACTGTGGTACAGCTCAGTTTCAGGATGTTGGCAATCCTCTTGTAGCCTTGGCCATCTTCATGTAACGCAACAATTCGTCTTTTCAGATCCTCAGAGTTCTTTGCCATGAGGTGCCATGTTGGAACTTTCAGTGACCAGTATGAGAGAGTGCGAGAGATGTACTACAAAATTAAACACACCTGCTCCCTATGCACAGCTGAGACCTAGTAACACTAATGAGTCACATGACATTTTGGAGGGAAAATGACAAGAATGCTCAATTTGGATGTAGTCTCTTAGGGGTGTACTCACTTTCGTTGCCGGTGGTTCAGACATTAATATCTATATCTTGAGTTATTTTGAGGGAAGAATAAATTTACACTTTTATATAAGCTGCACACAGTCTACATTTCATTGTGTCAAAGTGTCATTTTGTCAGCGTTGTATAGGTAATAGACTGCAGACAGGCTTAATGGCTGGCTTCTTGGTAAGTCAGTGAAAAATATTTTTTGTAAATCCCCCCTTAGAAGAGGAATTTCAACATGGAGCACAGCTCCATGAGGATATCATGCAACACTTAGGACAACAAGGTTGACTTTTTAACAAGTTCTTTTAATGTGTTTGACATGTCAGACATCAAAACATTGTAATGGAAATTCTTTTATTTAGTGCTCTAAAGTGTTCCAACGTGCTGTGAACTTCCATTTACCTCTCTCCTCTGTGTTTTGTTACCCTAGAGGGGTTGGTCTGTAAATCCATTATCAGAAGTTTATGGTTAACACTCCCTGAAGGGTTATGTCCCAAGGAAGGGCAGATGAGTGCCCTCATAAATAACCTTGTTACCACTGACCCTAGGTGGGGTCTAGAGGACCATATCTCCAAACTCTTAAGTTGAGGTAACACCCACATACTCTTTAAATACTGTGTGTAAATGTTGATCGGGGCTCTGCTTCACTGACCAAGCTCAGTGACAGGGTCTTCAAACGCTGCATGCATTTTGAATAAATGTATAAAGACAAAGTCCAGTCTTTCTCTTTTAATTAGTTAATTTCTCTCCCACTTTGATAAGAAAATCCACAACAACATCACACAAGTTACTCAATACTGTTCTAATTTCTTTCAATTCATCAGTTGTTTCTCTCAGAACAGCATTCATCAGCACCCATCATCCTCCAGACACACCATGCGCTTGCGGTGCACTGGTTCTCGGGATAGCCATACTCTCGGTGCCCATTTGCTCTTTGCCCAGGACTCTCCTCACTCGGACCCTCCTTGCCACCTGTCGTCTCAAGAGGACCTGAGACCACGTAGGCAACATTATAGCTCACTGTGCTTTTACCTCTGATTTACACATTTAAAACAAGTTAAACGGTGCTTTACCATGAGGCCATCCTTTTCTGAAAAGATTCGGGTATGCCCTTACCCCCACTGGTGGCAGACATGCTCTGGCGCTGGCGTGACAGTCGCTTTTTCGCCTCCACCTTCAAATCTGATCACTTCTTCTTCACCTCAGCCTTGGTCCTCTCTGTCCCACAATATGTTGCCACTCACAACACCACTACTGTGGCTACCAATCATGTTTTCCACTCTCCACCTCATTCACCAACACATCAATTTCTGACTCGGTGAAATTGCGTCCCACTGAGCAACATTCCCACCAGCCTTTGGAAATGATCACATCTCTAAACATAATTTTTTCAATAATTGCCAAGAGCAGTGGACAACTTACTGCTGAGTCCCTTGTGGAAACCTTTCATATGATTTTTTGGGCAATGGTCTTCAACTTCTAATCAGCAAATAAACAATCTCTGTGAGTTTGAGGCCTTTTTTCAAAAAATGCCTGCTCCATTTTTTGTCTTTTGCTTCTATTTCCTTTTGCATTTTGATGCTTAATTTTCAGACTGGTGACTGTCCATCTATCCATTGTCTATACCTGCTTGTCCTTGAAGAGCCATGATGGGCTAGTGCTTATATCCAGCAGTCATTGGGGGAGAGGTCTATCAAAAAGAGCCTAAAGGCCGATCCCAGAAAATATTCTGTCGACTGACGAGACAAAAGTGGAACTCTTTGGTAGGTGTGAGTCATGTAACATTTAACCTAAAACTAACACAATGGTTCAGAAGCAGACCATTTTATTGACAGTCAAAACATGGTGGTGGTAGTGAGATGGTCTCCTCAAGACCTAGAAGACTTACCAAGATTGATAGAGTCATGAATGTTGCTCTCTAGCAGGACATCCTGCAGGACAATGTCCAACAGTACAGGACCTTAAGCTCAATCACAGGACAATGATCCAAAACACAATAGCAAGGCCAGTTAAGTTTAGATTCCCTCAGCAGGAAATACAAAATGTTTAATACCAAAAACTGAAGTAAATACATGGAGGAGGAAGCAATATAATGTGATTAAAGATTTTTTTGTTCCCTGAATAAAAGTTGTTCTTCCTTAAAAAAAATTGTAGAAGTAATAGAAGTAAATGTGATTTCAAACCTGCATCTCTCTGGCTAGGGATGAGATGCCTGGTGGGATGTTAAGTGTCTAACCCAAACAGGTAACACGAGTAACCATGATGTCTGAGGCATCTAAACTGCCATGGTCTGGTCTAACCTAACGGCTCTGCACCTTCGACAATTAATTGGTCCTAATCACAGCCAGGCCAGGTTCACGTCCTAGCCTATGGATTTGTCGCTTATTGTCCTCCACTTCACCCAGGTCACCTTTATGAAAATGCACTAGTACCCCCCAAAATAGAAATCAAGCATCAATAAAAGAATAATTAGGGCAAAGGTTAAAAAATATGCGAAATACTTCACTTCACTTAGTTATGGACTATTGGCTATGTAATATTTGTCTCACTTAAAAGAAAACATAACGTCCATCTAACGTTCATGATTTCCTAAAACAATTTGTAATGTGGCCTCATCAGACCACAGCTCACATTTACAGATTCTCTTAATCTTTCAATGATAGAATGAATTGTAGATGATTACATGCCTAATTTCTTTGCAAGTGTACGTTGAGAAACGTTGCTCCTAAACTGTTGGACTATTTGCTCATACAGTTGTTCACACAGTGGTGAACCATGCCCCATCTTCCCCTTTCGGGCATGCTCCTTTTATACCCAATCATGACACTGACCAATTTCCAATTAACCTGTTCACCTGTGAAATGTTCTAAACTAGTGTCTTCTTAGCATTCCTCAATATTCCCAGTCTTTTGTTGCCCCTGTCCCAACTTTACTGGAACAATAATCGAATATTTGCAAAAAAACAATAAAGTTTATCAGTTTGACCATGAAATATCTTGTCTATGTAGTGTATTAATTTGCATATATGTTGAAGAGGGATTGCAAATCATTGTTTTTTGTTTTTATTTGCATTTTACACAACTTTCCAACTTGATTGGAATCGGGGTTGCAGAAAATTCAGTGTCAGAAAATAAGAATATTGTGAAAAACTGAAAAGTTGGAAATTCCTGGTTTCACACTCTTATTAGATAATTGACTCAAAACAACTGCAAAGGTTTCCTGAACCTCTAAATTGTCTATCACTCTGTGTCAGTAGATTAAACAATCAGAGGGAAGACTGTTGATTTAACCTGGCACCTTCCCACATTGCTAAAGGTACAAACAGCTAGTTCAATGACCATGGTGTTACTGTACTTGATTGGCCAGCAAACTGACCTGACCTGAACCCTCATAAAGAATCTATGGAGTAATGTTAAGAGGAAGATGAGAGACACCAGACCCAATAGTGCAGATGACCTGAAGGCTGCTGTCAAAGCAAGCTGGGCTTCCATGCCATGCTGCATTGATGCAGTAATTCATGCAAAACAAGGCCCAACCAAGTACTGACTACATAGTTACTAGAAGCCTGACATTTTTGTTTAAAATATATATATATATATATATATTTTTTTTTTTATATTTATCTTATATAATATTTAAATTTTCTGAGACAATACATTTTGGGTTTTCATTTTCTGTAAGCCATAATAATCAAAATGGCAATGAATCAAGGCTGAAATATTTCACTCTATGTGTAATGAACCTACAGGTCCTTCTCAAAATATTAGCATATTGTGATAAAGTTCATTATTTTCCATAATGTCATGATGAAAATTTAACATTCATATATTTTAGATTCATTGCACACTAACTGAAATATTTCAGGTCTTTTATTGTCTTAATACGGATGATTTTGGCATACAGCTCATGAAAACCCAAAATTCCTATCTCACAAAATTAGCATATTTCATCCGACCAATAAAAGAAAAGTGTTTTTAATACAAAAAACGTCAACCTTCAAATAATCATGTACAGTTATGCACTCAATACTTGGTCGGGAATCCTTTTGCAGAAATGACTGCTTCAATGCGGCGTGGCATGGAGGCAATCAGCCTGTGGCACTGCTGAGGTCTTATGGAGGCCCAGGATGCTTCGATAGCGGCCTTTAGCTCATCCAGAGTGTTGGATCTTGAGTCTCTCAACGTTCTCTTCACAATATCCCACAGATTCTCTATGGGGTTCAGGTCAGGAGAGTTGGCAGGCCAATTGAGCACAGTGATACCATGGTCAGTAAACCATTTACCAGTGGTTTAGGCACTGTGAGCAGGTGCCAGGTCGTGCTGAAAAATGAAATCTTCATCTCCATAAAGCTTTTCAGCAAATGGAAGCATGAAGTGCTCCAAAATCTCCTGATAGCTAGCTGCATTGACCCTGCCCTTGATAAAACACAGTGGACCAACACCAGCAGCTGACACGGCACCCCAGACCATCACTGACTGTGGGTACTTGACACTGGACTTCTGGCATTTTGGCATTTCCTTCTCCCCAGTCTTCCTCCAGACTCTGGCACCTTGATTTCCGAATAACATGCAGAATTTGCTTTCATCCGAAAAAAGTACTTTGGACCACTGAGCAAAAGTCCAGTGCTGCTTCTCTGTAGCCCAGGTCAGGCGCTTCTGCCGCTGTTTCTGGTTCAAAAGTGGCTTGACCTGGGGAATGCGGCACCTGTAGCCCATTTCCTGCACACGCCTGTGCACGGTGGCTCTGGATGTTTCTACTCCAGACTCAGTCCACTGCTTCTGCAGGTCCCCCAAGGTCTGGAATCGGCCCTTCTCCACAATCTTCCTCAGGGTCCGGTCACCTCTTCTCGTTGTGCAGCGTTTTCTGCCACACTTTTTCCTTCCCACAGACTTCCCACTGAGGTGCCTTGATACAGCACTCTGGGAACAGCCTATTCATTCAGAAATGTCTTTCTGTGTCTTACCCTCTTGCTTGAGGGTATCAATAGTGGCCTTCTGGACAGCAGTCAGGTCGGCAGTCTTACCCATGATTGGGGTTTTGAGTGATGAACCAGGCTGGGAGTTTTAAAGGCCTCAGGAATCTTTTGCAGGTGTTTAGAGTTAACTCGTTGATTCAGATGATTAGGTTCATAGCTCGTTTAGAGACCCTTTTAATGATATGCTAATTTTGTGAAATAGGAATTTTGGATTTTCATGAGCTGTATGCCAAAATCATCTGTATTAAGACAATAAAAGACCTGAAATATTTCAGTTAGTGTGCAATGAATCTAAAATATATGAATGTTAAATTTTCATCATGACATTATGGAAAATAATTAACTTTATCACAATATGCTAATATTTTGAGAAGGACCAGTATATAATATACGAGTTTCACAATCTGAAATAAGAAAAACAAAATATTAAACTTTTTTACATTATTCAAATTTTTTAGATGTACCTGTACTATTATATAATATAATCACCTTTATCATATAATAAATGTACCCTGAGCCATGTGTCACATGGAGATGTGTGTTTGAGAGTGATAAATACATTACTGGGAAGATGGTGAACCTTGATCTTAATGTTGACTGTTATTGAGTGAATAAAATGGAAACTTAATTTCTTGTCAAATGTTGATGTCTGGACACAGCCTCATTCACGGATTTGGCTTAAGAGGGGGTGAGGGGATTTGTTTGGAGGCTCATGTTTGCATGTGGTGGGAGGGGTCAGTTAATCTCCACACACACACACACACACACACACACACACACACACACACGCGCGCGCGCGCGCGCGCACACACACACACACTCTTGTTTTGCTATATGTAGTGAGGACCATGTGTTGACTCCCATTGACTTCCATTGATTTTCAGTCATTTTCAACCCTTTCTATGCCCTAACCCTGACAATAACCCTAAACCTAACCATTACCAGTGCATGCCTAACCCTAACCTTAACCTAAAGTCAATTCATACCTTTGTCCTAAACCTAACCGTTAGCAAAATAGGTCGTGAGGACCAGCAAAATGTCCTCACTTTGGTACAAACGGTCCTCAATTTGAAGGTGAAATCAGGAAAATGGTTCTCACTGTGATGCCAAGACAGGAACACACACACACACACTCACGCGCACACACACACACACTCTTCTCATGAAATAAAGTGACAGATACTACAGAAAATTCATACATAACACACAAAGGGGAGGAAAGATTTGAGCATCGAGCATTAACACTCATACAAACTCCACAAACAAAGCAGCCTAATGTTTTGTAACCCGCTGGTAATGAATAAAACAGCAATGTGAGGCAGCCTGAGCTTCATGTTGAGAGTACCAACAGGAAGAAATGTCATTATGTCAACACAGTGGGTCAAACTACACTTCAGGACACTCAGGAGAAGCTGTCATATGTGGGCCAGATCACTGCTGAACACCCAAACATGTTTGCTGCAACATCTTTTGGAAGAATATGTTCAGTAATTCTCTATAAGCCTCCAGCTAAAGCAACAGTTTGGCCTTTAGAGAAATGGCTTAATTGTTTTGTTGTTTGGTCTTCGATGAGAGGACTGATACCTTACACACGGCTGAATGTGAGGTTAGTCCCTAGAAACAGCCTTATAAATTCATGCCGCTTGAACATTTTCATATTTGGTTACATGACAACCACAAACTTCAACGTATTTTATTTGGATGCTATGTAACAAAACTGTGAAGTGAAAGAAAAAAGATGGCAGTGTTTTAAACCTTTCACGGCAACTACAGCTGCAACTCTGTTGGGATAAGTCTCTAGCAGTCTCTATCTTTGCACATTCTCATTTGCAAAACAGTTAGAGCTCATTCAGATTGGATGGAGAGCAATTTTTAAGTCTTTCCTTAGATTCTTTATTGGATTTAGGTCAGGACTTTAACTAGGCCATATGAACACATGAATATATTTCAATCTTGACAGTTCCACTGTAGCTAAAGCTGTATTTGTTTGGTTACTGTCCCTCTTGACGGAGAATCTCCACCCCAGTCTCCAGCCTTCCTCTGCCTCTAACATTTTTTCCCCCGGATTTCCCTGAATTTAGCTCGATCCATCTATAGGTCAACCAGCTTCCTTTTTTCTCTTTTCATCCCCACAGCATGAAGCTGCCATCACCATGATTCATGGTGTGTTCAGAATGATGTCTGGTCTTCCTTTTTCTCCATAGTACTTTGCAGGCAGGCTGAAACGTGACATATCGGTCTCATCCGATTAGAGCACTTTGTTGCACATGTCTGTTGTGTCCCCCTACATGACTTGTGGCACACTGCAATTGGGGCTATTTATATGCCTTTCATTCAACAATAGCTTTCACCTTGCCACTCTTCGACAAAGGCCATATTTGTGAAAGCACAATCAAAAGTTAATTTGTCAATAGAGTTTCCCACCCGAGCTACGGCTCGAAGCAGCTCCTCCACAGCTAACTCTGGGTCTGGCTGCTTCCAGGCAAGGAGATTAATCATGTCCTTGTCTGGCCTGACCATTAAGGTGGATGCCCATGCCTTGGTAGATTTTGAGTGATGACTAATAATGCTTTGTTGCAATTTTAATGTAGTATTTTCCGCACTATAAGGCGCACCGGATTATAAGGCGCACCTTCAATGAATGGTCTATTTTAGAACTGTTTTCATATATAGGGCGCACCGGATTATAAGGCGCATAGAATAGAAGCTACTGCAGTCAAACGTTTGACTGGGGTTGCGTTATGCATCCACTAGATGGAGCTGTGCTAAAGAGAATGTCAACAAAACAGTCAGATAAGTCAGTCAGTCAAACTTTATTAATACACTACAAACCAGCGTTCTGATAACTCCATTCACTCTCATGGTAAGGTCTCCTCTACATAGAATTCTATTGAATAGAACCAACCGCACGTTAGGAATGCATTGGAGTCTATGAAGTTGAAGTTGAAATCAAACGTTAGTTAAAACGTGAAAGGGAACTTTTCCCTGATTCAGTAAACACGTAAAAGAAACAGTTTGATGCACTAAATCAAACGTTAGTACTGTTAACCTTTCCTGTTTCTGTCCCCTGACCGTAGTCTGATGACACAGGGGAGACGCTTTCTCCAGGGCCGAAGTTACTAGTTTCCTCGGGGTTAACTCCCTCACTCATACGTTGCTGAGTTGAGCATGAAGAAACAGCATCAAAACACTGAGTTGTTGACGAGATTCGGGGTTCTTTTTAATGACTTTGCAGCACGTAAAAACACAGGGCTTACAGACTCATACACCGCTGCTCCGGTCGCCGTCTCTACCCACCCCACACACACAATAATACCGACGTCACTCCTTCACTCTTGATTCTCAGCTACGGCAGCACACAGCGCCACCTCTGTCCGGAGGAGTAATGTCAACATCTTCCATACACACACACGAAACATACACCCCACACACTGAGCTTCTAATCACATATAGTTCAGGCAATTCCTGCAACAGTACATTCAAACGTTATACACACACAAGTGGTGTTGGACTAGGAGTAAGCACAGTACAGGTGTTTACCACTATTACTTCGGCGACACCCCTGACTACGGTAGCCGTAATGCTGCAAGCGGTGCGGCTTTGTAGTTTACTAGTCGTACTGAAACATTTTGACAGAGCGCCGTGTACAACCAGTATGGATCAACCAATTAACCAATTGATCCATATATAAGGTGCTCCGGATTACAAGGCGCACTGTCATTTTTTTTTTAAATTAAAGGTTTTTAAGTGCGCCTTATAGTGCGGAAAATACGGTACATTAAAATTTAAATGACACACAGGTATACTTTACTTACCAATGAGGTTACTTCTATAGGCAAGTGGTTGCACTGGATATTATTTTGGGGCATCAGAGTAAAAAGAGGGCTAAAACACATCGCCACTTTTAAAAGAAATGCTGAAAACGATGTGCCATTTTCCTTCTTCCTGAGGTTAAACTATACACACACTGACTATTTACAAAGTACGTGATACTGGACTTTATTTAAGAGGTATCAGAATAAACGGGGCTGAATACGTATGTACATCACATGTAGCTTTATTTCTAGTTTAAAAACATCTATGATCTTACTTCCACTTCACAGTTATAGTCATTCTATACTGGGTTGGGTTATGGTATTAAAATCCAACAAACAGATTGAAGTTTGTGTTTGCAAGAAAAGAAAATGTGAAAAAGTATTTTAACACTTTTGCAAGGCGCTGTGGACTGGAATCTCAGTGGCAAATATTATGGACAGTTATTGAATAATGGACCCTGAGGTCAGAAGACTTGGTAAAAGCTGTGTTAACTGGATCAATGTTGAGTATTTTCTCTTAATCCATTATCTGAATCTCTGCAGCCAAGACCACGAAGGCAAATATAAAAAGCCATCTTATGCATTCAGTATTTTGATAAAACCGTCCTCTCAGTGAATGAGTTAACAGCTTGCATAATTTACCTTGGAATGTGTGTCTGCTGCCCGTTAATCCTCCAAATCCCTCATATTCCAGATAAATTCTGTCGCCAAATCTCCTTTTGCTGTTTTACAACGTGTAGCGTTGCTTTATGCACATGCGCTGCCCCCAAAGGATCCTGACAAAGGTGTTACATGAGTCAAGTCAAAGTGGTCCCGGACGTTTGGTGAGAACAAGGGTCTTGAGAGTCCCCGAGTGCACATCTGTCTGCCACTTCTGTGTGAGCACGCGGCGACCAGCGTCTGCTCCACTGATGGTGGAGCGGGTGGACATGAATGGTGTCTTTTGTGAAAGACTATCTTCTCACGAGGCCTCACCAAGCGGTAGCATGTTTGTGTTCTGTTGTGGAGTCCGAGGAATAAGTCAACATAAAGCCTCAATGAGAAAATCTCTGCAGCACACCTTCTTAATCTGCCTCTGTCAGGCACGTAGCAGCAGCTTCCATGACTGGTCCAGTGGGCCCTGCCTGCTTGGATTTAAACAAAGTTGTCGGCCAATGTACTCAAATGGTATGAATGAAAAACTAGTATTAATTTAGTCCCCTAAAACATGTCCAGTTTTTAATTAATCATATTTTTTGCTTTTCACGAGAATTAACCCTGTGCATTCAGGTGTTGCTGCGGTATCAGAAATGGTATTGAGAATCGAGTATTTTTTTTAGTATCTGTATCTAGTTTGAAATTTTTGTATTGTGAAAACACTATGAATAGGTTATTTACTTTGTTCTAAATTACGTTACACTAACTTTACCTTAATTAGGGGCTACCCAGTGCTTAAAAATCACGAGTGTTTTAAATGTCAGTTTTTTTAAAGAGAGTTCTCAAACTTTCCCCCCCAATCAATTTAAAAGTGTTTTAAGTTTCTTCAACACAAATCTCGTCAGCCAGCTTGAGACGTCTTAAAAAGTTGACTCCGTCAACACAGCAGGGCATCTCAAAAACTACTTCCTCCCTTACCAAAGTAAGAGTCTCAAATAAAGACACAGGGTGTGAGGATTAAACAATTTAGCTTCATAGCTATCATAAATGCAAGCGAGCTAACCACTAGACTACCACTCCCCACTTCCTCATGATATTAGCATGAGAGTAGCATAGACTAACATCACAGGACAGTCATTTGATGACGGTAACTGGATAGGTGTTAGAATGACAGACTTCACTTTGATGAGAAATATCGTAAAGTTTTAATTTGGTGATGTCTTGTGGCATGGGATCGCTTTAAATCTCTAAAAATATTGCTTTACTGTGATGAAATAAAGGGAAACTGAAACAGAAAGGTCTGCAAATTAGCTTGAGCTCATGAAAAACAAACTAAAATGTCAAGCAAAGTCCAACGGACGGTGTAACTAATCCAAAATTATTTAGGAATGGTTTACAAGCACCAAAATGAAGCTTATGAAAACACTGACTCATAGTACTGTGAAGTCCACACAGAGAAGCCTGTATTAATACAAGAGCCCCAGAATAATTCTCTGTAGGTACTGCTACAGAGAAAATCTATTACTACTCTACAACTGGTCCCAGAAGAAGAATTGTACAGGAAGGTAATTCGTAATACAAACTAATTACACAGTTTGACCTACTCAACTTCACTTTTAAGCTGCTTTTTTAAAGTTTATTAAAATATTTTGTCAGAAACATCAAAGTTGGTTGGTCATACATGCATTGTTTCACAGATTCTCCAGACTTTACACTGCAGCTTTAAAGGCCCAGTGCTAACCGCGTTGTGGGTGACAACTTCCCAATATTATGAAACTTGGAATGTACCCGATCAGCAGAAAAAACAAAGCATTCTTCATAGGTGACTCTTTAAACATAAATACATTTTTTTTCTCCTTGTAGTTTAGGCTGCATGACAACAGGAAACTGTCATGACGTACGTACATCATGAAGTTAGCAAACTTAGATTTCAGATTAATTAAACCACCGGCTGCGAAATTGCCTCAAACCACCATCTAGTTATGATGGTGTTTGTAAACCATTAATGCCTGTTGATGCATATTCAACGTATACCAACACTTTACTGCGATCTAGCGGTCACAGTCATGCTAAATTTAGCCTAATTTGCATATGAAATACCCAAATTTATATCTATTTTATCTTTAGTCAATATCTACTTACCTTACAATCTGACAGCAAATACAGATAACCTATTTTTCTGCTTAACTGTAAATAAATCATTAAGGTGACCTGCTTACTTATCTCAATTTATTTTTAGTATGTGGCACACATACTGTTCCCGGTAACAAGGAGGAACTTTCCAGCAGAGTGGTTAAATGAGTTTCAGTTTAGTGTTCCTTCATTAATGTTTCATAACTCGACATCTTACAAACCTCAAATCTCAGGATGAAGTGCTGGACGTGAATGAGCTTCTTCTGGACCTGATCCATTACTACATCCCTAACTCCTTGGGATGAATCCAAACACAGATGTTGTGTAAATCACTTAGGATTTCCGGCGGATGATCAAACTGTGGTTATCAAAATGTCGACTGGGGTCTTTCTGCACTCTCTGATGAGTCGATGATATACTTTATAACCGCACTTAATACTACAACAATATTTCGGTAGGTCACAGGTAATGGCTGGTGTTGGGAGACAGGGAACGGAAAGGGCCCCAATGTGTGATGGAATGGTCTTTCAGACACGACGGTAATGGACATAGAAGATTAAAAATGATTATGGCAGCAGGATTGAGGAGGATAAGAGGTCCATTCTGTAATGTAGATGATTATTTCCCTTTACTGATGCCGGTGATTACGACGGTGCTCAGAAAGAGAGAAAAAGAGCAACAAGAGTCTGCAGTTTGTTGGACAAGGTCACGTTTTTCAGTCATGACTGAAGGTGAATCCTGTGTCCTTTATTGGCTGTAGCAGCAGGGTACCATAGATTTAATTAAAACCTTTTAAAATACAACAGTTTGCACAACAAACCATGGTCATTGGTTTGAATGGTTCTTGTTTTGTAGATGTAATTAATCAAAAGGGTTACTGATTGAAAAACATTCCAGAGATATGAAGGAAATGTTTCTGTAATCTAGTTTTGTAGGTCAGAGTAAACCACAACTCTCACTTTTGGCTCATATCAGGCTTGTCCGTCAGAAACTGAATTTCTGTTTCCATCTCACACCCCCCAGCAGCTATCATCATATTCTGTGTAATGTTGTAACAAGCAGTCTAATAATCCCACTGTCCAAGCGAATCACCGTCAGAGACATAAATATCAAAATAGGAGGCTCGCAGTGAATTTCAAAGTATTCATTTCCCTGGAACCTTTTTTGCATTTTGTCACATTAAAACCAGAAACTTCCAGGTAACTTCTTAGGATTTTATATGATATACCAACACACAACAAATAATGCATGGTGAGAATAGAAAGGAAAATAATACTTGGTTTTCAAAATATTGGTGCTGCAATTGTATTCACCCCTCTTTAACTCTCACCCTAGATACAATCCAAAGGGTAGCCATTGCCTTCAGATGATGCCTGATTAGTAACAGAGAACAAACAGCACCTGGAAAACCAAGGACCACAGCAGATAGGTCAGAGAGAAAGCTGTGGAGATGCTTAAACATCTCATGGAGCACTGTTCAAACCAGGGGTGCCAAACACCAGTACTCCAGAGCTACTATCCTGAACTTTTGGATGAATCCCACCTCCAACAGCCCTGAATCAAACGCTGATTACCAGGCCCCTGTAGACCTGAAGGACATGCTGATTAGGGAAATCTGTCATTTGATTAGGGAGGGCCGTAGCAGGGACTGGACTCTTGAGGACTGGACTTCAGGTCAGGGCACCCCTGACCCAAACTGTCAGGTCAGGCAAGGAGAGCATTAATTGAAGAAATAGAAAAGATGCCTACCCAGCTCAGGCGGGAGAATCGGTTGTCAGGACAACTATTAGTTGTGCAATCCACAAATCTGGACTTGGAGTGAAATAAGTAAAGTCGTTGTTGTAAGAAGTCCCATCTGCAGTTTGTTAAATCGGTGGAAGACGATGCTCTAGTCACATTGGAGGAAACTGGAACCTTTTGACCTATATGGAGAGTGCTATGTGGAAAACTAAATATACCCATCAGCCTAAACAAACCATCCTCAATGTGAAATACGGGGGCCGCTGTTGGGATGTTTTTCTTCAACAGGGACAGAGAAGCTGGGCCGAGCCAATGGGAAGATGGAATAAATCAGACAAATAGCCCTAAGCATACAGACAGAGCTAAACTGGAATGGTTTCGATGAAAATATATTTATGTGCTAGATGGTCAAGTCAAAGTCCAGAACTAAATCCAACTGGGAAATTGATGCAGGACGTGAAAAATCGATGACCACAGGCGCTGTCCATCTGATCTGACTGTGCATGAGCTAAGGTTTTAGCTTGTACATATGCAAAGCTGGTAGAGACAGACCCACAAAGACTTACAGCTGTAATATAACATAAGGTGATTCTAGAAAGTACTGCCTCAAAGAGCCTAAATAGAGATGAATGCCACCGTTTTCTGGTTTTTATTTGTGAAAAATGTTAAAAGCCTTGGATCACTTTTCTTCTGCTTTAAAGTGATGCACCACCGAGTGTTGGTCTATCACCTACAATCTCAGTTTGTGGTAGTAACATGACAAAATGTGAAACAGTTTAAGGGGAATGACTACAGGGGTTGGACAATGAAACTGAAACACCTGGTTTTAGACCACAATAATTTATTAGTATGGTGTAGGGCCTCCTTTTGAGCAAAACTGTGCTCTTACCCTGCTAATTGAACCTTCACACTCTGCTCTTACTGGTGCAATGTGCAATCAATGAAGACTGGCTACCAGGCTGGTCCAATTTAGCCATGAAACCTCCCACACTAAAATGACAGGTGTTTCAGTTTCATTGTCCAACCCCTGTACTTTGCAAGGCACTGTAAGTGACATTGTGAAGAGCTTCCTCATCCCTGTTCTAACCTGCAACTGTCCCTTTCTCTTCAATCTACAATAACAGATTGTTATCACTGTTATCATCCTGTCTCTCTTTTATGGCCTCACGACTGTTGGGACAGGAAGTGTCGAGGGCGGCATCATGGTCCAGTGCACTTCAGTTCCCATAAAGGCTCACTTCTGCACTCTTCTCAACCCCAAACTACCTCTGAAGCATAACACACATAGTAAAACATGGCCTCTACGTGGTGGCTGAGTAGCTCATCTTAATGTCCCAAGTTACCACAATGAGCTCACAGGCAAGGTTTCCCTCTTTTGTCCCAGTGAATGGGTGACATGGTAATCTTTACCTGGCCTACCTCACCAGTGACTGCAGCCTTCAAAGTAACCATAACCAACATACATTTTCAACACATGCCTTTTGACCAAGTACTGTTTAAAAAAAGAGGGAGGTTACATTTTACATGGCTGCCTTGCGACATAATCCAGGTTTGTTCAGATCGGAAACTGAACCAAGGTGTGAAACAACAATGGGGGGCTTTCAAATACAAAACATAACTTAAAACACTTCTTTCAATGAGAATTAGAAAATCCAACTAAAAAAAGTCCTCAGCCAACAGTTTCAATGGGAAGGACACCGAATACTTTGGGGAACGACACACATGGACAAAATTGTTGGTGCCCCTCGGTTAATGAAAGAAAAACCCACAATGGTCACAGAAATAACTTGAATCTGACAAAGGTAATAATGAATAAAAATTCTATGAAAATGAACAAATGAACGTCAGACATTTCTTGTCAAACATGCTTCAACAGAATTATTTAAAAAAATAAACTCATGAAACAGGCCTGGACAAAAATGATGCTACCCATAGCTTAATATTTTGTTGCACAACCTTTTGAGGTAATCACTGCAGTCAAACGATTCCTATAACTGTCAATGAGACTCCTGCACCTCTCAGCAGGTATTTTGGCCCACTCCTCATGAGCAAACTGCTCCAGTTGGCCCAGGTTTGAAGGATGCCTTTTCAAGACGGCATGTTTCAGCTGCTTCCAAAGATGCTCAATAGGATTTAGGTCAGAGCTCATAGAAGGCCACTTCAGAATAGTCCAATGTTTTCCTCTTAGCCATTCTTGGGTGTTTTTAGATGTGTGTTTTGGGTCATTATCCTGTTGCAAGACCCATGACCTGCGACTGAGACCAATCTTTCTAACACTGGGCAGCACATTTCTCTCTAGAATCCCTTGATAGTCTTGAGATTTCATTATACCCTGCACAGATTCAAGACACCCTGTGCCAGATGTAGCAAAGCAGACCCAGAACATAACAGAGCCTCCTCCATGTTTCACAGTAGGAACAATGTTCTTTTCTTCATATGCTTCAATTTTCCATCTGTGAACATAGAGCTGATGTGCCTTGCCAAAAAGTTCAATTTTTGTCTCATCTGTCCATAGGACATTCTCCTAGAAGCTTCGTGGGTTGTCAACATGTAGTTTGGCAAATTCCAGTCTGGCTTTTTTATGATTTGTTTTCAACAATGGTCTCCTTGGTCGTCTCCCATTAAGTCCACTTTGCCTCAAACAACGTTGAATGGTGTGATCTGACACTGATGTTCCTTGAGCTTGAAGTTCACCTTTAATCTCTTTAGAAGTTTTTCTGGGCTCTTTTGTTACTGTTCGTATTATCCGTCTCTTTGTTTTGTCATCAATTTTCCTCCTGCGGCCACGTCCAGGGAGGTTGGCTACAGTCCCATGGATCGTAAATGTCTGAATAATATGTGCAACTGTAGTCACAGGAACATCAAGCTGCTTGGAGGTGATCTTATAACCTTTACCTTTAACATGCTTGTCTATAATTTTCTTTCTAATCTTCTGAGACAACTGATTCCTTGGCTTCCTCTGGTCCATGTTGAGTGTGGTACACACCATGTCACCAAACAGTACAGTGACTACCTGTAGCCCTATATATAGGCCCACTGACTGATTACAAGAATGTAGACACGTGTGATGCTAATTAATGGACACCTTGATTTAACATGTCCCTTTGGCTACATTATTTTCAGGGGTACCATCATTTTTGTCCAGCCCTGTTTCATGAGTTTATTTTTTTAAATAATTCTGTTGAAGCATGTTTGAAAAGCAATGTCTGAATTACATTTGTTCATTTTTATAGAATTTGTATTCATTATTACCTTTGTCAGATTCAAGTTATTTATGTGACTATTGTGGGTTTTTCCTTCATTAACCAACAATTTTGAACAATTTTGTTCACGTGTGTAGATGGTTTCGCTGTCAGGTCAGCCAAATCATGGTCAATGAAAAAAGAAAAATGCATCAACACTAACAATACTGTTATTTATTTAGTTTATCACCTATAGGTTCTAAATACATTTATATAATATCATATATATAGTATATTTTATCATTAATAAACTTTTGTTTTCTTCAGGCCAAATGTGAACAGCTACATGGCTTCCTTGCTTTGTGCTTTTCTATTTCTGAGTAATAACATCAAAAATAGAAGCGGGAGAGAAAATGCAGCTCCAGAATTGTCAATATAATCTCTTAGAAATGGGCAACAAACATCAAAATATAAATAAACATAAGTAACCAACATGCATTTTTTCACCGAAGTATTTAAAACCCCCTGACCTTTATTGACATTTTGTCATGTGGCAACCACAAACTCTTATAGGATGTATTCTTATTAGGATGTTATGCCGTAGATCAATCCAGCCAAGCTCAGTCAGATGTGATGGGAGACATATGTAAACATCAGTTTTCTAATGGATTTAGATCTGGACCATCCTAACTGGAATACGCTTTGATTTAAGCCCTTCTATTGTAGCTCTGCTGTATGTTTAGGGTCTTTGTGCTGCTGAAAAGAGAAGCTCTGCCTCACTCTCAAGTTTTCTGCAGCTTGTATCAGCTCTTCTTCCTGGATTGCCATCATTCCATCTTCCCATTAACAGCTTCTCTGTCTCTGATGAAGACTTGGGTCACCATGGGGACGGTGGGTTCAGGATGATATACAGTCCTGGTTTTTCTGCCAAACACAGAATTTTCCACATAAGCCAAAAAGTTAACTTTTGATGCCATCTGACCAGAGCACTTTCTCCCACATGTCTGCAGTGTCCCCTACATGGCTTGTGGCAAGGTACAGACAATACACCGCATGGTTCTCTTCTTGTTACTCTTCTATTAAGGACAGATGTTGGTCTAACACATGAAACCCCATTAATGCACATTGCAGTTTGTTGCTGTAATGAGTCAAAATGTGAAAAAGTTAAAAAAGGTATCAATTGTTTTGCAAAATACTGTAACCAACAATTAGTAACTGAATCAGAATTAGCTTTATTCGCTGCGTTTGTGCAGACAAAAAAGGAATTTGACTTAGGTTCCCCTTTTACTCTCAATGAAGACATTTTAAATATTTTACAGGGAAATAAAAGTAATTTTTTTTTAAGTTGAATTAATGCAAATATGCATGGTATCTGAATGTAAAGTGTTTATCAGAGAGACAGTCTGGGAGAAGAAACTGTCTCTGTGGAGGCTGTTTTTTGCAAATAGAGCTCTTTAGCGTGGACCTGAAGGTAAAAGTTTGCTTCCAGGATGTGCAGGTTCTGCAGAGCTTTTAGTTGCCCTTCTCCTGACCCTATACCTTTACAAGTCCTGCATGAAGAGAATTTCAGCCCTAATGATCCTCTTGGTTGTAGTTCAGCAGTGTCTTTATGTTATTTGTTTCTTCTTCCATATTTCAGCTTTGCATCAGTGAGAAGTAATCCCCTGAGGGGATGCTTGATGTAACAGCTGGTGTCTGGACTGGTCAGCTGAACAGAACTGGGCCTGATGAATGGAGTCATTTAACTGAACGCAATGAGACCTGGGTTCACTGTGAATGCTGGACAGGAGAGAGAGAGCGAGAGAAAGAAAGAAAGAAACAAACAAACAAACAAACAAAGATGTCCCACACATGCATGAAAGCTGCAGTTCCAGCAGTCAGAAGCTCCTCTCTCTGTGAGACAGACAGATTTGTGCATCCACATGGTAATCCTGGACTTGGCCAGGAGGCAGTGGGTGGGATGTTTGAGCGTGAGCATGGGAGGGCGACTGCAACCCCTAATGCTGAGATGGAGTGAAGTCCAGTCTTTTAATCCTATTATCCATAGCTGTGGTAGCTGGAGACAGCAGCATGTATATTCTAACACACGTGACCTGAGGCCATCAGCCCGCCCAGGTTGCCTCCACTGTGAGGATCAATAAAAAAGTCATTTGGAGTCTCTGCTTCTTAAAACACACAGAGAAGAGGCATCAGCAACTCGTCTAACTTGCCTCTTCCAGACATTAACTGCAGGAAAACAACAGGAATAAAGAATTCATGAGAGGACGGCCGTGGAGAATAGGGCTTCCTCAAAGTGTGTGTGGAATCAGATCAGAGCCTGCATCCTCAGCGGCAGCCCTGATTTACTTCCCTTACAGCCGAGGCCGGCCAAAACATAAACAGGCTTCGAATCGATAGACCCGGGAGTGCTGACAAGATGGCAGAGATACCCGGGCACTCCAGCTGTGTTTTACACTGATAGTCTCAGGGATAATGGGTTTTTAACAGATGGAGAGGGGGATGGAAGGAAAAGGAAGAGAACTGGGTCATTTCAGTAATTTTCCTTCAAACGAACAATAGTCACGACCTGCAGGAAGACGGGACTGGACATCAATTCAGCCTTGGCAATGCGTCGAGGGAAAAAAAGTGGAAGAGGGCACAATTGAGCAGGTGCAATCATCACAAGGAGGTGTTGAGGGCCAGTCTGACAGCTACAGCCTATCATCATTACAACAGTGGCCCCTTGATCCCAATCAGCCCATCTGCAGAGATGATGACTGAGGGAGGCTAAATTTATCATTTCAAGCACAAAACTGTTCAATTTAAGCTCAAGCTACCAACAAATATTTTTATATAGGTTCACTCCTCAAGAAAAGCTAAGAAATCTATTTCTCCACCCATTATCCTGCATGGTTTAGATGTTTCTCTGCTCTAACATACCTGATTGAAAGGAATGATTTACCTAAACAGCATGCCGCTAATTTCTGCAACTTAAACTGGAAGTGTTGAAGAAGGGCACATCTAAAACCTGGAGGACGGTGTTGACGTTGGTGGAAACCACCAAACAATAAACTCATATATGGTACAAGAAGGAAAGGATTGAATAATAAATGGGGACAAGACAGGTACAAAAATAGGTCCCAGAAATCTAGAGAAATGAATTGGGGAAGTGAAATCAGTCTCACAATGCCTTGCGGCACTATTAATTAAACCTTTCCCCATCTTGTCACACTACAACCACAAACTTCAATACATTGTACCGGGATTTTATGAGGATATGACTCCTGCAGCCCAGCTTTGAACATCTAAGGACTGAAACTGTTGCAACGCCATGCAGTAGGGATGTAAAGTTCTCCCACCTGAGCTGTGGATCTTTGCAGCTCCTGAAGTTGCCACAGGTCTCTTAAGGTCTTCTTTGAAAAAATGCTCTCCTTGCTGTGCAAAACGTTTTAGGTCTTGTCACAGATTCTCAAGTGCACTTAGTTCTGCACTTTGACTGCGCCATTCTAATACAAGAATCTGCCTTTGTCTAAGCCCATTTTATTGCAGCTTTATCCGTCTTGTTGGAAGGTGAACCTCGTCCCGTCTCAAGACTTTTGCAGCCTCAAACAGGTTGTCTTTCCTTTGCAGCATGACGCTGTCACCACCATGCTTTAGCAGGTGGTTTAGCGGTGTTAGTTTTCCATCACACTTCGTGTTTTGGATGTAGTCCGAAAAGTTTAATTTCTGTGTTGGTAGTTGGCAATTGGTTGAGTTTTTTTTAGGGATTTCAAAATAAAGGGGCTATGAATACAAATGCATGCCACATTTCTCCTGTTTCTAATTGCATTAAATGTTGAAAACAATGCATCATTTTTCTTCCCTTCCACATTTTTTCACTTTGTGTTGCTCTATTATATCCCCGTAAAATACAGAAAAGACACTTGTGGTTTTAACATTAAAACCATGGTTCAAACTGTAAATCTATTCATCTTTACTTTACAGGGACACGGAAAATGTATCGAGTTTAGTGCCCTGCTGATAACATTCACACTCTGTATGGTCAGTGGAATGATATTGCAGTCAGTTTTTTTAATAGTCGCTGTAAGCTAAAACATTTCCTGCTCGGTAGAAAATGATAATCAGTGCATTTTAGGACTTGAAGGCTCACTGCAGCCCACATCAGCATGTTAATGTTCATCCACATGCCCACATATGCAGTGCAGCTTTCCAGGAAACACTGCAAGCACCTTCTCCATTCAGGGAAGAATTGATCTGTCACTCAAACTGATCCCTGACCAGTCTGAGCTGGGAACCTATTTGACAGCTCCCTTTATCTTCATATCCAGCATCTTCACACTGGCTTCTTGGTGGTTTGAAATATTACAATGTGAAGGGTGAAAAACCAAACACATGCAGATAGAAACAGGAAATATGAAACATGGTTTGTGGTTGTAAAACTTGCCGTCTCACAGCAATCACAGGCAGCTACAGTTCAAGTCAAGAAGGACTATTAGACAAACTAAGCTCATCACAGAGCTCTGTAAAACATCTGGCTGCCTTTAATTTTTTAACATTCACCTCCTCCTATGCCTCCTGAGCTGATCTGACACCAGGGTAACTGGAAGCTCTAAATTAGACACCACCAGACGTCACACGACTCCACCTGTGGACAAGCACTGTGCCTCAGATGGGAAAATCCAATTGGGCAAATCTGATCTCTCCTGAGAAGGTTGGTAGTGACAGTTTTTGTCTGCCCAACACATCTGCTGGTGCAGAAGTGCTGAGGAGTCACAATCATAATGTGAGCTCAGCGGTTTTCCCCCTGAAATTTCCTCATTTAAAGACTTTTCTAGCACTGGCTGTTTATATGTATATGCTGATGACATTGCAATACTAAATGCATTTATATTTAGCCCCCTTTTACTGTAACTCCCTAAATAAAATCAATGCCTGTAGAAATCATCTTAAAAGTATTAAAAATGCTGTTCTGTAAAAGCATTAAAGGTTTGTTAAGACAACATTTGTGAACAAACAGCATCATGAAGACCAAGGAACACAGCAGACAAGTCAGGGTGAACATTATAAAGACGTTCAAAGCAGGGTTAGGTTTTAAGATCCCAAGCTTTGATCATCTCACAGAAGACTATTCAATCCATCATCTGAAAATGGAAAGAGTATGGTACAACTGCAAATCTTGCAAGACTTGGCCGTCCACCTAAGCTGACAGGCCGAGCAAGAAGAGCCTTTTTAAGAAATGGAGTCAAGACACCCAAGGTGACTCTAGAGGAGCTGCAGAGATCCACAGCTGCGGTGGGAGACTCTATGGACAGGATAATTATTAGTCGTGAACGTCACAAATTTGTCCTGCATAGAAGAATGGCAAATAGAAAGGCACAGTTGAAAGAAATCCCATAAGAAGGCAAGCTAGCCGCCTGCCAAAAAGCCATGTAGGGCTGTGCTTCTGAATCCTAGTCCTCAGGGCTCACAGTTCTTCAAGTTTTATTTGGGTTTCTATTACAGCTCACCTGATTTAAACAATTGCATTACCTCCTCACCATGCCACTAAATCCTTCAGAAGGCTGTCAATACTCCATACATTTAAGTCAAGTGTGTGACGGAAGGGAAACACCTAAAACATGCAGGACAATGAGCCCCGAGAAACATGGTTGAGAAACTCTGTAGGGGACACAGCAAATGTGGAAGAAGGTTGAAGAAATTGAACATTTTGGCCCAGGTGGGAAACACTATGTGTGGTGGAAAACTACTACTACTGAAGCATGGTGGTGGCAGAATGATGCTACAGGGACACTTTTCTTCAGCAGGGCCAGGGAAGCTGGTTTGAGTTGTTAGAAAGATGGATGGAGTTAAATACAGGGCAATCCTGGAAGAAAACCTCTTAGAGGTTCAAATCACCCCCAAAAAATAACATCTCCACAGCGAAACACGGTGGTAGCAGAATCATGGTATGGGATGTATATCTCCGGCAGGGACAGGAAAATCAGCCAGAGTTGATGGTAAGATGGATAGAGATGAACCCTTAAAGAAATCTACGGTTGCAAAAAGCTGGGGCGAAGGTTCACCTTCCAGCAGGACAACAACTCTAAACATGCAACAAGAGCTACAGTGAAATGGTTAAGATCAAAGCATAATCATCTGTGTTTGGAAATCCCTAGATTATTTTCATTTCATATAAAAACACTGAAAAGGTGAGAACAGTTCAATGAGTATGAACACTTTTGAAAGGCACTTTACAATGCTAAAATACAAAACTTTAACTCATTGGATTCTCACATAAGAGCAGCAGCTTCAGAATACCATAAAAAGTTGCAAAACTAACCTGTAGCTCGTTGTTATTGGCCATCATGAGCTCCAGCTATTATATGACTTTAATGATCTTTAGCGCAGGTCACGGCCGTCGGGTCATAATAGATATTTCCGCTTAAGTCCGTCAGATCTCCTTATTCTTACGATATTATTATGACAAAATAGCTGAAATAACCTGCCAGTCTCGACAAGTGTTTCGATCCTAAACGTCTCAAACGCAGCGGCAGATTTAGCAGAGGGGGCGAAGGCACCATCACCTCCAAGCGCCAGGATGTCAACTCTTGGACGGGGGGGTCTGCATCACGCAGTGCGGGGCGTTCGGGAATGTAGAAAGCGAGGGCTGCCTTCGGGGCTTCCTGCTCATCGTCGGAGAGGACAGGAGCCGGACCGCCGCCGGGACTCACCGGGGCTCTCCGCGCTGCGGCTACCCGAAGCCATGTTCTCCCTCCCGTAGACGGTGCGCGACAACTCGGATCTACGGTGAGCTGGGAGCCGGTGATGCTGCTAGGGAGTAAAGACAAGGGGGAGGGGTCAAATATGCAAGTAGCCCTTCCGGATTGGACCTTCAGCATAAAAGTCGCATGATTGGTGAGCTGTCAAATACAGTAGGGTGACACGATTAAGTCAATTGTTTTACTCATTTAACATACGTAGCACTAGGTAAAGTTAATGAAATAAATATTCAAAAATAATAAAGAAGTAAAAACCTACAATAAGCGCACACGCGCTTTTATTTTGAATTTCACACAGTTTGCTCATGTTGTGATCCCAGGTTTCTTCACTCAGCTTGATGCAGCCGGAAACCCTCACTGCGGCGGCCGAGCGCCCTCTGCTGCAACCTGTTGGTCACATCAAACGCAGATGTCAGGAACACCTTTACGAGAAACGTCAGCGCAGCTGGTCTGTGGTGTTCATAACCGTTTTTAAAAGCAAGATTATGAAGAAAAAAATATATATCAGAGTTGCCAATTTTTAAACATCTATTTTTCTTTTATTTAAAATTCAAGATTGTTTAAAATGTAAAAGAATCGCCTTGGCGTTCCAGAGTATGACGAAACTAAAGCGAAAATATAGAAAAAAAACTATCCCTGAAATTCATCTAGTAGTTATGGTGTTTATTGAGCAGATTATATATTTTTAGCACTGCATGGTCAGTTATAGTTTCATAATTGTTACCTAATGCGGTGATGGGAGGCATTGTTTAGTTTCCACACCATGACGGTTTATGTCTATGGCACTTAGAAATATCAAACCGCCAAATTTGTCTGTCTTGAACTACTAACCTTATTCCAACCAGCTGACAGACAGTCTAACCCAGTAACAGGTGGGGGAGGAGCAGTGCTGCACTTCTGTCATCCATACAGACACAGAAAAACCCAGCCACTGTAACACTTTCTCTGTCATCTCATTAAAAGCAATGACACAAAAAATCTGAGCAGTTTCGAAGCCATGACTTTTTAAAACGTTGGTACACTATGACACCGGGCCAGAACTGGCAACTATACAGTTAACCCCAAAATTATCCATACCCCTGATTTAGGTTTAAAGTAATCTTTTAATTTTAACAGCTAGAGTCCAGACTTGACTGTGAAAATTTGTGAAGGGAGCTAAAGATTAGGGTGATGGCAAAGAGACTTCCCAATCTGAAAGACTTGGTGCTCATCATCAAATATAAATGATCAAAATACCAGTGGACACATGCACAAAGCTGATCAGCAATTATAGGAAGGGTTTGATTGCTATTATGCCAATAATGATTTTCCACTTCCACTGCTAACTGAAAAGGTTCCAAATAATTTTGACATGGAATAAAAAAAAAATAAGAATAAAAACAGATAAGATGCCTGCAAATATGAAGCATTTTAAATCTAGATCTGCCAGTGGTATGAATTATTTTAGACTTAACTGTACCATTTGAGAAAATATGCAAAGAAAAATCTTTATTGTTGGATTTTTATAGTATGTTAACATCATCAAATTTTAATGCTACCAGTTTAAACTTATGATGCTAAACATCTAAACCCGTAACTGCAGTGGGAGCATCTAGAGCATAATCAATAAAACTTAACCCCTTATTTCAGACTCTAGTAGATTTGTACGAAAACTCTTAGTCAGATGGATGATGGACCTAAAAGGAAGCTGCCCCCCCCAGGTAAAATTTTGCTCGAGGCCCTGTATAACCATGAACCCGCTCTGCCTTAGACGACTGCTGTCCCAGGCGAAGGGTGAGGCCATCTGAATGCAAGGTGAGAAAAAATCGCTTCTAAACAGACTTACACACTTCCATACCTGTACATTTTCAGCAGTTTTGGGATGATGGAACTTTTCTGGAAGTTGCCATTCCTTCTCTTTCCACCCATAATTTGTGTGAATGAGGAGTGGTTCTTCCTCTACACACATCTCAACATGTCAAACAGTAAGGGGTCATTAGTTGAGTTTCTGCACCATGCTCTTCCTCAGCCATGCCTTTGGAAGACGTTCTGGTTTTCTGTTGTTAAAAAATACATGGACAACGCTGAATGGATGTGTTGCTCCATAATACCAGTACTTTTCTGCATGTTTTCTGTCAGAAATAGAAACGAGTCTTTCACAGAACACTAAAAAAGCCCCATGTCATCTCAAAGCCTGACATTCAGACTTTTGGCTGATATCAGTGTGGATGCCCTTTCCTTGTCTTTGATCAGAAGCACACAGCTTCCATTTCCTCAGAAAATATGTGGAATACTGATTCATCCATCTACTTTGTCATAGTCCATCCCAGCTGCTCATGGAACCAGAAAAAGTGGCTCTGCCTCCTGAAAAATGTAACATAGAACTTCTGTTTTTGAACAGTTTCAAAGAGCGGTTGCCGAGACAGCTCACCCAGTTGACTACTTACTCTGTGTCAACTTTACTTAAAATGCATCACAGATAATCCAATGCATCAAGCTGGCACACTCAGTTTCATCATTTAGAATCTTGGTTGGCGTTCTAACCATTCTCAATGATTAAAAGATTTGAATTATTTGCAGCTTGATGACACTAAGGCTATTGTGTCTGAGGTATCCTAGCAAATCAGCGTATTACAACAGTGTATCAATGAATGAAAGTTTTATTTGGCCCAAAGAGCAAAGACAGCTGCAGTATCAATACAGCCACTGTATCTCAGAACTCTGTCAGAGGTGGAACTGGGAATAAATGCCTCAACACATAAGCAGAGACAGGGGAAATTTACTAAGTCCCAAACAGCTATTTATTCATTATGCTGTGAATGAAACAGACGCCATCTTTGTGTGCAAAAGCAACTTTATTTACTGAATGTGATCATCCAAAATCACATTTAAACCTTTGACAGATACATTTTTCATAGTTCATTACATTACAACCATAAAACCAAATGTATTTATTTGGAATTTTGACCAAGACCAACACAAAGAAGTACATAACCGTGAAGAAGAAGAAACATGATGCATGGTTTTCGAATAATCTATATGGAAAACACAAAAGAAGATTCACACATCAAGTGAAGCTCCCACATCCATGTTTCAGTAAATGTGTTTCCAAAAATTACATTTACAAAAGTATGGATGTGAAAGCTTTACTTCCAAGGACATACCTTCATTTTATTGACATTTCATATTTTTTGTCCAGCACCCAATTCAATGGATTTGTGGGAATGCATATTTTTCTTGTACCTGACATTTTTAACTAATAAAAGTCTGAAACGTGTAACATACTATACATTTGTACACAACCCCCATTTTGCTCTGATATCCCCAAATGATAATTAATAACCAAAGAATTAGCAAAGAGGTCTATTGTAACTCTGGATGAGCTGTAGAGGCTCACAGCTTAGTTGGAGAGTATTTGTTGACAGGACAGCTGTTGGTTAAAGAAGAAGAAAGCTACTACTATAAAGAAGCTACAGGACCCAAAATGTCTCCAAAGGTACCAAGAACATTTTCCAAAGCAGATGACTTCTGTCCTACTGTCATTAAGACTGAAAGAATTACATTTTAACAAGGTTATAACTTCACTGATACAGTTTAGTTGTGGTTCTACAGTAGAGAGTGGATGTTAACAGTGTAAAGGGCACATAGAACTAGAGAGTTTTCTAAAAGTAGGAAAAGATTACAAAGCAGTGGAGCTAGAACTGACCCCTGAGGAACCCCACATTTGAGAGGCAAGCATTCCCCTGACTGAACTGAGTTTAACAGAGTGCAGATTTATTTAATGATACAGTAAATGCTGTATTTGGTGAATTTCTTTAGTGAATATGACTTCAGCACTTCACTACACAAAATACGACAAATTCTCACAGAAACAACACACAAATATTTAGTATGTAAACGTTCAAGATGCATACTAACTGTAAGAATATAAGAGGTTTAATAGCGAGGGTGGACAAAAATAGCAGTGAAGAGGAGCTTGAGGCACTGTGCTGTTTCTGAACAACACAGGTGAACGTAGGCATATATAAATTTGCATGCAACACAGCAATATTGTGGTAAAATAGGTAAAAACTCTTAATATCAAATGTAGCAGCAGACAAGAGCAAGGAATATATACTGTTTTACACAAACATAATCTGATACGTCATCTACAGTCTACTTGGAGCATATAGATTAGAAAACCAAGTATTGCTTTAATTTTTATCTTAAATATATATTTTATATTATTTAAATCTTTAATCTTATAAAACGTTAATCATACTAAGAGTTTAGAACATCAAACATGATTATTTTGTGTAAAATATCATTGTGGTGGGGCGGGCGGCAGGTGTCATTGTTTTCTTCTCTCTGATATCTTAGACTGAAATCACCTACCTTGTGTAGACAGAGAAAACAGGTGCTTCCCCCCCCCCATCACTAATAACATACAGCGTGAACTCAAACAAGCTTAGATTTACTGATCTTTTTTGGTACAGCTACCAAAAAATATGGCTCATAAATTGCACTAGTCTCAACAAAGGAAAATATTTATAAAGAAAATCCTTCCTCTACTTATAAAGCCCAGCTTTAGTTCCTTAACAGCCACCCTCGGCTCCCACCTTCCCATCAACCCAGCCTGGTGCCCATCCTGATTGGCTTCATAACATCCTCTTTCTCTGGCACCATGACCTCATCTGTACTCTTCAACACTCCTTGAATACTGACTGACCCGGGAAATGTGGCTACAATTCTGGAATGTGAAAGGGAAGAGGGCGGATGTACGGTGACCCCCCCTGCCTTTCCCTTTAGTCCACCCGCCTTGAAGCCTCTCCTCCCCACAGAACAAGGAGCTCCTTTCTCCTGTTCCTCCCTCCCTCGCTCCTCAATGACTGACAGATCTATTTGGACTTTGTCGCCCTGAGAACTCGCAAGAAACCTCGGAAGAGGACAAAAAAAAAAAAGAGACCCCACCCCCCCGGCATCTTACTATTAGGGTTTTAAATATAAAAAGTCCGCAAAATATTCATCTGTTAACAGTTCAACCACTTACCTGCAAAAGGACGTTGGAAGGCATAGTAAATACATAGTATAAGTGCAACTTGTCATAGCTTCATCCCTCATCCATGAGGGGGATCAATGCAGTGTCTTTCAAAAGTATTCATACCCTTTGAACTTTACCACATTTCATCATTTTATAAATATTAGCTTTACGGTTTGTTTGTTTTTTTGAGGAGGGGGGATATGTCAGAGAACAACACAAAATACTGCATAATTATGAAGTTGAAGGATAACCATGCAGATTTAAAAAAAATATGAAGTGTGGCATGCATTTTTATTCAGCCCCCTGCCGCCCTCTTTGAAAAGAAGGACATTTCTGTCCATTCTTTGCAGAATAGCTCAGGCTCAGTTAGACTGGATGGTGAGCGTCTGTGTGCAGCACTTTTTACAATCTTGCCACAGATTTTTATACGGATTTAGGTTTAAACTTTGACTGGGCCATTCTAACATATAAAGGATCTAAACAGTCCCATTTTATCTCTGGCTTTATGTCTTTTAGCTCTGAACAGCTTCCCTACCTCTAGTAAAAGGTCCCCACATCATGATGTTGCCACCACCAGGTTTTATGATAAGGATGGTGCTTTCTGGCTGATGTGCAGTTTTTGTTTTTTTACCACATACGGCGTTTTGCATGAAGGCCACACAGTAAGTTTGTTCTCAACTGACCAGAGCACCCAGCTCCTCCAGTTACCATAGGATGCTAACATTTAAAAAAAGTTCAAGGTGTATGAGCACTTTATCAAGGCACTGTATTTGATTTAATGTTCTTATACCGATACAGGAGACATTAACACAACACAGGTGCTTGTGTAAAGAGAACATGCTGTAAAGCAAACACTGTGCAGGTTTATGTGTGGGTTACAGGGATCAATATGGGATTCATCACAAGAGCACAAAACCCAACTGTAATTCAGGTTTGTATGGTTGTGTAATAAAATTAAACATGTAACTCGTACTTGGATTAAACTAAAAATCCATCAACAGCTTCAGCAATTGTTATCTCAAATCAAGATGTTCACCAGTGAGGATGTATCGTGTAGATAAAGATAGGTAAAGTGATATTTTTGGTAGCTTTTTGTGAAGTTACAAAAGAAGTCACAGTTGATAAGCTGCCTTAGTGCTGGGTCTCCACCTCCACCACAGTCCAGTCTCCAGCTGGAGAGCTGCCCCGGCTGTCCGGGGAGTAGCTGCTGACAGAGGTCACAGTAGCTGTAGGAGGGTTGAACTGAGGAAGGTTTGGCCACATGCTGCTTTTCAGGGGGCTTAGGGTCCCCCCGGTCTCTACGGGTAGAAGCAGGAGCGGGGGGCAGCCTCCATCGCCAGACAACATCAAGGACTGGTTGATGAGCTGCTGGACCATGTCCACCTTCTTGTTCCATTCCAGGTCCTGTGGAGGCACAGGATGCAGTTGCCTCTGGTTATCCTGCAAGGTGCCTTGGGAATTCAGCAGCCTCCTCCGTCCCACTTGAATATTCGTGTTCTGCTCTCCCTTGACCTCGTCCTCCTCGTCGCTGGTTTCCATGGCTTCATAGATGGTGCAGAGCCCGGATGATGGTGACAGCATCACGCCAGTCGGGCTCCTCCTCAGTTGCTGCTGCTGCTGGATCTGCTTCTGCTGCATGCGGTACTGGTGCTCCAGCTCTAGCTGCCACTGCAGAACCTGCCTGCGGTGACGGTGCTCCTGCTGTTGTTGCTGCAGCTGCAGCTGGAGGAGCTCCCTCCGCTGCTTCTCCAGCTGCTTCTGTTGCTCCAGCCTGAGCCGCTCCTCCTCCAGCCACTGCCTCTTCTGTCTTTCCTGCTCCTGACGATGCTGCTCCAGCCTCCTTAGCTGTTCCTCAATAATGTAACTGCTCTCAGTGCTGGTTTTGGAGGAAAACGGAGGGGGTGCCATCCTGGAAAAATGCTCCGCTAGTGTTGGATCAATGGGTCTCCTGTTGCCAGGTACCAATGCCAAGTAGTGGCCATTGGCTATTGGAACAGAGAAAGAGTGGTTCTGGTTCCGGTTGTCCTCCCGAGTGCGTGTTTGCCACTTGTAGTCTTCATCCACTTCAGGGGTCTTTGCTTCTCCTGTGAGACAGTGAGGATCACTTGAAGCATGTAGCACAGATGCATGCATCAAACAGAGTGGGTGGTGGAACAAGGGGGCCGAGGAGGAGAATTTGGACACGAGGGAAAAGGTATAAAGAAGAACGAAAAGGAGTTTGTAAAATAAAGTGGCTCAACGGTACCATAAACTGTACAGGTCCTTCTCAAAATATTAGCATATTGTGATAAAGTTCATTATTTTCCATAATGTCATGATGAAAATTTAACATTCATATATTTTAGATTCATTGCACACTAACTGAAATATTTCAGGTCTTTTATTGTCTTAATACGGATGATTTTGGCATACAGCTCATGAAAACCCAAAATTCCTATCTCACAAAATTAGCATATCATTAAAAGGGTCTCTAAACGAGCTATGAACCTAATCATCTGAATCAACGAGTTAACTCTAAACACCTGCAAAAGATTCCTGAGGCCTTTAAAACTCCCAGCCTGGTTCATCACTCAAAACCCCAATCATGGGTAAGACTGCCGACCTGACTGCTGTCCAGAAGGCCACTATTAACACCCTCAAGCAAGAGGGTAAGACACAGAAAGACATTTCTGAACAAATAGGCTGTTCCCAGAGTGCTGTATCAAGGCACCTCAGTGGGAAGTCTGTGGGAAGGAAAAAGTGTGGCAGAAAACACTGCACAACGAGAAGAGGTGACCGGACCCTGAGGAAGATTGTGGAGAAGGGCCGATTCCAGACCTTGGGGGACCTGCGGAAGCAGTGGACTGAGTCTGGAGTAGAAACATCCAGAGCCACCGTGCACAGGCGTGTGCAGGAAATGGGCTACAGGTGCCGCATTCCCCAGGTCAAGCCACTTTTGAACCAGAAACAGCGGCAGAAGCGCCTGACCTGGGCTACAGAGAAGCAGCACTGGACTTTTGCTCAGTGGTCCAAAGTACTTTTTTCGGATGAAAGCAAATTCTGCATGTCATTCAGAAATCAAGGTGCCAGAGTCTGGAGGAAGACTGGGGAGAAGGAAATGCCAAAATGCCAGAAGTCCAGTGTCAAGTACCCACAGTCAGTGATGGTCTGGGGTGCCGTGTCAGCTGCTGGTGTTGGTCCACTGTGTTTTATCAAGGGCAGGGTCAATGCAGCTAGCTATCAGGAGATTTTGGAGCACTTCATGCTTCCATCTGCTGAAAAGCTTTATGGAGATGAAGATTTCATTTTTCAGCACGACCTGGCACCTGCTCACAGTGCCAAAACCACTGGTAAATGGTTTACTGACCATGGTATCACTGTGCTCAATTGGCCTGCCAACTCTCCTGACCTGAACCCCATAGAGAATCTGTGGGATATTGTGAAGAGAACGTTGAGAGACTCAAGACCCAACACTCTGGATGAACTAAAGGCCGCTATCGAAGCATCCTGGGCCTCCATAAGACCTCAGCAGTGTCACAGGCTGATTGCCTCCATGCCACGCCGCATTGAAGCAGTCATTTCTGCAAAAGGATTCCCGACCAAGTATTGAGTGCATAACTGTACATGATTATTTGAAGGTTGACGTTTTTTGTATTAAAAACACTTTTCTTTTATTGGTCGGATGAAATATGCTAATTTTGTGAGATAGGAATTTTGGGTTTTCATGAGCTGTATGCCAAAATCATCCGTATTAAGACAATAAAAGACCTGAAATATTTCAGTTAGTGTGCAATGAATCTAAAATATATGAATGTTAAATTTTCATCACGACATTATGGAAAATAATGAACTTTATCACAATATGCTAATATTTTGAGAAGGACCTGTACTGTTTATAAAATGTGACTTGGCGTGGGCAGTTGGCACGACTCTGAAGATAGTTTTTCAATGAGTGTTTTTTGGGATTTGATGGGATCACATACCACTGAACAGAAGTGTTTTAATGGAAGACAACACTTGTATACAATGAACCATTAGGGAAGATCAGGCGAGTCAAAATCACACGGGACAAAACAGATAAATGGATTTTAACATGCATGACTCCAAACTTTACAACTGACTGGTTTGTACATTTATACCCAGTAGAAACCAAAACGTCAGTGGTTACCCTGCTAGTTACCGAGACCTGAATAAAGGCTAGCATAGTGTCTTGCAAACATATTCATACTCCTTGATATTTTGGACATTTAGTTATTGCAGCATCCAGCAGGTTTTCTTCCAGGATTGTTTTTTATGCTAAAGAAAACACTTTCACCAGCATCATGCTGCCACATTTGATTGAAAGGAGGTGCATTCAGGGTCATGTACAGTGTTAGTATTCTGCCATAAAGTTCTTTGGGATGTAGCTCACACAGCTGAACTTTTGTCTCTTCTGATCAGCGCACCTTTTTCTCCTGTCCCCTACATGTCTTGTAACAAACTGTAAACATGTTTTCTTAGGACATAGATTTTTTTTTTTTAAACAGTGGCTTTTTTTCAACCTGCCACCTTTTTAAAGAAAAAATTGAGGTGCATGATAAACAGTTGATAGTTGCCCACCTGAGCTGTAGATTTCAGCAGCTTCTCCAAAGTTACCACAAGTCATCGTTGATTAATGTTCTGCCATTTTAGGTGGATGACCATTTTGGGATGATCGACTGAAAAGCTAGGGATATTGTTTTATGAGCCAACACTGCATTATACATCTCCACAACCTTCTCTCTGGACCTGTCTGCTGTGCTCCTTAGTCTTCATGATACTGTTTGTTCTCTATTTTCAAATACAACTTTGAGAACTTCACAGAACATCTGCACATTCTTTTCAGTATCATCTGGAAAATGTTTAAAACCATGTTTCCTTTTCATTTCAGCTTTTTGCACATACTTACAGTTGGCTTATTGTAGAAAACCCCTATAAAACGATTAAAAATCGTGGTTGTAAGGCAACAAAAATGTGCAAAAGTAGAAGGGCATGAATTTATTCTGCAAGGCACTCACATCACTAGTGCATTAACTTCAGCTCAAAGAGATGTTTGCATGAGGTCTGGCTCAAGGTCAGGGTTTTAATGAGCCAGATCGGGCAGGTCAGAGGAAAGGCAAGTGGAAATGTTTGTGTTTAAACACTTTAATGTGTTCCTCTGGCCTGAACAAAGAGGATATGGTCCTGCTTATTAGTGTGCTGGACGTGCAAGAATATCACTCAGGATTCAAACTGGAGTCAGCAGTTAACCCATTAGGAGTTTCTCCAATCATCTTTAAAAACAAATCTTTTAATGTGAGCGGCGTTGAGGACCATAGAGTTGTGTTGTTGATTGAATGTCAACTGCAGATTTAACACATACAAGACATTTCTAGTGGCATTGAATGTGATATTAGAAGTGAATCTATTGAATAGAATATCCATCTACCAAGTTTTCCTTCCAGAAATGACGTTGAAAACTTTACTAGATAAACTCCTCTCATCACGTCTTTGATTTGGGCAGAATTCCATTTCAGATGCACCATTCTATCATGTTGCATTGCTTCCCGTTTATCGGATATTCCCAGATGGTGAAGATACCAGGGGGAAATATTGTTGCACAAACATAACTTCACAAACATAAGGTAACTGGAACACAAGGACATGAAGTTCAGGCATGCTGGATCCACTGGGAAAGTAAGAAACAGGAACAAAATGCCTTGCAATGATGTTTTAATGGAATTTTGAAAGATAACCTAGTGTCGAACCATTTATTTCTGAACACGTCTACTGTACTGTTTCAAACTTCAGGTATTACAGAGTGTTTGTTAGTTAAACATGCAATATACTGTTGAAAGAGTAAACCAAAAGCTTGCTATGAAAAAGCTCGAGTATAAAGCTAAACTGGGGTAGCCATGTAGAGTTATGCAGGGTTTTATTAAATAATATGCTATACTCATTCTTTTTTAACACACAAATGATGAGCTAACTAAGGCCTGAAGAAAACCTGAAGCAGATACTGGAACTTACTGCACGTTTTATACCTTAACCACCTATGCAAAAACAAAAAGCATAGAACCTCTTGAAGCACACATATACAACGCCACCCACTGCAATCTAACGAGGGCTGACCCAAATGCAGTTTTTGAGGCATCAAATCTTTATTGAAAATGACCTGGAGTCAGTGGAGGTTCTCAATGTGGCTCTGTTCCCAGGGCAGCACAACCAGTAAGAAAAACAGATTCTGTCTCTGCTGTTTAGTATGTCCAGGCAATGGGTGTTGGGTGTCCTGATCACGCTGAAAATAAAAATATGTCCTTCCACCACGGTCAGGTGTAATTACAAATATGGGTGTCTAACCCAAACTTGATTATTCACTTATACACTTTTAAAAGCTTGATTTAGAACTTCACATTAACACTTGCAAGCATAAATAATGTGATCCCTGATTTTGTGGTATAGTACACACAGAAAATCAGAATCCTTGAATTGGAGTCCAAATTTGGACATGAATTATGGCAGCATTTGGGTGAGCCCTATCTCTAATCCTCCCACACCTACCTTATTAAACCTGTAAAGACCAAACCAGCAGTGTTACCATCTAACCTTTATTATTAATATAGCTAAGAGTTTTGGAACAAGAACAGAACGTTGTAAAAAGGAGTATTTGACTAGCGCTACAGTGCAGAACACGGAGTGTGCACAAAGGGTAGGGAGGATCAGGTTTAACAGAAACAAACCCAAAAAACAAACAAACAGAAAAACAAGCAAATACAAAAAAAAAAAGAAAAAAAGAAATCATTGACAATTGTTTGGTAAAAACAGTAGGATAAATACACATCGAGTCCATATCCTTCCATCGGTGGTTTCTTTCCTCTTTCTCAGTTTAAAGGCCCAGTCACAATAGACCAATCAGTCAATACACTGTTAGGGGAACAGAATATGCAGTGTTACTTCAAAAGAACATTCAACTAGAAAAGGTAGTAACTATGGTACATAACGAAGTTTTACCCATACACTCAGAACATGGGCCTGAACAATAAGAAAGAGGGAGGCTTCATTTAAAAATCGCTACAGTCATTTTTTTCCATCTCCGATCATTTTTCAAAAATCTTTCTCTACAATCTTGGTCTCCTTTTCTTCTGCTAAGACGTCTAACCCAACTGGAGAGAAGAACAAACAACGGAGGGCAAGGGGAAGGTAGCAGGAAAAAGGTGCATTCCAGGGATCATAGGGGGGCCTTATACGTTACCTTCAAGAAAACTATCAGTCTTATCACATATGGTGGAGAAGTAAGGTGTCAGGCTGTTGTCGGAGTCACCACATTCCTGGTCTACGAGGACCTCGCTGCCCTCCAGTGGATTTGCCTTCTTCTGGTGATCTGCTGCAACATTTCCTCCAAGCAGAAAGCTGTGGTGATCATTCAGACTGGGAAAGCAGTCTCCTTGGCAGCCCAAAGGGATCAGGTTCACGGGGCTGCCCAGCAGATCCTTGGCCTGGGATGCAGCAGCAGATGACGGCAGGGTCAGCTCCTTAATTAGGGAAGGGTCCTTGGCCTCCTCTGGAAGCTGTTCCTCATTCTCAAGGGAGAAGATCCCTGGGCTCTTACCACAGCTCTCGGCCATGGAGTGGGCATTGGAGTTGGATGTGGTGCAGTCAAAGCCATAAGATGCCACGGAATTGGCGGACTGAGGGGTGGCGCCACCTCCGTCCTCTTCACCCTCTCCAGCTGGTAGATCTGCTGCCTCCTCATCCTCCTCCAGAGCTAACAAGCTACAGGTAGGAGGAGGGCTTTCAAATGAAGCCCTTTCATCCATCATCATAGGTGCCTCTGGGTCATTAATCTCTATCTCCCCTTCTGTGTCACTGGCGTCATCGCCGGAGGAAGAGGGGGAAGAACGGACGGACGCAGAAGCTGTTGGGGGTCCTGTTCCAAGCACCTCATCTGCAGGAAGAGTCTCAGCCTCTTCCTCCTCTCCATCTCCTTTTTCCAAGTGAATGCCCAAGTCCTGGTCCATGTCTGGCTGAACTGATGCCGGCACTGGGGTCTGCTGTTTATCAGAGTGGGACTCTACTCCAGAGCTGCTGTCATAATCACGGAGGTCCTCAGGAGTGCTTGTTTCACTGCCGCTGTGAGCAGGTTGAGCAGTCCCGGACTGGGATATGCCCACAGACGAAGCAGCAAGAAGGTCATGACCCTCCCCATGTGCTGAGCGATGGTGCTGTGGTTCCTGGTCTGCCTCTAGGGGAAAAAAAGGGGCACTGCTGTCAACACATGGCTGAGCAAAAGCCTGGGTGGGAGTCTCCGATTCTGCAACATAGTGGTCAGACAGAGGGCTTGGGGAGGACTTGGAGAGCAGGGAGGCTGGTTGAGCCCAGGTGTCTGAGAAAGGGTTTGTCTGACCCCAGGAGGATGCACGGGGAACACCAGACAATGGACCAGAGTGGGGCAGGTTGTCCAGGTGCTCCTCTTTGTTAAAGTCATCATCGACATGACCGCTCTCCGTCATGCCTTCGCTGTACATCTCCACATCGTCGTCATCCTCCTCCTCTTGTTTGTGATCCTGGAACACTTTGTGATGCTCCTCTGCTTGCTCTGAGCTCAAATCCATATCGTCCACCCGCTCATCATCTTCATCCTCTTCTTCCTCATTAGCCAGGGTTTCCACATTGGGAGAACCCATGAGGTTACCCTCTCCTTCAGAACCTCTGAGGCTGGAATCGATCAAGGCGTCCGAGCTCTGGGTGCCCTCTAATATAGCAGTGTGCTGAGTGCTGCTGAGGTCGGACACTCCTTGCTGTCGGCTGCTGGTGCAGCTGCTCATATCCTCGGAGTCCATCCCAGACATCAGGTCATCGGCGTGCCAACCTGCCGAACCTCCAAATGCCGACGACCGTACCTGGAATTCATCAGAGGGTTGAGACGTACTCATGTCAGTGACCAAGGATGAAAGCTGGTGGCCTGGTCTCCTCTCTTCTTCATATTCATCGTCGTCATCATCCTCATTGACCTCCTCATCAGCCTTTTCCACTGCCTCCTCCTTTTCATGAGGAGATACAAGGTCTCTGTAGATGAAATTATCCAAAGGCAAAGCACCAAAGTTGTGAGGTTGTCCAACTGCAGAAAAGGCCTCTGGAGTTGTCGAGGTAGGCAGAACTAGGGGTTCTTTAACTAGTTCCTCCTGCTCTTCTTTTTCTTTCTCAACATCCAGTATCCCCTGAACTTTGTATGCTTTTTCATTCTTCTCCTCTGCCTGGAATGTCATCACATTAAGCAACCTCTGGGTTGCCAGAACAGTAGGAGACTGGTTCCTGTCCCAGGAATCAGATGGAACATCTGAGGAGCCATTCTGTGATTCTCTAACAGGAGAGGAAGGGCCTGGTGGGGAGCAAGGGGGAGACATGACAGTAGTTCCCAAGGAGGGAACCGAACTGCTGTCTTCAAATTTTAAAGTGGTCATCTGAGGTGACATCCGGACATTGGCGTATCCTTCACTTCTTTGCTCAGGTGTTTGTTCTTGAAACAGTTCTGGTGTTGGCTCCCGCATCTGCAGGGGCTCTGGTATTGGTTCTCTTACGGGCTCTGGTGTTGGTTCCCTTATGGGCTCGGGTGTTGGTTCCTGCATCTCCAGGGGCTCTGGTGTTGGTTCCCTTACGGGCTCTGGTGTTGGTTCCCTTATGGGCTCGGGTGTTGGTTCCTGCATCTCCAGGGGCTCTGGTGTTGGTTCCCTTACGGGCTCTGGTGTTGGTTCCTGCATCTCCAGGGGCTCTGGTGTTGGTTCCCTTACGGGCTCTGGTGTTGGTTCCCTTATGGGCTCGGGTGTTGGTTCCTGCATCTCCAGGGGCTCTGGTGTTGGTTCCCTTACGGGCTCGGGTGTTTGTTCCCGCATCTGCAGGGGCTCTGGTGTTGGTTCCCTTACGAGCTCGGGTGTTTGTTCCTGCATCTGCAGGGGCTCTGGTGTTGGTTCCCTTACGAGCTCGGGGGTTGGTTCCCGCATCTGCAGGGGCTCTGGTGTTGGTTCCCTTACGGGCTCAGGGGTTGGTTCCCGCATTGAATCGGGGGTTGGTTCCCGCTTCTGCAGGGGCTCGGGGGCTGGTTCCCGCATCTGCAGGGGCTCTGGTGTTGGTTCCCTTACGGGCTCAGGGGTTGGTTCCCGCATTGAATCGGGGGTTGGTTCCCGCTTCTGCAGGGGCTCGGGGGCTGGTTCCCTTATGGGCTCAGGCGATGATTCCCGCACAGGCTCGGGAGTCGGTTTCTGTACATGCTCCGGTATTTTCTCTTGCTGTGCTTCAACAGTGAGCTCAGATGGCTCCAAATAATTTTCTGCAGGAGGCTGAGACTCTTCTGGCCTTGCGAAGACAGATGCTGCAGTAGCGATGGTTGCAGCAGCAGCAATTACCGCACCAGTTTCTTTTCCACGTTCAACTTTAGGACCACGTTTAACAGGAGTTGGAGTGGTACTTCCCACAGTCTTCTTGGGGCTGGAGGCCTTGCTGTTAGCTGTTTTGGTGCTTGTGGTCTTGGAGGTATCCTTGGAAGCCATGGGCTTACTCTCTTGTGGTTTGGAGCGGTTTGGTGTCTTTGTTTCTACAGCCTTATTTGTGGGTGGCTTTTTAGAGGAGACATCTGATTTTGTCTTGGGAGTCTCAGGTTTAGTAGACTTTGCTGTAGATGAAGGTCGAGTGAGAGGGGAATCTACAGGTTTTCTGGCTGCTGGAGTTGCTGGTTTGGTAACATCTGGAAAAGACAACACAAGTAGGACTCAAACACTCTATGGTGAATCAAAGGACTATTTTGATCAGAACCACAGGATGTTACACTTGGATTTTCTCTTCTGATTCGACAGTATTCCACATGGTTAAAGTCTGCACTATGGAATTTATGGATTATATATTAATGTAATCCCAGCTCAATCAACGTACAGGATAGCTCAAAATTAATACATTTTATACTTGTGTCTTCTTGTTGTCTAGGAATTCTAAACATTTTATTCACTTGTTGACTTTTTTTATTTCACCTTTTTTCACAGGGGTTGTGTTTCTTGACTGTGATGCAGGAGGTTTGCCACTAGAGGGTGTAGTGGTGCTTGATTTGGGAGTAGCAGTCTTGATAGAGGTGGAGGCAGTTTTAGGGGTGGCAGGTTTGGATGTAGCTGTGGAGTTCTTGGCTGTGCTGGCTGACAGAGACGACCCAGTAGCTGGTCGAGATGAAACTGCTGTGCCTACTGTGGACCTGAGGAAATACAACAAAGAAGAAGATTTTAAGCTCTGCATGCAAACCACATTTGAATTAAATATTTCCACTTCGTTTTGCCAAGTAAATTACATTTAAATCTCAACCTGTTGACCAACCCAATCATTTTGCCCTTTGGCAGTTGTAACAGGGGCACAGCTTTGATGTGCCTCTGATTTCTTCCTCTAAATTTCTAAAGTACTATAAAAAGTTAGCTTCTAGAACCTTCCGTACCTTTAAACTGGTTAATGAGATTCAATCAGTTGTTGTCAAACTCTAGTATCCTGTTGACCTCAACTATCCTGGCCTTCACCGGTGGAATTCTGCATATTCAAGTCAGTTTATGGGTAGAATAAATTAATTCTATAGTTTTTATTATTTATTTAAAGTAAAATCTTTTTATTTTGTTTTATTTTATATTTAGTTATCTCCTATGCTAACTATTTCAACTAACCTGTCCAAATGCTACACACGTTTGATAAATCACTTGAAGGAAACTGAATCTGCACTTCAGGAGGACCTCCATCAAAAGATAATCTGCCACTTAAGCACTGATTTATAGCACAGTAAGACCCAGCTGACTTTTCTTGAGCGCCATTACATACTCTCCAGAGAGACTAGGTAAAGCTGTTTGGAAGATGAATCACAACAGACCCTAGAGAAGCATCCTCACCCCACAGCAACCCTGTTCTTCTGCTCAATCTGCACCCTCCCTCCCCACAAGGGAATGACTCTTGGGGCAGGATGCGTCAGCCTCCCTGCACCAGCCGCCCTGGCCTAGAAGCGGGCCTGTATGTCACTTCTGAGCAAAGTAACCTACATCTAACGGCCCTGACAAGGCTGTGGTGCAAAATCTCCTGGGTCCACACTGCACTTACAGCCTGTTTCTAAATAAAGAACTGAGTGAGTCCTGGCAGAAAGAGAACAGGCGATGGGAGGAAGGTAGAGAGAAGATGTCTGGGGCTACGTTAATTTTTAATACTTAAAAGGAGAACAAAAAATCTTTTTTTTTTTTTAAATCCTCACAGTAAGACAGGAACTTTGCTACAAGAAAATCTATTGTGTTCTCCTCACATCCTGGCAAATGCAAAATGATACAACATCTAAAACAAAAACAGAGAAACAGGTGGAAGTAGGTAGTTATTTCAAACAAGTTTTTATAAATGATCCACATCAGTAAGTATTCTGAAGGTAATGTAGGATGTAGTACTTCTATTAAGAATTCAAGACAGTGCCTTGCCAAAGCATTTATGCTGCTAAATACAGGGGTTGGACAATGAAACTGAAACACCTGGTTTTAGACCACAATAATTTATTAGTATGGTGTAGGGCCTCCTTTTGCGGCCAATACAGCATCAATTCGTCTTGGGAATGACATATACAAGTCCTGCACAGTGGTCAGAGAGATTTTAAGCCATTCTTCTTGCAGGATAGTGGCCAGGTCACTATGTGATACTGGTGGAGGAAAACGTTTCCTGACTCGCTCCTCCAAAACACCCTAAAGTGGCTCAATAATATTTAGATCTGGTGACTGTGCAGGCCATGGGAGATGTTCAACTTCACTTTCATGTTCATCAAACCAATCTTTCACCAGTCTTGCTGTGTGTATTGGTGCATTGTCATCCTGATACACAGCACCACCTTCAGGATACAATGTTTGAACCATTGGATGCACATGGTCCTCAAGAATGGTTCGGTAGTCCTTGGCAGTGACGCGCCCATCTAGCACAAGTATTGGGCCAAGGGAATGCCATGATATGGCAGCCCAAACCATCACTGATCCACCCCCATGCTTCACTCTGGGCATGCAACAGTCTGGGTGGAACGCTTCTTTGGGGCTTCTCCACACCGTAACTCTCCTGGATGTGGGGAAAACAGTAAAGGTGGACTCATCAGAGAACAATACATGTTTCACATTGTCCACAGCCCAAGATTTGTGCTCCTTGCACCATTGAAACCGACATTTGACATTGGCATGAGTGACCAAAGGTTTGGCTATAGCAGCCCGGCCGTGTATATTGACCCTGTGGAGCTCCCGACGGACAGTTCTGGTGGAAACAGGAGAATTGAGGTGCACATTTAATTCTGCCGTGATTTGGGCAGCCGTGGTTTTATGTTTTTTGGATACAATCCGGGTTAGCACCCGAACATCCCTTTCAGACAGCTTCCTCTTGTGTCCACAGTTAATCCTGTTGGATGTGTTTCATCCTTCTTGGTGGTATGCTGACATTACCCTGGATACCGTGGCTCTTGATACATCACAAAGACTTGCTGTCTTGGTCACAGATGCGCCAGCAAGACGTGCACCAACAATTTGTCCTCTTTTAAACTCTGGTATGTCACTCATAATGTTGTGTGCATTTCAATATTTTGAGCAAAACTGTGCTCTTACCCTGCTAATTGAACCTTCACACTCTGCTCTTACTGGTGCAATGTGCAATCAATGAAGACTGGCTACCAGGCTGGTCCAATTTAGCCATGAAACCTCCCACACTAAAATGACAGGTGTTTCAGTTTCATTGTCCAACCCCTGTATGTTTCCATTAAAATGCATTGAAGGATGCCATTTTAGTGTGTTTGTAGTGGAGTGTTAAACAGTTAATTTAGGAGTACATTTGTAACCATTATGGCAAGAGAAATCTCTCCCTGAACTGAAGAGCCTGGTCATTAAAATAAAAATAACACTTTCATTTTTAACTTCAAATCCATGCGGCCCAAGTGAGTAAGATGTTGACACTAAAGTGAAAATAATTTCTTCATTTGTGCCATTCGAATTAGGCAGTTAAAGATCATAGTTACAAGGACAGAAGATTGAGGATAAATAAAATGGATCTCTCATTTTTCAGTTCTGTTTTGCTTTCGATTCCAACCGTACCAAATATTTACATTACAGACAAAGAGCAACTGAAGATTTTGTCAAACATATTTCTTATTCTTTTTTTTTGCTTTTCATTAGTCTTAAATTATTATAATAATTATTATTATTACTTTCAGTTAAAATAAGAAGCAGCTACAGAACAAGACAAATAAGATGAGCAGAAAGTGAAGAGAGGGCAATTGAAGGTACTGGAATTTTGTATTTTTAAATTTGCAACAACAGATCAGATGAGGTGCACTTATACAAACTCCCAGCTAATAGTTCAATGTCACGGACACAGATCCTCACCTTCACAGGGATATGCTCAGGTCAGATTACACCATCTGTTGTTTACAAGCACCACAAGTCCTCCACCATTCTCTTGCTGCTGTCTGGTATCTGGCTGTGTATGCCTGATAGATTGTGCTGGACACCAAAAGGCTAAATTTCTTTTTTTAATGGGCTTAAGATTTTGATCCAGAGTGTAATAGTTCTGAATCAAACCAGAAATTAATAGCTTACAAGATCATTCTCCTTTATGCATCAAAGCATACATCCCTAATCTGTATGTGAAACTCAGAAGGAGATGCTGTTTGTTTATGCACTGACAGAATGTTTTGAAGCATTTACTGAACAGACGGGGGGTCCGATTTTTCAGTATTTTGTCTGCCAATCACCTGTCAGTGGGGTTTGATCAGGTGATTTGATTGGTGCATCACTATTGTCACTCAGTCAACACAACATTCAAACCCAGACATCCCACTCCAAACATTCTGTGGCTCAAAAACAGTTTCAAAGCAAAAAAAATAAAAAGGCACAAAAACCTCCAAATCTATAGAAAACCCCAAAATCTGCAAAGATACTCATGTTATGATGAACTCTTCTGCAACACTGTGCTTGTAGTTTGATGCAATTCCAGAAAATCTACAATCTTATTACATTATTTTAAATAATGTTTTTCCTAATGATCCCCATCTTTCCAAAGGCCATAGCAGACTGACATCTTTTGTGCTCTGAAATTAGAAGTAGTTCACCACAACTCGTCCATAGAGCCTGAATCCAGTGATGCTTCACTCTGTAATTAGATGCACTATCAACGGAGTGATTGACAAGTATTCACAAGCTTTTTGTTTAAATTAAGGACCTGTATTTACCTCGGACAGGGGTGGTTTTATTATAGGAAATATAATATAGTGTTCATTGTTTACATTTTGCCACAGGGCTTCCATAGAGACTATAAATTGAGGTTAAAGCTAATTTTAACAAACACCCATAAAGGCACTGGAGCTGAAAAATCCTGTATTACTCAGTAACTTAGTGGCTCCAGGCTCACTGATGCACACTGCAAAACAATGAGAGTTCGCCTCGCTCGCCTGAGGATCTCTGATGACATTTTAGTTTAATGCAGATTTGCGTGTGCTCCGTCAAAGAGTTGCATATGTATTGCTGGGTTTGAACCTAGCTGCCAGCAGGTGAACCTTTGTTGTGACAAAATAGGAAACAGGGTATGTAAAAGAAAATTAAGAAACATCTTCCATGCAGCATAGTCAACCATGAAAATGATATTATACTAATTGAACAAAGGAACGGAGGCAGGATCAAGATTCTGTCAAAGTCAGATCAGGTTTTTTCGCACTAAAGGAGATTAAAATGATTGGTTTCTCTTTGATATGTTATTCATATGGGCCAAAAGCCACCTAGAACTGTGGAGCTACAGCAGTGCTGGCACCAATGTAGCACAAAGGCTGTTGTGTGATTATTCTGGCTTTTAATTGAATCATGGCAATAAAATTACACCCGAAGCTAAAAATCAGTTTGTGTACTGTAGGACTAGATTTAAAGTGACACAGATAATGTTTGTCTCATTTATTCAAAACGGCAAAGAAAATGGTCAGTTCTTAGTCTTTTCAGAGAATGTAATAGAAATGATTAGAATGCTTACAGAAGTATTCATACCCCTTGAACTTAATTTTGGAAGAAATGTTTGCTCATTCAGCCTCTGCTAGGGAGGTAGGACTTTTTGGATGCACCCTGAACAAAAGAAGCACTCTGTAGTGGGAGGAAGCTAAACATATCTCACTGGTTGAGCATTTTGTTCCAGTCACCTCCCAGTTTGTAGACCTTTACACTTCATATGTTCTACTAACCAGAAATGACCAGACAGGAGTTCAGTATTTCTGTTTGCATACAGAACATATCAAATCAGTCACCCTCACTGAATATCTGTGTGGAGATGGTAATGCTCTATTTAAAGTCTTTTAAAAAGGCAATTTAACCAGTTGATATGTTTTTAGCGACTATGCGCTGAGATATATATTTAAGCACTCACAACTGCCCAGGATTGTTGATCATCTACCGATTTTAACTTGAAAAAAGGAGCAGACATTCTGCTTCAACAGCTGCTGTGTGTATGTGTTTTTTCGTTTAAGACACTTCTGAGTTAAAAGTGGTTTTAATTCACTTTAAAATCCTAATCACTATGGCCAATTATAATCCCAACCATTCTACCTATACATCTGCACACAGTTTGAAGCAGCGGTCCATGGCTTTTAAACCATAAAGGATACTCCCGTACTCCGCTGTTGCAATACGTCGAGAATTGTGACCCTAGATTGCCTCAGGCAAAGTAATCTACACAAATAGGCCCAGTAAAGTGGAAATGCCCACAAGACATAATACTGAAGATAAAAATGTTCCAGGAAGTCAAATTTTGAAGAAAAATGTAAAAAAAAAAAAAAAAAAAACATACTCAAAATGTGACCCATCTGGTATTCTTCCAGGACTACCCAGTATTTAGCTCCATCTATCTTGTCATCAACTCTGATTTACTTCTCTGTACCTGTTGAAGAAAATACTGCCATAGCAGTATTTCATTGTAGGAATGGTGTGTTCAGACTGAAGTGCAGTGTTAGTGATCCTCAACAGAGTGTTCTAGATGTAGGCCTAAAAGCACCTTCTTCCACAGGTTTGCATTGTCCCCTACATGGGTAGTGGCCAACTCCAGACAGGACTTCTTATAACTGTCTTTCAACAATGGTGTTGTTCTTGCCACCCTTCCAAGGGTGCCAGATTTACGGAGTACATGACTTAGCTCCTCCAGAGTTACTGTGGGCCTCTTGGCTGCTTCTTGCATTAGTGTTTTCCTTAACCTCACCTGTCAATTTAACCTCACCCTGTCAATTTAACCTCACCCTGTCAATTTAGGTTTGGGCACAAGTCACTATAGGTGACTTCTGAAGAAAGTCGCTTGCACTGGATTGTAATTACTGGTGTCAGAGTAAAGTGGCTGAAAAGAAACGTTTTGGGAGCCACCGTATATTAAATGATGTCAATATATTTTGTTTATATTTAAGAGCAGAACAGAAATAAGTGTTTTCTCCAGAGTCCACTTAAAATATCTCATTGGTCATGTCTGCGGTACCAGTGAAACGCCTACATTGTTTCCCCTACAACCAGACATGTGCCTTCCCCTTTCACTAGTTCCAATTCACTCCATCCTAATCCATTTAGTAATTGGTTCTGTGGCTGCATCCTGAAATAATCATGCCAGAGTGAGACTGCATCGCAGAATTATTAGCCGCACCCTTGGCAGGACTGAAGATTTACAGCCTGTGCAACGTGGCATCTGCTTGATGCTGGACTGCTGAACAAGAAGCCCTTCCTACTGCTGTTTAACATGCACTCAGCAGTGTCAGAGCATTACATCAGCTTAATTTGTTGAATCATGACAGCTGTATTCAATCCACTACGATAAAAATGTATCATCCCTAAGGGACCATCAGTGGGAAAAAGAGCATGACTAATGTAGGAACATAGGCAGCTATGTTTGCACATCAAGGCCTGAATACCCTTGCCTGGCATCCTCTGCTCTACAGCAGGACAATGATTCCTCCCATTTTTCACTCACCTTCCTCTGTAAATCCCTCTGCATCTTTTATTTTCTTTAGTCCACCTTTACAGAAAGCCTAAAAGCGAAGTATGTCTGGTTGAAGTGAAAGTAGCCGAGTCGGGCTGACATGACCTATTCGGGTCTGCAGCTCCCATACTTCCCGGCAACCATTAGCTCTGGAGTCTCTAGAGACAGGAGTGCCGGGGGAAGAAAGCAGCTCAGACTCACATATAGCATACGTCCAGAGAGCCAGCATGTCAGTTTGCCTCCCTCCCCCCTTCACCTTCCCATCATAGAGAGTATTACACCAGCAAGTGAACTCATGTCCTGCATTATAATTGGCTTCTATTCCTCCAATGCAGGCATCCATGAGCACTACAGGTGAACCACACATCCTGCATACATCCTTTTGTAGCCTCTGTATTGTATATGAGAACCCTGTTGTCACTAGAATGCTAGGCAGGATTTATCTCTTTAGCTCCTCATAAATAGCAAAAACTGAAACAAACACTGTCAACTTTAAATGTAAAGAAAAGGAACATTAAAATTGAAACATTTAGAAAAATAAATTTAAGATGGAAACTCAATAAGGCTAAACAAAAGCCTAACAGGAAAAACATTTGTAAGTTGTTTAAAATTAGATTGATGTCACTTAGTAAACCTGTTTGTTCTGAGCACTTATTTCTCAGATAACTGGAACCTGCTTTAGATGAAATTAAATCAGCCGTACTTTCAGAGGAAGACCAAGTAAACAGAAGCGGATAGTTCATCTTAAGTCATCTGATAACGGCCCTAAATTAACTACTGAGTCAGGTAGGAAAAGGGCAAAATCTAATTAAAGCTGAAATTTATGGCCCTGTCAAAGCCCATGACAAGATCCAAAGGCTGACACCCACATACACACATCACACTAAGTGTGCCTTCAGGAGTGTACAGGGCTGTTTGAGGAGCCCATCTGTAGTAGTTATCCTTCTCTTTGTGATGTAGGTCAACAGCAAGAAAATCCTTCTCTAGGTCACAAGTCTTCTCAATGTAATGCAATAATAAGACAAAATAGTGTTTACTTCCTACTTTAATCTACAAAAATAATCTGACTCAAATAATCTCATTATTTTAACCTTCAAACAATAATCACCTTTTTCCTCCTTAGTATCTAACCAGAGTCGAGATTAAGACTTTTAAATAATCTGCATCCCTGACTGAACTCAACCTCAGCTCTCTGTTGTTGGTGTAGTCGGAGTCCATGTCAGCTGCATCCATAGCATTAGCCCGCAAACTGTGAGACTGCATTTCTGTGCACCCAACTGTCAAAATTAAGGCTTGTAAAACTGCATTACATCTTGTTCACAATTATTTTGGTGATCTAATAAAGCTGGGGTTTCCATAATAACTTACGTGTTTTTCCACCCTTTACAATGACATTCACAGTGAAAGAGAGACTGTATTGACTGCTGCAGCTCCCTCTGTCTGTCTTGCAATGACCTTCAAATCGACGTTTTGTTGCACAATGCCTGCACTGAAATGTTTGGAGCCAAAATATCATTAAATCCGATGAAAGCAGACAGTAAACATGCTAGCATTAGCCTAGATAGTGCTCCTGCAAACCTATCTGCATGAAACGAAGAAAGGTGCGCTTCTTGAAGGTTTTAACTGATTCAAATACATTTAGAAACAAATAAAATTCAGCGCATTTGAGGTGATGCATTGTCACAGCAATATATTAGTACTTTTCTGACGTCAAAGGGGAGCCCCTGCACGTAAACTGACTGCAGCTACAATGGCCAGTAACACAGACAGCAGTGAAGAATCTGATATTTCTTTAGATATATTTCAGTCACCATCACAGAGAGACACAGCAGAGTCGGGAGAAGAAAGTCAGCTTTCATCAGATAGCAGAGCACAAACACATACTGCATCACCAGGAAACAGAAAAAGCACAACATCCGAATTTTCAAAGAAATTCACTAAAGACTGACTAGATCTCGCTGTATTAATAAATACACGCATATATTAGCAGTTGTTTAGATTAGAGCAATTACATCAGTTACTGGGTTAACTAAGGTATTATAAACCAAGCAATTAAATATTAAATGCACCAAATTAAGCAACAAACATAGCTTTGCTGCACTCAGTGAACTCACCCATGGTAGAGCAAAACATGAAAATATCTGGATGTATAAAACAAAAAATGCAGCAGCTTAACTGCTTTAACGTCTACAGAATGAACTGTTTTGGCATTTATCACTGGCATTAATTGTGTGATCTGCGCCTCCTTGGAGCACCTCCGGGCTTCGCACCGGACCGGATCAGATACAGTGTAAATCCAGGGTTACAGTAAATTTGGCACTGAGTGAAACAACTGAAGTTGAAGTGAGCAGCAGCAGCAGACACAAGGGATGATTCAAGATCTAAAGACACTACCTGGTGGGTCATTTTTTTTATTTTATATTTGAATCTGTAGAGACACTTTTAAATATATTGTATGTGCATGTAATTTATCTTATTTTAAAAATAATCTTGAATTTTTAATCATGAACTATAACTGCTGATATCTAAATGTACCTTTGTAACAAGGAAGTGTTCTTACCTGCCGAGTCTTGATCCATTTAGCAACAGCAGCAACAACCTTTTCTTTGGCAATCTTTACTCATTAGATGCTCTAAACATCGTGGCTGTAGACTGTTTCAATACTATCTTTCGTCTGTCAGATATCCTGACCTCTGATATCAATTCTCTGGTGAATTTAGAGGTTTCTTGTTCGAAGCAATGCCGAGAATCCTACAATCACAATTGGTTTGGTGGGACCACTCCATCTGTCCCCCATCAGTTTTCCAGCTCTGATCCAGGCAGCTCTGATCCTCTTCGCTTCAAGAAAGTAGTACAGACTAACAGCTGCTGTAATACTATTGCTGTCATCACCAGCAATGCACAATTTCACCATAATAACGCTGTTTTTAAACACAACTTGGCTTTTACCTGAACCTTTTATCATTGACGCTCACACAACAAATGACCGGAGACTTCCCCTTAGTTATTTCCGGCCGGCTTTAGATTTGCAAAATTCAACATCGAAATATGCTTATTTTGTGTCACAATTGTTATCGCGTCTTTAATCCTAATATGTAAATCACTGCTCAGTTCTTTCAATGTTAATATGTTTTCTTTCAATTTCTGCATCTGTGGGAAAAGCGTATCACAGGGATTTTAGAAAAAAGGTTCTGTAGAACTTGACATGCCCCTATTAGCCTTTAGAAGTACATGAACAAGCTTGATCCATTTTCATCCAGTCTAGGCAGATTTGGTACTCTCAATGTTTGCAGCAAGAGTTCCAACATTTTTGCAAGCTTTACTGATCAGCATTTGAGCTACCCTAGTTTTCAAATAAGTAGACAATAATGAGACTAACATCGGAAGAAAACGACAACCTTTTCAGCAGTAGGGAGTGAAATCATAAGGACAGTTTGAATGTGTTGCTAAGTCACTGTTCTGGACTATGCAAGCGATTACCAATGTGACCTTGTATAATTCTATTTAATGAGATGTTTGCACATCAACCATTGTATAAAGCAGTAATCTGAGAGTAATCTCCACAATCCAGCTGCTACACAGGGCAAAAGGAGACTAGAGAGGAGGGGGAAGGGATTTTAAACTCCCAACTCATAGTGACTGGCCACTTAGTATGGACTAGAGGAGCTACATGAAAGTATATTGCCATTAAGAGAAGACTTCCACCTTTCCATTAAGGTCCTTTCTACTTTAAGATTCTGCTTCATTGTTTTAAACCAATAATAATAATAGTTATTATTATTATTCAACATTAGAAAATTCAAGTTGTACGATTTCCATTAGAATTCAAGATTTTGTGGACCTTTCACAATATAAATGGGATTTCTTTTGCTTTGTAAATTTACGTCTTGCAGTCCTACCAGATTCAATGCTTCTACAGATCTATCTAAAATGTTTTATGGAAATATTTCAGCTATTTTCACTTTACTACACTTTAACAGCCATGAAAAGCAGCTGAAAAGTTAAAGTGGGGGGATAATTAGCCTGAAGCTGTATAAAGATAACAAAACTGCACAGGACATTAGAAAGCTTCTTAAGCTCACACCAAGCACACTGCTACTGCTAGAAACATCATTATTTGTTAACACTTTTGGTATTTTTGTAGATATGCACAGTCTAATTTTATTAGACTTCTAGCAACTTCTTTTGGGCTTTCAATATGAAATATTTCAATATGCTGGATATGCCAGGCTTTTGAGAATTTCAGGGTGAAGGTGAAGGTCTACATTCTCCAGGACAGTGGTCCTCAACCCAGGTCCTCTGGACATAGTTTAGATTTGCAAACGCACACTTGATTCAAATGATATTACTTCTTCGTGCCATGAAGCTTTGCCAAAGCCTATTAATGATCCTTTCATTGAAATCAGTTGCTGGCATCAGAGAAACATCTAAACCGTGTATGACAGTGGGCCCTGACGACCAGGGCTGGGGACCAACACCCAACTAAATACACACAGTAGTGCCAACCATGCTAATCGCTAATATAAGATGCTGAATACAGCTAAAATGTCAAATGAGTTGCAATTTTGCCTTTATTTGAAAATTCAAAACATTCTTTTATAGCAACTGGTGCTCCTAATAGAAATGATTAATAATCTTTCAGGCCAATTTCAAAAGCAGTTTTATCTCCTTAATTTAAAGTTCTTAAAGAGAAATCAGTATCGGCAAAAATCAGCATCAACAGATCAAAGACTTAGGAAAACTGGCCATTGGATAATTCAGCACATGTGTAAATATTACATTAAATACATCTTCAGCATGTCTTCAGTCATTCTAAACAATGACTGAATGTCTTCAGTCATTGTTTAGAATATGTGTTTTTTTAACAGAATGTCAAATGCTATGCAATTTTTGGAATTCTTTCACTTTCTGTCTGTCTGTATGTGTGTGTGTTTCACAATCAGTTCAATCAGTGTCTAGCTTATCAAAGTGCCAACACACACACACACACACACACACACACACACACACACACACACACACACACAAAAATCATACCAGTGATGAAAAAAGAAGCCACTGCTTTCCCAAACAAGCTATGTTCAATCTGATCATAATATGATTACTAACAAGGAGTTCTTTCAGCCATCTTTCCTAACTCATCACCAAGCCACCTCAGGATCTAACATCATGCAAACAGTGTGACTCGGGTGAGAAACACGTTGGTCTGATCCCACACAAAAACAAGCGGCAGCGCAAAAACTCAAAACAAGTGTTCAGTTTAAAGATGCAAATCCCCCAAAAGGATTCACTCGCTCTCACTCCATCCCCATCCCAGTTTAAGCCCTCCCGAACACTTGTTTTATTAATAAAGCTGAATAATGCTTGCTCTGACGAAACTCTGCAAGGCATTCCTCTAAGGCTTGTTCTAACATTGGCTGCTTGCTGGCCTACTTATGCCCGGCTTCTCCCAGCTTCTATGTGGCGGATTCATTGTCCTCCATTCCTCCAGGGATTTCTTTCTTTAACAGAATCCTCTGAACCGGTAGCCAAGTCAAACCTTTTCAACCAACTGCTTTTTAGTTGACACTGAGGAGGTTTAAACTCTATGCTTATACATTCAAATGGGAGGATTTTTATCTGTTTTGAGGGGATTTTTTGATTTATGAAAAAGTCAGTTTTCTTAAATAGTGTTGGAACCATTTTTAAGCCTACCTGGTTGTTTTGGAAACCGGGGGTTTATCCACCTTGGATGAGTCAACAGAGCTATTCTTGGTTGGAGCTGCGGAAGCAGGTTTGGAAGCTGGAGGAGAGAAGATTGAAAAATAAATGTTGCAAGGACATCATTCAATAATGTAGTCCAGACTTAAATAGTTGTTTAAGTCACAGATTTAAGTCAGGTTTATAAACTGTGTTAGAGCAATCTAGGGCAAAGCCTTTATAATAGCTCAGAAACAGCCACCTTGACATGTGTAAAAAACATGAGAAATCCATGCAGTGAGTAGATATTGTATAACTGCATATCAGTAAACACTTGTTTTCAAAAGGTGAACCTAATTATACTTTGTGCCTTGCAAAAGTCATCATACCCCTTAAACGTTTCACATTAAAGTCATGTCACAACCACAGAGCTCAATGCATTTTATTGGAATCTTATCTAAATGACCAATAAAAACAGCACACAGCTGACATTTTTTCCAAATGAAAATCTGAAAAGTTGATCAGATAATTGGAATGGTCCAACGGGGTCATTACTTTGTAAAACTATCTTTTGTTGTGGTTACAGCTGTTGGCTTTTAAAAAGGTACAGCTTGTCTTTTCCAGCTTTACACATCTACAGGCTGAATGTTTGGCTTTATCTTCTTGATAAAGCGGCTCAAGCTTAGTGAGAATGGATAGAAAGCCTCTGTAAACATAACTTTTCTTATCTTGCCACTGATTCTCAATTAGATTCAGGTCTGAACTTTGACTGGACCATTCTAAACATGAATATACTCTGATCCAAACTATTTCACTGTAGCTCTGGCTGTATGTTTAGGCCCATTGTCCTGCTGGAAGGTCAACTTTTGCTCCAGTATGAAGTATTTTGCAGGCTCATACAGGTCTCTTTCAGGACGGCCCTGCACTGAACTCCAATCATCTTACCATCAACTCTGCCCCGTTTCCCCACAGCACGATGCTGCCACCACCATTTTTGACTGAGGGCATGGTGTGTTCAGGGATTTTCTGACCATACATTTGCATTAAGGCCTGAAGGTAACATTTCCCCTGTTTGCAGTGTCCCCTGGCAAACTTTAAGTGGTAGTTATTATGCTTTTCTTCTTGCCACTCCTCCACAAAGGACAGATCTGTGGTGAGAACAAGTAATAGTTGTCCTGTTTATCCCACTTAAGCTGAGGAACTGACAGAGTACACACTGGTGGATTCTATTCACCGAGTAGGTGACTCCTCAAGGTAACTGGTTACACTACATTTTATTAAGGGTTATCAGAATAATATATCCAACATTGTGTAGGTCATTCACATAAAATCACAATAAAATTCCTTGGCTGTAAAGTTCATTTGCAAGCCACTGCAACTTAAAAAAACCTACAAGACGAAATCAGTGAAGGAATATAACCAACCTGGAGGCTTTTTTGCAGCCACAGCAGTGCTGGATTTGACACCATTAGAAGTAATGGATGGAGTCTTTTTGGTTGCTGGTGCTCCCGCTGTTGACTTTGCATTGTTGGTGGTAGAAGGGGTCCCTGGAGCCTTTTTCTCTCCAACTTTAGTAGTGGTCTTGGAAGCTGGTGCACCTGCTGTCCCAGTTGGTTTTTTGATGGAAGCAGAGGTTGGGGTGCCCTTTTTTTCTGCAGCAGGTGTGGTCTTCTTAACTACACCATTAGTCTGAGGCTTAGACGAGCCATTTGACAGCCGACTCTGGGATGGGTTTGAACGTGGGCCAGATGGAGCCTTGGATGAGCTTGTGGTGCTGGGTTTTGTCTTAGGAGCAGCCTTGTTGGTAGCCTTGGCTTTAGTGTCACCAGAGGCCTTGGTGCCAGTCTTGGCAGCTGGGGTTTCCTTGCCCTGGTTTGCCTGTGGCTCCACTTCCCCCTTATCTCCAGCAGAATGCTGTGGCATCTCCTCAGCTGGAACGGCTACAAGGTCGGGCTCCTGCCCTGCAGGTGGTGCTGCCTCATTTGCTGGATTAGAGTCCAATGTTTCCATTGGCTCCAGTGCTGCCGTGGCAACCCCATCCGGCTTCATCTCCCCTTTGAATGATAGTGTTTCGTCTCTGTAGGGCAAGACTGGCTGATTTAAATCTCAGAGGATGACAATCGCTCAAGACTTTCAGAAGACCGCGATGATTAATCTGGAGGGACAGAGAATAGAGAAAGCTCAGTTAGGCACCGACAAGACCCGGCATGAAACACTGCTCTGTCTCTGTCAGAAGAAAGTGAAGGAATGCTTCAGGAATCAGATAAGGTAGACGTTTCCACTTTAACTGCCACACACAAAAATCTAATCACATTATACATATCTATATCTCTCTCTAGATCTAGATCTACATATTTATACATCTCTCCTATTTGTAGGATCAAAACAACATCTCCAGTAAAACCAACAAAACAATAAAAAGATTAGAAAACACTAAAGGGCAACAAGTCTTCTGCAGAACACAACAAGCCTCTTCTACAAATTGTCCACATTCAGCTCAGTGCCAACTGGACTGAGTACCAAACAACCCCCGTGTGTGCTGCCTAAACAGCTCAGCGACACACTTGGCAAAATTAGATGTTATTGGTTGGGTTTTCTTTTCTTGTACAAAATGGAACAGGAGTCACTATGAAACAGTTTTCTAGGATTACAGTGCCTGAAAACTACTCACACCCCATTCATTTGTTCACAATTTGTCAAGCAATATGCAAACACCAATGTATTTTATAATAAGAAGCTGCAAACAGGCCAATGGTAACTCATGAGGGAGAAAATGCTGACAAGACAACAGTTAGTCATGCACTCCACAAATCTGGCCATCAGAAAGACTGGCAAGAATAAAGCCGTTGTTGAAAAAAGTCAAAAGTAATCTCAAGCAGTTCACCACAAGCTACATAGAAGACATGGCAAACATGTGGAAAAGGGTCATTTGGTCACATCACACTGAGGTTTTTGGTCTACATGCAAAACACCAACACTCCCCATCACCCTCGACAAAAAAAAAATGGTCATGGCAGCATCATGCTGTGAGGATGCTTTTATTCAGGAGAGTTGATGGGAGATTGATGGAGCCAAATACCGGGTTCTATCTCTCACAGATGCTCTACATCCAGTTGGGCTTGAGCCTTTTTGCAAAGGAGGAACTGGCCAAACCTTAAGTCTCCACGTGTGTGAAGCTACTAGAGATAGACCCGATAAGCAGCAAAAAAAAAATCAAGCATTGACTCAGGGGGACTGAATACAAGTGTACACCACACTTTTCAGCTTTGTATCTGGAAGACATTTTGAAAATCATGTATCACTTTTCTTTTGGGTTAATGTGCTACTCGTGTTGATATCTTACATACAATTCTGATAAAGTACAGTTTTTGGTTTGAATGTGGCAAAATGTGAAAAAAGTTCAGAGGGTATGAAAAAATTCAATTCTATTCAATTTTATTTACATTGTGCCAATTCACAACACGTTATCTCAAGGCACTTTACAAAGTCGATTCAGTCTAATCACACAGATTGCAAGTTAGGTACATACATTCCAATTAATCCTAACTATCAAACAATCAGATTATTATTTAAATTGGTTAAAAGGTTTTTCTATCTAAGGAAACCCAGCAGATTCCATCGAGTCAGTGATTTGCATCCTTCACTAGCCACAAGGGCTAATTTTCATCTGTAGTCCTGTGGCTGGTTGATCGTAAAAACACAAATGACAAGCACATGGACACACATTTACAAGAGCAGGACATAACATCTACCAAATGTAATAAGGTTACTTACTATTAAAACAGGTTGGGGATTATAAGAACATACTATTAAAAAAAAATTCAATTAAGAAACTTTTATATTTATTTCATAAAAACTTCTTAATTTAAATCATGAGTGCAATTTTGATTATTCAAAAGCCACTGCTAAAGGCCGCTAAAATATGCAGTGATGACATGTTCCTTAATTCTAATGGTACTGTGTTCCAAGAGTGCGATGCACGAAAAGAAAGGCAGCTTGACCAAAAGAGCTTTTCCTAAATGGTACGTTATGGTGCGTTCACACCGAACGCGGATTCTGCGAATATTTCGCGTCATTTGTGTGCTTTTGCCCGCTTGACATTCCGGGTGAACGCCACGTTGGCATTTGGCAACAAGCGGCAACACTTCGCCGCGTCATCAAATAGGAGGAGCTTCCATCTGCTGCTTGCTGGTTTCAACTGAACATGCTGGACATGGATTTCGCGGATAATCACGGTGTTTTACCTGTGGAGAGCCGAAAAACGCCGCCGACGTCCCTAGGTTCACCAGATTCTTCGGGAACAGTTCGGAGATTACCACCACTTACTCCAGGAGCTGCGTCTGGATGACGGTCGATTTCAGCGGTACTTCCGTCTATCCAGGACCCAGTTCAAAGATCTGCTGCCCCGCGTTGGGAGACGAATCGGCCTCCGGGACACCAACTACCGGCGACCGCTGTGAAGCCAGCCCGAAGCCGGACACCGGACACTCAAGCTCCGTGGAGCCAGCGGCATCCAGCCCACGACCGATCCGAGTCAGGCACCCAGATTTTGGCTAGCTGCTCTCTGTTGCTCCCTCTTCTGACGCGCGGTGGTTCACTAGGGACCGTCAATAAGTTTCCGAACCAAACAATCGTGGAAAATCTGAGTGCCTGAATCGATCAACCGTGAGCTAGATGCCGCCAACTCAACGGAGCTTGAACATCCAACTTCAAACCAACTTCACCGCGGTTTAACTGCGCTGTATCCCCGCTGCTGAACGCCTGTCCATCTGTCTTCGGTGAGTAAATAAATCTCAGCTCAATAAAAAAACAGCCGATTTTTAATGTCCACATCTCCTAAATATAAGATATTTGTGCCTAAACATAACCAGGCCAGGTCCTTTCTGTACTTGTCTCGGTAAAAGTAATTAGTCCCGAGTCATACAACTCTGGCATGCCGCACACCGCCACTATGATCTGGTCCTCCATCTTCACTGACAACCGCTTCTTCTCCACTTTGGTCCTTCACCCTACGTCACAGCCACATCCAGTCCCTGATTAGTTGATGCGAAGAGAATTTAGGAAAAATATTTTTCACTCCTTTTGCAGAAACCGCGTTCGGTGTAAACGCACCATTACAGTTTCACCTATTAGCTTCCCGTTCTTCACCCAAATGAAAGACTGGCGTGATTACTGCCGTTTTCCATGCTGTAGGAAAAACTCCTTCATTAATTAAACAATTTATAATTTTACAGATGGATAGAATTGAAGCATTTTTATTTGTTTTAGAAATAGTGTCCATACTAAAAGATATTTTTAGTCTTTGATGATTTTAAACATGAATTTACTGTTTCTATTTTAGAGCATGTCACTTCATTGATGTTCAGTGGTGCCCCAGAGTATTTCTTTAATTACTCATTTTCCTAATTGAATCGATAAAATACTGACTGAAGGGATCGGCAATTACACCAGCATCGTCATATGATTTATAATCGATAAGTTTCATTTATTTAATTTTTTTTATTATTGATTTCCCTGTTAAATTCTTTAGGTTCTGCCAGATCTCTTTAGCATTTCCTTTGGAGTTGTTAATAGCATCAATAAAAAAAGTTGCTTTTGCCTTTCTAAGCTCTTTTGCGACTTTATTTCTTAGTGTAGCGAATACACATCTGTCATGTTCCTTTTTACTCTTAAGTACCATCTTAAGAGTGATCTCTTTGTTTCATAAGTGACCATATCTTTTCATTTAACCATGGTAGATTCTGTCCATGATCTGGTTTGCATTTGACCTCTCGTGAAACTATTTATTAGTTGCTTTAGATTGTGCCATAAAGGAGCTACAACTATTCTCCTTGAAATGTTGGCACCAATCTGTTCCACAGATTGCATTTTCAAGGTTGTATAACTGAGTATTAGGGACTTTTAATTGTTTATTCCATGTGAGAAATGGAATCTGGTTTTGGTGAGTTTTCTTATAAACAGTATCATATTATGGTCTGACATCCCTGTGGTCAAACTGTAGATTTTATTTATTCGTTGAGATCCATTTGTAAAAAGCAAGTCAATTAATGTTACTAAAGCATTTGTAATCCTGGTTGGTCCTTCTATTATCTGTTTAAAAAAAACAATTGACTAATATTTTTTTAGTTCCTTCTTCTTATCTTTATTGTTCCAATTTATGTTAAAATCTCCCGTTAATATGACTTCATTGTTCATGTCACACTGTCGGAGTAACACATTTAATTTATCATAGAAGTAACATTTTGCATTTGGAGGTCTATATATCCTGATCAGAGTGAAAGACATCTGTTCTGCCAGAATTATTTTTATGACAATACATAGTGGGCAGGCGCTTGCAATGCTTCTGCAGCAATCCCTCATGTAGCAATGTACATCATGAGCATGTAGCGACAGTGGAGAGGAAAACCCCCTTTTAAACAGGAAGAAATCTCCAGCAGAACCAGAACCAGGCTCAGTGTGAGCGGCCATCGCTCACGACCAACTGGGGGTTTGAGAGAACAGAGCAGAGACACAAAAGAACACAGAAGGACTGATGCTGGAGCACTTTCTATGGGAAAGAAAAGTGAAAAATTAATGGTTGTAGCTCCTTTAGTGGCTTCGTTGAAGAGAGAAAGACAGCTAAGCAGATGAACTCTAAGCCAGTTTTCAAGTCTAGAGTATGAAAGAGAGCACATACAGTTAGTCACAGTAGAAGCTCAGCCAGTAGCTATGTCTAGGAGAGAGACTGGGAAAACTGGGAGCTGGTTCCACAGGAGAGGAGCTCGATAACTAAAAGATCTGCTTCCCATTCTACTTCTAGAGACTCTAGGAACCACCAGTAAACCTGCAGTCTGAGAACAAAGTGCTCTGTTAGGAACATATGGAACAATCAGATCTCTGATGTATGATCATTAAGGGCTTTATATGTGAGCAGGAGAATTTTACTACTATACTTTTATAAAGCCACTGTATATAGGTAAAGTGAGTGAAAGAATTGGGGGCAAACTGCACACACAACAAATACATTAAAGTGGTTGGAAATAGAAATGCAAAGTGAGATGAGGGAAAGTCTCAGATCTATCTGCTAACTGGGTCAAAAATGTACTATATACCAAATAACCCAAAAGAGAGCAACCAAATGCTGCATACACTGATATTACATCAGAGATTTAATACCCCAGCTGCTTCAAGAAAAGCATATAGGGGAACTAAGGGGTAACAGGAAACTGGCTCGTCGAACTTTACAAACAGATTGAGCACCCGGCTGTGCAGGAAGTTAAGCAGTGAGACAAATACTCAGGCAATCCAGAGGCCAGCAAAGAGGAAGACACTTGGCCTGGGGAGCATGGGAACAGAATGGAAGGTGGGAGAGACAGAGGGGCAATGAGACGAGGAAAAAACAAGACATAAAATGAGCTCACTGTTGGGTGCCATTTACTTGTCCGACTTTAAAATCCAGACATTGCTATTCATCCTAGTTTCCACCGCCCTAAACGTATGCACAGACTCACTTCTATTTGTAGACAAGGACAGACATCATCTTTATTCCGCCTGCCTCTTAGAAACACTCCCTGCATACACGTCTTCATGTTTTTGTCCCTCCTTAATCCTTCTCTACTCATCACCAGACCCAATGTCACACATCCAAAGACCCTCCTTCATCAACCTCAACTGATCCTCCCTTTCTCCTAACCGTGTTCCCCTCCTTGGTTTCCTTCCTCCCCCACTGCTTCGGCTTTGCCTCCATCTCTCTGTTCTCTGTTTGCCATCGTGCAGATGGCTGGAGCAGCTGAGCAGGACCAGAGGGGGAACGGATGAAACCGAGGAGGAAAAAAAAAAAAGGGTCCATGTATCCTGAAAACCATACAAGATCAGATACATGCAGCTAGTGCAACAGGCTGTAACCAAAGCACTGACTGGTAGCTGCTAAAAGTGACTCATGCTAAATTATTTCCACTTTTGAGTTAGAACTATGTGCGCTGTACTTTGTTGATCTTCCCTCTTCTTTCACCTAAATATATGTAATAAAGTTATGAGTTTTAAGTGGTATTTCATGATAATTATACGCTGAAACATTAAAAGCCACTAAAGCTTTAGTTAATAAAATGACACCAGCAAAACTCTTAATTAAAGCACTTCAATGCTTTATTCAGACTCCAGCATACCCATCAACACTATGACTTAACTCAACCACAGATTGAACTAGGAAATAAAACCATGTCCAAGCCCAATTCCCTCCTCTCTCTTTAAAACTGGTCAGCACCCGATCTTCCCACAGCAGGAGAAAGCATGTGGCCTCACTATTCATTACTCTACTCCTCTGCAAAGTACCAAACACACTCTGTGTGTGCGTTTGTGTTTGAAAGTAATAAATTCTGAATGCATATGGATAGCCAGAAGAACATTTCTGGTTCCCTTGCAAGTCTCCAGACAGCTGTAAGATTGCATTTCTCTTTGGCTCTGTGGGTTGTACACCCAGAACCACGTCATCAGGATAATCAGTCAGAGGCAGAGACGGGCTTTAAAACCAGGCAAGAATCCACATTTCTGCTCCTTCTCCACAAAAACTAGAGAAGACTGAACATTCAATATTTATACACTACAGAAACTCAAAGGAGGCAAAATAAACTGAGCTGATATTTAAGAACTACTGTGTAGGTTCTTGTCAAGTAAATTTCCCAAAGAGGGGTTTTGGTTAATATCTACTGAGCTGACATGTTAGGACTATCATACTCCATTTACTCCATTTTAGGTCCATCCATTTCTTTAATTGTAATGTTATTTTCCTAATTCAAGCTGAAGTCCAAGTTGAAACATTTTTGGCCCAAAAATGCAGTTTTTCCCTAATTAGATCCATTTGCAGTGCTGGTCAGAGGTCAGCAAACAATCAAAGATGGATGTCAAGGGTTTGTTTTTTATGATGCATTTAATCTCATCTTTATTTCAAGGTGAACTCATTGTACAACATACAGATTCAATGATTTTTTAAAACTGAACTGGGCACACAAATTTGAACTGGATTTTCTGTAACCCATGCAGGGTGAAAACTACACATACAGACCTAAATATATACATATACCCCCACTAATATTTGGATTAGCAACTTGAACCTTGACCACATCCATCAGACAGCTTCTGACATAAGTCTGGGTGGAAATTTGACCACTATTCTTGGCAGAACTGGTAGAACTCCAACTTTAAATTGGTCAGTTTTCTGTTAAGGAGCCGGCTTTAAAGTGCCATCAATAAATGGTCCAGAAGCTTAATTTTAGACTGCTAAATCCATTCCAAAACCATTAATTATAACAATGACCTGCAATCACCATCCTGTTGGAACACCCAACTGTGTCCAAGTTTCAACCATTTAGCTGTTGAGTTTAGATGAAGTCGAAGAATTTGAATGTTACTCATTTCTCCACTTCCACCTGATGTGTGAAATCCACCAATACCACTAACAGCAAAACACACCCTCATTGTGATATTCCCAGCCGCATTCTCGACAACGTTCGTAGGTTTGAAAGCCTCACATCGATTCCCCCAAACATACTTCTTATGCTGCAAAATTCAGTTAACATGTTAAACTCACTCTACTGTGAACAATGACACCGGTGTTCCAACTTCCAATATATTCCATTTCACCATAGGCTTGTGGTGTTTCTTTAGTGATCCCTGAACATCCTAACCTTGAACTAGGTATTTCAACTGGATATTCATCTCAAACAGGTTGACACTAAGCTTTAGTAATAGCCCTAACTTCAATCCTGTATGTATTATGCTTAAAAGCTGAGTCTGTGCCGGGAAACCAACCAATCTGAAAGACCTCTACCATTTTGGTTGTGAAGTTAAATATCCAGTCGAAATTAAGCCAGGACTTTGCCAGTGGTAACAAAACGTTATTAGTTTCTCTGGAACTTGCTTCGGCAGACTTATTTAAATGTACGCGGGGATGTATGTGTATATTCGAGCTTGCATGCATTGTATTTGATCCTTTGTATATTTTCTGTAATTCTCAAACACACTAAAACTTGCATGTAAAATCAATTTTTTTTAAAGAAATATGTTGTAGCTTGCCTTTTAAAAAAAGAACGATTGAAATACACTGTTAAAAACCCAAAATGGAAATGACGTTCATGCCGATGATGATTGTATGTAAACGTCTGAGCGTCACTGTATACCGAGGGATGTAGTCAACTGTAAATAAGTTCAACTCGGCTGTAGATTTAAGGACATGTTTTTAAGCCATTTGATCCCATTTTAATCTTCACTTTATGGTTACCTGAAATACTAAACACATTCCAGTAAAATGTTACAATCTCCAGCTGATTTCCAGTTTACAAACTTTAATAGTGCATCCGTTTTTAAACAGCTGTTCTTGGGGTGATTTTGGAAGAAACGTCTTCCTGACCCGTCTTTCACACTGACGACAGAACCAAAGTGTGGGGGCACAGCTTTTGCTCTCTCTGAGCAGCCTTACTGCATCAACTATAAAATAAATGTTACCTGGTTCACCGAAACCTGAACTGTCGGTTGTCCAGTTGATTTTGAAGGGAAACAATGGGATTAAAATAATTATAGTTTATTATGAACAAACTTGATATTTATTTGGAGCATTTCTTAGCAGCACTGTACTCTACAAAAACACTTGAAAACCCACACTTGCTGCAGAAAAACATTTTATAGCCCAGGAGATAAAACACAAGCTGGCACTGTCAACACACAAGGGACAGTGCAGTCAACGACCCAAGACATAATGTGTCAAGACTTGAAACAGACGGTTTTTCAGCCTCATTAAGTTCTAATTAAAAATGTTTAAATTTAGTAAGGCTTGTCCGCCTTTAAGAAATTAATAGTCTGGATGGAAAAGGTTTCTACCATATTCAGTTCCACATTCATGAAGGAGATACACAACACAGTAAGATTCAACACCAAAACCAAGGGGTTAAGAGAAATGATTTCAATTCAGCTAACAGGTAAATAGATGTTCACAAATCAATCAAGCTTACAAAACAGGTTACAATGATAGACTGGAAAGTAAGTCCCAGACTCTGAATGAAGTGGCTCTGCAGTGAGCGGTATCGGCAGCCAGCCGTGGTAATTCAAGGCGACAGTGAGTTGGGGCCTATCAGTCAGTTTGAAAAAGACTGTATGTATGAGAAAGCAAAGTGTGCTCTGCAATCTACATGGAGTGACTGACAAGATAAGATTTATTTGCATTCACTATGGAAAAACTGCACCTGGCTAACCATTAGCCTCTGTTAGCATCTCCCAAAAATCTTTCTTGAGGCACTACACTATTCTCACAGTTTAATCTAAATTGTTTTTGACCAACCCTACTTCAAAATCTATACTACTTGCACCAATCAAAGTTGAACAGGATAATTATACACTGAACAAAGATTCTTTAGGACGATTCTATTTGAGAAAAAAACAAAACAAGTTGGCATTTTTTAATGCTTTTTGGCAACAGAGGACCCATATAAAACATGTCCCATTCACTTTCACAAGCATAAATGTAGCGATATATGGATTTAGTCAAACTTGGCCTGGAATATTCCACACTGATTACCGGCCTACCACCATAAAGTATCTCAATAACTATAAGTTGTATTAAATTCTGCTTAAATTATGATGCCAAGAAAACAACTGAAAGCCTTTAAAGTCTGGGATCATTTTAAGATTCAGAGAAAAGAAAGTACAGCAGAGTTTATGTACTGCAAAACTGAATTAGCATCCCATAACACCACATCTTGGATCCTGCAACACTTGACCAGGCAACATCCGCTGCAGTAGCGGACCCCCCAGCCCCCAAGTTGTGCGTTTATTATCAACTCGCGCTTCGAAAGAGCACCAGAAAGATTCATTTTACTAACAGGATGCTTCCATAAAACAACAGAAGGAGAACACTGGCATGCGCAGGGAAACTGAAAGTGAGTTTTGATCTGTAAAAGGCAGTTTTTATAAAGCCTGAAATAAAATTTGCCGTTTCCCTTTTTGATAAAAAACAAGAAGTGTGTAACTTGGAACTTCAGTACACTACAAGGGTTCAATTTTATTTGGATAACATTAAGCACCAAACAGAACTTTGTGGCTGATTTCCAATCCTAGGTTCTGTAAAGCTTTGACCTGCTGAAACCGATATTAGTCACTATAGATTCGTCTTTCATTAACACTTAGCTATCAGCCATATGTTTTAACATTTTAAAAACAAAGACAAAATTACAATCCAGTTGACATTTTAAACATTAGGATCTTATACCAACTGAAAGAAACTCATGGGCCAGAAAATGCAGATCCTTAGCTCAACATTAATATTTTGGAACAGCTGTCAACATTTCCAAACGCAGACTTGCATAAACATTTTTAAACAACTCACCAATACTAAAATTACGTGTTCACTCAACAGCAGGGCCCCCACTGAAGACTTCTGCTGTTACCATGACCCGTTATCTCTTATATATGGAGCATTCACTGATTGGAAAAGATCAGGTTTTTGAGCCTTTCATCAATCAACACTAATCTGTGAAAATTGGAATCAACAGTTAAGTCAATTTCTCACCACATCACCAGTATTTTTAGACAAAGCTGTATTATCAACATAAAATAATTCAATAAATCAAACAAAAATGAGAAAGATGTGGCTCGTCATATCCATTTATTTCTGGTTGACTTTTCTAAACAATAAATATGCAGTTTTCATTTCCATATCCTGTTTGTTGTTAAGTTAGTAAAACTGTTTGCTGGCCTTGTTTGTAGGTCGTGTGCTTACAGCTTCCAAGCAACATCCCACTCCGAATTCCCTGCAAGCCTCAATAGTGAATTAAACAGTAACGGAGAGCAAACGAAACCCACACAATTACTAAGCTATGCAAACAATAAAGCTCAGGAAGGATGCAAAAGATCAAGGACTCCAATTCTTCCCAGCATGTGACTCTATGCAAAAGTTCTCATCCCTAGGCCAGCAATTGTCTACATGTTCTGTCATAACTGCTACATCACAACTGCTTTCACTGCCTCAGGCTCTAAGCTAATGATTGGCACTACAACTCTGCAAGGTGAGATCATCTTCCAAGGCATTATCCCATCCTAATACCCCCACTGGGACATAAACAAAGTGTATTTATGCTCCCACTTAGGTGAGTATCCCTGCTGCACAACATTGTTTAGGTCAATACTGTCAGTAACTGGAAGGCATACAGGTCTTCTGAGAGATATCAGCCTCTCTAATTGTCTAGACACAGAAAGATGCAGTTCTTCAATAATAAGATCATCAGCATATTTAAATAGCAAACCGGCACTTTGACCCACTTTGTGTATCGTATAAAAAGTACTGTGCGTGCAGAGGCTCTAAGTGATTAATACAGCCAGTGGTTAAAATAGGAGTACTGCCAAAAGGACAAGAGACATTTTGATTTTCTTTTAAATAAATACAATAAGACACCTGAGACTGATAAAAATGAATAGCTTGCAGTGCAGCTAATAGAGAAATCCTAATTGAATATCACATCTGTTTAACAGTTTCACATCTGGCTACATATGCCATCAGTTTTAAAAAAAAAAAACTCTTGCTTTATCTCACAAGAGGGTCTACATCAAAGTCAACCAACTGATCATGAGGATGTATGAATTGTTATTTGGAAAAAGACTGAATTCTGCTTTCACACTCAACTGTGTGCACACAGACAGATACATTCACTGAGCACTTCTTTCCCCGGGGCCTGCTCTAAATAAGGGAGCGATTGTGGGGGAAAGAAGCGGTGCTGATCCTGTTGGGGGTGGGGCATGGCAGACTCCAGAAAAGATGTGAAACAAAAAGGAAGTGAGCTTGTATAGATGATGCAAACCTCCATTTATGGAATTCTGGAATGGCAAAAGATTGACCGAATAATTACGTACTGCAGAAATGGATTAGACCAGAAACGTGGACTGGTGTTTGTAGGTCCAAACCTATTTTCCCCAAGCTGTTTTTAAAAAGCATGTGGTGACCTTTGACCCTGTAATTGGCATCTTTTTTGTCACCACAAGGAGCATACACAAAACACTAAGCTGACCTGTTTGCTTTTTGACCCCTATTTGCTCTCCATGCTTAAGATGGTGCAATGCATCTTCCTTTGTGGAGCAAAACCTGGTGGAGGCAATATACTTTTTAAAACCTTGACCCAATATTAGACTTTGTGCTTCATCCTATGGCATTAGATGTCTCAGTAGGTACAAACTAGTCCCTTCTACCAACACAAACCTGCAGTGCTGCTTAAATAATTTACAGACGTCTTGCTTACAGCACCACTCAACATCAGTAAGTGGGCTAAAACAAAGTGCTTTGGAACTGACGTAGTTTTTCCTTCTTGACCAAGGAAGGTGGAATGTGCCCATGCATCACTCCTCCTCTTTGCATTCTACAAAGAGGAGAAGGTCATATTTAAGATGTCATTTGCTGGAAGAGAGCCTCCTATTGTCCATTCAGCCTACTCCATATTACAGCAGTCGTCTCAGTCACTTCTGCAGCCCCTTCAAGGCTACTTGGACTCAGTGATTCCATTTATTCAAAGAAGCTCTGAAATGGATATTTTACTAAAACAATGTAAATAGTCATCGACTTGATTTTATTTACCACTTTTTCGATCAAAAAAAGTAAGACCCTCAAAAATGAGCAGATTATCCAACTTTTCCATTATCTTAACCAGCTGTCCAACACAACTGAAATGATGTAATCTGCATTTTAAACACTTAATGTGATATAATACAGTCTGTGGGATGTTTTTTGAAAAAAAAAAAAAATGAGTGGTGAGGGAGAAAAAACATTTTAATAGAAAATGATCATGTGTACCTCTGTTGTTTCAACCGGAGCCAATCAATATTCAAGACAGCTGCAGAGTAAATTGTACACAAAACCACACTTCATTTCAAAATATAACAAGGTGCACCTTTGTAAATGAAGGCAGTGTTTAGAATCAGGCACTTTGCACATGTTTCTAAGGGAAATGAATGGGACAGATTGAGTGATGCACCAAAGCTGAATGTTTCATTTAGTCTAAGCTAAATGTTGACAACACCAGCAACAGACTCACAGCTGCAACCGTCCCGGTTCTATTAACAGAAATATGTCAAGAAAAAAAGTGATAGCCAGTGTATCCTTGTAACTTTAAATAGTTAAACTCATAAGAAGGCTTTCTTGAAATGACTCATTTTTTGGAGTTATTTCACAGACTTAGTACTGCAAAGCCTTTTAAAAATAACTTTGCTCTACCATCAAGCGCCACTACTGCAGCCAATGAGCTCATCACCCTCACATTTGGTACTGCAATTTTTGTAACAATAAGAGATGTTTCTGTACTTTTTATTATTTGAACACATCAATTGCCTTTACAGTGGTGTGCCTTTAACATTCCATATAAAAAAACACTCCTTTGAAGGCTTGAAAGGAGTTCAGTTTAAACTGCGACAACAAAAGAAGAAATTCAGTGGTCTCTTTACCTTCAACGAACTAGGGAGTCCAGGAATCAAGAGCTTTTTTTCTCCAAAGTAAACAAATACATGTGCCTAAATTTGGTGATTCTGTTTGATAAATATATATTTTGGCTAAAATCAGCAACGTCAAGGAGTGTATTTTTTTGGATGTAGGACTAAGTTGAGATTTCAAACACGTTTGCCATCATAACCTTCCTGGGGTTTCAAGTCATTTTTTTCCAGTAGTGTGGACCATAAAGCAGCACGGTGCTGCCTCTTCCCAGCTTGATGGTGTACAGTGCTGGTCAGCTGGCTGAAAGAAACCTCCTTACACTTTTACTTTGCTTACCACAAAGACAAATGCAGCTGTTTGAAAGTATTTCTGGTCCCAGAAAAAACTCAAGGACAGTCATGTGTGTAACTAAAGGAGAGCCACCCATCACTCGTAAAAAGGCTCAATTTTAAAACTACGGCTGGCAAGCTTCAAGCTGCATGTAGTAGCAGACAGCTGGCTGACTACCTGAGCAGAAACCCAGACCAGTCAGCCAGCCCAGATGTACTTTAAATACTGCCAGTGAAACTTTTCACACAGCAGAATAACAAAGCACTTAAAAATACCATAAAATTTACAAGGTTCTTATTTTACATTTTCTGCCTAAAAAGCGGACATATCTTGCAAAATCCACTTTTTTAGCTCTTAAACACATTTTTTGTGTATTGGGAGTCTCTGAAAGTCTAGAAAATTTGAATTTAGTCACTTCCGATCGTTCAATGATATATTTAGATGCTTTCTGGGTTATTTTTGGTCAGGCTGTTCAGATTTTTCCATTTTCTATTACGTTTCATTCTCTATTACATCACAGTGTTTTCTGTGGAACCTCTAAAGATGGTCAGGGACCAATCCAGTGAATCTGCCATTTTTTTTCTTGCAGTATTCATGTAGTTCAAGTTGAAGGATGCCGAAGCAGCAAGCGGAAGAATCTCAATGTTCTGTTGTCGAGTATATTAACCGACACAAGTCTTTACACCGTCCCCCAGGCTCAGAACCTCTTCGGAGTGCCTGATTATATTTTATTTTTCATGGAAACATGCCAACATCAGTGGGGAAAGTCGTCTTAGTTTGCGCGAAGCACTTCAGGGGGGAGTGTTTCAGCAACCTCGGCCAGTATGAAGGAGGATTAGCTGAAAGACTCGTCTGTCTGAGGGGTCAGTTTCTGTCTATGGAAGCGACGGACAGAGCAAAGAGGTAGCTGCATATAACTGTAAAATGTCAGCAAGCTTGATTGTTGAGGCGTTGATATAACTAACAGGCTGTTCTGATAGCACAGCTTCGTGCCTCCTGCTAATGTTAGCGCTGTGCGCTCACTTTTAGCTCCTTAAGGACATCACCTTTTTGTGTGTTTTGAACAACAATATTAAAAACAGTTTTGCAATCTGTTTGGTTGGCTTTTTGCCTTGGGAAATACATGATCCAAATGCATTCAGTGACGTTCTTGATGCTAGCGTTAGCTAACTCATTAACTATGTTGGGGTCTTGTTTAAAAGTTGGGTTCATTCAATTTGTGGTAGCATTAACATTTTAAAATGTATCTTACATGTAGTTTGTGTAAAAATATTGTCAGTAACATTAGTAATGAGATTACAGCTTTTGTTACTACTGTGAATTCCTTTTAAATGAACGCCTTCGTCGTTACAATAACGACGAATTCAAACTAAAGCATTGCAGTTGCACTTTATACAGACCACATCTGAATGATTTAAATAGGAAAAGGAATGATTTAAAAGCATGATATGTCCCCTTTAAGTATATGCATCAAAATTAAAGATTTTTAAGACCACATTATTAAAAATGTAACAAGCAATGTGTTATACAGTGTTAGCTGCAGCTAGAATTATGCTTGTCTGTTGGAAACAAATAGGAATAAGGGCAGGTATGAAATTCTCACAGTAGCCTTGAGGAAAAATAATGCAAAACTCACTGCTTAAAAAAAAAGAAGATTTTAAACATATTCTAATTGGTTTTATTTAAAAGTTCCCAACCAATTTGTAATGAACAAGATGTAGGTTTGTTAGCTATAAACTGTTAAACGGTTAGCTAGTTTTAACACCTTGACCATTGGGTTTTGTTAAAGCCAAATTGGACTTTTCTGTAAGCATTAGAGAAACATATTTCAGCTAGCTGACCAACAGTGTGTAGCAACAGGTGAAGGAGGGGCTGCGCTACATTACTCGGCTGGTGAAAACTATGACGACTTTGGCACTTTTGCTGTCATCTCATTATTGCTAAATACTGCAAGAATAAACTGCGACTTGTTCAAACATTGATGTACAATGATGCCATTAACCGACAGCCAATTCCCAACACAGCTCTCACAACCGGGGGGGATAATAGGCATAAACATCTGGCTCGTTTAATGCTGGCTGTCACCCGAACTCCTGATTGCTTGTAGTTCTGTCAACCAAAGGCAAAGGTGTGTGGAATAAAACAAATCAGAACGAAGAAGAAAATATCATCTACCTCCAATACTTTTACTGAAGAAGCAGGCTGTATGACAGTAACCTATATAACTGCAACATGTAATCAGAGGACCTGGCATTATTCCTATCTGGAGAAAAACATGAAGAGATTACAACATCCTCAGGTGGTTTTTTTCAAAGATATTACCGTTTCATGAAATCGAAAGTTACATCAGTTGTAAATAAATATTAAACAAGCACAGAGCTGTTGTTGCAAAGGGCTAACATTGCTGAATCTGTCATTTATGCTGAGATTAATTGTCCCTCTGTCATTCCTACAAATGTCAAAACCAACACATGGGACACAAACACTCAAATTCTGTACCTCAGAGAACGTTCCCCCCCAGGGATGCGCAGCTTAACAAATGACAGAGCTCGTTAACCCTAGACAAAGAGGGATGCTAATCTTGTACAGTCGGCTTCGGCTGTCCTCTAACTGTGCAGACACAGAGAGGGAAAGAGAGGGAGAGTGTGAGGGAGGAAAAGAAAAGAGGGAACAAGGGAGGTATATGTAGTAACAGAGGACTCAGTATTCCCCAGAACGTAGACAATTCCACAGGGTCCCCTGGCTCTATCTTCCCCCCATAACAATAGAGACAGAGGATAGAGACAGAACAAATCTACAAAAAGCAGGCCCGACACAAGTGTGAGGGCCCTACTACAGTATGGCTGAGCTCCACCACTTGCGGCGAAGACCAGCAGAGCAGCGCAAAACTCAACTCTGGATATTGATCGAACGAGAGAAAGTAGCCAATCAGGCAAGCAGACACACAGATGGCCAGGACATGGACAGACATAGGCAGAGGAAGTGCATTAGTAAGGCAGGTTCCTCTGATGCTGTTAGCTCTCTCCCCTGGGAGATAAAGGAGACCTGGGTGATAAAGGAAACAGTAATGATCAGGTTTTAGGAAGGGACAAAAGAAGATTGGGTGGATAAAGAGACAAGAAGGGATAGTAATATAAAACATTCCAGCAAAATAAAAGGTAGACTTAGGATCCAGCAGAGTAACTACGGCTAATTTGCAACTTGAAGAGCTGCTGGACCCTCTCCATAATGGGCTGTCTGCCCACAAACAAGCTCCTCTCTGGGGGTAAATGAGATCTGGACAGCCCAGGACCAGGTGGTGGCTTGGATCAATGACACCAGACAGAGCATACAGAGATGGGGAGGTGGGCAGAACCGTAGCATCTGGACAGGATGGCAGAATTGCACCTGAGTGGCTCCAGCGTTCTTACCAGCTTGTGTAGGGCGGCATGGACACCCACGTGCAGGGTACAAGAACAACTGAGTCCATAAGAGGATTATGTTTGAAGTGGAACAAGACACGTTCCAGATGGAACCTGATCTTTCGCAGGATGTCAAACAGGTTGGGCAGTTGACCTGATCAGTGCTTTGTGAACACAGCTTTCTGAGTAGTAAATCACATACCAAACATCTGGCCTTAACACACGCTCTCTAAACACTACCAGGTTTAGCTAACAACAACAATACACTTCACTGTGGTTGCCGTTACTGAAGGAAGCACCTGTAGCTAACTGTATCAGCGAGGTGTTAAAAAACATGAAACCAGAGTAGGAATGAATGATGCAAGAAGCTATACAAAAGAAAACTGTATTTTGTGGAAAGGCATGTTGGCTATTTATTCAGGTTGCTATAGTAGAAAGCTTGACTTCGGATTTGGTCTTCTCCTGAGGGACCTTTGGTTGATCCGAAAAAGGAGAAACCTGGCTCAGGACATCAATTAATATTGAAAACAATATTTGAGGTGCTAATAAACATATTTCAAGTGCCATTCATTTATTTGGTGCTAATGATTATTATTTAAACCTTTGGGTGGAATTTATCTGCTCCTTGTGCCCACACTAAGGCATAGATAGGTTTTAGTTAACAATATGCTAAACCTCATGGAGACTGGTGGGCACAATTTGATGAAAGAAAAAAAGAAAATGAAAAACGTGGGGCAATTTTTCAAATCTAATTTAATGTAAGAGTCTAAATTACTTCGAGAATATAAAGTGAAACTTTTATTTGCAGTTGCTAATGCTAACCCTGCTAATTGCAAGCCCAAGATGCTAAAGACACCTTAAAATGCCAATTCAAGGGTCATTATCTTTGTTTTACAGCAGTAAAACCCTATTTTACCCTTACCCACATTGCTGTGACGTCACAAAACAGAACATGGGGAAATTGGCCATAATTCTCTCATTGGTGGGTTCTCACAAATAAATACAATAACCTGTGTGTCATCTCCGATGTTTGGAAACAAGGCACTGCTGCAAATGCAGGCTGAGAAGAGTCTACTGTAATTTGGCCGTATCATGTGAAGAGCTAAAGGTGGCAATAAAATAAGGATGAGCTCAGTTTCATCTGGGAGCCAAAAGTGACAACAGCTTTATTACTGGACTCAATAATCACAATCTCCAAGACTGCCCGGGACCAAAAGACTAAGCTCCACAAATGCATTGTGCAGCAAAAGAAAAAAAAAAAACCTCCAGTCCTGGATCCTAGCAACTGATCTGTGAACTGTGTTTCTTATCTATGCTCCCACCAGGGGAATTTAGATTGTCCAAACACAGCAAATTACTGCAGCTGTCGGCAAACACAATCTTGAAACTGCACCAGCAGTTGCCAACTGCATGCGCCGACAACTGTGATACCACCAACCATGGCTACTGTCAGAACCAGAAGCACAGACAACAGCGGAGGTTATCTCTCGTTTATCTTCCCTTTGCAAATGCATCAAGGCACTCGCAGCAGTTTCCTTGAGGCTCCTATCACCAGGACAACGGGAGGAAATTCAGCAAAACAGACTGTTTCTGTTGGTGTTTAGATAATCTCAAAACAAGAAACTATTGTGTGGTTTAATGGATTAGAAGAGAGCTTTAGAGGATGGTGGTCATTTCTAAGGATGCCAAGGAGTGCAAGAGTCTCGGGTTAAGGCCGAAAAAAATCCCGATGGCCAGAGGCACAGGCTTGGCCTTGTCACTACTGAGTTCAGCGCTGGGGGCAGGGGATTTCATTGTGAGTCACACTCCCTCCAACGCTAGCCATCAGGCTAAAGGAAAGCTGGCACATGGGGCTATTAATGCAGCCATCATCTCCCCTCTCAGAGCAGAGGTCAAAGGGGCATTCGAGGCAAAATTTGTTATTACCATTTAAAATGGCCCAAACATCAGACCTTACAAATACATTTTATAGGCAGACCACTTTACACAGCACTGAAAAACAAACAAGTCAAAACACTAAAACACAAGTTTTCACATGAGTGAAAAATCAGTGATTACTTTGAATTTGCAAATGACTGATGAGTTTAATCCAAATAGACACAGATTAATCACTTCACATAAATGGTAACTGCTTCTAATAATGTTAAATCCATCATTCGCTGTTAAATGTCAGATTATAAAGCCAAGACTTACTAAAGCCCAAGCTCATCTTTTAGAGTGACCAATTTATTACTCTGAATTTGTGACAAAACTAAACTACATCATCTTTAACAATGTAATTTTTTTTCACCTTTTGCATGGATATTTACAGTGAACAAGCAGTAATAGAAATACTGTGTTGCCTCCAGCAGCTGCCAGGGGACAGCGCAGAGTGCTTCTAGCCCTTAGTCAGGAAGAATTAAGACATTCAAAGCAAAGCACTTAGTTTATAAAACAGGAGAACAAATCTTTAAGTTTTGACAACAAATGTTTAACTGGAAAATCAAGAAAACATGTTACAAGTCAAATTATCAACAGGTCATTTCAAAACACAGAGGAAGCAAGAAAAATTCTGCAAACTTCTCTGCAAGCAAAGATCTTCAGCAAACTCCAGAGTGTTTACTGAAGGCCCAGTAGTAATGTGTGCTGAGCCACATATTCCTTTAGAAATAAATAATAAAGCCAAGCATGTTTTAGGTGAGGTGTGACGTTCAATTTCTTTTACCTTCCTAATGCTTATGTGCAACTGTTCTTTTTCAGTAATAAAATATTTTAAATGGTTTAAATGTTCCATTTTTACCAATCCCACTAAATTTGGGTCATTTTTTTTGTTGAACTGCTGAAATTTTACCATGACATATTTACCATATGACTAGATACTATGTTCATTCAAGTAAATGTGTTGAATTTGCAAAACATGGAAACAAGAAAATTGAAAACTGATTTTATAGAGCCTATTATTAATGCAAATTGTTTCCTTTTGAATGGAACAATCACATCAGTTTTACTTTTCTTTCTCCTTTAGTTAATGTTAGTGTAGCAAGATACCAACAGGTTGTTGTTCTTGTACTTTTTAATCTAAAATATGGTTTCTGAGTTTGCCCAATAGTGTAAAACTGAGTGTACTTCAGGTTCTATATATCACATTTTTCTTTCCTCCCCAAACAGCCAAACTGGTGTTTTGTGCAGGTATGAAAATGTGGTAGCCTTCTTTTAGCCAGCTGACCAACAGCAATGGCTGGAGGACAATAACAGTATGATGGAAATGTCTTTATGATCCTCAGTATAACCGGTACATGCTTATTGGCATAAATTGGCAAAACTGCATAAATAGATAAAAACTGTTCAAATATTATCTTTGATCTACAAGCTTTGTTATATTTTTCTTTTCTTCTTTCAGAGGAAAACTGATAAAATCTTGACATTACCATGTTTACTCTAAATTAGACCAAAGAAAAGAAATCTATTTGTGAGCTGAGAAGAATTCAATGATGATTCATTTTATTGGTTTTGAACATTACCATCAGGTTACCTAAATGTGAAGCAAGTGATTTATTTTATTTACTTTTACAAGTGAATGCCAACAATCTGTCTAACTGTAGCCGACAACCCCCTTTGCGGTAAACTCCTCTGACACACACAAAGGAGACAAATTGGTCTATCTTGTGTAAAAACACTCCTTACAAGGCAGAAAAGATCCATATAGAATCCATTTAACTAGTGACTTCTTATGGTGTTATGAACACCACCATGAAATGGAGGAATAATATCCCAACATTTGTCTCTTTCTCCCATAGATACCGCAGTGAGCTCAATTTGTTTTAGTTTGCTTTCCAATAAATCCTCTCCACTAACAGAACGCCTCTGGCTTTAATCCACACGCTCCAATTAATAATCTTTCAAAGTCATCCCCAAATAACTTCATTTAAACTGTGTGCCTTTTAATGGCGGCTAAATTTAATTTCACATGATTGCATTAGGCGGCCTGTCTTTCATTTCCCAGCCTCATCCAAGACGCACTATGAGTCAGCCATTTGTTTCTCCATGCTCAGGGGAGTGGTGGGTGGTGGGGTTGGGAGGGGAGAGTCAGGGTTTGGCTCACCCCTGACTTAAGTGTTGGAGAGCCTCCAAGCCCCAGCATGGCAGGCGCCTCAAAAGAGCTCATCTTAGTTGACCTAGGATGCCATTTACTCAGGATGACATCAACATCATGGTGGATCAACGCATATTACTGGCCAACCCAATCTGACTTCGCCCACGAGGCATAAAACAATTTTTGCTGTTGTCTGCTCCTCCACAAGGGAAGAAAATACAGTTGTGGGCAAAGGATAAAGACTTGGTTTCTCATTTTGCTTTGTGATTTTCATCAGGCTCTTTTCTTCTAGCTTTTGTTCTACTGTAGAAAGAAGTAATATCTCCCTCGTACTCCCTCAGTAGTATGACTGCTGCAAAGTCAGTGACTCCATGCAATCAGCTGGGCTTCCTTAGATGTACTATTTTTTACGGGTTGGCATTATACCATGAACCACATTTGACTGTATTCATGTTGGTCTTGTAATTCCTTTATTTTATGTTTGATTCAAAAACTGCATCCTCCATCAAAGAACATGCAAAACACATTTCCTCTGTTATGTGTCATCACCCATCTCTACTTTATTGTATTATAATTATGATTGATTTTGGCTGTATGCAACTGAATTAAAGTCAGTCTGTAAGACTGGATTTTTTATGAACTGGACTGATCTGATATAATATTTCTATATAAAAATCAGAGATGAACCAGTCAGGCTTTTCTTGGTCAGTGCTGATTTCTGGTATTCTTTGAGCTCTGGCCTTTTTGACTGGGTCCAAAGTTTTATTCGGAGGATGTTCTAACACAGAACAACAAATGTGCTGCAGGTCACACCACACAGAAAACACAAAATCAGTTTCGCCCAGAAAAAGACAAGTTTTGCAGATCTTTTTAGGTATATATAAACAAATGAATACCAATATAATCCAAACATATAAATAGATTAAATTATAAATGGTCTAATGTAATCATAACTATAACATAAAAACAGAGGAGTTTACTGATTTCTCACTTTCTTTTAACCCTTAAAGGCTGACCAGCCAATTGTGATTTTATTGCTAGGACTATAACAAAAGAAAAATGTGATGTAGGCTCTTTGACAGAAAAGTTTTTAATCCATGACAGATTGAAAATATTGCAAAATTATCCCTATTTATGCATAAAAGTGCATCCCTCTATCTTTATCTGAGTTCAAGCTGTTGGTTTTTGTACTAATAGACAGAAAATGATGGCGGTTCTTAATTATGATACAAAGAATGATCAAAACAGAAAATCCTATTTTTTAGGTATTTGATTTGCTGCTCACGATCAGAGCTGATCATAATTGGCTATTCCGATATATAATCAAATTATTGTTCCATCCCTATGATTTATAAATGAATTGGACAAATTTGACTTTTAAAGTCCCTTGAGATGACATCTGCTGTAGCACAATTTTAACAAACTGATTTAAACCACAATGGCTGATCACTTTTAGAGGGGTTGACATTAATCATGCTATTGTATGCTCTCTTTAGAGACATTTCCTATTTACTCAGCTTCTTCTTTTCAGCTTCTGGAAAAAGGCAAAGATATGTTCTATTAAGAGAAAATGAAAAAAGACGCGGTCTGCTTGTTCATCTGCATCCCTCGCTTCTCCCACTACTTTTGCCCATCACAGAACAATGGGAATCCGCGATGAAGGATGGAGGAGGGGAGACAAAAAGAGGGAAAGGGGGAAAAAGTTTAGGGTGAAAAGGCGGACAAAATGGCCACACAAGGAGGGAACATGTTTTCAACATAATAACAAGTACACGTTAAAACGATTTAATTGGTTGCATCAGTTTGTGACTAACAGGTCTGCTGGGCACTTCAACGACCATGCAGCCTGGCTGCCACCGCCCCACTACAGGAGTCACCGAAACAGAGCAGCTCATCACACAAAGATGAAATGACATCCAAAATAAAGCTTATATACGTTTTATTTTACGCGTTTAACATAGATACGCATTAAAAAAAAAATCAGCAACGGTAACTCAGATGCTTTGTAAGGGGCTAAAATGTAAACGGGTAATGGCGCAAACGTCTTCAACGGTCCTGGTTGTAACTAACTTTAGTTTGCTAGCTAAAGCTGAAAGAATCTGGGACTTACCGGTTAGTGCAGCTGCAAGCTAGCAAAATCCTCTCCAGCTACGCCCAGTCAGTGTTAGCCAGTCCGCCTCACGAGCCAAAAAGTGGGGATGGAAATGTAAAATAAAGCTGGAATGAAAGTAGGACGATACGGGGACTAGAAGTCAAGTCGAACCGAGCCAACGGGCAATGAACTTGAGAGTCGCTAGCGCCGTTTTCTCACAAGTGATGCATGCACCCTTGAAGAAAGGAGGAGAATGACGGTTGGCTTCACTACTCACTCACTCACAATACTAGAGCCGGCGAACGGAGGGATGGACAGGCGGAGGAGATGCTGCTGCTTTCACGTGCTGCTCGGAAATTTTGGTCATTGTGGAGCCAGTAGTGAAATATATATATATTTTTTTAAATAGCAAATTCTCTGCAAGTTCTGTAAACCGATTAGTGTTGAAATTCAGTGGCATCTCATGAATAGTGTTATATAGATGCGGACAAATGTGCTGACTCTTCCGGTAAAGATGTGTAAAAAGCCTTCAAATAAATCAATATTTTATTGCAATAGCATCATCGCACACTGAAACGTTTTAGGAATATCCCATATTGATTTATTCAAAGGGAGATACTTAATAAAAAATATTTTTACATGTAATAAAATAATATCTCTCACAAACCCTTTAAAATAAATGTGACGGTAGTGTTTTAAAATGTATAGGCTATTTTTTCGTTTTTCCTGTGGTATAAATATGATGTGACAAAGAGGCACATTTCTTTGAGCCCTTGGTCGCTATATTTATCTCACCGTATAGAGTGAGCAGGATGGTAAGGGAGGTAAAAAAAAAAAAAAAAAAAACACTGTTAGAGAACTTCAGCAAAGAGTGACATCTTGGGATCACTAAGTCTCCATAAAAACCAAGCACAGGTGTCAAACTCCATTCCTCAAGGGCCGGCATCCTGCAACTTTTAGATGTGTCTCTCCGTCAAAACAACTGAAACACGTAATTAGGTTGTTAGCAGGACTCTGTACAACTTGAGTGCTTAGGAGGTGATTCAGTCCTTTGGTTCAGGTGTGTTGGACTTTGGACACATCAAGAAGTTCTAGGACACCGGCCCTCGAAGACTGGAACTTGACAGCCCTGCTAGACTCTCTATGTACATACAGGTCCTTCTCAAAATATTAGCATATTGTGATAAAGTTCATTATTTTCCATAATGTCATGATGAAAATTTAACATCCATATATTTTAGATTCATTGCACACTAACTGAAATATTTCAGGTCTTTTATTGTCTTAATACGGATGATTTTGGCATACAGCTCATGAAAACCCAAAATTCCTATCTCACAAAATTAGCATATTTCATCCGACCAATAAAAGAAAAGTGTTTTTAATACAAAAAACGTCAATCTTCAAATAATCATGTACAGTTATGCACTCAATACTTGGTCGGGAATCCTTTTACAGAAATGACTGCTTCAATGCGGTGTGGCATGGAGGCAATCAGCCTGTGGCACTGCTGAGGTCTTATGGAGGCCCAGGATGCTTCGATAGCGGCCTTTAGCTCATCCAGAGTGTTGGGTCTTGAGTCTCTCAACGTTCTCTTCACAATATCCCACAGATTCTCTTTGGGGTTCAGGTCAGGAGAGTTGGCAGGCCAATTGAACACAGTGATACCATGGTCAGTAAACCATTTACCAGTGGTTTTGGCACTGTGAGCAGGTGCCAGGTCGTGCTGAAAAAGGAAATCTTCATCTCCATAAAGCTTTTCAGCAGATGAAAGCATGAAGTGCTCCAAAATCTCCTGATAGCTAGCTGCATTGACCCTGCCCTTGATAAAACACAGTGGACCAACACCAGCAGCTGACACGGCACCCCAGACCATCACTGACTGTGGGTACTTGACACTGGACTTCTGGCATTTTGGCATTTCCTTCTCCCCAGTCTTCCTCCAGACTCTGGCACCTTGATTTCCGAATGACATGCAGAATTTGCTTTCATCCGAAAAAGGTACTTTGGACCACTGAGCAACAGTCCAGTGCTGCTTCTCTGTAGCCCAGGTCAGGCGCTTCTGCTGCTGTTTCTGGTTCAAAAGTGGCTTGACCTGGGGAATGCGGCACCTGTAGCCCATTTCCTGCACACCCCTGTGGACGGTGGCTCTGGATGTTTCTACTCCAGACTCAGTCCACTGCTTCCGCAGGTCCCACAAGGTCTGTAATCGGCCCTTCTCCACAATCTTCCTCAGGGTCCGGTCACCTCTTCTCGTTGTGCAGCGTTTTCTGCCACACTTTTTCCTTCCCACAGACTTCCCACTGAGGTGCCTTGATACAGCACTCTGGGAACAGCCTATTCGTTCAGAAATTTCTTTCTGTGTCTTACCCTCTTGCTTGAGGGTGTCAATAGTGGCCTTCTGGACAGCAGTCAGGTCGGCAGTCTTACCCATGATTGGGGTTTTGAGTGATGAACCAGGCTGGGAGTTTTAAAGGCCTCAGGAATCTTTTGCAGGTGTTTAGAGTTAACTCGTTGATTCAGATGATTAGGTTCATAGCTCGTTTAGAGACCCTTTTAATGATATGCTAATTTTGTGAGATAGGAATTTTGGGTTTTCATGAGCTGTATGCCAAAATCCTCCGTATTAAGACAATAAAAGACCTGAAATATTTCAGTTAGTGTGCAATGAATCTAAAATATATGAATGTTAAATTTTCATCATGACATTATGGAAAATAATTAACTTTATCACAATATGCTAATATTTTGAGAAGGACCTGTATCAATCAGTTGTTGGGGCCACAAACAAAAACATGGGACTCTAGCTCGGCTCTTCAGGGATGTATATTTTAGTCACTTGAGACTGGCAACAATCACTTTAAGCCTGTTTAGTGTCAAATAGAGGATGAATATGTGGAAAAATAACTCATGTCCACAAATTAGTATGATAGGGTATCGGTAAGGCTGAGGGCCTGTTTCTCCTCCAAATGCCCTTGGAGCCTTTTTAGGAAAATAACCTCATCAATGTTTTAAAATACCAGGAGGTTTTAAGTAAAAATCTGGTGGCCTCTGCCAGGAAGCTGAAAATAGGTAATCATTTATTCTTTTAAAAGGATAACAATGACAACAACCTTATTCAATGGCCATCTCAGTTCCCAGACTTAAGCTGTAAGCGGAAGAGGTCATAACAAATTTTCATGCTTCATATAACCTTTCACATTTTGTCACATTACAACCACAAACCTCAGAATGTTTTCTTAGGGTTTTGTGTGAAAGATCAACAGAATGTAATGCATAATTTTGTCACAGGAGGAAAATGGTAGAGTGGCAAGGTTAGAGGTTGTAAAAGACCAGAAACCAGGGTTGAGGTCCACCTTCCAACAAAGAACTCAAAACGGTTGAAGACTTTATTCTCTAAATGTGCAAAGGTGTAAAAAGTGGTCCTACAAAGTACTGACTCAAAGTGACTGAATACAAATCTATTTTTGTTGGACTATCACATAATATCTGAATAAAATGTATGAAGCTTGTGGTTGTAACATGCCATGACTTGCAGCTTCTGCAAAGTATTGACTCAGCAGTGCTGACTACAAATGCAAGGATCACTTCTCAGATATGTACTTGTAAAAAATTTGGAAAACAAGCTATCCTTTGACTCACACTCCACAATTGTGCAATACTTTGTGGTAGTCTATCACACCAAATCCTATGTAAAAAAAAAAAACCTGAAAAGCCAAGAGGTGTAAATACTTTTGCAAAGGCACTGTATGTGTCTGTTGGAAAGGTTTTGCCTTTCCAACAGGTCATTTTTGTCTTTTCAAAAAACGTAGGTTTACTACGAGTCCGTGAATGGAGCATTCACCAGACACCGCGCCATGGCAAAACTGAAAGGGAGTGAATAGCAAATAGCCGAGGAACCCTTGTTTCTCCGAAATCAACCAATCCCCTGCCAGCCGGGGCGATTATTCAAATTGAGGATGATGTCACCCCTTGCGAGTCACCCTACTCTCTTGTCCGAGTTTTCCCAGTTGTCTGGTGCCCTCCACCCCCCCACTCCCCCACCCCCCAGGCTCCTAGAGTCCTTTATCTTGCCTGTTCAAACTCTTTTCTTCCATTCTCTATGCCCCACTGCACACTCACACACTCACACACACTCGAACAGTGAAGCAGCGCTGCACCACATGCATCAAGTCGCCCGCATTGTCCCTTTTCAGTGTTACTGTTGCAGTAGAATACGCTGAATGTATCTCAGACCTGTTGATTTTTATTAAGATGATTCAATTTATTTATTTTTTTATTGTGCGTTAATGTCTCATATTTCCATATTAATGTTAATTTCCTAAAACGGGATGTCTATTTGCTTGCAAATTCATTTGGTCTTAAGAGCCATTCCCACCATGTGCAGCTGTTTGCAGCCTTAAGCAATAAAAATATGAGCTTTCAGACACAAAGACAGCAATGTGCAGAGTATGAACAGATTGTATTTTAGTTGTCTGCTTCTCTGTGAGAATAATATAGCACAGGGTGTTGATTCATCTCCTCTGAATCTATTGTTTCTCTGCTCTTCTGCAGAGCACAGCTTTTCACCAGAGACTGTCTGGGTGGGCACGCCGCCTGTCTACTTGTCTGCCTGTCTGCTGCGCTGCATGCTCAGCTCCCAGCAGCCGCCTGCCCCTGTCTACCTGAGCCAGGCTTTTGTATGCTGCTCTGTTCTGGATGAGCTTATTTTTCACGTCAAGCCTGTCATGCACTCTTCGTTTTTCTTCTTTTTCTCTTTCCCCCAGGTATTGTACCGGAGTGCGAGATTAGATTGCTTTGAGTTTAATGTGTAAGGATTTTGCAGCTATCTGAAAGGAAAACAGCACATCTATCTGTATGAATGTAAAAAAGGCAGCATCTTGTCTATGGTGGATTTCCAGAGAATGCACCTCCAAACAACTTTTAGTTGCTGAGATAGACCAACACAAAGTAGTAAATGAATTTTTTTTATGTATTTAAAAATATTATTGAGTGAATTGTGTGGTTTATTGGTACCATTACGCAACTTAATTGAACAGATATACTGAGCTACCCTTTTTAGTAATAGGTGAGTTTTAATTTTAAAGCAGTATCTGTTTTTCTTAGGCTCTGACTGTATACAGTAAGATATATTGATAGGCCAAACATTTTGTGGGCTATTTTTAAAACCCTTCTATCATCACTTTTATTGCTTTCTCACTAAATACCACATAATACATGGTAAAGATTTAGTTCCCTATCACCCATCCCTAATTAGTATAAAATGGACTTCACAGCACACCTTTTAGATTTTTGGTTGTCAAAACAAATCTGAAAACTGAATATGGATTTCCTTCCACGATTAATTATGTGTCTATCACATAAAATTTCAATGGAATAAATTAAACCTTGTACCCTGCCTCCCGCCCATAGACTGCTGGAGATAGGCACCACCTTCCCCGCGACCCACTATGGAAGAAGCGGTATAGAAAATGCCTGAATGACTGACATTAAACTTGGTTGTTGCCAGCGCTGGCCTATGGTAGTATGGGGCCTTAAGCAGAATTTGGTTCCCCTCTTGCTGTTAAGAATATCTCCACCACAAACAGCATTTGAAAATTGATTTGGTGGAATCTGTGTGGGGAGAATTGGTTCTTATTTGCTGAGATATGTTTGTGAACAGACAGAGCTCAAACAGAAAGAAAAGATAAAACCTGTAGCATCAGATTGTAATTGTGGTAATACCAGAATCGAACAATGAAGATTATTTTTCACACTTTTATAATTATAGTAAACTTGCAAATTACTTATTATTTTAAACAATGTAAAATCTTTCAATTTAGCTATACTGAAACCATCAAATCAAATTTAACAGTATTCTCATTCTCAACAAACAAATATAAACATTTTTGATCCAATGTTTGTGTTAAATTTTAAGCATTTATTGAAGGCCCCTGATGGTTTGGGCACCCTTAGTTTGGTTAGGCTTTGGGCCGGCTCTGGTTGTTGCCTGACACAAAATGCTAAAGTTAAAGGGGTATAAATACTTTGGCAAGGCACTAAATATAAGTAGCTAAACAGTTGGTTAGAGGTTAAAGAGACATCCACATACTGGAGCTGTGTCTGAATAACCTTCTTTGTGTGTGCGTGCAGGTGTGTGTAAAAGGTATGGCGGCTGAGAAGGAAGAAGGTGTGAGTTGGAGCATTCTGTGCCTGTTCACTTGAGACTGATGGACATATTGGCACGGTCATCCGGGTGCAACAAAGAGAGGAAGGTGGTAGTTTTTTTCTTTTTTTTTTTTCCGTACAGGCAGTGGTTAGCGGCAGCGGAGACAGGAAGGGGCAGGGTACTGTACCCCGGCGTGCAGTTCCCGTGTTATTTATCTCATTGTTTTTTTCCGCACTGCTCTGGAGTCCAGCTGGGTCAGTCAGAGCACAAAAAGGGGCCTGGTGCTCAGTCAACCCTTAAAAACCTGGCCTCCAGTTTGGAATCAGAGACTGTTGCACAACACGTTAGTTATTTAACCCTCAGAAGATACAAATACAGGCATGTTCTCCTTGTGTTTCATGTATGCCAGCAGGAAGAGTCACATTGCACACAGGTCTGAATCTCTGAGAGACACACCCAGCTCATGAGAGACTCTGGATCATTATCACATCATCTGCACATGCAGCCATTCACACTCCAGTAACTTGAACACTGTATTAGAAATGGGGTTTGTGTGCACGAATACCAGGCTGGTGCAGGATAGGACGCGCTGGTGCAGCTGCTGCTCTCTGCACACAGAATGGACTCCTTGAAGAACACCACGAGCCAACACCGCATATCATTAGCATGCAGGATGCTTCCACGCTCACTGACAAGCAACCTGTGGGTGTTAAAGAACCCAACCAAGACCTAATTCATGGACTTTAATCATGCCTCAGGCATGCTCTTCTGCAGCATGTGGGTCAAATCTGATGTTCACCTAATATTTTTTACTGCTAAAAAATGATTTTTAGCCTTTGGTGGTTCAGGCATGTTTGCTAATGATGCTGTCAATCAGCTTTGAAACCTGATGACATCTAGGGCAGGTCAGCTAGTACCTGTCACTTTAAGTGCTGTTCCATCAGCTCCAGTACCATCTCCTAGTAAATAATGCACACAGATGCTGGGCTTATTGGACAGCGATACCACTCCAACACATTAGGGAGTGACTGTGCACATATCTGCCTTGATATTTGTTCCAATTGAACAATATGTGGTGCATTTTCTTCGTTATTTTGCTGAAGCAGCTGAACTGCACTTCCATTTACACGGTAGATTGAAGGTCGAGCCCTTTTGCTCTACATTATATATATTTAATGTGGCTAATCTTTTACTCTACGTCCAATGAGTAGTGCCTTTGTTTTTTCCCTTCCTGTCATTGCTTTATTGCCTTTCAGTTTGATTTCCTGCGTTTGGTTTGCTAGGCAGGAATAGGAGCACGCTTCCCACCTCTAGTGGTGGCTGCTGGTATTAACAAGTACAAGGCACATGAGAAGGGAAAACCAAAAACCGGTACCCGTAAAGTTCATGGGTTTACACAGGACAGGCGTCAAATGCAATAGCTGGGGATGTACTAAGGGAAACCTTCTTAATATTTTACTAATATGAAGAGCATACATTATCATATTTAAGAGGCAAAAAAACCTGTAAATATTGGAAGGTTGATACGTTAATGAATAATGTTTTTCAAAGCAGACAAGTAATTTTAAAATGCACATTTCTGAAACGGGAACGGCCTTTTGATTTAAGCGCTTCCATCAATGGAAGATGATATAGCATGCTTATGCTGGTTTTAACTATAAGGCCTGGAAAGTTTTTCCCTGAGCTTTTACATCACTTTTAGGATTGAAACAAGGATGTTGATGCTGAGCACCAACTCCCACCACAGCTGTTTAAACCAAAGCCTTGCCAGCTGCTGAATTTGTTGTCAGGATTAAAACCAAGTGTTCTAGCTATAAACAGGGATTATTTCAAAGCATTTACACTGTAAAACTGAATTAAAAACACTTCAAAGTCAAAGAAAGTTTTACGGATATTAAAATAATTTATTTCTCAGAACCTAAATCCTAAACTATTACTTTGAATGAATAAGTTACTCCTTTATTCACAAATGACTAATCTAATATTGAAAAAAAAAAAAATCAACCAAAATCAAACCAATTTAAAATTCTTAGCTCTATCCCATCGCAAAACTCCATGCAAAAGTCCCAGTTGTGTTAAAAAGTACTACATCACTTACACTTCCTTTTTTCTGAGGGAAATTTCTATTATGGTATTTTGCTTTTGCTCTGGTAATGCAGTTGAAATGCAGGGGGTAATAATGGCCTGAGAAAGCTTAAAGAAAGACTGATTATGTGGAGAAAAGTAAAGCTTGTACAATCCCTGGTGACTCGCTAATATAAATATAGATTCTGGTGACATATGTCCTTGATAGGAGTGTGCTGGTGCCTGTGTACATATGTTGTTCAGAAGTGGAGCAGAAATTGAGTCATTTATCTGAATCCGACCAGAATTTTAGTGGTACAAATTACAGTTTTTGTCACAAGCAGTCATCAGCCACTGATTTGAGTTACAGGCAGACTGGAAAAACAGACTGGGTTTATTTGGTCTCCTAGCTACTGCTCTTCTGACTTCCTCATCCTCACTGAACAAATTGTCCTTTAAATCTTTGCCTCAATGATTCATTATAAAGGTGGGGGGGGGGGGGGGGGGGGGGGACGACTTAGCTATCACTACTTCTGGCGTATATGCCCACTGTGTTATTCAGTGATGCACAAATCAGCAAAACATACATGTGATCACTCTTCTGCAGCTTTTAGCTCCTATTTCTTTAAATGAATTTTTTCCTTAACATATTTTTTGTTTTGGACATTGTTGGAATGCAGACACATACAACGTTTTTAGCTTGTATTGCTAATAGTTGCTAGCGTAATCACGGAGTACAACTGGCAAATCCCACCTGTTTTCCAAATTCTAACAAGGTTCAATTGGGTTGTGGATACCACTCACTTGTATGATTGCTTGGGCCTGTTAACTCTACATTACAGTTAAATTGTGTCGTATTTAACCTTGTAAGTTGTTGTTTTCTAAACAGAGTACCACCATTGGCTGTCCAAGTTGTTCTAACCACTGTGAGAACAATGCCTTTAAATTTTAACATCTGAAACTCACCTAATAAGTCAAAAGCTCTATAATAATGTCTTCTAAAAATATGTAAATAGTAAATGGCTTGTACTTGTATAGTTTCCCAGAGACCCCAAAGCGCTTTACACTACATTCAGTCATCACACCCATTCATACACACATTCACATACTGACAGTGGTGGACTACTTTGTAGCCACAGCTGTCCTGGGGCAGACTGACTGAAGTGAAGCTGCCATACAATCTGCGCCACCGAGCCCTCTGACCACCATCAGTAGGCAAGGTAGGTGTGCCCAAGGACACAACAACTGAGACGGCTATAGCAGAGGCTTGAACCGGCAACCCACTGGTTACAGGACGAACTCCTACCACCATTGCGGTCACCCCAATGTGGAATTGTCATTGAAATGGTAAATAAAATGCAAACAACACCAGTGCACAGTATGTCTTTCCAGTTTATTTAACTGAAATGTGTGCTCATAATTAAGACAGCATCTGTAGAGAAAAGTGAGTTAAAAGGTACTTGACGCTTCTCGTTTAGCTATTGTTTCTTCTTAAATTGAGGTAAAAATGAAAAAAGGTAGAAGTGCATGCAAACAAACGCAGTGAGCAGTGGCCGCCATCAATAACTAGCAATATCAAGGAGCCTTCCTATAACTGATAAATTGCATTTATAATGCTTTTCTCTGCTGCGCACTACTGATTCACCAATGTCAAATTAAGTAAAGCTTCACATTTCCATGCAAATAAATAAACTACCGATTAAGATGAAAGAAAATAAATCTCCTTTTGTCATTGTAAATGTTTTCAATGCATATAAATTAAAGTACTCAAAAGCAGTGAAAACTACAAATGCCAGAAAAAAAGGAAAAAATGCTGGAATGACACTACAGTTTCAGAAGTTTCCATAAATCATGTCCTTTTAGGGGCAACAAAAGAGTGTAAGTCGGTAAAGGTTATATTACTCATATACAGATAATATACCTAGCTATCACACTTTCACAGGTTTAACACAAAACATAAAGGACAGAATAATCAAAGCTGCCGTCATTAAACCCCAACATGGTTAAAATACAGATTTGACCAAAACCGATTTAAGACAGGAAACTTTCTTAAAGAAAGCAATAAAAAAATGTGCAAAATGGAGAATAATTCCACAAACAATTCCAAAATTTCAAGGTGCTAACACATTGTAAATGCTAGATAATGTTAGCTTAGGCTAATGCTTTGAGATAGCAAACTAGTTTAAATGAAATTGTTTGTCACAGAATAAAAAAGATCAAGTCTAGTTCAGTGTTGTGATGTATGGGCCTTAAGGCAGTTAACATTAAAGAAAAGAAAATTCCCTTTTGTAAATCTAAACACTAATTCATAAAAACTGAAAAGCCCAAAAATGCCTACTGCCAAACAAAAAAAATTGCTGGAATAAAATTTCATTTATGTAGGGTTCTACAGATTATGTTTTTTTAAAGTGTCACAGAAGAGTGTGAGTTGGTTGAGGTGTTCTTAGTCATAAAAATAAAATAACTAGTGATAAAACACTTGGCGAAAATAGAGATTTGGCCAAAATTGAGTAAAGACAGTAACCTGATCTAGGCCTCTTTATTTTAACAAAATATCACAAAATGTGCAAAATAAGAGAATAAAATCTCAGTTTAATCCAAAATTTCACTGAGCTAACACATGCTACTTGCTAGCTATTGTTTTTCGAGGTTGATGCTGTGAGAAGGCAAATTAGCTTAAAATAAAAACTCTTGTCAGTAAATATTAAAATCGTTCAGTTTTGATATTAAGTGTCTTGGTGATTCAGTTTATTTACCAATATTGTAAAATAATACATTTCAAATTAGAAAACATATAAGCACAACTATTTGCCTGATACAAAGTATAGCCTAGCTTAACTAATTCACAACAATCTGGTGTAACAGACCAGAATTCCTATGAGTGTGTTACCCATACACATTAATACGGGTCTATGGTGTTATTGTCCATGGTGCTGTACTCCGGGTTAATCCTCCCCATTGCCAATGCCCAACCGTGTTTCATTTCTCATGCTTTTGGTCTCTCTTCTTTTAATTTCTCACCAGTAAACAAACCAAATTTATCTATTAATTTAAGCCATTACATATCTGTAGTTAAGTATTTTTATTTATTTTGAAAATAAAATGTTAAAAATGTTGAATTACAGCCTGTTTCAATTTATTTAGCCTCTTATGCTCATTAAGGAAACTTGACTCCTATGAAATATGACAGATTTTGATGCCTGATCAAATCAAAACAAGTCAGTTCCTTCGGTAAATAATTGGCATGAATAGACTTCAAATTATATGCATTTTCCTGAATTACAATTAAAAGTGTCATAGCTTATCATATAGAAGTATGAAATAAAAACAGTCTATCTTGCCATAAATTTAGGGACAATCACCTGGGTCTTCGATGGAAAAAGACTTCATACACACAGGTGATTAAAAAAGTTTCCTCCATGGCTTGTTTTTCTACACGCAGCTGTCATCTAGCCCCTCTGGATGTGAACAAAGAGGATCGGGAGCTAAATAAACTGGGGTAGAAGAACACTTCTAAACAAGAAATGAACTAGAAGCTAAGGATTTCAAGCAACAAAATAATGGCAAGTTTTTTTTTGTCTGACTTAATCTTGTAGCATAATAATGTTTGTTTAAAAATTCTAGAGGCCCAAATTTATCTAGCCTAGTAGAGAACTAAAAAATAATATATAATAAAACCTTTCCATAGGAGATCACTTAAGCAAAAGGTTGAACCAGTTCTATTTGATGAAGACTATTTTCACTCTAATGTAATGAATTTTTGTTTACTGGCATTACAGGACTGGTCATCTAAGCCCTAAAAATTTGAGCGAGAGGCAATAAATTATTCATACAGTACAAAAGCAGAGGCAGGTAATTGGACTTAAGACTATGCAGAGCAATCTGCTGTTCCAGAACAAATTCAATGCAAACTCAAATGCGGGCACTGGAGGACAAAAGCAGTCCAAGGTCGGCCGGTTCACTCTGCCAGCCTTTAACGTCCCTGCTGAGCGTGTGGAGAAAGGAGTGCAGTTGTCAGTGGAGTGGAAATGTGGTCTTTGAAGATAACGGCCTAAAAATGTAAAAGTCTTTTGCTTTTTGATGCACCTGCTGCTCACTCCCTTTTTTGTCCACTTTCTTACCATTCACAGCAGCAGAGGAAGGAGCATGACGACCCCTCAGGCCCACGGAATTTGCCAGAACTGGGCGTGTCTGTGCACTGTGCGATGAATGTGTGCAGGTCTGTCTGGGGAACTTGTTCCCTTGTTTGGGCCTATGGGAAGAAAACAAGTCTGAATATGGTAAAATACAATTTTGGCATAGAAAATCAAAATCCACCCCTTGAATTTATCTGGTAGAAAACAAAAAAAATAGTCAAACCAAAATTATATTTGCAAATACTGAGTCAGAAGTATGGGTCAGAGCTAAGCAAAGGCAAAGAGTATACCATGATGGCGTCGTAGGCTCCAGTGATGAGAGCGATGAAGAGGGACAGCACCATGTAGATGAACAGGGAGATGAAGGTGTAAAGGTAGACCTGGCTGAATATCCACACCAGTGTGCTGCTTTGCTCCATCTCAGCAAATGTCACAAACATGTCGTCCCCATTGATGAGAGAAAACAGACACTCTGACACCGTGGACAGGGAGCGAAACTGTAGACATACAATCCATGTTAAAGATCAACTTTCATCTCATTTTACAGCCCGCAAACATGAAAGTATGAAACATAAACTCTAAAACAAAACGTTACTACCATACATAAATGATGACATGTTAGAAACAGTCAGGGTTGAAGGATGAGGACACAACACAGTTCATTCCACAGTGATGGCGGATAGTTCTAGGGGAGTCAGCAGTCAAATCCTTGATTGTTTGACAGCTGTTGTTTGTGAGCCTAAAGTTTCTCAAATCAGAACATGTTGTTTAACTCAACTCTGCTGACATAATATTACGTAGTTATTACCCGGTCTCCCTAAACCTTTTTGTCGCATGGAAACCCACTCTGACGTTTTTCTCAGAGCTACATGAAGGAGAGAGTATTTGACTGCAGCCGCAGTCTAAGTGAACAGTTTTTCAACTTCCCTTCCAACCACAATGTGTAGCATTGGCTTGAAGTAATTTTTTTAGGGCAAACGACATGTTGCTGTGAGAAAACTATTACTTCACAGACTTATGTAGTTTGAGTGCTGAGACAGATGGTGTTTTCGGAATCACGTTTTGACAGTTGCGTTACTATAGTGCAATTCAACTCTCAGAAGTAGAACATGAACTGATTGTGTGTGTTATAGCAAGATATTGAGCTGCCTTCATGCACTGTTGCTATACTTTATAAAACCTCTGCACAGCTGGCTAATAATAAAGTATATAGAGACACAGTTGTACAGCTAAAAATGGGGTGCTGGCAAATTAGAGGTCAACTGGGCATGTCCCTGTTAGCTTTTAAATGCCTACTTTGGGTGTCGGTCTGTTAGGTCTCCAAACTACTGCCTTTCAGACAAGATTTCTTTTTGATGTCAACTTTCTCACTAGACTAATTAGCATAAAAATGTTATTATGTCATATTGTATCTAAAGACTTTTCAGCTCTTTCATCTTAGATGGCTATTGTTAGGAATTGAATCGCAAGCTAAGTGTTACATAACATCATCACTTCACGGCAACTTTCAGCAGAACTCTAGCCTGTCTTCCACTCTTGTTGTTTTCTTGAGTGAGGACATAGAAATAAATTGAACTATTGTGAGCTACAAGCACAGACAGAACAGACAAAGCAGTAAAAATGATAATATACGTTCCTTAGTGTAGTAACCTATTATTTAGGGGATTTTTTGTTGTTGCTCTAGCATTTGTAAGGGTATCTTTAGAACAGAATACAAAACGATCAAATGAAACTCCAAGCAAAACACTATACAATAAGTAATTAATATTTATTATCAATTATCTTCTAATAATAATTCTGCATGAACACAAAATTATATGCATTGAGACCTTTTATGATAACTGAATTGTACTGACATTAACTGCTAGTCTCCTGGTTAAAAGCACTGCAGAGTGTGAGTTCTGTACCTTAGTATGGTAAGGTCCCAGGACAATCCATCCACAGAAACAGTATCCCAAATAAATAACAGCTACACAGCTGCAGAAGCGGATAACATTAGGAAAAGCAGCTCTTAGAGTCACAATCAAGATCTGAAGCAAAATGGGAAGAGAGAAGCCAACTTCATGAACATCTAAAACACAGAAAAGATGTGAGAAAATATTCTTGCAGAACAAAACTTCCAATTACATTGTATTTCTGAAAGAAACTAAAGTAGCGGATGACTCCCACCCACACCAGCAGAGTGGATGTTCCCAGTAGGATCCCGCAAATATCATAGGAGGACAAAGTCTGCATCACAAGAGGTCACAATTAAAACATAAATTACAATATTATTCAGTATAGAATGTTTTCTACTTTAGCAAAAGGTGACATTTTTACAACACGTGTAGAGCTGAACGTAGTGTTCAGGATTTCTAAACAATTTCCAAGTCAAAATTCCATACTACTCCCAACTCAAATTTCCAGATTTCCATTCACTGGTATAAATAAGGATGGATGGATGGATGAATGAATACAACCTTTAGAGAAAAGAATAGGGAATAAGATCTGGAAATACAACTATTTATATATATTTCTTACTCCATTTTCTCTTTTCATATTTTCCAGATCAAAATGCTTCATCAAATTCAAAATGTTTCCAGAATGCGTAGGAACCCTGAGTCCACTGAGACAGTGCACTGAAGCTACCTTGGACTCTATTCCAATTTTGATGAAGCTGCCGACGATGGTAAACATGTCACTGATGATGAGCAGGATGTACCAGCCATTGATGAATTCCATTCTGTCCCCCCAGCTAACAGTGTGTTCCAGTTTGTGTTTGAAAAACTGCACATATTCCTGGGAGAGGAGAGGGAACATGGTCAGGATCAAGATATAACACAAGTGGACAACAGTATTATTAATGGATCATAATTTTGTTTGCGCTTGTCATCAAGACATAACAATGACAACTATCTATTTACATCGACTACATCCCATTTACAGGCATTTCCAAAGATCTACATCTGAACTGTAAAGATGCACCTATCTGCTTTAATTTCCCTGTACTGAGATAAAATTGTCAGACATCAAGATAAAGAAAAGTACAGAAGTGTCGGTTCTTTTTTCCTACATGTTGAAGGAGGATTCCTTTGAGGATGGAGCGGCCACAGAGCACCAGCGACAGCAGGCAGACAATTGCCACCACCACATCGAAGAACTCTCTTACGTAGCTCTCCGCTGATGGAGGAGGACAGAAATGAGTAGAATTAAAGCGATTTTTTTATTATAAAAAAAAAACTGACAGATGAGTTTGAACCAATCCTACTCTGACTCACCGTGTCCGGACACGTTAGGGTCTTTACATTCTTTTATGGATGCCTGGTTCTGTAGGAAGATCTTAACTTTGCCGCTGTGAGCTTTGTTGTTGAAGACGATCTGAGAGCACAGAACCAGATGAGAAAAAGAAAAAATATGTGGAAAAGCGTCTGATACCCCCTGTTAGGTATGGTGGAGATCCAGCTTTGTAAAGTTTTAAAGGAGAAGACTAAGTTTTGTTCTAGTGACAAAAGAGGGTCGTACTGTATTGAAAGCATTGATGCCCCCAATTGTGCCACCTGTGATGTTGTTAAACCTGATAATTTCTTAACTGAATAAATAGACAGTTCCATTTCTGCAGGGCACAATAAAGCAGTCATCAGTTTGGAATGCGGCCAAAAGACGTCCACTCTTATGCATTTTCTGCGACTCTTCCAGTCTCTGTATTTCTGTAGCAATATGCTGATGACACTCTGTGAAACTCTAAGCTCAGTGGCCACTTCTGTCTGAGAACATCCAGTTTAAAGCCTTGCAATGGCGAGTTACTGTTGATAAACTGTTAGGTGTCATCTTGGTCTTGTGAAATCAAAATGTAAACAGCATGATGAGGAGGACTATTTAAATACTAATTCTGACTGAACCAGGAAATATATTGGTCGATTCATGGATCAAACATCTTTTGTGAATTTTGCCATGAAGCTCCTTGTTAGAGAACAGCAAGTTGTGCAAAATGTACAGAAGACGTTGGCCACATGCATTAAAAAGTATAGAGAAGGTCACAAAGCCAAACATCTCTAACTTTTTGTAAGTAGTGTATATGAAGGAATGAACGACCAGATTCACCTTGCAGAGTTAAAGCTGCAGTAAGGATTTTTGAGAAAACGGTGGACTTAGCCCGAAAGTGTTAACAAGCACACCCCTAGAGGTCCCTCCCCATTGCTCTCTGTTGTGCTACAGCCCTCCCTCCACAGTGGAGCCTGCCGTGACACAGCATGCTTTTTGTCATCAGTCTTCTTCTGTTTAACTATCTTTGTTTTCTGAGCAGGTGCCACTCAAGAAATTGACAGTTTTCCTGTAAGGTTAGGTTGTTTCTCAGCCATTAGCACAGCTGCAGCCCACCGGCAGTCTTGAGGGGTGTGAATAACGTGGCTTTATTCGTTTCTTAGCTGAGGGGCTCACCTTCTGGTGTTGCATAGAATCAGAACAGTGGCCACAAAATGCCAGAAAGGTCTACAGCAGAATGAATGCAAAATTCTGCTCCAATGCAGGGTCACTTTACTTTCCCCAGAGCTGCTGCAGGACAGCAAGTTATGTAAATTAATGCACCTGCAAGACCTTGACTGATGTCATGCATCAGAGCCAATGTGGCAAAATCAATCACCCTTCATGCAGTTAGGAAGATGGTAAATGCTAAGACGTTCATCAACTTACAAACTCCTTTCTCTCTTCAGCTGCTTTTGAGAAGATTTTTCTGCAATGGTTTTAACATTTTTTAAAAAGCCTTCTGCATAAGCTCCAAATAAATAAACAAAGAGTAAAACTATATAAAGAAAGACATCTTGCATAATTAATAATTTCAATGGAAGACTTTAAGGTTGTTTTTAAATAGAAATCATTGAAAAAGAATCTCACCGTGATGACGAAGGTGTAGCAGTCGGGGATTTCATTGTTGATTATTGTCTGAATATTGATGGCCTTCAGCTGGAAATCAACTGTTACATTGATCAACCTGCAGAGGAAACAAGTACAGTGCTTAGCAGAAGTGTTTGCCCCCTCACAGATTTCTTTTGTTTTAAAGTAATTTTAATAGTCAATTAAAAGGCCGCTTTAAAATGGTTCGTTTACTAACGAAAAAATGCAAATTATACCAACCTTGCCTCCGTGTCAAAAAGTTATCATCTGTCATGTTTCGTGAATTAACAGTGATTAACCATATTTGTTTGAAAATTTATTTTACCAGCCAAACCCAAGCCCGATTACTGTCTGACTTGCAGAGTCAAGAAATCACTTAAATAGAACCTGTCTGACAACATGAAGTAGGCTAAATGATCCCAAAAAACAAAACATTACACCCCGACCTAGATAAATTCAAGAACAGATGAGAAACAAAGTCACTGTCATCTATTTGTCTGGAGAAGCCATTTCTAAGGTTTTGAGACTACAGAGAACCATGGAGACAACAATCATCCACAAATGGAGAAAACATGGAACAGCAATGAACCTTCACAGGAGTGGCCGACTCTGAGAACGCATCAAGGACAATCCAGGATGTCACAAAAGAATGGCAAACAACTTCTAAAGAACTGCAGGCCTAGCTTGCCACAGCGAGGGTCAGTGGTTATGATTCAACAGGCAGAATAGACATCCATGGGAAACTTCCAAGGCAAAAACTGTTCTGACCAAGAAGAACAAAAAAGAGAAAATATTCTGTGAGAGTGTCCCAGCCATATTCTGTGAGTTTTACATTTGGCATAAAACTAACGCAGCATTCCAGTAAAGGACAATCCTGCTGACAGTCGAACCTGGTGGTAACAGTGTGATGGTCTGGGGCCGCTTAACTGCTTTAGGACCCGGACGACTTGCTGTCATTGATGGAACCATGAATTCTGTTCCCAAGCAGAAAATCCTGAAGAAAAATGTCCGAGCATCAATTCCTTATCTTAAGCTCAAGAGCACTTGGGTTATGCAGCAGGACTGTGATCCAAAACACCAGCAATTCCACCACTGAATGGCTCAAAATAAAAATGGTGGTTTGGAGTGACCTCATCAATATCTGGACTTGAATCAGATTAAGATACTGTAGCCTGATCTGATCTTCATGCTCGAAAATCCTCCAATGTGTTCGAATAAAAAATATTCTGCAAAGAAAGAGTAGGTCAAAATATCCACATTGTGTCATGAAAGGCCAGTCATTGGGTTTAGGGGACAGTATTTTTTTCACAGGTGGGTTAAGATCCTGTTTTTTTCCCATTAAAACATGAAATTATCATTCAGAAACAGTATTGTGTATTTACCCAGTTCATCTTTGATATTAAAATTAGTTTGATGATTTGAAACATTAAAGAGTGACAAAAAAGCAAAACCAATAAATCTGTGTGTGCATGTGTGTGTGCGAGGTAAATTATATACAAATATTTGTATTAAATAGATAAAGCAACATCTAACTTGTGAAACTGGAGAGTGAAATTCTTGAAGTTGCCGTTGCTTGGTGCAGAACTGTCAGACGTTGGATCGAGCCCAATGCAATCTGGAAAACGACATCAGAAAATAGCCATGGAGGAACTGAATAATCCATATGAGGAAGTTCTGTAAAAATGATCATCTTTTTACACATCACATGAAGCCAACATGAATTTTCTGCACTTCCTCTATGGCTTTTAAATGTGGAATCGCAAACTTGGAGCAGGACTTCTATCTTTAAATTTGCAGTACTATTTTAATCACTATCTGTTATTAGTTTAATGATAACTGCAGAATCAGCAGATGTGTACAAATAACACAATTCCCAAGCAGATACCTGGTTTGTGGCAGCAAATAAATGGAAAATAAACTTGTCCATGTGTTTCCACTCACAGCACATAAGTCTTTTATAAGTAGGGCACAGTTGCAGAGCATCATGTGACAAAAAATTATTTCCACCAGGGCCATGAAAACAGTGATTTAAAGGAAGAAGCTGCTGGTTCTGCTGTTAAATACAGAGAAAAAACGTCATAAGTAAAATGTCTACAGAAGAAACAACGACTCCTACCTGTGACAACATGTGGGTCAATGTCAAATGTGTCGTTGACGGGGTCGATAGTGCCTGTCTTATAGTACCTCTGGCAGAGGGAGAGAGCACTTCCATTTACACCAACGCCCTTTACATATGCATACCGACCCAGAGAGATCTGAGGTAGAGTCATGTACTTCAAAAGAAAAGAGGAAAGGTGTGATAATTAAACTCCGGGATCTGATGTCCAGCTGGTGATTCAGTTTTTAAATAGCTTGTAGTGCCTCGCAAATGTATTTAGGTTTGTCAGATAACATTTGTGGATAAACAGCAGCAGACAGGTCAGGGATAAAGTTGAAGAGCAGTTTAAAGCAGGTTTAGGTTATGAAACAATAACCTCTAGATTTGAACATCTCAGGGCATAACTGCAAAATTGTACTTTTTGGTCTACATGCAAAATGCAATATGTGGCAGAAAACAACCACATTGTAAAACATGGTAGTGGAAGCATGATGCTGTGGGAATGCTTTTTTTCTGCAGGGACAGGAAGGTTGGTCTACGTTAATGGGAAGATGAGTGAAGCTCATCTCACCATGGCTAAGAAAAGGTATGTACCTATTATAATTCACACAGCCCATTCATGTGTTAGAATGGCCTAGTCAAAGCCCAGACCTAAAACTCATAGGGAGTTGGGTGCAAGCTGTTGTTCACAGATGCTTTCCGTCAATCTCAATGTGCTGGAGCTATTTTGCGCAAAAGAATAGTCTCTAGATTGCTGGTAGATCCATAAACCAAAAGAAAGTTTCCTGTAAATGCAGGAAACGGTTGTTCCATGAAGATTCCGGGTGGTGACCAGAAATGGATGCCACACTTTTCAGATTTTTCTTTTTGAGAACCATGTATCCGATTCCATCCACTCCCGAATTAAGCACAACTTTGTGTTGGTTTATCCTCTAAAATCCCAATGGAATACATTGAAGTGTGAACTTGTAATGAGGTACCAATACTTTTGAAAGGCACTGTATATTTCAGACTCAGCCACTGGCAACCATTAGTCTACCTGATCTATGACAAAACTGATGTGGTTGTACAGCTCCAACTGCGTGTGGACAGCTTGGGGATGGTTGTCCTGGTAACCCTTCAGGAAGAGGTGCTTGAATGCCGCTGTGTTTTCCTCCTTGAATGTCACGACCATCTGGTTGCTCAGCCCAAACAGCACCAACTGGAAGGCAGACCCGAACAGAAAATTACTCAGCGACGACATGGTGCAACCAAGAGGCTGTGACTGCTGAATGTCACACAGTACTTCTGTGGATCATAATTGTATCTACCTGCACGGTCACAATGATGATTTTGAGCAGCTGCAGGCCCAGTTTGAAAGGCTTGCGCCTCTTCGCGTGATACTTGTCACAAGGACTCATGAAGAAGTACTTGAGTTTTCGCCTCAGGGCCTCCTCTTCTTCCTCCTCATCTTTATCCAGGAGCTGTCGGTGAAACTCAGAGCCCACCAGACCAGTGGGATGGTGGCTCCCGCATCCAAGCACATCTTGAGACCCATAGCTGGACATGGAGGACAGCAGTTTATGCTTTTCTAAGAAGATCAAAGGAGGACAGTAGATCAGTACAGGGTCTCCTACCCTCCTGTTGTGAGCAACAATTTTTATTTCTGAACACAAGAAAGTGAACCATTCATCTCACCAGTCATGAAACTAGTATCTCAGCAGTTCTGTTCCTGTATGATAGCTATAGATGAATTGTAATGAAGTCTATGAATAAATTATCAAAACATATCTGTGTAAAAAAAAACAATACTTTTGGGGGAAAGAACAGTCTATAGCTATCTGGAGTGTTTGCGGATCAAACAGTTTCTGTGAGAAGTTTAAATACACAGTTGATGAATTTTGAGGTATTACACTGAGTCAGTGACAGATACCCTCAGCATGATGCTGCCACCACCATGCTTCAGAGTTCCTACGGTGTTCTTGGGTTTTAAAACCTTCACATTGACTTCTCTAAACATTGCTTGTCGATGTGGCCAGCTGCAAGTTTCAGTTGAGCTTTAATGTGTTGATTTTGGAGCATGAGCCTCTTTCGTGGTCAGCAGGTTCTCAGTCCATGCTGATTAAAACTCTCTTCACTGTGGACCAAGACTCTGGTGTTTCTGTTGATTACAGGCTCAAACCTGTGCAGTTCCTAGGTTATTCTTAAATATCTTAAACCAATGTGATTTCCACTCATAGAAATCACTAAAAGTCCAAAATCAATATAGGAATTAAAGCCAATGATGACAGTTTGTAAAACCGTGACTGAAACTGTATCTTAACACTGCAGATGTTTTAGACTATGAGGCCATTGAGAACTTTGGCAGCTTATTGCTGCAGGAAGCAGGTAAATTCAGCTGACTGGAAAGGATTTGGAATGAAACCCTCTTGTTTATAAAAAGTCTCATTGTTGACAGTGCATATCAGACATCCTGGCCAAACTGAGTAATCATAGAAGAAGGGTCTGGTTCAGGGATGTCCCCATGAGCCAGAAAATCAATAAGGTGGAGCATTTTCTAGTGGAGAAAGGAAAACCATCCAGAAGGTCAACCATTAGTAATGTAGCCAATCAATTAGACACATAGCATGGCCGGACGGAAGCCTCTCCCTAGTAAAAAGCACTGAGAGGTTGTCAGACCAGAAAAAACACATTCTTTAGTCTGATTAATAGAACAAAATCAAACATTTTAGCCTGAAGCATCATTTCTGGAGAAAAACAGGCACTGGCCATAATCTGGCTGAAATCAGTCCAACTGTGAAGCATGGTGGTGGGAGTGTCATATTGTGGGAATGGTTTTATGCAGCAGGAATTGGGCAACTAATCCGCTTAGAGGGCAAGGGGATGATAGCTAAATACAGAGAGATTACTTTAAAACCCTGCTGCAATGTGCTCTGGAAATCATAATAATCTGAGAAGAACTCAAAGAATACAGCCAAGATAACAAAGGAGTGGCTTCAAGACCTGTCTGCGAATGTCTTAGAGTGTCCCAGCCAGACGCTGGACTTAAATCCAACTGAACATCTCTGAAATAGGTCATCACTGTTACCTATCCAATCTTACTGAGGCTGAGAGAATCAGCAGGTAAGAATGATGGAAAATACTCCAAAACAGGTGTGGAGCCTGTAGAGACATATCCGTGAAGACTTGATTGCAGCCAAATGTGCTTCAACACGTTTTTTGTGCCATGGCTGGAAATACTTATATACCTATTATAATTAAAGGTTAATTTAATTTTTCTACACATTAAAAAATATTATAGTTTTCTTTAGAATATAAGCTATTCAGAGTTATTTACTTAAGACAATTATAAGCTTTGAGAAAAAAAATCTATCACTACAATTTTGAAACAGTGAAGCGGTGTAAATACTTTCTGATGGTACGGATGAACGACTATGACATAACGACATGTTGACTCTAACACACCTGTACAGTTGACTACCTCTGCTGTAATTTATTTGCATAATCCACACACAAAAATGACAAAAATAAATATCTGAATAAATGAAATCCACAATGGCAGAGAGACCTGTGTAATTACTGGAAGGACTATGTAATTACACATGACCACAGCCACAGCAGCAGAATCTATGGCGTACATCCATGATCCAACAATTACAGGGCCACACGTCTCTCAATTAGATGGTCAGTAATAAGCCACAGACATTGCCATATTAAATAATGAAATAAATTGTATTTTTGAAGCTAAATTAGAGGTGTTTTTTGTTGTGGTTGCAGATTTAGAAGCTAACATCAGGTTATGACTGAGCAATACCTCTCCTACTGTAATAAAATCTGCAGAATGTCCCTTTAAGCTTTCATTCACCCAGCATAAATCAAGCTAAGACACAAACAAAACACTCTGCCGAGCAAAGGTGGAATGGTTTTGCTACAGTCAATCAACAGAAAATGAATCGTGAGGCTGAGAGGAAGAAGCAGGACAGACCTGTGGCGCTGTCCGGGATGAAGGTGTAACCTGAGGACGCCATGACGATGACTGAGGTCACGGAGGGGTCATTACCAGCAGAGAGATGGGCAACAGGACGGATTCATCTCCTCAGATTGTGTCTGATTTCGTCGCAGACGGAGGATGCTCGGTGGCGCAGTGTAAGCGAAGGTAAACGCAGCGCAGCTTCCGGATAACCACGTGACCGCAGCTACGTCACTGAAAGCAGGAGCTGGGCGAAGACGTCGGGTACAGACAGCTGTATAATTACACGTTCCTTATTTCATGTCATACCCGGTTTGGGAGGGGCCTATCACCAGATTAGTAACAAAGGGACAGACAGTGTTTTATGGTGGCCACCACAAAGCCCTGACCTCAGTCCTAGAGGTGGAGCTGAAAAGGTGAGCAAGGCTGCCTACAAACCTGACTCAGTTCCACTAGCTCTGTGAGGAAGGATGGGCCAAAATTCCAGACAATTATTGATGGAAGCCTGTGAAATGATACCCACAATCCGAACAGACCCGGTCCAAGACTGGTTTGGACCCTGAACATAATTTGGTGACCCTTCCAACTTCAATCAATTAAACTCAACACGTTTTTCTTTGGTGTTATCATGAATAAAACAGGTATTATACAGCTAACATGATCGTTAGTGTAAGAGCAGGCATGTTGTTGACATGTTCTTGCCATCATTGTTTTACTGTATTTTTAAAAAATGAACATTTTAAATATGGGTTGCCAGAAAACATTGGTGTGGATGGAATTCTCTATGACAAATTAGGTCACAATCAGTCATTTTCAAATATATTTTATTTAGAGGATGTCAACTCTGACAAACCTTTTAACAAGGAAATAATTCCTGTTAACGCACAGTAATACAAATATTAACATGATCCAGAGTTGACAGCAAACCATTTCACAAACGTATATTAGTGATATATATATATACACACACACACATAAACATACACACTGCAAATTGTGACTGAAATTTTTTCATAAAGACTGAAACACATAAAAGTGAAACCTGCTGCAGCTTCTTTAAAAGAGGTTTTAGTTTATAATCCAGTAAAACAAAACTGGAGGAATTACAAGATGATCTTTTGACCGGGATGTGCCTCCTACCTCATAGCTGATCCTTTTTTTTTTTGATGCACTTTAAGTACTCCCTTTTGAATGATGCAGTTTTAGACTGAAAATGTTGGGAGTTTTTAACTTGTTTTTTTTTTAACGTATTTAAAGATTAGGAGGAAATAAATCAGATTTCTTAGCATTTGACCTGCCAATCACTCACGTGGGCTGATTAAGGGACAACTGACTATTCTGATGCCCGGCTGATGGATTGTTGAGTCTCTGGAGATTACATATAGTGTATTATTTAGAAGATATCTGCAATGAGTAATGAAGGGAACCTAAACAAAGAGGTATTTACAACATAATTTATTTGGTGTTTAATAAGGTTCAGAAAGCAAACACAAATGCCATTAAGTACAACACACTAAAGATGATAAACAAAACCAACAAAATGCTTCTTTTCTCCCTTACATGTTTCTTGGTACATCCATCTACATGATCTGATCTCGTCAGTTATCACCATTAGACCTCTGTACATCTGGATCAGACTATATCCTGGCTCTGAAGCTCTCCACCCAGCTATCTGCCATCCAGAGCCTTGTCTCTGGCTATAACCGACTCGTTAAACTTTATCATCAGCGTGGTGCCCTTGTGCCAGTGAGCGGTGACCTTAGCAGGGAAGCCACTGTGTGTGAGGATGGCCTCCACGATGCCTGCAGTGAAGGCTGCACAGTTCAAGCTGCTGTTCTCTTTGGGAACGGAGATGTACGCGTTGATGAGTGGATCTTTTTCAATGATGTAGTAAGTCTTGTCATCATCATTGGCTTGCTCCAGCTTGTCAGCCTCCTTACCAAATAAGGACTTCCATACGTTAACCTGAGGGAAAAGGAAAAATCTGATTTAGTTTTAAAGAAACCAACCAACTCAATCCTAACTGATCTGAAATGGTTGCTCACCTTGATGAAGAGCAGCATGTTTAGCACTTTGGTCTCCCTCTTCCCGTTCTTCTCTCTTAGCACCAGCACGTCCAGCATGCTGGCTCCAACACCCTGGCCCATTTCTGCAAGGCGTGTCTGCAGCTCGGTCACAGAGTACACTCGGCTCTGACAGTACTGGACCATCTCCGAGAACAGCAAGGCAAAGGTGCTCAGGCTTACTTCAGTCTTGGGCCGGCTCAGAGGTCGCTCGAGAATGGTGGACTTTCCTCGAGTGAACCGTGTGTCCATTTTCTGTTGGAGAATGGTGACAGGGGCAGGATTATACACTTGTGAACATCCAAAGGTTTTGTGACTAATTGTAACAAACCACCAGTCAAAATTGCTCATGCATAAATAGTTTAAGTAAAATATCTCTAGAAGTCACCTGATCATTTTATATTCAACTTAGACTAACTAACTGCTTCTCCGAGGCAATTGCTGATGTCTTTCCGCTCTGACCTTGAGTTAACACACAACTGCATTTAAGAGCAGCGGACTCCTGCTTTTATGGAGGTGCTCACACTTGCCGATGATCAAATTAAGTTCTTTGATGTTAGGAATAACCTTGCTTACTATTATTTATAGATGAGTTTTCACACAAAGACCAGAATGATAAAGTATAAATGCTAATGTCACTTTTCTTAGAATAGGATAATAATCCTCAGTGACCTACAGTTTGACATGGAGTTTAGTGCATTGGGTTGACTGTGGTACATGCCTTAATATGAGCGGTTAGATTGCAGCAGCCACACTTAGATTCAGGGGTTCGACACCTGCTATTGCACACTATCAGCAAGACACCAGAATGGTGACACGTCTACTGATAAACACTGAGGGAAGGCACATCCATTGCATTGGAGTGCCAGATGTAAAACTACTTGTGACCTTCTTTCGGGGCTCTTCGTCATCCTTCTACAGACGGCGACAGGAGCCTCAGCGCTGATCTCTGTAATAATTTCTCTGCCTAATCTAGATTAAATGTGCTAAAAGTTAGAAACTGTTTGAGTTGTCCCCTTAAGAGTCAGGGTTATATAGAGTGTGATCGCTTCTGGGGACCAAGGACTGGAGAAACTCCGATGAGTCTGACCGCCAGCAGGGTGCGGTAGCTCGGACATTGATAAGCATCATCTAGCTGGATTTAATAAGGGAACCCTTCCATGTTGACTTCGTTTTTGTATAAAAAAAACAACAAAACAATGACAGTAGATAATCTATTGTTTTTATTACAACTGATGCTAGTTTTAAATAAGTTGAGGACCTGGAAAATACCAGAACTTGTATACTTTGCCCCCGATACATAAATCCCTAGAACTAAAATAGGGTTTTCATTCTTTTTACAATGACTGTAGAAATAAGCGGCATCACCACGGTTAAAACAGAAAATCACAAATATCGAATCTTTAAGGTTTTAGCTGTAAGTTACACACAAAATGAAATAAACGCCATGTAAAATATGACAACGTAAATTCATGTTAACCTAAATCAAACCGCTGCTTCCTGCTAGGTCCTAGTAGCCTAGCTACAAACAATAACCCAGTAACATCCTTTACTGTAACGATATCAGAGTAATAAAACCTTACACCGTTCAACACGTATAATAAGCAATTATTTTTTTAAAAACAGCTTACTGTAAATAACGTTTTAAGGAGATAAACGCACCGTGGTGTTGCGAAAACAGCTATGTTAAAGTGTTTCTTCCCGTTTTCTTCTTCGTCCTCTATTTAGGTTGCAATTTGCATTGTTCTTTCATTACAATGGCGGTTGGTAAACAACAAAATTGGCGTATTACCGCCACCTACCGGTATGGAATGCAAACTTTTTTTGGAATTAGGTGGCCACCTATCGGATTGGAGTGCGAACGCAAAGGAGTGTTGACTGGAAGGCCGCTCAAAAACCCCCTCATATCTTCTCAGACAAACCAGTCTGTTTGAGATAATCATTAAAGCTTGAGAACCTTCAGATATTTACCTCCTCTGTTGAACTCCATTAAACATCAACCTTTTCTTTCTTCTTCCCATTGTTTTTGCTATATTTCCCTCATTTTCTGTATGATGCTTTTTATTGCCGTTTGACTGAATAGGATTTCTATTTCAATAAAAAGCCTTCTGGTAGTCTCCTTTGCAATTTTGTCTGCTGATTCATTAACTCTAACACCAATATGAGCTGGTGTCCATGCAAATATAAAATTAATTCCGTCAACTTGATTCTTGACAGTGTTTGTTGTATATCCATCAAGATGTCTGATCTACCTTCTGAACAACTGTTTTTAACACTGAGTGATGATGAACTGGAATCGGAACAAAAGATTGATCTTAGAGGTTGATTATCTTCACTGAATAGCGAGTAAGATTTTGCCACCATTTCTCCTGTTTATACTGATAAATTGTCACTTATCCTATTTCCTACTTTCACTCCAAACTTAGGAATAATGAATTCTACCCTGATCTGATCTGCTGTATTCTTTGATGGATCTGTATATATTTTTACATATCCAAAATATCTGTTAATCTTTTCTATGACTGTATCTGAATTTAAAACATTTTTATTTCCTATGTTCTTCTCTAATAATTTTAAATCCACCATTGGGTCTGTGAATATCCATGGTTGCATGACTGGTAATGGTACTATTGAACTGACATTAATATTTTCGATCTGAATTTCTGCAGTGGTCTGATTTATGATCCAACTAAAAGGTTTTGTATGTTTTCTGTATTTTTCCCCAACATGGTTTTAGCACTTCTTGTGTTGGATGGTTTTGTTCATGCCCTTTTAAATTTGCCCAATAGCCAACTGATCCCTTCTCATGCTTAATGGTAGGTCCCTTTTCTGCTAATAAAGATCCTGTGGGTGTTGTTTTAAATGCTCCTGTAATAATGCTCAGGGCCTATTATTCTAGTTATGACAGATTAGAATTAAAATGTATTCTGCCACATAGTGTATAAATGATTTGCTTTGTTTTTATTTATTATCTTTATATATATATATATAATTGTCAATGGTAATTCAGATTTTTGAATAAGTATATTAGTCGTAGATATTTGATTTGTAGAGCAGTGTAAAAGCACAAGAAATTGTTATTTAAAAAATACCGCTGGTCCCGAAGCCATTAGGATAAACAAGGTCATCATTTAATTTTGGTACAGTGCTTTGCAAAAGTTTACATACCTCATGTCTACATACCGCAAACATCAATGCATTTTATTTGGAGTTTGTGTGATAAACATAAAGTGTACTGCAACATACTCAAATAGATGGTAAAACAATCTGTTTCCTTTTTACAAAAATAATCTGAAAGGTGTGGCATGCATTTCCTTTCAGCCCCATTTACTTTGGTTATTTGTAGAACCATCTTCGCTGCACATCCAGTTTCGATCTTCTGGGGGTATGTCTCTACAAGCTTTGCACATTTGTAAACTGTGAAGTTTGCCTATTATTCTTTAAAAGTAGCTGAAGTACAGTCAGATTCAACAGATAGGGTCTGTAAACATCTGTTCTTTCAAATCTTTCCATTGTAGCTCTAACTTTAAGTTTAGTATTTTTGTCCTACATTGAACTCTTTCCCAGTAGTCTGAAGAGAAGCACGATGCTGTCACCACCATGTTTTACAGTCTCAGCTGCTCAGAGCACCTTCTTCCACGTGTTTGCTGAGCTTATGGCTTTCTTTCAAAAATGGCTTCTTATCACAACTCTTCCATAAATGCCAGATTAATAGAGCTGATGACTAATGTTTGTCGATCGACTGATTCTCCTACCTGAGCTGTGACTCTCTGTTGCTCCTCCAGAGTTACCGTGGCCCTCTTGTCAACTTCTCTGAAATAATGCTCTTCTTGGCCATGTATTGGTTTTTAAATCATGGATTGAACCATTTTCTATGAAAGGTTAAAACTTAGGGTATTATTTTATAAGCTAACCCTGTTTTAAACTTCTCCACAACTTCATCCCTGACCTGCCTGCTGTGCTCCTTGGTTGTCATGACGCTGTTCACTGATGTTCTCTAACAAACTTCTAAGGCTTTCAGAGAGCAGCTGGATTCGTACTGAGGTTAAATTACCCTCAGGTGGACCCTATTAGCTAATTAGGTGACTTCTGAAGGCAACTGGTTGCATGGGATTTGATCAGACAGGACATTAGAGTAATAGAGAAAAACCACTTATCATTTTCTATCCAGTTTACAATTATGTATTGTTGTAGTGTTGGTTTATCACATAAAACATCAATAAAGATAATTGAGGTATGTGTAATGTTATAAAAAGTGAAAAAGTTCAAGAATACTATTGTGAGGCACTTCCCTACAAACCCCCACAAAAATCCCATACATGTTTATGTGTTCAGCTTATTCTCATTACCATCATTACCATCGCAGTAATGATGGTAATCATTTTATTATTCTCATTGCCATCACATTTTTTGTCTTGTTCTTCCCTGTGACGTCCACATTGTTGCTGGTTACAGTAAACATGTCCGTCATTGTTATTTAAAGCCCTTTCCTTCTGCAGTGGACTTTTACATATCACCCAGTCAATATCCACTTCCTGTTCTTCCGTTCAAGTCGGCGCAGCAACAATGTATGCAGAACTTTTGTTTTTTGCGCACATATTGTAATTACAGACGCTATTTCAGTCATTTATTCCTTGGGAACATCTGAATTTCCTTAGTGTGCATTCTGTCTCAACCACAGGAACACGTGATTTATGGTTTTGGAAATTCCTCTGTATTGCAGCCAAGATTTGCATTTTTCAGATTAACAATAGCATACATACACATTTCCTCAGAGGGGAGTGGGACTGGTTTGTACATTGGTGTGGCCATGTTACCTCACATGGAGCTGCCACATTAATGACACAAACAAAATGTGTGGGATTTATTACAGAAATGGTAAATTTCTCCAAAATGCCCATGTCTGTCACACAGAGAGCTATTGTGACAGACCTGGACAATGGCAGCAGTCAGCTGTGTGTTTTCCTCACAACTCAGTTAAGGACAAACACCCAGCTTATTTCACAGGTGCCTGTTTCCCACATTGCTCAGGTGGATGCGGGTTGATTAAATGTGTACAGCTGTTGCATAACCTAATGCAAACTCTGCGTGCGGATATCTATAAATGAGAGGGAGACAACAAAGGTGTGCACACTTCAAGCCTGGACCTGAAAGTGTTTACAGCTCAGAATGGACAAAGGCTGGTGGAAATTAACCCTGGTTGTTGTGGTGCTCTTGGTCAGCACATATGCAGAAGGTAAACAATATTTGTTCCTTATCAGTTATTCAACATGCATTGCACTTCGTGATAAAATTATACTTTGGGTTATTGGTAATAATTTCTTGATCCATAAAGCATAAAAACTTTGAAGGTGGTTACTAGTGACTGTGTTTAGGTTGTAGGGATAATTTTGCTTTAGATTAATCGTTTTACAGAACTAACATCAACTTTACTAAAAATAACATCAGCTTAAATAAGATCAGCTTATTTGATTCTCTAAAATAGTGTCAAGCATCAAAGAGCTCCTGACTAGATGTTACTGAGCCAGTTTTGGATCTGAAGGCTAAAATCTTATTGGACCTTTTCCTTTTTCTAATTGATGAGGTTTTATATACTTATATGCTACTGACAATGCAATCATAATCTATTTCCTTAGTGTTTTCAGTAGAGTTCCTGAGTCCATGCAATCATTTCCACCACAAAATATTAAAATTTTTTAACTACCATAATATCATAAGTATTTAATCTAATGCTGAGTATATTCAGTATTGGTTTTCAACTTCTGCCTGAAGGAAGGGAAAATTCTCATCTTTCTCTATGTCTGTTGTTAATTGTTTGAACAGTAGACAAGCAAATAAGAACTTGTGTTTTATTACAAACACAAGCAATGTTGCTTGAACAACGTTAAGTTTGTAATTTTTGCAGTTTTGCTTTTAGAAATAGTATCATTAAACTTGGCCACACAGCAAAACTAAAACAGGCTTCTAACCCCCTCAATACGTTCATCTATTGAAGACTTGGGATGCTCCATTCATGACAATCTGTTTCTCATCTGATTAGATTTCACTTCTATTTTTGTTTGCATGGTTTTACAGACATGGGCTGCACGGTGGCGCAGTTGGTAGCACTGTTGCCTTGCAGCAAGAAGGTCCTGGGTTCAATTCTTGACTGGGGGTCTTTCTGCATGGAGTTTGCATGTTCTCCCCGTGCATGCGTGGGTTCTCACCAGGTACTCCGGCTTCCTCCCACAGTCCAAAGACATGCCTGTTAGATTAATTGGTAACTCTAAATTGCCCTTAGGTGTATGAATGAGCGTGTGCATGGTTGTTTGTGTGTTGCCCTGTGATGGACTTGTGACCTGTCCAGGGTGAACCCTTCCTCTCGCGCATAGACTGCTGGAGATAGGCACCAGCTCCCCCCCGACCCACTATGGAATAAGCGGTAGAAAATGACTGACTGACGGTTTTACAGACATTTCATGTGAGGTTTTAGATAATGTTTTGAGTAAGCTCTTGTTTCCCTCAGAGGACCAGAAAAATAAGGAAATACATTTTGCTGACCCATAGAGAGATTATTTCTGTCAAACTTTGCTTCACTAAAGACAGTGTTATACAGCTACTCTAAAGAAAACATACTTTGAATTAGTCAAGTCAGTTGCTTTGCAAATAAACATAGCCTGGTTTGATATAAATCAGAGAGAAAACATTAAAAACTAGCATCCAGCCTTTGTTTAAAACAAATTTATCTTTGTCTAAAAGAATTTAGTCAGAAACGACAGTAGCATCTAATGTTAAAACTTAAAATGCTTGTTTAAAATGTTTTTGTCAAAATAACACATTAGATTTAGTTTTCTTTTGAAAGTATCATCCAATGTTTACATATAAACCTAGTGTTTAAAACATTTATGTTTCCCAAAGAAACACATTAGCTTTAGTTTTAGCCAGAATTTAGCATTCAATGTTTAAACATGAAACATGTTTAAAACATTTAGTTTAGTCAGAACTTTCACTTTAACTTAGTTTTTGTCATTCAGTCTTAAAACTCAAAATGTATGCTTAAATCATTTCCTTTAGCTAGGATCACGCATCCAGTACTAAAACAGATATTTTAGGCATTTATTTTAGACATAAATTACAACATTAGCTCTATATTAGTTTAGGCAGAAACTAGCATTGCAAAATGCTTTAAGGATTTATTTTTGCCTAAAATGACACATTAGCTTTAGATTTCATCAAAAACTACCATCCAGTGTTAAATTAAAAAACACGTCTAAATTAATAATCCATTGTCTTTACTCGCTTCTTTTCTTCACTGGTCATTGTGCAATAGGCAGGGTGCCCTTTGATGGACTGGAAAGGTCACCAGTCCTGTAAAGGGCAACACAAAACAACTATGCACACACACACACACACACTCATACCCAAAAGCAAGTTAAAGTAATAACCAGTTATTTTTTTGACTATGGGAGGAACCTGGAGTCCCCAAAGAGAACCCAGGCATAGACAGGAGAACATACAAACTCCATGCAGAAAGAACACAGGACCTTCATGCTGCAAGGCAACAGTGCTAACATCCGCAGTAGCTGAGTAATCATTTTACAGACCAGTAATGAGCCACTCTGAGACACTGCTAGCTTAATTCATTAGTCTTTAGAGAACTTCACGTTCAGCTTTATAATTACCTCAATACTGCTTATAAAGGGTTCTTGTGTTAATGACTCAAACATAAATGTTTCTGTCTCCAGCCTCATTTTCACACCACATGAAGGACTTCATCAGGGCTGTAAAGCAGATTGAAGATGAGGACCTGGACTCAGATCCAGCTGCTGTGCTAAAGAGGCTGCGCAGAGCAGCTGGCCTTAATGATGCCTTCATCCAGTACTTCCTTCCAAATGCTGACACTGGCAGTTCTGAACTGCCCGCTAACCTCTCAGAATACTTTAGCAAGGTTTTGCACCACAGGGTGCTGGAAGATGCCAAAGAAGAAGGAGTGGTTCTGACCCCAGACGGTAGCACAGTTGCCCTCGGACCGCTCCTCCTGGGCATTGAAGCTGGCTTCCTATCCAAGACTCGCGGACGAGCTCGAGGTCTCTACCAGCTCACTCTGGCCAAAGATCTTGGTCTTTCTCTGAGGCATGGTTCTTCAGGCACAAATCGCCTTGGACCTGATGGCTGCTGGGACAGCTTAACGTCCCCTAAAGTCTTCACTCTCTCAGACGAACCAACCTTGCTCACCACAGCTCAGGTCAATGGAGGCATGGATGGCATGATACTGGGGAGAGAGGTTTCAGCCAGTTCCAATCTTCTCAAGCTCAGCAGTCTGCTTAATGACTACTACAACCACCAACTAGACAGCAAGGGAATGGATGGAGCCCCACGTCTCATCAGTCGACGTCGCAGAGAGAACTTCAAAGCATTGCTCCTCCCTCCACTGCTGGCCAGACAGGTGGTGAAGTCTGTAGAACTACGGGAAAGGCTGGCAGGACACCCTATGATGGAGGTGAAGACTAAGAAGCAGCTGATGGCTGTTGTGAAGGAGGGATTGAAAACGTTTGTCCACGTGTACATGGGTGAGCATGAGATTAAACCACAGAGGCACTGAAAGAATTCTGTTCTTATTCTGATTTTCCATCAGAATAACAGAAAAGAACGTTGTGAATAATAATCTGATGCCTTTATGTCTTAACAGATTGTCCACCCATCATTTCTCGATGTATGTGGGGTGCTGCGCCGTACATAGGAACACCCACTATGCTGTCCTTGCCTCTGTCCTACTTGTACATCCATCACACCCACACCCCAAGCCAGCCGTGCTTGACCTTTGAGCAATGCTCTGCAGACATGCGATCCATGCAGCGCTTCCACCAAGAAGACAGAGGCTGGGATGACATTGGATACAGGTAAAATCGGTAGCATCGTAAGATCACTTCTACATGTCAAAGGTACACACTAAATTTAGAATTAAATTCTTGTAAAGCTTTGTTGCTGGAGATGACGGGAACATCTACGAGGGCCGAGGCTGGCTCTGGCAGGGAGCCCACACATCCGGACAAAACTCCAAAGGCTATGGCGTGTCCTTTATTGGAGACTACGCAACCCGTCTTCCGTCTCAGAACTCCATGAGGCTGGTGAGAGATCAGCTGGCGTCCTGCGCAGTAGGCGAAGGGCGACTGGTGTCCTCCTACATCCTACAAGGGCACAGAGACGCGGTGAACACATCCTGTCCAGGAGACGCCTTCTACGCAGAAATCAAAGGCTGGGAGCACTATGGGGTACGCAAGAATCCTGCATTACAAAGTAGTGTTTTAGGGATGTTAACATGGACAAAAGGCTGAGCTATAAGAAACGAAGCTGAAAACCTATTGGTTGTGTTTACTTTTTAATGAGATAGAGATTAAAAATAAGCCTTAAATGTAGTTAGGTGTCAGTAACCTACATTACATAAGGATAAGTAGTTACAGTGTCTTGCAAAAGTAATCACACCCCATGTACTGTTATTCAGTCAAGCCAACCCTACACTCTGTTCTTCAATGCTTAAAATCAATTAATGATGCAAATGTTTTGGGGATGGTGTTTGCTTTATTTGTGCCTTGGAATTTTAATAAAACTTAATAGGTTTAATATTCTAAAATATTGGTTATAAAAGTCCTAGATTTATTTCACATTTGTTTTTCTGACATTTCCACTGAGTTTGTAAGGATTTTACTTATGTTTTAGAATGTAACCACAGCAACATATTCTGAGACTGTGCAGACGTGACCAGGTTTGAATGCTCTGTTTCCAAGCAATATCAAATATAATTGTTTTAAGTCCACTGAAATTATTAGCGGTAGTTGTTGTTAAAGTAAAAGTATACAGTGGTGGATATAAAATGGTAGAGACATTTATTTGTCAGAAATGTCTCCTTTCACCAGAGAGGACCGACCCAAAAGTTCAGAGTAGTCTTAAAACCATTAACTCCTTGGACACAAAGTTTAAAGCACACTTTTTAACATCTCAGTAAATACTTAGGTTTTCAAATCTCACCATAGTGAGAGATATTTTAAAATATTTGTACAACAAAACTTGGATTCTTTTCAGTTTACCAAGTTTTGTTGTTGAAGCTTAATTGTTCACCCATTATTTACTAAGAGGCCTAAATTTTCAAGTTTCAAGTTGGAAACATTAACTGGAAGCCCATTAAAGCCACAATTCCTAGTGGAAAAGTCAGAGGTTTCTCACCACCTAGAAATCCATTATGGCTGAGTTTAGAACACAGTGACTGCTGGCAAAATATGCACGTTCTTTTAATCTTTGAATACATAAAATGCAACGATACATTGTTATTATTGTTAGTAGTTAGCTTGTGGAACAATTAGCATATTTCACTGGTTTTCTAACTTGCAACTGAAACATGGTTAAAGTTGGATTTGGTGTCATTCCCAGATCCATCTTCTGACCAAACAGGGAAAAAGGAGCTATTGCCTCTAGCTGCTTCAGTTTATACTGAGAGTTCTTCATATATTGAACTTACTTCTCTATTGAATCATTTCTCTCTGAAGCAAAGAACAATGTGCTTGAACAGCTCGTCTGATATTGCTGTTATTTAGCTTTGTATTTACCTTATAAATGGTAAATAGCTTCTGATAACAACTAAAGACAATCCAAGTACCCGCTGTGGTACCTGTGTCATAATTTGTGACACTTGGGTCTGCTACATTTGTTTTATTAACACAACTCATTAGGTTTTGCCTTCAGGTTTTTGAGAATTAAAGTGTTTTTCACATTGTTGAACAAAAGTAAAAGATTTGTTGCATCACAATGAATGCTACATTTATTTTCTGACATATTTAATTCCTCTTTACAGAAATGAAAACTGTGAGCCTGGGAAGAGGAAGAATGAAGACAAAACATTATACAATAAATATTCTTTTTGTTGCTATGAGTTTATTGTTGCCTAATTCTGTAAAAGTCTTTTAGCTCTTGAAGTCTAAGATTTCTTTAAATAAATTGGTTATTTGCTTCTTCCTATTTTTGTTGTAAAAAAAAAAAACTAAATGTATTGGATCTCCTCAGTTACATCACTGGCTGATATTGTTCACACAAAGTACATTAGCTGCAGGAAAGAGGCAACCTTGCGACACAGTGTAGGGGACCTGGCATGTTGGAGCAGGAATCCATTTAATCCTCTCTGAAAAGGGTGGTAGACTGCAAAATTACCTTTTTTAGTCAGTGAATAAAAACTCTTAATTAATTAATTCAATGAAAATAGTGAGTGCAAAATTTCACAAAACATTTCACAAAACATTTCAGGGAGTAACTTCACAAGACTACCTGCTTATTTATGGTAAGCCTGCTTGTTTTCCAGGATTCACTTGTTTCAAACCTTCCCACAATACAGATGTCCGAGCTTCTGCACCCTGTTGGTGGTTAGACGTCTAGGAGTTCCTCCGGATCTTTCCCCAGAAGCAACCCCACTGTCTAAAACACTTTCTCTTAATGAACGATTGTCAAAACCTTGTCAAACCGTAGGTCATTTACCCTTGTAATTTACGTCAATGAAGATTCTTATCCATATTCTAACAAAAGTGAAAACATTAGAATCATTATGGTGTGTGTGAACACTCATCTATAAGTAATAATAAGAAAGGTCACTCCCAACACAATCCTTTTTTTAAATTTTGTCATAATCACAAACTTCAACTTATTTCCTTGAGATCTAAGTAGTGCATAGTTATGAAGTAGAATAAAAATGAAATATTTAAATAGAGCTACTCTGTAATGGCCAGCAGAGGTGTTTTTAGAGAACATTAGTGAATAATAAGCATCATGAAGACCAAGGAATAGAGCAGCCAATCATGGAGACAGTTCTGGAGAGGTTTAAAGCAGAGTTATTATATTATTGGACAATATCAAAAGCTTTGAGCATCTAGGAGCATGGCTAAACCAATCAACACAAAAGAAGCCACCAAGAGGTCCATGGAGGAGCTGGAAAGATCCACAGCTCAGATGGGAGAATAAATCTGGCCTTTTATAGAAGAGGATGTAAGATTGTTGAATTTCTGATGGGAAATAATAGTAAGAATGTAGGGAACCCAGCAAACCCCATGTGTAAAAGTTAACAGTGCTCAACGTTACCTGCACATTGTGAAACATGGTGCGGTTGGTATCATGCTGTGTGGATGCCTTACTTCAGCAGGGAAAACAACAAGACTGCTCAGGGCTGATGGAGATAAGTACAGGGCTTCCTGGAAGAAAAAACCTATTAGAGGCTGCAAAAAACTGGGGTAAAGGTTCAACTCTGCATGTGTTCCTTCTACTTCCCAATCAAGACATACTTTGTGTTTGTCTGTCACATAAAATGAAACAAAATGCGAAAATGTTCAATGGGCGTGACTACTTTGGTTTCAGACAGCTAGCCTCACTCTATGTGTAGCAGAACTGATATTCAGAAGCAAAGACTGCAATTTGAGGCAGGAAAGCAACTTTAATCTCCATCATTCCTAAACATACCTTAACATCTACTTTGGCTTGCAGCAACATGTCTCCTGTTTTAACAGACAAATTACTGCCTGTCCTAAGCAGATTACTTTCTTCCCGTCAAAGTACCTTGTTCTTGTTGATATTTGAATGGGAGAATTCTAGCTGCTCTTTAAGGGCCATAGAGACAAGAAAGTCTATTTCCGAAGCAAACCATCTACATCGGAAACATTTGTACAGCCTCCTTCTGATTGCTCTATCATGCCAACAGTTGCAAATGTTCCCAGTCGAGTCTGTGTTGAAATCTTATCTTTCGTTGAGATTTCTTTTTCCACCAGCCCCACTGTTGTTGGACTGACTGAGCATTGTGGGAATGCAAACATCTATACGTTCTATATTTCTGAAGATATTTTGAATGCAAGGCCTTTATTGTGTATTTTTGTGCATAGGCTATTTAGCAGAATTACATAATAGCACAATCTTATCTTCAAACACATATTTTGGGATGTACATTTCCTGTTTGCTCCTTGCTGGATGGCAAATTATCAGCATATTTGTAAAAACTTAATGGTTTCTATTTCCCTATGACTTTGTTACCCAAATAAAGGATTATTTCATACTGTTCTTTAAGGTCTTTTTTTAATTGCAGAGGGGGTGGAGGGGTGGTTGGTATACCATTCTTGAAAGATCAACCAATGTTTGCAACACTGTTACTCAAGTAAACTACCAAAAACATCATTTTCATGTAGCTTAGAAACGCAGTGTCTTTGATAGCCAGTAGGGGGAGCCAAATAGTCGTCTAATAATCTGGCGCTAATTGATTTCCAGCATGTACTTATGTTAAACGAATCTATCGACACACACAAAAAAACGTAGCACGTCTTTTCCTCACTAAATTAGGGATCATGTCCAGCAATGTTAATATCTGAGAGCTTACTCTGAAAAATATGAGATAAAAATGTTATTTATTCAATTTAATACCGAAGACCCTAAATTAATAATTAAGGTTACTTAAAAAGCTACAACATTAAAAAGAAACATCACGCTATAGGCTACGCTCTTCTCGCTCATTTGCTTTTTTTTTTTAGCAATTTATTGGTAGGAAAAAATTTCTCCCGACATTTTAATAAAGACGCTTAAAAGTCTTCACACATAACATAAATATGTGTGAAGAACTGCAGCGGTAAAAGTTTGACTAATTAAACTTGCCCCCTGTGGGTTCCTCTAAAGTCTTTCCGTCGCCCTCCCCGCTGACGTTACGCACGCTGCCGTGGCGTGCCTGCGAGCTGAATAACATGGAGTCCTCCGCCTGGCACCTCCGGGGAGGGATCCTATCGCAAAAACCCGAGTAGCGACTAGAGACAAGCAAGTTTGTCCGCGGGAGCCGTCGGAGCCTCCTGCGAGCAAAGCTCCGGTTCCGGACCAGAAAGGCAGAAACTATGTCGGACGGTGCTTAGACGGTGTCAGCCTTGCTGTACGACCCGCAAACCAGGCCAGTGAGTATTCGCTCTTCAAAAGCAGCTGCAGTTTGCTGTTTAGTCTGCACGGATGTGCTGTTGTCCCAATCACCTGACACTGCCTGGATTGATATGAGCTACGTCCTCAGAGGCTAACCCAAGGGACACCTCGATCCGTTTCTCTGCTTCCTAAAGGGGCAGCAGGCAGGGGAGGACATGGGCCTGAATATAAAGGCCACTTATTTATGTAACCATCTGGGCGCCCTATTTGATTCTTAAAGACCAGACATATTGTTAAAAATAGGTCAGACAATGCGAAAACTGGAGCTGGAAATACGATCGGCAGATTCTGCAGAATGGATCAGAATCTGTAATGTTTTTATACTTATTTCCAGTTGTGTGTTTATTAGTGCATGTACATTCCTGCAGCATGTGGCAGTCTGAAAGTTGTTGCAATGAAAAAGTTCAGTTTGGATTCCTTTGTTGACGTTTCCAGAGTCAGAGGATTTTGCACAATGTAGGCAGGCTGTTCGCCGTTGGGACTCCATACTGTTCTCTGGGGGACCATGGAGCCAGATGGGCAACCCCTAACCCCAGGGACCAGCAATGGGCCCCTTTCCTACAGTTCAGCACCAAATCCTATCACCCCCAACTTCCTCAGCTGCAGCTTAGAGGTAAGAATTTCCTCGCCAATGTCATTATTGCTGTTGTTTCCAACATCAGCCAATAACTGTCATTGATCATTGTTCTATGAACTAGTCCTCATGTTCTCCAAATCTGAGTGATGGCTTGATGACTGCTGAGTGCACATGGGACCTAGCTGGAGAGGACAACTCCGAGCAGACCGCTGCAGACCCACAGAGGAACGCACAAAGGAGGCTCAAGTCCTCAGCCTTTCCTTCCTCTCTAAGCTGGGACTCGGACTCAGAGAAGGAAACTCTAGATGGTAACACATCTGTAATAATACTTATATATATTAGAAACCCTCAGCCTTAAAATCGTCCCAAAGTTCAGTCTGCTGCAAAGCTAGAAACAGTTTCAAAGATCAGAGTACCGGTACTTATCATTAGTGATGCACCAATAAATCAGCCTGTTATCAAAATAAGGACATTTCCTGCAGCTTTAGCTGTGACTGGTGATCAACAGGCCTAATACAGTGCCTTGGAAAAGTGTTCTTACCTCTTGAACCTTTTCCCATTTTATCACGTTAAAACCAAAAATCTCAATGCATTTAATAGGGATTTACATAAAGTCTGAAAAATGTGGTGTGTATAATATATTCAGCCTATACATTTCTTTCTACTTCTGTACATTTTTGCCTATTCTTCTTTGCAAAATAACTAGATTGGGATCATTTGTGAAATTCAGTTGTCGAGGTTTGCTACAGATTCCCAATTGGATTTAGGCCCGAACTTTGACTAGGTCATCCTGACACATGAATATGTATCGATCTAAACTATTCCATTGTAGCTCTGTCTGTATGTTTAGGGTAACTGTCTCCTGCTGAAAGGTGAACCTCCTTTCCAGTCTCATGTCTTTTGCACATTTTCTTTTCATTGCTACATCCATCTTCCTATCAACTATAACCAGCGTCTCTTTCCCCGCTGTGAAAAAAAAAAAATGCTTCCCCACAGCATGATGCTGCCACTACCATGGGTCATTGCAGGGTAAAGCAAGTTCAGGGTGATGTGCAATGAATTCTGCCACACTAAGCATTTGACATGTAGGCCAAAAGGTTAAATTTTGGTCTCATGAGATTTGCAGTCATGCCATACTCTTTCCATTTTCACATCATGATGGTTTAAACAAAGTGTCCAAAATGTCCAAAGCTTGTTATGTCGTTTATAACCTACCCCTCCATTAAACTTCTCCACACCTTTATCTCTGACCTGTCTGCTGTGTTTTCTGGTCTTCATGATGCTGTTTGTTTCTCTAACAAACCTCCGAGGCCTTCACAGAACGGCTGGGCTTATACTGAGATTAAATTACACTCAAGCTGGCGAGTTTCATTAATTGGAGGATTTCTGATCCAGTGAGTGACACAAGATTGTCTTTAAGGAAATCCGATTTAAGGGCACTGAATACATTTGCATGCTACACCTTTCAGATTTTTGGTTGGAAGAAAAATTGAAAACCCTGTAGTATGTTTTGGTCTACCTAAGTTTTAATCAAATGTGTTCATGTTTGTTGAAGCATTCCCTTTACGAATGAACCCTTTCTTTTATGTTTAATGTTTCGTCCGTATAATTGAGAAGTTTTCAATCTTAGAAATAACATCACGATTGGCCGGCAAAGATTGGTGCATCTATATTTATTACTTTTGTCCGTTTGGGGTTATAAATGTTTTTTTTTTTTTTTTTCAACCTGCTTCTAGACAGAAGTCTTTGCATTTCACTTTTTATGTAACCTGAGTATGATCACTAGTTTTAAATGTGGATTTTTACCTGTTGAGCCGTGAAGTGATGTTTCTGTGGTTGTGTGCTCTGTCTGCTGTGATGTTGTCAGAGGAGGAGCTACAGAACTTTTCTAACCCTCACGGTCTGGCTACTCACAGCCCAGGATCTCCTTCTGCTGGACTCAGGTGAGGAGGGGATGCACGTGGCTTTTAGAGTCAAAATAATGTAACTAATGTTAAGTCAGATTTGCCAATCATAATCCACGGGGTGTCACCGTTTTCTCTTTACCTCAGATTTCTTCAATGATTCTTTAAATTAAAATAGTCTGCACTGTTATAAAGTCCAAAGTCTAGATTCAAGGATTGTCGGGACTGGAATGTCTCGTTTGTGGCCCCAGCTTTTCTTCTGCTACCTTATCTGGATTCTATTTACCTCAGAAATCAGATCTGGGAATAATGTCACATTCAACTTAACCATGTTCCAGCTGCACAGTCAGAAATTGTTTTGCTCAGAGACAAGGGTTACTACTAGTACAAGCTGATAACAATGTGTTCCTTCATTCTTTTATGCATTTAAAAACTAGCGACATGTTCACTAACAGAGATTGCATAATACAATGTCCCTTGCTTATTGAGATATAAATCATTAGATCTGAAAATAAGCAGTTTATTAACACTTTTTATGGCCAAAGCACTTTGTTAATTTAGTTTTAAAGTCACCGCTGGCGAGGAACCTCTAACATTCCATGTAGGTTATATGCAGTGAATGAACAAATGGTCTTAGTGCCAGTCTTTTCTGTTGGTGATTTATCTTGGCCTAAGGCGCCATCGACCAAGGGGCCTCACTGTAGCAAACAAATAACCATCTCTTCTATTATGCTTTATATTTCCTTTTTGTATCTCTGTCCATGAAAATTCAATGGGCATCCATCAAGATTACTGCATGCAAATTCATAATCAATACTTTGCATGTTTAAATGTAATCTTTTTTTGGCATTTCTAACACAAGCTGAAGTTATTACATTAAGATGGGCACACGCTATTTTCTGCAGCACAAATGTTAACATTATTATTATTAGTAGTAGTAGTATGAGTAGTGATATTTTTCATTATTTTGCATATCCTATTTTAACTGTAACCATTAAATGGCAGGGAACATAAATAGTGAATACTAGGGCTGCAGGATATTAGAAAATCTTGCGATGGCGATAATATTGGTAAATATGATGATGATGATTTCGGGTGTAATATATGTCTATTTTACTCCTTTGCATACATTTTCAGGTTGATTCAAGTGGCGTGATTAGTTGGGTCATTTAAGCAGCGTACCTTTTTTGTCTGAAAGAGATTTAGTTTCCTTGGCTTGTTTTTGGTACACTGTCCTGAAAAATTCCATTCCTTCTCTAAACATGGTGTGTGAACATCCAAAGAATTAAATTTTTGTCTCATCTTCATCAGATTATAATTTCTTTTTTGGATTGGCTTGTCCAAATGTTCTGCAGCACATGTTAATCAAGCTTCAACATATTTTTTCTTCACCAGTGGAGTCTTGTGCATTGAATGTGCATAGAAGCCATGGTGTTTGAGTGCATTATTTATAAAAAAAAAAGAAAAAGAACAATGCCTGGCATATTCCAGGCTTTTCCAAAACTATTTGTCAGAAGTTTTTGGCTCCTGGACAACTCTTTTCATTAGTTTGTTTTGACTTCTCTTTCAGAGATATTGCAAGGAGTAGATAGTCTTGGAGGGTTAATGGTGAAATTATGTTTTTTTCCCCACTTCCAGATTATGTCCCCAATAGTGCTCACTGGAACATTCAGAGGTTTTGAAATGCTCCTGCAACCAATGCCATCAGTATATGTCGCAACAATCAGGTTGCAAGGTTTTCAGAGCGGCCTTTGCTTTCACTTCTTGTAAAAAATTCTTCTTGTGCAATACCTTGGTAAGAAGAAATCTTTTTTGAAAGCCATCAATTTGGACCAAAGCAGTCAACATTAATTTGGACTGCAGGCTAGATTGTTTTCTAAATTCCGAAAGATTTCAGATGGGTTTTAGGCCTTTCATGCCATTTTGCACCTCATTTTCTTTATGTTTTTGATACCTATGCCCCTTGTCATTCCACTGTCCAATACAAAAATTAACATATGGTCTTACTTGTGTTGATTTCTTTGTATGATTGAATTACTTGGGCTGTAAAAACGTCTGGTCAGTAGGCACTTATTAAAAAAAGATTGAATGTAGTACAAAAGACATTTGTGTACGCTGTACTGAATACGTCAACATTTTTCTAAAATATCGATACATTTTTGAATAAAATCGGAAAAACAGAGTCTCATTAAGATTTCAAGAATGAAGGTAATCTTTATAAATAAAAGTAAGCTCTGTGTATTTTCCTCAAGGCTCTTAATGTGAAAGGTTGCAGGAAATTGTGTCTCAATTCATCTGTTGTATTGACACTTTTAATAAAGCAGACTCTAGTCAAATAGTTTTAGGCATAAAGTTTCATATTGTTGTTTTCGCTGTCCTGCCAATTTTTAAGCAAATGCTCAACCTACAATCTAGGCAGTTCGTGAAATTGATTTGTTAACAAGTTAAAATAACAAACCTAACCACTCTGACGACTATGAACATCCTGCTATCTTATGCTACTTTTGTTGGTTCCTTCTGTATGTAGTGACCAAAACATTTTCACCTTGCTTGGATATAACCCCAAAATACAACTGCATTTATCAATTGATGCAGGAGGATGAAAGGTTCTACTTCACTTTCACTGCCTTCTGCTTGTGTTAGTGGTCTAAAATACTGCGTTTGTTAGACATTTAAAATGCCTGGAATTTACATTAGTGTGGTCACGAAATCTGGTTGTGTTGTTCATTTAATTTTAAAATGGCATTACAAACCATGGGTGATGATATAGTGTTGTTCACACAAACACATCAGATCTGACCTTTCATACACATTTAACTACTTTCACCAAGATTAAAACAAAATGCCTTCCTGGGTTCTTAAATTTCCCTGTGACTAGATCTGGTCACAATTACCTCCTTCCCTTGCAGATTGCATCCCAGAATCTTCAAGATATAAATGTTTTTAAAGACCTTGCTGTGATGTAGTGAACAAAAGCTACTTGTTTGGATCCCTGTCCATACATCTGAAGTGTCCTTATACTATAAATGATCTTAATATATCGTTTGAAAATTATGAAAGCTTTTAAAATAACCCAGAATTATTTCATGATTAGTCCTAACTTTAAATGGGTAAAAATGTATTTAACTCTGAAATATGCACTGGTCTCATTCACTAGAATGATTACATGTTGAAAACCTTGAATGTCACAGACTGCTTCAGGCAGGGAGGTATTTCATCAATAAGGACACTTGTTTCCAGTTTATTCTCCCTTTGATGATGAGTATAAATGGTGGTAGTAGTGAAAATAATAGCTTCTGTTTTTCTGATTGGCTGTGTAATGTGATGTCACCACATGTGTCCAGAATTACCAATTCTCTGATTGGCTGATCAGTCCTGGTGATGTCTCCTCTCCAGGAAGCTGTGGCTGCCTGAGAGCAGCTCAGATTAGACTGAAGCTCAGACACAAAAATAATCAGAACCACAATAAGACTTACTCAGTAACCAGGACTGATCAACCTGTCTAGAATTGGTGGGGAAAAATATGTTTGGTAGTATGGTACGCTGCTACATTTAGTTAACTCGGTGTTACTGACTGCAAAATTGACTTGTTTTCCTCACATTTAATGTTTATAAATTGTTTCAGAATCTTAAACAAGGAACGACCAAGACAAAGATCTGGGCCAGAACCCAGTACATTCTGCATTTTTCCAAGTGATCTCAGGGCAGGCAGAACCACTGTTAATACAGAAAAGCCAACTTTCATCCAGCTGAGAGAGAGGGAGCTGGAGGCGACAGAACCTTGGAGTATAAACGCATGTCATTTCCAAAAAAAAACACAAAAAAACAGCCTGACCCAAAGCAAGGCACTGTTCTTTCCTAGAGGTTCTGGTGTTGGTCACAGATGTGACAAAGTTCCTTCTCTCAAATCCTACCCTTTAGTCCTCCAAATTGTTCAACCCCTAAATAGCATTGGTATTAGAACTGAAAATTGTTTGAAAAGTACTTTCTTTAAACTCCAGTAAGAGAGACGTATGATGAATATTAAACTTCTAATCAGTTAGAGAACAGTCTTTTTCTAACAAAAGTGTGCATTTCTGTTTGCTGGATTTTTACAATGTGTCATCTAAAATACCACCCCACAATTAAAGAATAAACCCAGAAATGTTGGTTGTAGTGATTTTTAAATGAATTTATTGTATCAAAGACTTGAAACCAGGGTGGGCAGTACTAAAGTCATGGCTTTAAGTATCCTTACTGGTAGCTACTGCCCCTACAATAAAATGTAAGACAGTGCATAGATGCAGTTTCCATCTTCACAATCATGTCATGTTTCCTTTCTAATAGGCTTGATGGTGAAGATGACCAGGAATTTGAGAAACTGCATTCCTTCAATAATACGACTGACACATCCACCCCTGCAGAGGGGTGTAGTGACAACAAAAAGAGCACAAAGAAAGAGGAGCCAAATACAAGTCAGCTTGGCCAAACAGAATGTGAGTATCCAAAAGGGAGAAACCAAACCTAATACCTCTCTTTTCATCATTCTGAATCCCCATGCTTTCTTTACAGCAGCAGATAACAGAGTATGGAGTGTATGCGAGGGTGCTAAGCCATTTCTGTCCAAAGGAAAACCAAAGGAAGACTGCCCAAAGGAAGAGGACGCTGACGGCGGCAAGGGAGAAACGAGGCCCAAGGGACAGGAAGCTAGGGAGCCTGAGAGAGATGTTTACACCTTCCCTGGAGACTCCGACGCAGAGAGTCCGCCTCCTGCTCCATGGGCTCACTGCACTTTCATACAGCGGTGCAGAAGGAAGAGGGCCCTGCTTAGACCCTTCTCTGGAATTGGATCCCCGGAAACTCACAAGTTGGAAATACTGAGTCCTCAAACATCTAAAACCGACGAGACTGCACCGCTCAGTCGAGCAGCAGGGGTTTATGAATTTGAGGAAGTCAATTTTGACGAGACCGAGACAATAAAGTTCAGAGACAAAGCCGGGAAAGAACTAGAGGAGAAAAGTGGGTTGGGTTCGGATAATGAAATCTTTACATGTGTGGAGTGTAGCATTTACTTCAAAAAGCAGGTTCACCTGCAGGAGCACATGACTGAGCACTGCCAGACTTCAGCTGGGGAAACCAGGCGTTCAGGAAAGGGCAGCCGTTTACGGTGTGCAGAGTGTGGATGGAACCTGCCAAACCGCCCGGCGCTGGCCGACCACCACAGAAGGCACCAGGAGTCCCGTCTGAAGATCCAGGAGGAGATTGAGAAACTGAATGAGAATGACAAGGCAAAAGAGTCTGAGGCACTGGGGAGCAGAGCTGTGAAGCATGCGTGTGCTGACCCAATTGTTACACAATATACAGACCCAATGCTGAATCCAGGTGAAATGTCAGACAGAGAAATGGAGAAATCTCCTGCTCTATCCACTGCTTCATTTTCAGTTCAGGACACGGATCCTGTTGTCATCGATGTGCACTCAGTACCCCCAAATTCAAATACATTTCGAAGCTCAGCACAGGCCCACCGCCGCCGCTTTGTCTGCAGCGAGTGTAACTTCAGCACAAGAACATCCCAGGCACTGGCCAATCACTCCAAGATTCACAAGAGGAAGAAGCACTTTCTCCACCCCCACCCTGGCCAGAGAGGACTGAGGGAACATCAGACTCTGGTTCACCCAGAAAAGATGTCAACTAAGCAGGACAATGAGACCAGCCAGTCTTTAACATCTAAGGCACAAATTTTAAAAATAGCCCCAGATTGTCATTACCTCTCTGAGTGCGAATCCCTGCCCAATGCTTCTCCTGTCACAAGCCAAGGGGATATCACTGCCTCCGAGGATAGCACAAAATCAGACCGTGGTGCGATGCGACCCGAGAGTGTTGCTGGGAGATTCAGGACAGCGGGGAAGCCTCGTGCTGATCAGTCCCAGTTTGATCCCGAGGCAGATGATGACACGTCGCCTGGGAGTGAAGCGGAAGAGTCGGAATCTGATCTCAGCAATGAACTTAAGCTGTCCCAGCGAGAGGCAAGCTCACCTGTGGGAAGGAAGCTGCACAACACCGGTAAGGCTACAGGGTAGAAGAGTTACATCACTACATTTATCTAGATTATGCAGCTAAGCCCAAAATAATCAAACCCCTGACAGATTTAGGTTTTTAAGGAATGTTTTAGTTTTATCACCATGTTTCATCCATCCACTCTCCTATTGATATCCATCCATCTGATTGATAATGATATCCGTCCGTCTGTACTCTGTCTATTTTTTCCAGGTTGCATTTTTAAAGCCTGGCCACTGTCAAACAGTTGCCATAAATTAATAAGAACCAGTTGTTTTTGTATCTTTTAAAAAGGAGACTGAAACATTGAGTCTTGGAAAGGCTGGAAAAGTGGGATTCTTTTATATAAAAATGTTTAGGAATAATGTTACTTTGTTTTAGCAATATCTTACAAAGATATAATAGGGAACAGGAACAGAAAAAAACTCAATATCTACATATTTCAAAATGCTGAACATAAGGCAGTCACTCCTCATCTCTGCCACCTAAATTTAACAGACAACTCGGCATTTTTGCATTTTAAATTCTCAAAAGCTCACATACCCACTATGCACATAGTTTTTCCCAGCACCAAACCCGCTGACACAGTCAGCCAACACAATGTAGCATTTAGCTGCTAAAGGTCAGATGTTTTCCTTAGGAGGTGGTGACAAAGAAAAGCAGAGCTAAAAATATTTGAGTTGAATTGACCTTCGTCAGTTAGCCTAAATCTAGCAAATCTAACAGTCTTTTAATGTTGACATTTTAACTTTGTTCCACTACTTCTGCATTTATTACCAATATGCATAAACAATTTTCTGCAGAGCGCTGAAATGTATTGCAATCAGAAGGCCTGTTGAGGAAAGGCTCTTGGCTAGAGCTTCTCAAAGAATTTCTGCTGGAACTCTGAGCAAAAAAGCAACACTATGAAAAACATTTTCCACCATAGAACTGCTATCACCATGAGTGTCTGAGTTTCACGTCTAATCAAATTAAGGAACCAGTTTGTTTAAGCTGAAGGACAGATTTTTGTTTGATCAAACGCTTTGAAGCACTCATCGTTTGCTAATGTGATGAAACTAGGAGCTCATCTATGGCTTCCTCATCTGTAGCTAACGAGCAATGATTAAGCTAACAATCCTAAAGTCATTTCTGGCATTGTTGAATTTGATGGGCATTAATCTCATTCGAGAGGGCTTTTTCTTATTGACAGAGGAGTCTTCACCACAACAGGAGGCAACCTTATCCCCAATCACTAAGAAGTGTGCAAAGGACCAAGACGAACAGGAGGTGCAGAAAGACAGAAGGGTTTTCTTTTTGAGGAGAAGCAGCAGGGTTACTGCGGCCCAGGCACGAGCTGACAGTGATGATGACGACGATGACACTGACGAGGAGCACGTGCCGTGTTTCCTGTCAAAGGGTGCTTTCGAGGAAGACGTAGATGAGACTGATGAGGATTCGGAGGTGCTGAGGAGCGTGGAGAGGAAATGCCCTTACTGCCCTGATCGATTTCATAATGGAATCGGTCTTGCCAATCATGTGAGAGGACACTTGAAGCGAGTGGGCGTCAGCTACAACGTGCGTCACTTCATCTCCCCCGAGGAAGTCAACGCCATTGAGAAGAGGTTCTCCTATCAGAAGAAGAAGAAAAAAGGTCAGTGGTTCATTGCATGTTGCTGTGGAGTGGTTTTATTGTCCTTTAGTGCTTTTCCTCCAAAAAGTCTCCAGTTCTTAACTGGTTGTTTAAAAGAACTTTTCTACTACCTCAGAGCCGAGTGTCATTACATCATTATAAACGTTTCGCTTATTTTTTGTTTGAGCCTCCTGTTTTATTCTGTGTCTTTGTGATGGATTGTAGTATGACTTCATAAATACTATTAATCTCAGTATCTCTGCTGTAATATCAGCACCTTTTATTAATGCAACTTTAAACAACAAGCTGTGCTTGCGAACAATCTGATCTCACAAGTTGATCTCCCATCAGTGCCAGCAGCTGGAAAATGGGAGTTAGCACATCATTTAGAGCAAGATTTATTAACACCCCCTAGAGATTTTTGTCTGAAAACCCCATTCAGAAATCATGTTTTTGGATTTAGGGGAAAATAATCAGCTGTGAATATAGCTGTATGATGCGCATTGACTTATTTAAACAGACAGGTGATTTCAAAATAAAGTGTAAGAAGATGAGGGTTACCTTGTGTTAATTTGATGCTAATCCAACATTTTATTATTGCTGAAGTTTTTTTTTATTTTAAATGCGACCAACCTCTAGAGCTTTAAACGTCGTGCTCACAACGCTTTGATTGGCTGTTGTTCCCTGTTCTGCTAGATTGTGACGGGATTGGTTCTTTCCATTGGCCCAACTGTGAACTGGTGCCGGGACACCACAGGTGTTTGGTGTTAAGGTCGGAGTTGGTCTCGGAGTAAACATTGAGAACTGGGTCTTAGTAAGCACCAGTTAAGAACTGGAACCGGTTTGGTGGAGAATCCCCCTTTATGTAGGATGATGAATTTTAAAGTAAGCAGTGCTAAGTCATGGGTTTAACTGAAGAACATACCATAGTGTTAGACTATAGCATTACAGTACTGGTCTGAGGTTTCCATACATTCCCAATAAGGATGACACATCAATTTTGGTCTTTCTAATGATGCATTTGAACCATTTTTTTCAGGGTGATACAAGACATACAGAGAGACATGCAGCATCATTCAATTTAGAATTTTAATGATTTTGGTTGGGTGCCCAGCTCTGAATTTATTGTGGATTTTCTCTAATCCACAGAGTTAAAAAGACACATACAGCCTCAGAAATAACATACACTAATATTATGTTAAATGTCTTATGCCTTAGCAAACCACGTCATGACCGCGCATTTTTTGGTGACACTGATAGTTTCCTGGCATATTTCTGGCTGGATGTTTGACTTCTCTTTTGACTTCTCTTCTTGGCAGGATTGGTAAAGCTGATTTAAATTGCTTGTTTTCATGGTATAGATCAGGATAATAAAGCTACCAAAAGCAACCTGGCCCTGTCTCCTCTAAACCTCATAACTGGTTTTGCCCCCTTAGTGACAACAGATGACATGGAGCATTTACGATAACTGGGAGATCTTTTTTTTTTTTTTTTAACTGTGCTCAATTTTTGGCTTGCTCTTCTTTGCAGAATTGTTTCTATCTGAGGGGTTTACAGCCTGTTTAAAGTCATGACACTACATCTCCATCAGGTTCAAGTCCAGACTTTGGCAATTCAGAGGTGAACTTGCTGCCCTGCTTTGGATCCTTGTCAAGCTGCATAAGCCAAGTGGACTTGGGCTTGAGGTCACAAGCTGATAGCAAACACGCTCCTTCAGGATTTTCTGGCAGAGAGGAGAATTCAAGGTTCCATCAATTATGGCAAGTCGTCCAGAGGGGATTACATTATTACATAGGGCCAGGTTATTTTGGATAGCTTTTACCCTTAATAAACGAAATCATCAAGTTATCTCTCATATTTTTTTTAAGAATTGGAAACATTAAAGGGTGTAAAAATTTAAAGACACAGGATATATGTAGGGGTCTCAATACTTTTTCACTGCATGTAAATTTAATTGCCACCACATGTCAATTATAAAAAAACAATCCACAACAAATTCAAACCTGGGTACTCGATTCTTGTTTTTGAAAGAATTTGCTTGATGTATGATCGATCGTTAGGCCTGGATTGGGTGAAGTACAGTTGAGGTAGCACATTAGCAGCTCTGAGAGCCGACCACATTTAAAGTTGATATGAGCCACATGGGTCCACATTCTTTTAGCAGATGTGTCCCGCGTGACACTTACATGCCATCTGGTCAACTGACATACCTCATGCAAGAAAAAAAAGAGGGACACATTGGCCAACTCATAGTTTTAGGGTTGGACACTTGAATCCATTATAAACCGTTCATTTTACAAACGTGTTGAGTTTGTGTGCAAGAAAAATAGGTCACTACACTGTTGGCCAGGGTAGTTTGTTTGTAGGCACAGGTGAGTCCACAGGAGGTATCTCTGTAAGTTTGTGTGAATTTAGGTCTGAGCTGCAAATAACTAATTGTATATTTGCCTGCAAAGAAGAGAAATAAGAGTCAGTCACAAGTACTGATGCTGTAAATGAGAATATACCTGCTTTATATTGAAGTTATAATTTTAGCCCTTTAATGCGGTCACATCACTCTGACTGTGTTCCTTTTCCTGGCTGGAATGCCAGAAGGTTCTGCTCAGAGCAAAATATCCTTGGAAGTAAAAAAAAAAAAAAAAAAAAAAAGGATTATGGGTGCATCTCAATAGCTTAGAACATCATCAAAAAGTGAATTTTTTAATTATCTTAAATAGGAAAGTGAAACACATACATTATATAGAATTATAATGATATAGTTTAAGCATTTATTTCTGTTCAATATCATGGTTAAGTCTTACAACCAATTAAAACCCGAAATTCAGTTTAGCTAAAAATGTGAATATTATATTAGATCAATAAAAAAGGAATTTTAACATAGGAATATTGTGCCTTTAACCATCTTGAGAAGACTGCTGACATAACTGTATACAAGAATCTTAATGGATGTTCTTTAAGGTAATAAATTGACTGAAACGCATGCTAAAGAGTCCCGAGTCTGAATAGGTCTTATGAAGTATGAAAAACAGTTTTGGCTGCAGTAGTTCGGTCACTGAATCGTATTTGTACTAGGGTTGTAATGGTAACCAAAAATCATGGTTCAGTACTTTGCTTTTAAAGTCACAGTTCAGGACATTTGTCAGTATGTTGATCTTATCAATATGTTCTAGCGTTCCAAAAAGTGGCCCCTGGAGAACTGACTGGAAATGTTTGGACTGAGTTTTGTCAATTAATAAAAGAGCGGGTATAAGCAATAGATGGATTGATGGATTATACAAGAGTCTGTTCCTCCAAGTCTTACGCTTTAGTTCACGAACAGAAAAGGGTGGACTGCGCCTTCCTGGGAAGGGGTGAGTCTTTGCCTCAAGCAGATGAGTTCAAGTATCTTGGCGTCTTGTCCACAAGAGTTAGTAGGATGGAGCAGGAAAAAGGCGGACTGGGGCTTTGTCTGCAGTAATGCAGGGGCTGCACTGATCTGTCATGGTTGAGAGATAACCTCTCAATTTACTGGGCCATCTGTGCTTCCACTCTCACCTTTGGTCAAGTGATGTGGATCAAGACCAAAAGAACGAGCTGTCAGATAGAAACGGCTAAAACGAGCCTCCTCCGTAGGGTCTCTGGACTCACCCTTCAAGAAAGTGTGCGTAGGGTGTGGTACTCCATCATCCAGGAGTGGCTCTGAGCAGAGAAGCTGCATATTCGAGGCATATTGGATAGATTTAACTGAGCTGGTTCAGCCATCTGATCAAAGTGCCTGCTAGGCATGTCCGGCCATGTCCCTCTGGGAAAAGACGCTGGGAAAAAACAGAATTACACTGGAGGGACTAAATATCCCTTCTAGCCTGGGACTACCTTGGGATGAAAATAGTGAATGTTGTGGTTTAGAAACTTTTACATAATACAGTCCCAACATTTCAAGGTTGAAATTACTTTTGACTTGTTTTGACAGATAGACAATCCAGTGTACCAATTGTACTTGAATGCATCATAGAAGTGCTGCTGGTGCCAAAAATCCCTCTTGTCTGACAGACTCTTCTTGACACAGTAATGGTAAACATCTGCATACCTGCTGCTATAAAGGCATTTGGGGCTGGACAGACAACAGGCAGCTGGGTTTGGACTCTGGTCTATTTTTTTTTTGTTTGTACCAGTGATGTTTACATTTGAGTTAACATCTTTTCAGGTGAGTAATTAAGTTTAGTGTAGAGCTAGATTTGTAACTTTTATCTGTTCAAAAACACTGAAAAAGCTTTGGTACAGTCCACCCTTTTTTCTCCATCATCACTGTAGTTAAATGAGGGACCACAATGTTCCCAAATACCAGACTTTTGTGATACCGGGTTATCCTCTCTGCTTTCTTTTGGTGCTGGATTTGAAGTTGCGCTGGGAAGATTAGAATTCTGCTCCTTAGTTCTGGACATATGCATTCACCATGTGTATAGGTTTAAAACAACGCTGTAGATATTGTGTACCCATGTGCCCTGAACCAAAATGGCTGTGCTAAAAGGTTTTGTTGTGAATACATGGACTGTTACACCCCTAAATGTGTATTAAAAATTTCTTAAATAAAAGAATACACCCCCACCAACACAGGTTTCTCCGTTAGTGTTGTTGGGCTGAATCCCCTCTGAGATTATTCCAGGTAACCCAGATCAGTAATATTTCCTATTAAATACACAGCTCAAAGAAATAAATGGAACACTTAAACAACACAATATAACTCCAAGTAAATCAAACTTCTGTGAAATCAAACTGTCCACTTAGGAAGCAACACTGATTGATAATCAATTTCACAGCTGTTGTTCAAATGGAATAGACAACAGGGGGAAATCTTTGGCGATCAGCAAGACACACTCAGTAAAGGAGTGGTTCTGCAGGTGGGGACCACAGACCACTTCTCAGTACCGATGCTTTCTGGCTGATATTTTGGTCACTTTTGAATGTTGGTGGTGCTTTCACACTCGTGGTAACATGAGACGGACTCTACAACCCACACAAGTGGCTCAGGTAGTGCAGCTCATCCAGGATGGCACATCAATGCCAGCTGTGGCAAGAAGGTTTGCTGTGTCTGTCAGCGTAGTGTCCAGAGCCTGGAGGCTCTACCAGGAGACAGGCCAGTACACCAGGAGACGTGGAGGAGGCCCTAGGAGGGCAACAACCCAGCAGCAGGACCGCTACCTCCGCCTGTGCAAGGAGGAACAGGAGGAGCACTGCCAGAGCCCTGCAAAATGACCTCCAGCTGGCCACAAATGTACATGTGTCTGCACAAACGGTTAGAAACCGACTCCATGAGGATGGTATGAGGGTCCGACGTCCACAAATGGGGGTTGTGGTCACAGCCCAACAACGTGCAGGACGCTTGGCATTTGCCAGAAAACACCAGGATTGACACTGGCATCCTGTGCTCTTCACAGATGAAAGCAGGTTCACACTGAGCACATGTGACAGACGTGACAGAGTCTGGAGACACCGTGGAGAGCGATCTGCTGCCTGCAACATCCTTCAGCATGACCGGTTTGGCAGTGGGTCAGTAATGGTGTGGCGTGGCTTTTCTTTGGAGGCCCACACGGCCCTCCATGTGCTCGCCAGAGGTAACCTGACTGCCATTAGGTACCGAGATGAGATCCTCAGACCTCTTGTGAGACCGTATGCTGGTGCGGTTGACCCTGAGTTCCTCCTAATGCAGGACAATGCTGGACCTCATGTGGCTGGAGTGTGTCAGCAGTTCCTGTAAGATGATGACATTGAAGCTATGGACTGGCCCGTCCGTTCCCCAGACCTGAATCCGATTGAGCACATCTGGGACATCATGTCTCGCTCCACCCACCAACGTCACGTTGCACCACAGACTGTCCAGGAGTTGGTGGATGCTTTAGTCCAGGTTTGGGAGGAGATCCCTCAGGAGACCATCCACCGTCTCGATCAGGAGCATGCCCAGATGTTGTAGGGAGGTCATACAGACACATGGAGGCCACACACAATACTGAGCCTCATTTTAACTTGTTTTAAGGACATTACATCAAAGTTGGATCAGCCTGTAGTGGGTTTTTCCACTTTAATTTTGTGTGTGACTCCAAATCCAGGCCTCCATTGGTTAATAAATTTGATTTCCATTGATGATTTTTGTATGATTTTGTTGTCGGCACATTCAACTTTGTACAGAACAAAGTATTCAATGAGAATATTTCATTCATTCAGACCTAGGATGTGTTATTTGAGTGTTCCCTTTATTTTTTTGAGCAGTGTATAAAACATTCCATCACAGGACTAATGAAATGGACCTACAAACTGACTATGGGAGGAAATTTTCAGTTTCTTTTGTGGTGGTGTAAAGCTTTTTTTTATTCCACAGTTACGATGTTCCTGATTGGTACAGAAATATTTAACTGCTTTCAGCCTCTGTAAACTCTGTAAAAGAGGTTTAAAGAAGAAATGGAACAAATCCTCAATGAGTTGCCTGAGTCCCTAAACTTCCACTTGCATTGCCTCCTCTTCTGTCCTTAGTTGCCAACTTTGACCCAGACACATTCAGCTTGATGCATTGTGAGTTCTGCAGCGCTGGCTTTGACACACGGGCCGGCCTGTCCAGTCATGCCCGGGCTCATCTCCGTGACTTTGGGATCACTAATTGGGATGTTACCATCTCACCTATCCACATTCTGAGGGAGTTGTTCTCCAGCAGGCCAGACCTGGTGATTCCTACAGATCCCCCACGCAGTCTCTGCAGCTCTTCAGAGGAAGATCAAGATGAGGATTGTGATGAGGGGGCTTCCAAGGTTGGAGGAATTATTAGAGTAAAGCTTGAAGGGGAGACGAGTGAAAAGACACCCCATCCGTCTGACTCTGTTGCCCTGTGTTCAGGATATCAACGCAGGAAGAAAGAGGAAAGAGTGGAGGACTATGAAGGTGAGTTTTCATGTTAATACATTCTGGGATATTTCTGACTGGCCATTTGATTTTTCTTCTTGGCAAAATTGGTAGACCTCATTTAGATTGGTTAGTTTCCAATAATCCAAGAATTTTTCATAGGCTTGAGGCCGGGGCTTTAGGAAAACTATTCAGAAGGTTGTTTTGTCCTTCCCTAAACTGCTTTTGTGGTGTGTTTGGAATCATTGTCCTTTTGGAACAACCAATGTTATTAAAGTTTCAACCATATCACCTGAGATGGGACACTGGTTTGTCAGTCAAAAAAAGTCCATGAACCACCCAGATTTATAGCAGCCATGTACTGCAACTACTAGAACACCATTGGGAAGCAGGTTTTTATGTTGGTGTGGACTGACAGGATACAGACCAATAAAGAAGTCTCTTCTCATAAATGGACACCTATAAGCTTGAGAGAAATTTTAAGACGCACACCTTAACAAGCCAAATGCTTTGTGGAGACAAGAGGTTTTGTTGTCTGACTAGGCAAATATTGAGTTTTTTGTCACGATAACAAGAATACGTTTTTTTTTTTGGAAGGAGTAAAAATAAGAGTTTCAAACCTAGGAATGCTGTACTAGCTATCAAGCATGGTGAGGGAAGCATCATGCTGTGGGGTAGCTGCTAAGTGCATAACAATGCACTGTAAAATTCCTCCAAATTACCTTTTCACTTAATTTAACTGCTAGATAGTTAAAACTTGGACACAATTGGATATTCCAACAGGATAATGATCCCAAACACACCAAAACTGGTTTTGGAATGGATCATCAAGTTAATATTAAACTTCTAGAGTAGCCACAACCGCAGCCTGTGGAAAATTGGTGAATTATTCTCAAAAGCTGTACACCACCCAGTCTTAATGAATTGCACCAATTCTGCCTAGAAGAGTGGATTCCTGAAAGCAGGAACGTGTTAAACATTCCATTGGTTGTTTATTTTGTGGTCATTTTTTTATTTGCTTCTGATGGATTTCACAGTTGTTATCTGGAGGCAGATTGTGATTGGAGTTTGAACTTGTAGCCTTGTAATAATGCCAAGAGCTAAGATGATACATGCTTAAAAGAGAAGGGAACATTGTCTGCCTTTTTGCTGCTAGTAATAAAAAAAAAAACGACACTATATGAGTGACAGCTGTGCACTGTCTGAAGCGTCGGAATCAGAATATTAAGAAAATCATTCCTTGCTAGAGATGGTGTGTGTGTGTGTGTGTGTGTGTATAAGAGAAAGAGAGAGAGTGTCCCCTGATGCCCATGGTTGATGTGGCACTCGCTGCACTTATCCCCACCTCCGCCTCCTCTCGATTGGTCACGCCTTAGCTTCGCGGTGCATATGGGGGCAAAATGGCTGCTTCCACCTCCCCGCAGACCCAAACAATAGCGGAAAAGCTGTCTACTCTGTGCCGCCGGGACTCCGATGCACTGCGGACCGGTGAGTAACGCGTGCCCTGATTCCTGCGCAGCGCGTGCCCTTTAGATCACACAACGCTGGCCGCGTCGCGCGGCACGTCTCGCGCCGCATCTTCAGTCACATTGTATCCAGACAACAGCCATTAAAAAAAAGATTACAAAAAAACTCTTTATCGCCTAAAGACCATGGGAAAGAGAGCTCATGTCGCGCAGAGCCACGCAGGTAGCCCATGACATGCATGTCAGGAGCTCATAAAGCGGTTCATTGTTATTGTTTCAGGGACGGGAAGAGTTACTCCTGTTTGCCGACATAAATTGGGCCAAATGTTTCAGTTGTACATTTGTTGGTATAGTTTGTGAGTACTTAATGCCTGTAAGGTATTTATTTTTACACGCCTAGAATGACGTCCATTGTATTTTTTGCGCTGCGGGATATGTAAAATTACCTACAGTTGCCCAATCCTCGCCATTTTACTCGGCTTTGATTTTTGATAGGAGGACACGCTGTGCTTTCAAGTACGCCTGTATTTTAAAACAAACTGTCTGAGACATTATTTAGGGAATGCTGTAACTTTCGTGGACCAAAAGTGGGAGTTTATAGATAATCTTATCACAACTTATCCGGATAACTATAATGGAAGTGTCACTTTTTTACCTGCAAGTGTCGGAGTCGCCCACCGTTTCGCAGCCTTAACGGAAACAAAGTCTACTTAAGCATGTGGTCTACACATGCCCTCTATATTTTTAAAATAAATATTATTTCGCATTGTCTCCATGCAAAAATAGTGGTATAACGCTGCGCTTCGAGGTGTCACATCGCCGCTCTTTTACAGTCAGGAGATGAACTGACAGGCGCAGAGCCGCCCACCAGACAAAAAGCATTGTCTGTCTCCGCGTCTCTTTTGATTTACGGATTTGTCGCAGAAAATGGCACTTTTGTCCCAAGAATGCCTGGCTGCGGAGAGTCGCGTCTGCCATATTTGCATCATGCTGTTGTGCAATTATGACTCTTTTAAAAGGGAAGCGTCACTCCATCTCTGTTTATGTGCATTTCAACAGAAAGGGTTATAATGTGCTACTGTACTAGAGGGACTGAAAAATTACAGGCTGCAAACCCACTATACTATGTCCAATGTTTATACAGATGAACTTAAATAGCATCAAAAATGACATTTAATTCAGCGAGTTTAACTTATTTATAATAACATTTCAGTGATTTTTACAGCTAATGAAAACCCATTTGCTAAGCATTAGGCTACCAATTAAGTAATGGTAAAACCTATTCAAAATAGATTTTAAAACAAAGAAATGGTATTACAGTCAAGAGTTTGACTCCGTTTCTTCTTCTTCTTATATGAAGGGAAAGCTGAGTGGAAGAGAAAAAGTCTGGTAGAAAAAGTTACTGTACACCCTGCCAAAAGTACCAATACTTGCTTTAATGGCGTTGTGTTTGATTGGCCAGCAGACAGACCTGGCCTAAGCACCACAAAGAAAAGAATCTATGACATATCTATATATATATATATATATATATATCAAGAGGAAGACGAGCCAACAGAGTCGTCAATGCAGACAAGCTTATTCATCCAAAGTGGGCTCCGACCAAGTATTGAGAGGATACAGTGTTAAACACGGACATCTCTGCATTAAAATTTCTTTGTTTTTTCATTGGTCTTATGTAATATTCCAGTTTTCTAAGAAACTGCATAAGGTATAATCATCATACTTCACAGAAAGAAATCATTGAAATGTATGTTTGTGTGTAATTTAATTCAAATTCAATTCAAAAATACTTTATTAATCACATGGGGAAATTAAATATTCAGTTTTCTTCAAAGAGGCAATGTATTATAATAATAATAATACATTATTTGATGGATGTAAATAATATGAGTTTCACTTTTTAATTGCATTACTTAAAATAAATGAGGTTTATGATTATATTCTAATTTATTGAGATTCACCTGTATTTTTCTAACCTAAATGCTAATTTGTTAAAAATGTGCTCTTAATAGGTTAATTGTAATCTGGGACTTGTTACTAATGTTATGTGATTTGTAAAGTGTGAAATTAGTGGATGTTTACCGTTAGCAAGAAATTATTGGCATATTATGTCACTGTGGGTTTGTATTGATTTCAATAATAACAGAAAACACTTATACACAAGATATTTTAGAACCATTTGCCATTTTAGTTATTATTTAGCTATATTAACAGGAAACTTCTACATTTATGTGAATGTTTTGTTTTATGTAGGTGATGACAAGGAATCAGCTGATGAAGAGGATGAGGAGGGTCTCCGGCTCTCTGCACTGGATGGTCTGTGCTCCAGTACTGGAAGAAGGGACAGCCTCTCTCTCAGGGAGGATGTAGACACTAAGGGTGAGATCACAACATAGAAATCAGGGGAAATGTAGAGAACTTTGCAAAGCATTAATACCCCTTGAACTTTACAAGTTCTGTTGCGTGAAAACCACACATTTTAGTATGTAATTGTATATAAAAGACCGGAGTAGTTCAATATAGTGAAGTGGAAGGAAAACAGTATGTTTTATTTATTTATTTTTTCCAGAATTGCTTGTCAGTGAAAATCAGAAAATGTTACCATGCTTTTGTATTCAGCCCCTCCCTAGTCAGTGCTTTGTAGACACACTTTTCTCTGCAATTATAGCTGCAGCTCTCTTGAGCTATGAGTCTCCACAGGTTTTGCACATCTACTGACTGACATTTCTGCCCATTCTTCTCTCCAAATAGCTCAAACTCAGTCAGATTAGCTGGAGAGTGTCTTCCAGCTTCCCCGTCCTTGCGGATGCAAGAACATCCCCACAGCATGATTCTGCCACCACCATGTTTTATTATGTATTCGGTGTGATGTGAGGTGTTGGTTTTCCACCACAAATAGTTTTTTGCATGTTGGCCAAAAGGTTTAATTTTCTCCTTGTCATACTCTTTCTATGTTGCTGATGGGACTACATAGTGCTTTCTTAGAGGTTCAAAGCTTGGGATTTTTTTGTTTAAGAGCCTAACTGCTTGAAACGTCTCCACAACTTTCTTCCTGACTGGTCTGCTTTGTTGCTTGATTGTCATGATGCTGTTTGTTCTCTAAAAAACCTCTTGAGTCCTTCAGAGAACAGCTGCATTTATACAGAGATTAAATTACGCTCAGCATTCCTCATTTTAACGCATGGAAGACGGTGCTTTTTGTAGGAGTTGTCATAAAAATTACGCATTTATTTTCGTAATATTACCACTTTATTCTCGTAATTTCAAAAAAAACAAAATCTCTTAGCCTGGCACTAATAGTCCGTCGTATTTACTTGCAGTAAAATATTCAAAATAAATGCATCTGTCCAGTTAAATGAAGGATTGGTCAGTCTCAATCTATAGAAAAAAGAATTTGACCAAAGATTTTAAATACTTCTAAAATAACTCTTTGCACACAGATTTTTTGACAATATTTGACAATTTGAACCAAAAATAACAGAATTTCCCATGTTTTTTTTCACGTTTGTAATGTGTTTTTCCTCTTTTACAGTCAGAAAGTGGAAGTGTGAGGTCTGTGACTCTCAGTTCGAGAGCAGACGTGGACTCTCCATCCACTCCCGCGCTCACTTGCGCCAGCTGGGCTTCACCGTCTCAGAGAGCGGTGGGTCAGCTATCGACCTGCTCCACCAGATAGCCATGGAGCGCAGCATAGACGGCAAAATAAGCTCATCTCTGCTCACGCCGAAGAAACCCTCCCTACCTGTTTCCCTCAAAGATGAAGAGATAGAAGACATGGAGTTGGAGGAGAAACCCATCCCTCTCTCCATCCGGGCCAAAGCGGTGAAGGCAGTGCCCTCTGGCTCCACTACGTCCACACCTTCTCCAGGTGCCTCTCCAGCTCCAGCTCACTCCAACTCACCTTCCTCAGTAGTGAAGAAAGCCCCCATTTCATCTCTGCTGCCCGTGTCTTCCCCTTTGCGATCACCAGAGCACAAGGTTGGGGGAATGAAATGCCTGAGCTCTAACCTATCTGCTGCTTCTGCAACCACGACATCAAAACCGCTTTGGGCTCCACAGGAGAATGACGCTCCTCTCAACCTCAGTAAGTATCATCACTCTGGACTGAATTCTAGTAATTGTTTAGTCTTATCAGTGTTAAGTCATTGATTTCTCCTCTGCTTGCAGCACTGGATGTGGACTCCGATAAGGACATCGTTTGTCAGCTGTGTGGCGCCTGGTTTGAGACTCGCAAAGGCCTATCCAGCCATGCTCGAGCCCACCTGCGACATTTTGGCATCGAATACTCAGAGTCCAAGGGCTCTCCTATTGAACTCCTGAGCCAGCTCATGGACACAGATGACTTCAAGCATAAAGCGAGTGCACTGGAGCTCGACTGTCCCACGGAAACACAGGACATTTCCCCAGCGCTTCCCCCTGTAAAACAGTCCCTACTGACGCTCTCCTCTTCTTCCTCTGGGTCACTCCTCTACAAGGTGACCACAGTGGGGGGTGGGTCCAAAGTTACCTCTACCTCTGCCTCGTCATTACCAGGCCCACCCGCCAAGCGTCTCAAGACCTCTTCCATGCAGGTCTTCCGCCTCAGCAGTGGAGAGCTGATGGCCCTTCCACACAGTAAGTGATGCTGAGTGCCTTGCAAAACTATTCATACCTCTTGAAGTTTTTCACGTTACAACCACAATCCAGAGCCTTTTAAGAGGATTTTATTTGATTGACCAAAACGGAGTAGTGCATAATTGTGAAATGAAAGGAAAAGCATACTTGGGGCCTAATGTACGATAAAGTGCACAACTTTTTGTACTAAAAGTCTGCGGTAGGGAGAAAAAAAAATCCGATGTACAGACTGCGTAAACATGTCACCGCACACGTAGCCTTCATACATTCTACTTTACAGAGAATTTGGCATAGCTGCATGTGGTGCTTGGACCACCCGGTCCCCGCCCCATATGCAAAGTAGTATAAATAACCAGAAAGCACCTACCACGTGTCCAAATAACCATGGCAACGGTGCTGTTACAGCCCAAACCGGTTCCTTTCAGCGGATAAACGCCAAGAGAGACTGTGTCTGAACACCCTGAGGGTTTGTGGTGAATTACCGCAAACCAACGTTTTGAATGACATCAGTGACGCCTGACTGAAAATAAAACTTGTCGACTCGAACCTGTTTAGTTCTACAATGTGTGTATTAAATCCAAACGGCGCCGTCTAGCTGCTGCACTGAGTTCAGTCATAGCTCATTGCTGATCATTATAATGACGTGAATATGCCTCCCACATTTCTGCTAGGAAGACTGTCACCACACACACAATGTGAAGAACTTTAAATCTTTACAACCATTCAGGACGTCACATAAAAAATAGAAAATCACATAGAAGCCGCCATCGTTTGTTCCCAACACAACTATTATGCACGGTTCCTCCTGGTTCAGCCAATGCGCATTTACATCTACAGGTGACAGAAACAGAGGAAGTTTAACAGTTTACATCCGACTGTGGTTGTTTCCATCATTTTCTCTGGTGTGTTACGTTATGGTATGAGGCTAAATGTGATTCACTTTCATCGCTCGTGTTTAAACCATGAAAGCTCAAACTCATGAAAAAGCATCAGATTTGATGCTCCATGAATTAAATAAAACTGAATGGAGTCACATTTCAGTTGATTTAGGTGATTTTTGGTTCTCTATAGTTTATTTTTGTCGATTGAAAAAGTTTGTGTGGCTACCGCACATTTCATGGCAGGTCAAAACTTTGTGCGAGTTGCGCGTAAAACATTGCGTCGCAAGGCTTTTGTGAGTAAGTATGCTTCGTACATGAGGCCCCTGGTCTGCAGTGGGCCCATGGTCTTTCCATTTTTAGCTGATGGACTGCATGGTGCTGCGTGACATGTTTAGAGCTTGAGGAATTGTTGTTTTGCAAGCCTTGTATCATTTTTCTTTCTCTTCACAGCTATGCACTACTTTGTGTTAGTTTGTCACATAAAACTCCAGTTAGAAACAATGAAGCTCAGTGTTTTTCCCGAGGAATGTCGTGTTCAAGTGGGAGGGGGCTGACCCAACTGACCCAAACACTTAAAGGAGACATGATTTTTATGGGTTTTTTTTATTACAGCATTTGAACAATTGATTGCTTTAATCAGTTCGAATTTGACAGAACATTCCTATAAAAGTATTATTATTAATAATCTCTTTATTCCTTATATATCTGTATCTGTGTATTTATATATATCTTTCTATCTTCATCTATCTGTCTTTCTTCATCTCGCTATCTTTCTCTGTAATGAGTTTCTGAATTTTCATATCATTATTATGCAGTCCTGGAGGTTCCTTGTAATTTGTATCATCAGTCCCAACATTTACTGAGCGAGTACGTATGAGATTCAAACGCACACACACCACATATTGTTTGTTTACCTAGATATATCTGCTCAAATCAGTCTCGGTGCACACTCAGGTTGGTGGCACAAAGGTTGAAAAGGTCAAGAGGTATGAATACTTTTACAGCTTCTTTAAACTGAGATTTATCTGTAGATGATTCATTTTCCTTCATTTAGCACAAAGTCAAAAAGTAAGAGTTCTTTGGTCTCTTAGATGAGCCTCCAAAGGAAATAGGCTGTGAATACTGCGGGGAGTATTTTGAGAATCGCAAGGGACTTTCCAGCCACGCCCGCTCCCACCTGCGCCAAATGGGGATCACCGAGTGGTCTGTCAACGGTTCACCAATCGACACGTTGCGGGAGATCATCACAAGACGGGGCCTACCCTGCGCCCTTCCTCTTAAGCCTCTCAAAACCCCGCCATCTTCCTCTCCAGGACCTCCTCGTTCCCCTCTGTCGGCTTCCTCGTCTCCTTCTGCCACAGTCCTCGGTCGCCTGCCTTTTGCCTTCGCCCGCCCATCCAGCCCTCCTCAGTCGGTGATGTCCAAGGCCAGCTCAGCTTCTTCAATGTCTTCGAGCTGCCTGAGTCTCAAGCCGAAGCCAGAGCCAGTGCAGGTGGAGGTCACTTCGCCTGGATCTGTGGGAAGATCCGGAGGTTTTCCGGTTGAGTCTCCAAATTCAAACTGGAGCAACTCTGACAAAGTTTACCCTCTTAACTTGGGTAACTTAAAAAACTCATGTATAATTCTTATAACCCAATATGCCAATGAATATTGTAGTAAAGTTTTTGTCTTCTGGTTTTTTCTCAGCGATGGCCCATGAAGTGGAGCCTACGAGGGACATTCGATGCGAGTTCTGTGGGGAATATTTTGAGAACCGCAAAGGTCTATCCAGCCACGCACGCTCGCATCTGCGGCAAATGGGCATCACAGAGTGGTCTGTCAATGGCTCGCCCATCGACACGCTGAGGGAAGTCATGCACAAGCGAGGCTCTGGCGCCTCATCTCGCTCAGACCAGGGAGTGAAGAAAGAGTCCAGCCAAGGAACCAAAAGTCCCTTGTGGGAAAACGTGGGAGGAGCCAGGGGCTCAGAAGGTTTGGGTATTTCAGGTTACCAGTCCTCCAAATTCCGTAAATCTCCTCTCAGTTTAGTGCAGTCTGGGTCAAGGGTCCTTAAACAGGGCCTGGGGTCCGCGGGTCCATCTGCCTCCCAACCTGCAGGGAAGCTGTTCCGATTGTCCCCACTGGGAAAAAGGCCTTCATCAGATCAGGCCCAGTCAACAGAGACTGCTGCTTCACAGGCACATCGACTTAAAACGTTCCCTTCACTTCCACATGATTTCTCCTACAAAAGAAAACCCTCACCAGAAAAGCATGGACACCAGGGTAAGCTGCACTTGTTTTACTTATGTTGAGTCCCTTTTCATTCTGATCCTTGATCCTTAAACAAAACCACAAATCTCCTACTGTGTTTTTCAGACCCCAGTTGTGAGCTGTGCGGCTTCTACTTTGAGAATCGTAAGGCTTTAGCCAGCCATGCGCGAGCCCACCTGAGGCAGTTTGGAGTGACTGAATGGTCTGTGAATGGGTCCCCTATTGAGACGCTTAGCGCTTGGATACGCAACAGACCACAAAAGGTCCTGGAGATGCACCGGAACTACATGCAGGGTAACCGCTCCACCCAGAAGAAGGTAAGGGGAGCTCGATCTTTGTGAGGTGCAATTAAGTGCCTTGCAAAAGTGATAATACCTATATCCATGTTGCAACCACAAACTGTAATGTAATTTATTGGGATTTTATTTGATAGACCACACAGATGAAAGGAATATGACTTTTTCACTAATTAAAATCTGAATTGTATGGTTTCCATTTGTATTCAGCTCATTTTACTGCAATACCCTTAAATAAAATTTAGTGCAACTAGTTGCCTTAATAGTAACTGGAGTCCAACTTTGTGAAAATTAATCTCAGTTTACAGTCTTTTTGAATAAATTAGAATATTATTGAAAAGTTCATTTATTTCAGTGACTCAGTTCACTAACTGAAGCACATAATATAGATTATTAAACTCAGACGGATGTTTTCAAGCCTTTATTTCTGTTAATTTGGATGATTTTCGGCTTCCAGCTAATACAAAAAACATATTTAAAATTAAAATATTACATCAGACCAATAAAAAAAACATTTAAACATAAATGTGGGCATAATGAAAAGTATGTTTAATACCTGTTTAAAGGTTATTTTCAAAAAGCCTCATAGGAACAAATATTCTAATTTATTTTTTTATGACCGTAAATACGGCTGTTCTCTAAAGGCCTCGAGAAGACTAAGGAACGCAGCAGACAGGACAGGGATAAAGTTTTAGAGAAGCAGGGTTAGGATTTAAGACAAAATCCCAAGCTTTGAATAAATGGAAAGAATATGTCTGCAAACCTTCTAAAGCATGGCTGCCCACCTAAACTGACAGAGCAAAAAGCAGAGCATTAATCAGAGAAACAGCCAAAAGGCCCAGGGTAACTCTGGAGCAGCTGCAGAGATCAACAGCTCAGGTGGGAGAATCTATCGACACAATAACTCAGTCAAGAACTCCACAAATGTGGCCCCGTGAATAAGTGGCAGGAAGAAAGCTATTGTTAAAAGAAAGCCATTAGTAGTTAATTTTGTCGGTGATAAAAACCATGTAAGGAACACGGCAAATATTTGGAAGTTCCTCTGGTCAGATGCAAAACATGCAAAACTCTGTTTGGTGAAAATTAACACTGTAAATCAGAGTTTGAACATTCCTCTTGGATCATTCTACCTATGGTGGTGGCTGCATCATGCTGTGGAAATGCATTACATCAGGCACACAGTGGATTTAGCAAAATTCAATGAGTTTTTTTTAATCAAAGCATATCGGTATGTTATAATGCCCCAGAATTGACAAAAAAAAAAAAAAAATCCTGTCTCTAGATCTGCAAAGGTTGTAGAGACTTACCTCTAAAGACCTGCAGTTGGAAGTGGAGCGAAAGCTGGATTTCTACAGTTCTGACTCAGGAGGGCTGAATAATAATGCACATCATATTGTTCAGATGTTTATTTGGAATACATTTTTAAAACTATGTATTGTTGTCCTTTCACTACTCATAACAGTGCTACTGTGTTTTGTTCTATCACATAAAATCCCAGCAAAATACACAAAAGTTGAGACAAAGCTTCAATATTTTTGAAAGGGGCTGTAGGTTTTTTTATAAATGCGGAAGATGTGTAATTTTATTTCTGGTCAACTGGCTTGTCAACCAAGAAAAACTTGTCAGCAATAAAAATCTTTTTTCCCCACAGAAACCAGGCACATATATAGTCAAAGCTCGTGAGCTGCTGTGCTGTTTCTTTGACACAACCCCTCTTCTTCCTGTGTCTTTGAACAGCCTTCATGCTTTCAGATGAGGAAGGCCTCTGCTGGCAACACGACAGGCATTTTGTGTCGTGCAAAGAGACGTGCTGTCTCGCAGCTCAGAGCCTTACTGTTGATCCTGTGTCTTTACTCCCTGTGTAAATCACTGTGGGGACAGATGCCAGAACGATTCTGCTATTCACTTGATAGTTACCATAGTAACCAGGGTGCCTGGCAGCTTATGTTTCATCTTCAGATAAATTATAGCAAGCTGTTGATGGAAGAAAATGTGTCATTTTTTTCTTTCTCCTTCTCCGGTTCTGAAATTAGTTTCTGGTGCAATTGCGTCACTCTTGCACCTTTCCCCTGAGCTCTGATTTGAAACACATATAGAGCAGACACTGCCTATTTAAAAACCGTTGTTATTATACTGTGAAGGTTTTTTTTAACCCAACCAATTTCGGGGCATCGAAGTTCCAGGATGAGATGATTTGAAGTATTGTTACAGACATAAAATAATTAGAAACTTGTAATTTCTTCATTAAGGCTAACGTTATATATACTGCTGCATACACGGGTCGTGGTTAGGTGTTAGCAGTGTTTGCTAGAATGATACTAAGTATACAATACATACATATTAGGTGACGCGCATATCTATCAATAGAAAAAAAAAAGGGAATGAATCAGAGAGAACTAGAGATTTGTTTTAAATATTCTGTCCATACTGAGGAGATGACACACAGACTTGGTGCTGCTTATGTTCAAGCTGATTAGATGTTCCAGGGAGAAGTTGGGTGGGGTTGTGATGTGAGAGAATGATGTTGTCTGTCTAATAATAGGATTGATGAAATGATTTGTGCTGGAGAAAGCCTTCGCTTCTTCCTTTAGTAGAATAATACTAAAACTTGTGTGGGCTCCAGGACCCCCTTAGACCTCTTTTTCTTCTCTACATTTTGTCACATTACAACCTCAGGCTTCATTGTATTTCATTGGCATTGAAATTGAAATTGATAGACCAACAAAGTATTGCATAATTGATAAGTGGAAGGAATACGATACACAGTTTAGAAACATTTTCTTCACGTAAAAATCTGAAAAGTGCGGCTTGTGTTTGTATTTAGCCCACCTGATTCAATATTCTGTAGAACCAGCTTTTGTCTCCAGAGACTGAAATGTTTGTCCCCTCTTCTTTGCAAAATAGTCAAGCTCATTCAGATTGGTTGGAGAGCATCAAGTTAAAGGCTCACCACAGATTCGTCTTTGGACCGGAGTCTTTAAAAAAGAAACTGCTTAGTCAATCACTTAACCTGGATGGCATTAAATTGACCTCCGGTAAAAAACCCTGGTGTTATTTTTGACCAGGACATGTCATTTAAATCCTATATTAAACAGGTTTCTAGGATTTCCTTCTTTCACCTCCGGAACGTTGCCAAAATTAGAAATATCCTGTCCAGGAATGACGGTGAAAAACTAGTCCATACATTGGTTACTTCAAGGCTGGACTATTGTAATTCTTTACTATCAGGATGTCCACAAAATGCAGTTAAAAGCCTTCAACTGATTCAAAATGCTGCAGCAAGAGTTCTGATGAAAATTAAAAAGAGAGATCATATTTCTCCTATTTTAGCTTCCCTTCATTGGCTCCCTGTTAAATCCAGAATAGAATTTAAAATTCTCCTCCTCACATATAAAGTCCTTAATGATCTAGCTCCATCATACATCAGAGATCTGATTGTTCCATATGTTCCTAACAGAGCACTTCGTTCTCAGACTGCAGGTTTACTGGTGGTTCCTAGAGTCTCTAGAAGTAGAATGGGAGGCAGATCCTTTAGTTATCAGGCTCCTCTCCTGTGGAACCAGCTCCCAGTTTTAGTCCTTCAGGCAGACACCCTGTCTACTTTTAAGGCTAGGCTTAAAACTTTTCTTTTTGATAAACCCTATAGTTAGAGTGGTTTAGGTTATCCTGAGGTATCTCTGTAGTTATGCTGCTATAGGCTTAGGCTGCTGGAGGACATAATGACCACTTTCACCCTCTTTGCTACATTCTCACACTACTCTCCAATTTTGCTTTTTTAACTTCTCTCTCTTTTCACTTCCTAGAAGCTACACCTGGCCTGACTTTGTGTCAACCTGTGACACCTTTCTGTAGAGGGGCATCGTCCGAGCTTCTGCTGGCAACAACTTAATGCTCACCCTCTACAGATGATCCACATAGCCCTGTCTTTCAGTGTTTAACCCTTTCTCTCTCCTAGACATGGTGATTGACTGAGCTTTTACTGTAACTAATTATATGTGCTCTTTTTCAGACTCTAACCTTGAAAACTGGCTCAGAGTTTATCTGTTCTTTCTTTCGAGGTGAAACGACTAAAGGAGCTACATCCATTAACATTTAATTTTCCTTCCCATAGAAAGGACTCCTGGATCAGTGCTTCTTTGTTCTTTTTGTGTCTCTGCTCTGTTCTCTCCAACCCCCAGTCGGTTGTGGCAGATGGCCGCTCACACTGAGCCTGGTTCTGGTTCTGCTGGAGGTTTCTTCCTATTAAAAGGGAGTTTTTCCTCTCCACTGTCGCTACATGCATGCTCAGTATGAGGGATTGCTGCAAAGTCAACGCCAGTGACTGTCCACTGTCTCTACATGCTCATCCAGGAGGAGGGAATGCTGCAAGTCTCTGACTGAATGCAATCTGCTGGGTTTCCTTAAACAGAAAAACTTTTATCCAATTTGAATAAATAACTAACTTTGACTGCACTGTTCAATGGTTACGATTAATTGGAATGTATGTACCTGACTTTGTGAAGTGCCTTGAGACGACATGTGTTGTGAATTGGCGCTATATAAATAAATTTGAATTGAATTGAAATTCTCATTAGAAGAAACTTTGACTGGGCCATTCTATCTCATGAATCTGCTTTGATCTAAACTATTCCATTGTAGCTGTGGCTGTATGTTTAGGGGTGTCCTACAGAAGGTTGAACTACTCCATTCTCAAGTCTTCCAACAGCCTTTGTTCTAGGATTGCCTGGTATTTAGCTCCATTTATCTTCGAATAAACTCTAAACCAGCTTCCTTGACCCTTCTAAAGAAAAGCCCACATCATGATTCTGCCACCACCATTTTTCATGCTTGGGATGTCTTGGCAGGTTTGCAGTTGTGCCACACAAGCAGAAGTTATCAGCTGTATTTATACTTCCACACAGGTGACTTGTGATGGCTATTGGATTCACTGGATGGGGCGGATGAATATAAATGCATACTACACATTTCTGTGTTTTCCTTGCAATATTTTAAAAACCATGTATCGCTGTCCTTCCACTACTTTGTGATGGTTTATCACATAAAATTCCATTAAAACACATTAACTCTGTGGTTACAATGTGGCAAAACGGGTGAAATTTCCAGTGGTATATATTTTGCAAGGCACCGAACGTGCAAGGATTCCATGTAAATAGCTAGTAGTAAATGTTATTTTAAAGTAAACCTAATGCATTCTTGTCATATCAAAATGATGCAACAACACATCAGTTTATAAAGTTCAGTGATGTGTAAATATACAGGGGTTGGACAATGAAACTGAAACACCTGGTTTTAGACCACAATAATTTATTAGTATGGTGTAGGGCCTCCTTTTGCGGCCAATACAGCGTCAATTCATCTTGGGAATGACATATACAAGTCCTGCACAGTGGTCAGAGGGATTTTAAGCCATTCTTCTTGCAGGATAGTGGCCAGGTCACTACGTGATACTGGTGGAGGAAAACGTTTCCTGACTCGCTCCTCCAAAACACCCCAAAGTGGCTCAATAATATTTAGATCTGGTGACTGTGCAGGCCATGGGAGATGTTCAACTTCACTTTCATGTTCATCAAACCAATCTTTCACTAGTCTTGCTGTGTGTATTGGTGCATTGTCATCCTGATACACGGCACCACCTTCAGGATACAATGTTTGAACCATTGGATGCATATGGTCCTCAAGAATGGTTCGGTAGTCCTTGGCAGTGACGCGCCCATCTAGCACAAGTATTGGGCCAAGGGAATGCCATGATATGGCAGCCCAAACCATCACTGATCCACCCCCATGCTTCACTCTGGGCATGCAACAGTCTGGGTGGAACGCTTCTTTGGGGCTTCTCCACACCGTAACTCTCCCGGATGTGGGGAAAACAGTAAAGGTGGACTCATCAGAGAACGATACATGCTTCACATTGTCCACACCCCAAGATTTGCGCTCCTTGCACCATTGAAACCGACGTTTGGCATTGGCATGAGTGACCAAAGGTTTGGCTATAGCAGCCCGGCCGTGTATATTGATCCTGTGGAGCTCCTGACGGACAGTTCTGGTGGAAACAGGAGAGTTGAGGTGCACATTTAATTCTGCCGTGATTTGGGCAGTCGTGGTTTTATGTTTTTTGGATACAATCCGGGTTAGCACCTGAACATCCCTTTCAGACAGCTTCCTCTTGCGTCCACAGTTAATCCTGTTGGATGTGGTTCATCCTTCTTGGTGGTATGCTGACATTACCCTGGATACCGTGGCTCTTGATACATCACAAAGACTTGCTGTCTTGGTCACAGATGCGCCAGCAAGACGTGGACCAACAATTTGTCCTCTTTTAAACTCTGGTATGTCACCCATAATGTTGTGTGCATTTCAATATTTTGAGCAAAACTGTGCTCTTACCCTGCTAATTGAACCTTCACACTCTGCTCTTACTGGTGCAATGTGCAATCAATGAAGACTGGCTACCAGGCTGGTCCAATTTAGCCATGAAACCTCCCACACTAAAATGACAGGTGTTTCAGTTTCATTGTCCAACCCCTGTAAATAACTTACTGTCAGTGTAAGTAGTTGAATAAGTCTTTAGACAGAAGCTTTTCAAGTGTTTGATATGAAATAGTACTCAACCCAGCTACTGAACATTATACTGATACGATCACTTAAAATGATTATTCTGTCACCTAAAGAAAATCCTCAAAGACATGAAGTGTAATAATGGAACTACGTTGTTTTACTGCCTTTTAAGGTGCACAATATTCTGACTGTCAAATAGCTTAAAATGTCATTTAAGTAGCAAAAACATTTAGTATGTTTTTAAACCAAAGTTGTTTTAGTGACCATTACTGTAACTTTCAATTAGCACTATAGATTTTAATCATGCTTATAGTAGCATTCAGATAATACACCCACTCTGTGGTCAAATCTACATCTACATTTTTTTCAGAAACGTAGAATTACAAATTACAGAAGAAGTATTGAGGTAATAGAGGTATTTTTTGTTTCTTGGACATTATTTCAGTTTTTAGAATGATCAGAAAGTCACATTTACTTTAAGATTCAGTCAGAGCCTGAAAAGCTTCGTGTGTTTCTCGGTCATGTTGGATTTTGAGGTCTATCTTGGCTCGCTTTAATTTTGATAAAGCCTTGCTTTTTTCTGTGCTTGTGGGTTGAGTAACTATTTGGCATCTGTAGCCAGAGATTTGCTGCTATGTAGTAGAATGTGCAGCGTTTGCACTTCGTTTCTGTTTGGCAGGAGTTCAGTTTTAGTTTTGACAAATCTTAGTTTTGATTTCCACAGCTCCAACTAAAGAGATTGCAGGGTTTCTTCCCCCTTTTCCTAACATCTTTCAACTCAAATTGAAAGGAAAAATGTAATATGTCCCTGGGTTCCAAATTCCAATGATTACAGTTAACTTGGCCTCTTCTATGGTTAATATGTGCCAGAAGCTGACGCATAAATGCGCTCTCTAAAACACAATCAACACATTTCTTTTAACGTGGCACACAGATGGTGTGTGCATTTTCAAGTCTATAAAATGTCATTTGGTAAGTGATGTACAAAACTGTAGTCTGCCTTCTACAGCAGGAGGAACAATGGCTTGTTCGGATTTTTCCTCATTGGCTGATAAAATTGCTACTGCTTTACTTTTTGTTATCTTCAGATGCACTTGTTGACAGAAAGTGATAAAATGAATAATGCCAATAAGTTCAATAAAGCAACGGTGAGGAAAATTAGTTTTGAACAGATCAGGGATTTTTTTCAGTAAACTTATTTTTTTGGGACTATTTATGTGAAATTTATACTAGGTATCAGTAATAACCCAAGTAATCCTACCACATGACATAAATGACACTGGGTAGGTGTAGGACAGGCTTGCTGAGGTTTATTTTTTCCCAGTACTTCATAGGTGTTTTCCAAATGTTGAACAGCAAACTTTGAACGAGCTTTAACATGTTTTTTCTTCAGCAGTGGAGTCTTGTGCCATAAGTGTTCACAGAGGCACTTACAGTTGAGTGAATGATTTATTTTCCTGTACATGTACAGGTCCTTCTCAAAATATTAGCATATTGTGATAAAGTTCATTATTTTCCATAATGTCATGATGAAAATTTAACATTCATATATTTTAGATTCATTGCACACTAACTGAAATATTTCAGGTCTTTTATTGTCTTAATACGGATGATTTTGGCATACAGCTCATGAAAATCCAAAATTCCTATCTCACAAAATTAGCATATCATTAAAAGGGTCTCTAAACGAGCTATGAACCTAATCATCTGAATCAACAAGTTAACTCTAAACACCTGCAAAAGATTCCTGAGGCCTTTAAAACTCCCAGCCTGGTTCATCACTCAAAACCCCAATCATGGGTAAGACTGCCGACCTGACTGCTGTCCAGAAGGCCACTATTGACACCCTCAAGCAAGAGGGTAAGACACAGAAAGAAATTTCTGAACGAATAGGCTGTTCCCAGAGTGCTGTATCAAGGCACCTCAGTGGGAAGTCTGTGGGAAGGAAAAAGTGTGGCAGAAAACGCTGCACAACGAGAAGAGGTGACCGGACCCTGAGGAAGATTGTGGAGAAGGGCCGATTCCAGACCTTTGGGGACCTGCGGAAGCAGTGGACTGAGTCTGGAGTAGAAACATCCAGAGCCACCGTGCACAGGTGTGTGCAGGAAATGGGCTACAGGTGCCGCATTCCCCAGACCTGGGTTACAGAGAAGCAGCACTGGACTGTTGCTCAGTGGTCCAAAGTACTTTTTTCGGATGAAAGCAAATTCTGCATGTCATTCAGAAATCAAGGTGCCAGAGTCTGGAGGAAGACTGGGGAGAAGGAAATGCCAAAATGCCAGAAGTCCAGTGTCAAGTACCCACAGTCAGTGATGGTCTGGGGTGCTGTGTCAGCTGCTGGTGTTGGTCCACTGTGTTTTATCAAGGGCAGGGTCAATGCAGCTAGCTATCAGGAGATTTTGGAGCACTTCATGCTTCCATCTGCTGAAAAGCTTTATGGAGATGAAGATTTCATTTTTCAGCACGACCTGGCACCTGCTCACAGTGCCAAAACCACTGGTAAATGGTTTACTGACCATGGTATCACTGTGCTCAATTGGCCTGCCAACTCTCCTGACCTGAACCCCATAGAGAATCTGTGGGATATTGTGAAGAGAACGTTGAGAGACTCAAGACCCAACACTCTGGATGAGCTAAAGGCCGCTATCGAAGCATCCTGGGCCTCCATAAGACCTCAGCAGTGCCACAGGCTGATTGCCTCCATGCCACGCCGCATTGAAGCAGTCATTTCTGCAAAAGGATTCCCGACCAAGTATTGAGTGCATAACCGTACATGATTATTTGAAGGTTGACGTTTTTTGTATTAAAAACACATTTCTTTTATTGGTCGGATGAAATATGCTAATTTTGTGAGATGGGAATTTTGGTTTTTCATGAGCTGTATGCCAAAATCATCCGTATTAAGACAATAAAAGACCTGAAATATTTCAGTTAGTGTGCAATGAATCTAAAATAAATGAAAGTTAAATTTTCATCATGACATTATGGAAAATAATGAACTTTATCACAATATGCTAATATTTTGAGAAGGACCTGTAAATGTTCCTGCTTTAAGAAATGTTTGTATATGGGCCAATCCAAGTGTTTGAACAGCTGGGTGTTAATAGGCATCATTCAAATTCCATGCCCCTTGTTTGGTCATGATTTTGCTGACCTTGCGCTCAGAATCTTCTCAAATTATAAAGTGACTGTGTTACAACAGAGCTTATTGACATGCTAAAAAACACCAACAAAACCTTAAAAAAAAACCTTTCAAATGCAAGTAAAGACTTTGGGATGATGTCCTGTATCTGACGTCTCTGTTTATCAGGTTGCAGATCCTCAAATTTAACCAGGCTGTCCACCAAAATATATACTATAGATATATTATTATTGTTTTTTTTTGTGCAATATTTTACACACTACTAGGTAATTTAGATGTAAGTTCTCCCAGCTTAATTTTAGTAGTAGTAGTAATTTTGCTTTAGTAACGCAATGAAAGACTCCTCAGTGGTCTGTGTCAAAATGAACACACCCCTGATGTTCTGCTGAAAGTATCTGCTGTCCAAAAACTCCGACTGGGCAACCACTGCATGGAAATGGCTTTGTAGCCCCCGCTTTCTCTTCTTAGATTTGGTGCTAGATGGCTTGGAAGACAACTTAATGGCCAATTATCCCACTGATCTCCTCACCTTAGTGCGCAATTAACTGGAGGAGAAACATAGCTGCAGACTATTTAAATCTCCTTATGTGCTGGATGTAATCTCTGCAAACAGTGAGCCACTAGTCCCACTCAGTCCAGTGCAGTGGTCATTCGGAATCCTGAGTTCAGTCAAACCTGACCTAAAAGTATTTTCTATTTTTTTTTTCTGCCGTGAATTTTTCCACCCTGTTTAATAACCAGACAAGCATAGATTTTTATGTTTAGCTTAATGAGTTTCAGCAATCAGCCAGTGTAATCTTCAGTGTAACCTGATGAAGAAAATCATTAATCTAATATAACTAACAATAAACAGCAAAACTCTCGCACTTCCAAAAACCACAGCAACCACTGTGTGACACACCTTGATTTCCTAAGCATGTGCTGCAAGACGCTGACGTAAACTTGCATACACAATCTGAGACATGCCGTGGCGGTTGAGCATACCCTACAGTCACCTCTATATTGATAAATCCCCAAATCGGTGTGATAATGACCATTTTCAGCACGTTTGATGCATAGGGCCCTGTGAGTGATTCTAGGAACTCTCTCCTGATTATTCTTTTGACTCCTCGGCCACCTGGATGTTGGAGGTTTATGGTGAAATAATGTTCTTACCACTTCCTTATTGTGGCCCTAACAGTGCCCACTGGAACATTCAGAAGTTTAGAAATAGGTGTGTAACCAGGGCCATCAGTGTGTTTTGTAACAGTAAGGTTCCAAACGTATTGAGAGAGCTTATTGCTTTTACCTATCATGCATCTTTTATTAAACCTTGCTGATGAGAAACCTGTTGGGCATCACCTAAGACTAAACCAGTTGATATTAATTAGTACCAATAGCAGGCAGGATTGCTATTGGCTTTTAATGCCTGTTTGGATCTTCTTTTTTTAATGTTTCAATAATTATTCTCTCTGTTATTACACATAACTTAATGTTTGGACTAAATTGTGTTGGATTTTTTATGTGTGGATTACTTGTTCTTGACATCTATGTGAATTTCATTTTATTATATATTTACTGAGAAAAACGTTTGATGTGTTCAATGTTTATATTACCTGCTGTTTCCTGTTCTTCCTCTAAATCAAATCTGGCCCAACATGGTAAGGCATCCAGACCTTTCCATAAATAAATAAATACATAAACAAAAGCACCTAAAACAGCATGTAGTAAACTGAAACTCACCTGCTGCTGATGATGAAAACAGTTCTTGTTATTTAAATGTTCAAACATATTTTTGTGCGTATTTGGAGATATGAAAGGAGTTTTAAATGGTTTTGTTAAGTCTACATAGTCAGGTCTCATCCTTTCTTCCTAATTCTATGTTTATCATCCACAGAGGCCATTTATGTTTCTACATTTTACATGTTGTAAAATGTAGAAGCATTGCATTTAAGCAGTTATATTATTAATTTTTTTCTTTAAAATGCAACTGATAGGATCACTTATTTTTCTGTATTCCAGAAGAGGAGCTCATCAATCACTTCATCAGTGGATTCTGATCATATCCTCCCAATCTCATCGCAGAAGGCCCACTCGTCCTCCTCTTCCTCTCAGTGGTCTTCTTCCTTGGCTGCTAGCCTGACTCAGCCACGGAGCCAAGAACTCCGGCGGGGCTCCTCCGAGATCACCGACGACGAATCTGGTACTGCTCCAGTCAGGGCCAGCGGCAGCAGCCCCACCTTCTTGCGCCTCGGCAGCAGCCTTCAAGCACAGGTTGCCCGCAGCGAGCTGAATGTCCGATTGCCAAGAGGTGTGAAAGGATACAGAATATTCTGTGACACTCGTGCATGAACCTCCAATATTCACCTGCATGTATTTTGTACTTGGATACACATTTTCTTCTGGTTCAAAGAACACAGGTCTCTTTTTCACAAGTTAACCGCTCCTGAGCAGGTACAACCAGGGCTGAGTAGGGACTACATGGAACATGAACACAATGCTATTCACTAATTGGCCATGAGACCAGGAGACATGAGAAGGTTTTTGAAGAGGTAGTGCAGAGAAAGAGTGACTACAATAATATTAAGGACCACGGTGGCCGGAGCACTACTACTAATTACTATTTACAAATCACAAGACGTGAAGGCTGAAAGAAAAGAAAAAGGACACCATGTCAGCTTTGCATGCAGGGCGCTGCATTCAATAACATCCTAAATCAGCTGTTCAGACACAAACCTTTCCCCCAAAACGTACAACCATGAAACAGCGTATTTGGTGCGCTGAATCTGTGGAGCATGAATATCCAATATCCAATCTAAAATGAACTTCACCACAGTCAGAAGTCCGTGGTTTAGCGCTTTAAAGTCCTTGTCCTCATTATTGCCATGGTTGAGACAAAAACGTCCTCAGAACGTCCAAAATTTTAACTTTTTCTGGCAAACTTTGGAGCTTCACCAGTCCAGACAGCAGCGTCTCTCCTCTCTGCTTCTGCTGCCACACCGTCCTCACATCAGAACCCCAGAGCCTTAAGTTCTGACTGGGTCCACATAATTATACCAGCGGATAAATTTATACAAGAAAAAGACATTCTTGCACATTCGATAATACAAAAATAATTTTTATTTTGTTTACTCATGTTTTTATTTAGTTAAAACATTTTTTTATTTCTTATCATTTCACTCAGATTACTTTGTGACAATGCCACACAGTAAAGTTAATTAATAGCAGCACAACGCACTGCCCTGATGGCTGGAGGCGGGGTTTAAGGCCGTAGCTTCGGCTGTCAGTGGTTCAGTGGAAACGCAACAAGTACCGAGTAGAGAGAGTCCGAGTGGAGCGGAGCCGCACGGCCCAAAAATAGCCAGTGGAAAAGGGGCTATAGAATTTGCATCCTACAGCTCTGGGAAAAATTAATACAGCATTACTAGCCAATTTATTCCCAGAGTACAGTGCCGTTCAAAAATATTCATCTCTCTTGAACTTTTTCACATTTTGCAACGTTACGCCCACAAACTTCAGTGTATTTTATTAGGATTTTATGCGCAAGATCAACACAAAATAGTACATAATTGTGAAATAGAAAGAGAATGATGCATTGTTTTCAAACAATTTAACTAGAAAAAAACTGAAAATTGTGGCATGTATTTGAATTCAGTCAGACACCCCTAAATAAAATCCAACTAATTGCCCTTAGAACCCTCCTGATTAGTAAATAGATTCCACCAGTGTGTCATATAATCTTGGGATAAATCCAGCTGCTCGGTAAAAAGCTTTTGAGGTTTGTTTGAGAACAAACAGCATTTAAATGGAAGATGAATGGTGCTAATATGTAATATATGTGATATGTGCTAAATACAGTTCAGCCCTGAATGAATCTGTCTGAGTTTGAGCTGCTTTTCAAAGAAAGGGCAAAATATTTTTTCCTAGATGTACTCAGCTGGTACAGACATAGCCCCAAGACTTGCAGCTTTAATTGCAGCAAAAGACATTTATATTTTTATTTGTGAATATTTGAAAACCACATATCATCTTCAAAGCCAAAGGTAAGGTATAAATTAGCAGAATATGTTTTGCACATTTTTAATGGAAATGCAGCTCATGTTGAAAAAACACAATTTCGCAGTTGTGGTGTTTTCATTAAATAAGAAATGCAATTAAAATCACACGTAAATAAGTTTGTTCACGTAATAACATCATCCTACTACAACGTCCTGTCGTCTGCCTCGTCTTTTTTGCCAGTAGTAACATCCGGTTGTTGATCACGTGACTTGTGTGATCTGAAAAAATTGTTTCCACTGCAGTTTTGCAAAATACACTAATTTTGATACTGCCAAAAAAACCACCTCATCCTAGCGAATCTGTATCTGTTGGTCCATCAAAGGGTGCTAAAAACCTGGGTTTTTACGGAGGCGACCTTTTAAAGATCATGTTGCCTCTGTTGCTTGATCGCACCTCTTCTTATTGTTAGACATAAGAAAAATCAAGCCTTACCTCACCCAACATGTCATTCAGGTCCTGGTTCAGTCGATGGTCATCTACTGCCTGAACTACTGCTACGGTTTCCTAACTGGTTTGCTGGCCTGTACTGTGAAATCTCTGCTAATAGGTACTAATAGGAGATTTTTTACGGAATTTGAACCACGTGAAACAACAACTATGCCACTTAAGGAGTTCTGCATGGAGCATATTTACTGACAAAGTTTACTGAAGAAACGTTTTCACCTTAAATGCAAAATGTATGTATTTATTGGACAATTTTGGCCTAATTACTGCTCTGAGTGGGTTGTTCTTTAAACAAACAGCATGTTTTGGAGTCTGTATACTCCAAATCAAATCGATTATTTGATTTCTAAATTAATTGACGCTTATTTCAATAATCAATTAATCACAATTAATCCGATTAATTGTTTCAGCCCTAATTTATACACTGTCACGACTGTCACCTCTGAGAGAACCTGACTGGTGGTCTTCTTTTTAAGTTGCTAATTGTTGGCTTTGATAATAAAGACATTGTTATATCCTCATTTGTAACTCCATTTACATAATGGCATCCACCAAAATGGATAGATATAAACACGTTTCTATCTGTGTAAAAGACTAATAATTTTCTGAATGTAAACACCTAATACAGTAATAATAAATATCACCTGCAGAACATACAAAACAAAAATGTATATTTCTACATTTTCTTGCTAGCTCTTAGTAACTTCAACACTTCATTGGAAAACTGGAGTCCTTCTCCATCATAAATGACTGAAGACATGAAGTTGTTGCGTTTTCTTGCTCTAAGGTTTTGAGCGTCGGCCTTTGAAGCACCCATCCTGCCCAGATGGATCTGACAGGGACAGCGGCTCTCCGAAGCCCCCACGCAGGGGCACCCTCCCCTCCTTGGTGCCAAAACCTCCCTCATACCCACTGGTCAAACTGGTGGGCAAGTTCTACACCCTGAAGTGCCGGTGAGGAAAACCTGACTACTGTTATTTCCATGGAGAAAAAGGAAGACAAAAAGCACTCACTTAATATTGTAATGTTGAGACAGGATTAGTTCTAGAACTGTCCTGCTGAGTTTTAAATATCTCCTTTAATCCTCAAGCAGCAATTCCTTCCTCCTCTACCTCTGAAGTTATTCTCCACTTTTTTAGCAGCTGATGCAGTGTGAGGAAAGTTGTAAACCTTTTGGGATTTTCAGGCTACATAAAAAGTGTTTAGATTCTGATGTAACTGCAGTTAAAATGCTTTAAAGGATTTAGCTTCTCCTGAGGGAGACAGTGGCATGACAAAATCGACTGAATGCCGGACTGTTTTTATTTTTTTTCAACTCCCAACAACTCCTTTTATTATTTCATCACCGTTTCTAGCATTTACTTGTTTATTTTTCTTAACCAGGTTCTGCGAGGTGGAGTTCCACGGCCCACTTTCCGTGCAGGAGGACTGGATCAGACACCTCCAGCAGCACATCTTCAAGATGAACTACAACAAGTCTGCTCCACTAAAAGCAGCCGCCACTGATACCCGCAACCTGGCTGACAACTCGACCCCAGTCCAGGACTCCGACCCGGCCTCCAACCACAGTTCAAGAACTGCCTCCACCCCGACCCGCTCCACGGCCCCCAACAGCCGCTCCCCCACCCCCGTGGCAGAGTTCGCTCCTGCCATAACTGCCAAAGAGATCACGCAGGTCTCGGAGGAGCAGCCCGCCATAATCCCAACTCCCATTCCTCTTTCCACACAGATTGTGTGAGCGCAAGGTCCTCACGCATTGTTGTAGACCCACTTTTTGCTTTCTCCAGTCGCCGTTCGTCCACCACTTTCCTTCCCTCAACCTTCAGAAAGTATTGTTAGGGAGAAGCTTTCTCCGTCATAAGAGCCCTTTTGAAGCCCCAAGCACCTTTGAAGCATGTCTAGACTGTTCCTAAGTCCAGTTGCCATGGGAACGAAGCTTTCCTGGCTCAGCTGTGGTTAGGGGATAGGTGATATGGGAACTGTCCAAGGTCATAAGGAGAGATCAAATACTACGTTGTGTTTGCCTTGTTTATACTGAATGTTCAGACGTTAATGTACCTTTCCCATTCAGTGGGACAGATAGAGGCTCATATGAACCCTTTATCACACTTTACTGCCCTGGCTACTTGCAGCTCTACCCCTTCTTAGACGAACATGACTTGTGAGATGGCGAGCCTTTTCTTCTTAAAAGTTCCTGACTGAGATTCAAAAAGATGTTTCTAATCATGCTAGTCTCACAGTTGAGACTTTAAATGTGTGGCAACACATAGTGTTTAAAAGGAATCTGTCACACTGCACTTATACACAATTTACATATTCTAAGGTGGAATTTAGGAGATGGGAATATAAGAGATGGAAGCACACAAGTGAGGAAAAATCACTCAAGTTTACCTTTCAAGGTGGAATATTCTCCAAAAGCATATTTACATTCAGCTTGAATGTAGCGACAAGCACCTATTTACATTAAGCCACAAACACACAGTCATTTGCAAAAGTATACACACCCTTTAAACTTTTTGATTTTGTCCCATTCATGTCATTACTTTAATAATTTATTTTGTGATTTAATGTGATAGAGCAAAACAGTGCGCAAATGTCAAGTGAAAAGGAAAGGATCCTCAGTTTTAAATGTTACTTTCTGTTTAGAGAAAGAGCAGACAGAGGAAATGTCTTAGAAGGTGCTCTGGTCAAATAGGACCAAAACCAATCTTTTTGGCTTACGTGCAAAATGCGTATCCATCCATTGTCTTTATCCACTTATCAATACACGGTTGTGTTGGGAGGGCGTGGGTATATCTCCAACAGTTATTGGACGAGAGGCGGGGTACACCCTGGATGGGTTGTTAAGTCCATCACTGGGTCAAACAGGACAAACCGCAATTCATGCACACACTTACATCTGAGGGCAATTTAGACAGACCGGTTAACCTAACATGCGTGAGCAGGAGGACCCTAATGGTGCGTTCACACCAAATGCGGATTCTGCGATAGGAGCGACTGATTTATCCCTATGTAGAGGCGCGTTCAGGAGCGAGGCGGTGCGAAGGACGCGGTGCGAAAGGCGCGCCGAGCGAAGCGAGAGCGATGGACGAGTTGAAAATTCTGAACTTTTTCCTAAATTTGCGTCGCGTCAACCAATCAGGGACTGGATGTGGCTGTGACGTAGGGTGAAAGACCGCAGCGGAGAAGAAGCGGTTGTCAGTGAAGATGGATGACCAGATCATAGTGGCGGTGTGCATCAAGCCAGAGTTGTATGACTCAACTAATTACTTTTACTGAGACAAGTACAGAAAGGACCTGGCCTGGTTATGTTTAGGCACAAATATCTTATATTTAGGAGATGTGGACATTAAAAATCTGCTGTTTTTTTAATGAGCTGAGATTTATTTACTCACTGAAGACAGATGGACAGGCGTTCAGCAGCGGGTATACAGTGCCAGTAGTTGGTGTCCCGGAGGCCGATTCGTCTCCCAACGCGGGACAGCAGATCTTTGAACTGGGTCCTGGATAAACAGAAGTACCGCTGAAATCGACCGTCATCCAGACGCAGCTCCTGGAGTAGTTGGTGGTAATCTCCGAACTGTTCCCGTCCCTGAAGAATCTGGTGAACCCAGGGACGTCGGCGGCGTTTTTCGGCTCTCCACAGGTAAAACACCGTAATTAGGTCCGTGAAATTCATGTCCGCCATGTTCAGTTGAAACCGGCAAGCAGCAGATAGAGGCTCCACCTATTGGATGACGCGGCGAAGCGTTGCCGCTTGTTGCCATTTGGAAACACGGAGTTCACGCGGAATGTGAAGCGGGCAAAAGCACACAAATGACGCGAAATATTCGCAGAATCCGCGTTCGGTGTGAACGCACCATTAGAGAACTGATGCTTGCGCAGGGAAACAATGCAAACCTCAGGCAGAATGTGTTGGTCAGGATTCTTACCCGGGATCAACAGGGCAAAGCCATTAGTGCCGCTTCGAAATGTTGTGTGCTTTTCTTCAGTTCAACTTTTTTTATATAGCGTAAATTTACAATTTCATCTTATTGTACTTTACAAAAAACTAAGCAAAAAAAGAAACAAAAAAACCCTTAAAATGTATCCATAGAAATACATGATATTGCCAAAAGTTTTGGGCCACACCAAATCAAGGAATTCCAGTGTTCCCATCACTTCCATGGCTGCAGGTGTTTAAAGTTTGGTGTGGAGAAACTTGACTGGCCTGCACAGAGCCCAGCAGAGTGTATCACGTTGTTGAGTTTGCAGCAAAATACTGTGCATGCATGTGGTGAAAGCAGAAAGGAAAACTCTTTAAAAGGAAGAACCCTCCAGTAGAATGTGACACAGTGTGAACGACCATCTGCTGTGACCAACTGGGGGGTTTGAGAAGAAAAACTTCAATCTCTAGATGCGCAAAACTGGCATGGACATACTGCACAAGAGTTACAGCTGTAAATGCAGTATATGGTTGTTCTAAAGCCTGCTGATTTAGAGGGACTGAAAACAAATGTATGCCAGACTTTTTTAGATTTTTGTAGGTATAAAGAATTTAAAAGGATGTATCACTTTCCTTCAACTTCACAATCAAGCACTACTTTGTCAATATAGGATCCTAATAAAGTACACTGAAGTTGTGGTTGTGAAAAAAATGTAAAAAAAATAAAAGTTAAAGAGGTGTGAATACTTTTGGAAGGCACATTATACAGTACAAACACATTAACGTCCAAACCTATGCTCTCTACTATGATTCTACTGATGGCTGTGCCTGTCCTCTTGTTACAGCTCCACAGCAGAGCCGACTGCTGGCACGACTGAAGTTCTTCAATCCTTGACATTTGACAAGTCAGGTCAAGGTGCACGTGGTTACTCATTTCAGCTTGTCCATTCACAGTGTTGCCATGTCCTTCCTGCCTTTTGCAATGTAACCCAAATTATTTATTTATTAATTAGCATCTGAATGTGGGAAGTTTAACTCTTTTTAAAGCCGAAGTATAACAGGACCGTCTGAAAAATTAGGTCAGCAGTGTGCGCCTGTGTCGTATGTTCACTACAAATGCGTCCTTCAAATAAAGCTGCTTGAAAGAAACACGCCTCCCTAGTTAAGACGGACTCGTATGCGAGCCTGTCTGTTACAGAGTCCAGCCTGGACTTTAAATGCATCCATGGTTGCGAGGATGTGCCAAAGAGCCTGTTTACTTCCACATCTTGCCTCTGTAAAAGCTGTTTACCTTGGACCCGATGGCGGAGAGCTAGAACACACAATGGACAACAATGGACTGGAATTGCATTTGGCCTAATCCTGCTTCCTTAAAGACAACCGTTGTTACTGTAGATTTATATTTATTCCAGTTGCAAACCAAACATGAGTTAAAAGTGAGCGGGGCTCTTGGGATCCGTCAGTCCACATTCAGAACCATGCGTAACCTATGGATCCTGAGGCTGTACTCTGACCTCTGACCTCTGTTTCTTTATTTCTGTTTGTTTTAGGTTACCGTGATCAGATGTGAAGGGACATGTAAAGGGTCCATGTAGGCTGTTGACATTTTAAAGTCTGTTCCAGTGTTTCCCATGCTTAAAACATGACTGTTTGATCCAAATGATTCCTCAACCCTTTTATGGACTATATACACACCTATATAACTACATATACTTAAAGAAACTGCTGTTGCTAATAGAGCTGTCAGCATTTCTGTTAGCTAAAGTAGTTGAACAATAAGTGATCTTAAATTCCTTTATTGTGATTTGATTTCAACTTTTGATGCTTTGTATTTTTATTGATCTGTGTGTTTCTGTATTTGCAGTCCTGCAGAGGTAACTCTTAGGGTATTTTTTATTTTTATTCTATCTGTTAGTTTCTCCAAGCTGAAACTTGGTGCTGGTGGGGGATAGTGGCAACTGATCTTCACGAGATGGTCACATCTTGTCATCAGAACACTCTTAAATATGAGACCATAAAGGGCGGCCGCTTCGCCAAGTGATGCAGGATCCTCATCCTCTGCATTCATTATGAAAAAACCCAGAGAGTGTACCTGGCAGAGCCTCAGCTGGTGCAACTTGCTGTTCTGTGTGCGGGTGTGTGTATGTTTTATGTTTGAGTGTGCTACAGTAGCAGCTGAGGAAGAAACAGTACTGTACACAAAGGGTAATGTTTTAAGTGAATCAACTCTAGAACAAATAAATGTGATTTCAATTTCAGACATTTGTCTTTTTTTTTTGCGCACTAAGGGCACCTTGCACACGCTCCTGGGTTTGTCGAGGTAAATGTTAATGTGAATTCACTTTAGATAGGATTAATTATGTCCACTAGGGGGAGATATATTACAAACATTAATTTCAGTGATTATGTTACGCCTGCCTCAATAAATGAGAGCTTATTCAAAACATTTATTTGTAAGAAACAGATTTAACAGAGAGTGATATGTTTTTAGTATAGAATTATGTTGCTTTGCCTCCACTCTTCCTATAGACTCTGGGACCTTGATTTCTAAATGAAATACCTTTATTTGAAAAGAGGAGTTTGGACTACCGAGCAACAGTCCAGTTCTTTTCCTCTTTAGGTCAGATAAGACGTTTGTAGCTCGTGTGTAAGATTCATCTGTGTGTAGTGGCTACTGATGTACCGACTCCAGCCTCAGTCTTTTAAATTACAGAATGGATTTTGCTTGTTGTTCACTTTCTATGAATCTGTTCAGAAACAACACTTTGGACAACAAGCTTCCCTAACAGTGATCTTTTCTGGCTTACCCTCCTTGTTGAGGGTGTCAGTGACTGTCGTCTGGACATCTTCCACATGATTGTCTCCTACTGACCCAGACTGAGAGACCATTTAGAGGCTCTGGAAACCTTTGCAGGTGTTTTGAGTTAATCAGCTGTTTAGGGTGTAACACCATGAGATTCCAATATGTAACGTTTTCACAATATTCTAACTTTCTAATACACTGAATTTTGAGTTTGTATCTAATTTAATGACATTTTTCTTTATTAAATATTTCATTAAAAAAATTTAGTTGTAACAACAAAAACCCACTTCAGCATGGGGAGGGGAGATATATATAATCTTCTACTTAGAGGTATGCCTGCTCCTCGGGCATCTGTTCTGGATGACTCCTGGACACCTCGGGAGGTGTTCTAGGCACGTCCCACCGGGGGGAGGCCCAGGACCCGCTGGAGGGACTATGTCTCTCGGCTTGCCTGGGAACGCCTTAGGCTCCCCCCCAGAGGAGCTGAAGGAGGTGTTTAGGGAAAGGGACGTCTGGGTGTCTCTGCTGAGCTTGCTGCCCCCGCAAACTGGACCAGGATAAGCAGAAGACGACAAGTACATTTTAGTCTCTATACGTGCAAAGCTGATGGCGACATTCACTAAATTGCCAAACGTATTGGGCCACACAACCAAATCAGTGGATTCTAGTCTTAAGAATCACTTCCATGGCTGCAGGGGTAAAACGTTTGGTGTGGAGAAACCTGCACAGAATCCTGACCTCAACCTCTTAAACACTTTTGGGATTAATCAGAGCAAAGGCTGCAATTTTGGTTTTCTCATCTAACTATGAACACACTCCTAAACCTTGTGGAAGATGTTTACCTAATAGTTAAAGTTGCTATTGCTGGGAATAGGGGGTCCATCAACAAATTGGACCTTATAGGATAGCATCATAGTTCATGTAGATGTAGATAAATACTTTTGGCAAAACAGTGTACCTTTAAAGACTCTAATTATAGTGAAATGTGGTTCTACAGATTAATAACTTAGGGAGGCAGAAATCAAATGTATGCAACACTTTTTAGATTTTCATTTGTAAACTGTATCCCGTCACTAATGGGTTAATTTGTGTCGGTCAAACATAAAATACATAAAAGCTTGTAGTTGCAATGTAAAAAGAAAAATTCAAAATCACTTTGTATGAATACTTTTGGAATCTTTCTTTACAAATACAGTGTATATCTTCTGAAAACCTTACAGATACATCTCATCCTAACATACCACAGTGACAATTTACCACAACAAATGGTAAATGGAGTTTATATTATACTTTTCTTATCTGACCACTCAAAACACTTTACACTAAAGCCACATTCACCCAATCACACCAACAAATTCATGCAGCGAAACGCAGATGTGTACGCAACTTGGGATTATGTGCCATGCTCATGGGCACACTGACATGTGGCAGGAAGGATACGAACCGCCCCTGTACATGCTGTATTTCCTGGCTGGAGGGAGCTAGCAGGACCACTTGATCTGTGAAAAGGAGAGATGAAATCCACTGGTCTTCAAACCAGACCCCCTCTGGCCTTTTAATGTACTTCAGTCTAAAGTGTTTAATTGTAGCTCTGACTGTATGCTTAAAGATTTATGTGCTGCTGAAGGGTGATCTTTCACCCCAGGTTCAAGACTTTTACAGAGTTTCTTCCAGGATTGCCCTATATTTAGCTTTATTCGTCTTTCCAATATATATGACCAGCTTCCCTCTACCTTCTAAAGAAAAGCATCCCCATCATGCCACCACCATCAGGTGCATTAGGTTTTATTTAGGGCAATCAGAATGAAGAGATGAACACAAATGCATGTCATGTTCTAGATTTTACTTTGTGAAAACAAATAACAAATAAATAAAAATACATTGTTTTCCTTCAACTATAAATTGCTACATTGTCACATAGAATTTGTGGTTGTTGAGGACCACACATTTAAGAACCCCTGCAGCAGATTCTTACACCTTTCTCTCTTTTAATTATTCAAATGTGACACATCAAAATAGCACCCCATTTTTAATTTATCCAAGCATGTTATGCATGGGTTGAACATCTCGGTTGAATAATCCCCATCAATATAAATGTCCGGGGAACAGAAGTGCTCTTTTCTATAGTGTTTTATTTGGACACCAACTCATATTCTAAGTGAACATCTGTGCAGATTGCAATGTTTTGATTCAGGGATGGAAAACTCACCATGGCATCAGAAAGAGGAAGAAGAGACCCTGAGAACCGAGTAGGACTGAAGTTAAATGATATTTATTGCTAAAAAACACAGGTTATACACCTGGGAATAGTTTCTAAAGGATATATAATGTGTTTCATGTTTCTGGTCACATCATTAATCACTACCGCATCATCACATCCAGGATTTGCACCGTCCTTTAATTGATCTATTGATTATAATTATAATTCCCGAGTTGTAAATGTACAGAAAGAGGACCATGATCAGCAGTTCCTGAGGATAGCAGCTTCTCCTTCCTGGAGTTGAACCATTGTTGCTTTGATTCAGCAAGGTCAACAGTTCACAGCTAGGCGTTGTAATTTGTAAAAAGCTTAAATAAATACTTGGGACATGGTTTCAGATGAAAGCTGAAGGTACTTTTGAAGTTTCATCAAATGTTCTGCTGAAGTCCATCAGAAGATGAGCTCTAGCTCTGATGTTTATCAGTGTAACAGAGTAAGTTACATCCCACATCTCCTATCACACACCACACAGCAGAAAAACATTTCATCTCATTCTCAGAGGACTTGTTGAATCCACAGAAGTGGAATTAGTCCTCAGAGTAGTAAAGAACTTAAAAAGTTGAAAAGCCCTCAAGCAGCGTGACAGTTTTAGCAACTGTTTGTTCCGCCTCTTCCTGAAAGGAATACACATCTACTGTATTTCCACTGAATCTAAAAACAATTCCCCAAAGTCAGATTAATGGTCAAAGAGGCTAAGTTCACATTACAGACACACACTACAGAACTTACGAGAATACACTATAATTCCAGTTATTTATACAGAACTAAGCACTTGAGGTGACTCGAGGGGGTTAAGAATGTTCTATTCAGTCCAGTTTAATTCATCAACTCAGTTATGTCTCACTGCAATAAAATAAGAGTCGCCTTAAAATCTAATTATAGTATATGCATTCAGATAAAGTAGACTACAGAATGCCATCTAGGAAAAAGGTTTCCTACCAGCAGACTGGCTTGAATCTATACTTTAATCGTCCATCTTAAACAAACGCTGTGTGACAGTGGAGAAGAACAATCTTCCTCGAACTTCCTTATAACTGGAAGACATCTTGAGAAGAATCAGGTTTGGAATGAGAAGCCGTATGTCCTGACTGGCTGGGTGCAGACAGGATATAACAGAAGAACAAAGCTTCCGTACAAATTAATGGATCTTAGTAATTGAATAGGATGCCAGTGAAGAGAAACAAATATTAGAGAATCAAGATTAGAAACAATTGCAATAGTCCAGCATGGAATTAACAGTTTTAACCAGTTTTCCCTCCATCCCTCCCACACAAGTTATCGATAATTTTGGTCATATTTCCTAACTGGAAGGAAAATGTTTTGGAAACATTATTTGGACTGTACCAGTTCATCCTTAAAAATAACTCATTCTAAACTTAGTTGAGTCAGGTTAAAATGGTTCGATTCATGTTCATAGTTCACCACCGAAACATGTTGAACCGAATTCACAGCTAGTTCTCATTCATTTATCATATCTTGTCTGAATTAAGGTTTTAGAAAGCATGTAAGTGATGAAGTCATTAACAAATTAGCATATAGAATCACCCATTTGTTTATGTGAACAAAGCCTTGTCTTTGTTCACATAAACAGTATTTTATAATTAACTAAATTTCAATATAGCTGCTCTCATACACATATTTTTATGCTGTTATCGACAGAAAAGAAAACTGAAATGTTGACTCTCCATTTTGACTACGTTTGTAACTGCCATCATTTTTAGCCCTCTAATAGCAATCAACACAACGCAGACGGGATTTGACGTGAACTCTTTTTTTTGCCCATTAAACTATTATAGTACGGTCAAAAACCCACAGTAATACTGAATAACTGGGAAATACTGAGAGTTAAGGTTTTCTTGGACAGCATTTCAGGTTTTATCATACCTCTCCAACCATAAAATAAAAGATAATCCAGATCATCTTCATCTAATTTTGGTCAAAACCCACCTTGATGTTCCTTCTTAATCCTGGTTCTGTTAAAGCCCATCATCTGACAATATCTCCCCTCATGTAAATTAAACGCAGCTCTGTTGTTCTTTCAGTTACCTTCCTGCAGGATGGTCGGAGAGAAGACTTCAAAGCTGAAGCTTCTCTGCTCATCTCTTCTCCATGTCTCATTTGTAACAGAAAAAAACACAGCAGCATAAACCCCTCAGTGTAACCTGAGGGTTTTAAGGGTTGGTCCTTGAGCCTTCAGTTAATATCCTATGTATTAGGCAAACCCAGAGGTGGCATACTTTAGTACAAAATGAGGGGCAGACACATAGGTCCTCACAAAGCTAAAGTGTGTCCCTGCTTTCCACACGCACTTGCACCTTGAGAGGAAATACTGTGGCTCTTCCTCTGTGAGGTTTCCAAAGTTTACAAACACAGTATAAATTTTCAATTCACACTCCAAATGAGCGGCATTAAATTATGTCCAAATAGGCCATGTTACCTTTTAGTTCTCTGCCGACAAAACAGCAAATTCAGTTCAAAGTTCTCAAAAATGTGACCGGCACTCATGAATGCAGGTCACATTTCACAATCAAAACTATATTTCACAAACAGAACTATACAATGACATTTAAAAACTTTTTTATTACTGGAGGACAAATTAATGCTTTATAGAGTATGTGCCTGACTATACAGGTGTTCAAGCTCTTGTTCTGTGTGAGGTCAAAAGAAGTTCAAGCCTTTAGGTTTCGAAGATTTGTTGAAGTCTGGTTAATTGTTTGTATTTGTTGGGCCTTATGGAGAAATATTGCTACGTATCATCAGCATATTGATGGACATTTATCCCATACTGTCTAATGATTTTAACAAGAGGTTGCATATATAAAGTACAAGGTATTTGTCCAAGCACTGAACCCTGTGGAACTCAGTGACTATGTCTTCTTCATGGTACTTCATCAACAACTGCAAAATTTTAGATAAATGTGACTTAAATCAGTATAATGTTCTTTGCTTAATCCTTACATAAAGTTCAGGCTCCTTTAACACCATAGCATGACTGACTGCAGCACTGAGATTCGTTATCTTAGTACGAGAGAATATCATTACGAACTTTCAGCAGACTTTTTATGCAATGATGGATTCTAAAACATGCAGGTTTTTTTCTGCACTAACACTCACACAACTGATAAGCAGCTGTGGGAGTACTTAAACATTAGTGAAGCGCTTGGCCATGATAATCTTCAAATACATTATTTTTAAAACACATGAGATATGAAAAATCCTAAATGGATTCCCAATGATACTCCTCTACAAATGAGACAAATAGAAAACAACACATATGTGAAGAAAATTTCAAATTTTCCATTAGATATGTTTGTTTTGTGACCATGTGCTGACTAATCATCTTATTTTATAAGTCAATTAATAATTAATAGTCTTTATACTTTGTTCAAATACTTTATTTGAAAATGAAAAAAATGCTAGGTCAAACTAGACGAAAAGGATATCAAACTCAAGCTATCAAATAAAATTTAGTCCTCAAAAATTAGATGTTGTCTTTGGAGTACTCTGTGTTAAAATAGAATCCACCTTAAGGGACAAGAACCATAGATTACCCCAAATTAACTGTTCTTGGATCCTTTTGGATGTCTACATCATGATGCTTTTGCATTTCCTCCTAAATGTTTGTTTGGTATCTTCAGAGAAACCAATTGAGAATGAAGAAAACAGGAACGAACCCTAGCTCTTTGAAGAGATTCAAATCTTTTGACCCCATGTGGTGCCACATGAATGTCCAAACTAGATCTATTGTTACACTCAAACTAAACAATGTAGCATAAAAGCGTACCAAGATGAAAAATAAGGAAACACAAGTTTTTTTAAATGTCTAAGCGGAAATTTTAAACGTCCACTCGCTTGGGAAAGCGAAAGGGACAACAGCATTTGCTAAACATTCCTGCAGGGATACAGAAGAATGGACACTTTTTTCACAATATGTATCAGAGTTTAACTTTGTGTTTAACTATGTGTCCACAAATGAAACTGATGGCAGAGATTCTATCTCAGAACTGCTCAGCGCCCTCTGGACCTCCTCCATGCTAGGGCCTGTTAGAAGAGATTATGTAATCTGACATGGGCCAACTTTCTTCATTTACTGTATGCTTGAAATCTTGTCTGGCCATGTATTGGGGCTTTTCGCGGTTTCGTCTGCTCACAAAATCATTGATCAGATTTACAAGCTGTAATTCCAAGTTTGTATGAGAGATTTCTGCAGCCATGAGAAGTTGAAGCTCAACAGACATTTAGGTTTTGAAGAGAATATTCATACTCCTTATACTTTTACTTTCCAGCAGGACAACAGCCCTGATTGCAAACGGTGGTTGAGATAGAAGAATATTCATGTGTCAGAATGGTCCAGTCAAATAGGCAAAAAAATTCAGTCTCTAGTTGTATAAAACTGGTAGAGATCCAACCCACAAGACTTTTAGCTGGAATTGCAGTGGAGGGTTATCTACAAAGAATAAAGTCAGATAGGTGGAATATATAGGCCCATGCATAGCACATCTTTCAGATTTTCATTTGTAAAAAATAAATTAAAACAGCATATCCTATTGTTTTTAAATGTTTTTTTTGCAGCACTGGAGGCTTTTATTTTTCTCAACAGTAAGCTGATAGGAAAGGTGTGGAAGACATGCAGCAAAGGTCGCCTGGGCCAGGATTTGAACTTGTGACATGAATACTTATGAACTTATGAATATGGGTAAGATGTTTTACCCCTGCACCACAGCCATGCTCAAGTGTTATCCATTTCAATCTATAAAACAGTTATGAACTACTTTTTTTGTTTGTTGCACAAAATGTAACGATGATGCAACTCAACCAGAACCCAAAACACAGCCAGACAAGAGAATGGTTAACCAAAAGTTTTAATATAAAAAAATAATAATAATAATTGGGTAGAAGAGGTACCACTGAAGCGGTCAGACAGGAAGGACAGGAATGGAGGTTTATCAGGGAATTGAAATCCAGCCGGGGAGGAAGGGGAAGTGGACAACAGGAGGTCTTGGGGGTTCCAGGAACAAACAGGAGACAGAGAATATTTCCACCAACCAGATGCAGAAGCGGGAGACAATCCAAGGTAAAGCACTGGAGGGTTTCAGGCAGGGATAGTCCAGTAATCCAGAGACAGAGTCAGAGACAGGCAGGTTTCAGCAACGTGAGGTCAGGACTTTTCCGAACAGCAGAAGGACAAGGCAGAAATCTGTGGTCAAAAAACAGGCAGGATCAGATAACCAGAAAAAACTCTTGAAACATGAATCAAGGCTTGAAAGCTGTGACAGAGGCAACAGACGATCTCGCACTGAGCTGGTGACGAGCAACTGATTAAATAGGAGCAACCCAGTGCAGGTGAAGGCAATGAGTAATCAGCACAGTCAAGGTGAGCTGAAGGGCTGGAATCATGACACAAAAGTTTGTCTTTCTACCATTACAAAATATGGATGAATTAAAGGAGTGTGACTTTCGACCTGTCCAGGGTGTACCCTGCCTCTCGCCCATAGACTGCTGGAGATAGGCACCAGCTCCCCCGCGACCCACTATGGAATAAGCGGTAGAAAATGACTGACTGACTGACTGCTTTCTCTTTAAAACTACAGACAGTAAAGAAAGTGACTGAGACAGAGTTGTTATTTTAAAAAAAGAGATAAGATGACCTAAATAAGCAAGAATATAGAGAGCCACAATGATTGGTTAGAAAGCAAAGCAGAAAATGAGAACGTGGAAATTAGAGAGCACAGCATGGTGATGCTACCAACTGATTTCTGCTGAAAGTATGTCCTGACTGTCATTGCTGCAATGAGGGGAGTGTGGCAAAGATACAGAATCCAATTTCACTGGTTGTGGATAGTTCCCAGCATTCCTAAACTAGTAATTTGTAAATAACCCTCTTTCATTTTCCAAAGGTAAACTGAAAATGAAAAAATTATTTAGGCATACAAAAATATGCTCAACTTGGATTAATACCAAGTATGGAGTCTCACCTAATCAGGAGCCTCAGCTCACCTTATTTCACATTAATTAATCCATTGCCAGCGATGCTGTTTAGTTGAGAAGAAAGCAACAAGCAGAACAATTCTTTGATGCAAAAGTGTAGAAGATCACAGTCCGTTAATATGCCGATGGATCACACCAGCTTAAAACGTTGGAGTTTGAAATGTGCTACAAGGCAGAAATCTGCTCTGAGGTGTTTCAGTTAAAATCAGAGACTGATTGGTTGGCTTTCATCCCGTTTGTTACTAACCTTTCTCTGCCAGCTTACAGGTCCTTCTCAAAATATTAGCATATTGTGATAAAGTTCATTATTTTCCATAATGTCATGATGAAAATTTAACATTCATATATTTTAGATTCATTGCACACTAACTGAAATATTTCAGGTCTTTTATTGTCTTAATACGGATGATTTTGGCATACAGCTCATAAAAACCCAAAATTCCTATCTCACAAAATTAGCATATTATTAAAAGGGTCTCTAAATGAGCTATGAACCTAATCATCTGAATCAACGAGTTAACTCTAAACACCTGCAAAAGATTCCTGAGGCCTTTAAAACTCCCAGCCTGGTTCATCACTCAAAACCCCAATCATGGGTAAGACTGCCGACCTGACTGCTGTCCAGAAGGCCACTATTGACACCCTCAACCAAGAGGGTAAGACACAGAAAGAAATTTCTGAACGAATAGGCTGTTCCCAGAGTGCTGTATCAAGGCACCTCAGTGGGAAGTCTGTGGGAAGGAAAAAGTGTGGCAGAAAACGCTGCACAACGAGAAGAGGTGACCGGACCCTGAGGAAGATTGTGGAGAAGGGCCGATTCCAGACCTTGGGGGACCTGCGGAAGCAGTGGACTGAGTCTGGAGTAGAAACATCCAGAGCCACCGTGCACAGGCGTGTGCAGGAAATGGGCTACAGGTGCCGCATTCCCCAGGTCAAGACACTTTTGAACCAGAAACAGCGGCAGAAGCGCCTGACCTGGGCTACAGAGAAGCAGCACTGGACTGTTGCTCAGTGGTCCAAAGTACTTTTTTCGGATGAAAGCAAATTCTGCATGTCATTCAAAAATCAAGGTGCCAGAGTCTGGAGGAAGACTGGGGAGAAGGAAATGCCAAAATGCCAGAAGTCCAGTGTCAAGTACCCACAGTCAGTGATGGTCTGGGGTGCCGTGTCAGCTGCTGGTGTTGGTCCACTGTGTTTTATCAAGGGCAGGGTCAATGCAGCTAGCTATCAGGAGATTTTGGAGCACTTCATGCTTCCATCTGCTGAAAAGCTTTATGGAGATGAAGATTTCATTTTTCAGCACGACCTGGCACCTGCTCACAGTGCCAAAACCACTGGTAAATGGTTTACTGACCATGGTATCACTGTGCTCAATTGGCCTGCCAACTCTCCTGACCTGAACCCCATAGAGAATCTGTGGGATATTGTGAAGAGAACGTTGAGAGACTCAAGACCCAACACTCTGGATGAGCTAAAGGCCGCTATCGAAGCATCCTGGGCCTCCATAAGACCTCAGCAGTGCCACAGGCTGATTGCCTCCATGCCACGCCGCATTGAAGCAGTCATTTCTGCCAAAGGATTCCCGACCAAGTATTGAGTGCATAACTGTACATGATTATTTGAAGGTTGACGTTTTTTGTATTAAAAACACTTTTCTTTTATTGGTCGGATGAAATATGCTAATTTTGTGAGATAGGAATTTTGGGTTTTCATGAGCTGTATGCCAAAATCATCCGTATTAAGACAATAAAAGACCTGAAATATTTCAGTTAGTGTGCAATGAATCTAAAATATATGAATGTTAAATTTTCATCATTACATTATGGAAAATAATGAACTTTATCACAATATGCTAATATTTTGAGAAGGACCTGTACTTTGTTAAAACACCAAGGGGACCACCTATGATACATACTGTACAGAACCACACTCCAAAAATTCTGAACTGTTGTTTAAAGTGATGCAAAAATGAGGGATTATACACTCATCAGAGACACTTTGACTTTTCCAAAGAATTTGGGATGGACCAGATGAGGCATTTCAGAAAAACAATATTTCCCAAACTCTTTTTATTGATAATTCTTTTCTTTTTTAAATTTTTTTCAGAGCTTTTTTTAAAAAAACAAATGAATGCTATGCCCCTGGATGCACAATAAATTCAATCTGAAAAGACTCACAAAGAAAAGGCATGGCAATTAGAAAAGTTTTAATGATGTGAAATTAAATGGTTATTTCTTTGGCGCTCTGACCTGGGAGGAAGACATGAATGCTGAGAATGACATGACTCAATACGAACATTTGTAAGGTTTAGATTTAGAGATGTCTTCCCCCTGATCCGACACTAGTGGTGGATTGGCGGCCAGGGAGCGAGGAAGCCGGGAGGAGATGGGAAGGAAGATGGTGGAGGTGGGGTGGAGGAGAGATGAGCTCAGCTGACAAGCGAGGATGAACACGGCTGAAGGTCCTTTAAAAGCAAGGCGTTGGAAGGTGATTGGATGGAGAGTCAGGCTGACAGGATGCTGATTGGAAGGCTGGGAGACGCACAGAAGAGTCATTGGAAGGTGGAGGCGGTGAAGGTGAGTCTTTCATTCTGAATTTTCGTCTAAACTCCATTTCAAAAAGCAACCACCACGACTGTTTTATGAGCAACAAGTTCAAAAAGTAGTGTGTGATAGTATGAGAAACTATTTTGCTTTAGTGCCCATGGCAAAGGTAGATTATACCACAACAGTTTGATGGCTAAATGTAATATAAGGAGTGAGTTTTGTGCAGCAAGTTCTGACTTCAGAACAATAACTGTTCCAAAGATGTTCCTTTCATTTTTATTAAGAAGATATACAGAAATGGAGTTGGAAAGTATTCCCACTGGTTGTTGGCATCTGTAGGTCAAGCTAAATGAACAGCGTGGCAGTGGGAGAGATCAGAGAGGGGTTCCTGCAGTTAAGACATGAACAGGTAACTTCAGCCGTCTTGAAACAGACAAGACCGCTGGAGGAGGGGGATAGAGGACCAAGGAGAACTATTGTGCAGGGCACCTATTAAATCCACAAGAAAGCAATGCTGAGTGTAATAGCTACAACAGTCCAGTGTAGCATGAACGTCCAGGCAGGTCCGAACTACAGCTTGTGAAAAAACAAGTGCGAGTGCCCAACACAATAAGCAGATCGATCCATAACACCTTCCCATTAACAAGCTGCAAATGCAAGCCACAAGTGTGTTTGAATACATAAAAAAACATAAATCAATGCTCTCCAAAAATAGATAAGGTTCCTACAGCATGTCAAAACTTTTCCAACAGCTTTGCCTTATAGTGAGTCAGGTTTGATAGAGACACAACATTTCTTCAGAATAAGGAAGAAGAACTATTCTAAGTTTTTTTTCTTGTCAGCTTTAAATTTCCCATTCTCATGTGGAGAGACACAGAGCTGGAATAGCCAGAAACAGTCTGGCAAAGATGTTCCTCGTGACGCCTCCTGGATATAATTCATCACTGGAGGATATTTGAGAGGGCTGGTAAGCACACGTCAACAAGGAAGCTACAGCTATCTGTGTGGCCCCAGCAGCTGCAGACTGATAGCTCCCTAAGGGGAGGTGTTGGCTTTCTCTCAGCTACGCTGCCCGTAAATTCGTGCTCCCATTAGGATCACCATTTCCCTGTTAAGATGATAAAAGAAACACGCACAATTCAAGCACTTTCCAGCATTCTGTTCTAGAACCTTATACAGGTCCTTCTCAAAATATTAGCATATTGTGATAAAGTTCATTATTTTCCATAATGTCATGATGAAAATTTAACATTCATATATTTTAGATTCATTGCACACTAACTGAAATATTTCAGGTCTTTTATTGTCTTAATACGGATGATTTTGGCATACAGCTCATGAAAACCCAAAATTCCTATCTCACAAAATTAGCATATCATTAAAAGGGTCTCTAAACGAGCTATGAACCTAATCATCTGAATCAACGAGTTAACTCTAAACACCTGCAAAAGATTCCTGAGGCCTTTAAAACTCCCAGCCTGGTTCATCACTCAAAACCCCAATCATGGGTAAGACTGCCGACCTGACTGCTGTCCAGAAGGCCACTATTGACACCCTCAAGCAAGAGGGTAAGACACAGAAAGACATTTCTGAACAAATAGGCTGTTCCCAGAGTGCTGTATCAAGGCACCTCAGTGGGAAGTCTGTGGGAAGGAAAACGTGTGGCAGAAAACGCTGCACGACGAGAAGAGGTGGCCGGACCCTGAGGAAGATTGTGGAGAAGGGCCGATTACAGACCTTGGGGGACCTGCGGAAGCAGTGGAGTGAGTCTGGAGTAGAAACATCCAGAACCACCGTGCACAGGCGTGTGCAGGAAATGGGCTACAGGTGCCGCATTCCCCAGGTCAAGCCACTTTTGAACCAGAAACGGCGGCAGAAGCGCCTGACCTGGGCTACAGAGAAGCAGCACTGGACTGTTGCTCAGTGGTCCAAAGTACTTTTTTCGGATGAAAGCAAATTCTGCATGTCATTCAGAAATCAAGGTGCCAGAGTCTGGAGGAAGACTGGGGAGAAGGAAATGCCAAAATGCCAGAAGTCCAGTGTCAAGTACCCACAGTCAGTGATGGTCTGGGGTGCCGTGTCAGCTGCTGGTGTTGGTCCACTGTGTTTTATCAAGGGCAGGGTCAATGCAGCTAGCTATCAGGAGATTTTGGAGCACTTCATGCTTCCATCTGCTGAAAACCTTTATGGAGATGAATATTTAATTTTTCAGCACGACCTGGCACCTGCTCACAGTGCCAAAACCACTGGTAAATGGTTTACTGACCATGGTATCACTGTGCTCAATTGGCCTGCCAACTCTCCTGACCTGAACCCCATAGAGAATCTGTGGGATATTGTGAAGAGAACGTTGAGAGACTCAAGACCCAACACTCTGGATGAGCTAAAGGCCGCTATTGAAGCATCCTGGGCCTCCATAAGACCTCAGCAGTGCCACAGGCTGATTGCCTCCATGCCACGCCGCATTGAAGCAGTCATTTCTGCAAAAGGATTCCTGACCAAGTATTGAGTGCATAACTGTACATGATTATTGGAAGTTTGACGTTTTTTGTATTAAAAACACTTTTCTTTTATTGGTCGGATGAAATATGCTAATTTTGTGAGATAGGAATTTTGGGTTTTCATGAGCTGTATGCCAAAATCATCCGTATTAAGACAATAAAAGACCTGAAATATTTCAGTAAGTGTGCAATGAATCTAAAATATATGAATGTTAAATTTTCATCATGACATTATGGAAAATAATGAACTTTATCACAATATGCTAATATTATAGAGTGTTGAATGTTCCGCTTTTACCCAAAAAGAATCAGAAAAGATCAGTAAAATGGAAATACCGGCACAGGGTAAACTCACTGAGTTTATAGGTTTTCTAACATTCTCATGTCAGCAGAGCAGAATGCAGATCACTTATCGGTCAGAGGCACATCAGGTGCCCCGTTCTGTCACTACTCCAAGGAGATTTACTGCGGAAATTAATTTCTTTGGAAAATCTTGAACTGTATTTGATAATCTGTCACTGAATACTAGTATAAACATCCGATGCTTTCTTTTTCTAAGGATTAACACTATAAAAAATTATGTCAGCTGAAAGGAAATGGCTTTTATGACTGTAATAAGAGGCAATAAATCAAACTTTTAAATGCTTTTAAAATCAGAAAATGCTTTTAACAGTTTTAACAGATAAAGGGCTCTGATTATTTTTGTATGTCCACATACAGACAAGTCAGAAAGTTTGAACGGGCTCCATTACTTAGGTCTCCATGTTAAAATACTTTAAAGCACCTCATTGATAACATTTTTGCCATGAAATACACTGGTTCAGCTGCTTGTTAACACAAACAGCAAATCGGCCAATTGCATGGCAGCAACATATTTTGGTCAGTCTCTGCCTTCATTTGAAGAGTTCAAGCATGTTAGCGTTCCTCAGGGGGTTGTAGGATGGAGCGGGAGATGGATAGATGGATCAGGGCTTATTCTGCAGCAATGCTGTGATCTGTTGTGTTAAAGAACAGGCTGAGCTGAAAGGCAAAACTGTTAATTTACCACTCCATCAGCTTTCCAATCCTCACATGTGGTCATATTGATCATGATTATAATAAAGCCGCTACTGAGCGAGGAAGGTCCCATCGAGATGTAAGATGCCCCGGGTAAATACAAAATGCCGTATTCAAATGATGAAAAAATCTGAACTCCTCTCCATCCTGCTTTAAAAAGTAATTGCCCCTCTAAAGCTAATGACTTGTTGTGCCATCCTTGGCAACTGTTTGTGATAAATGACAAGGAGTCTTTTACATCATTCAGGAGGAATTTTGCACCACTCGTCTTTGCAAAATTGTTCTAACTAAGCCACATTGGAAGGTTTTTGGGCATGGGTGGTATGTTTAAGGTCATGCCACAGCATCTCAATTGAATTTAAGTCCAGACTTTGACTAGGCTACTCCAAAGTTTAATTTTATACCTTAGTTTTGTTGAGTCATTAAGAGGTGGACTTGCTGGTCTGCTTTGGATCAATGTCCAGCAGCAAAACCCAAGGGCCCTTGAGCTTCAGGTCACAAATGGATGGATGGACATTTTCTTTCAGGATGTTGTAGAGAACAGAATTTATGGTAATGCCATGTTGTCCAGGTTCTACAGAATCAAAGCAGCCTGAGTCCATCCCTGTCGCCACTCCTGGGAAGATTAACGACTGTTCAATGTTTATTCTCTTTGGGAATAATGGCTTTCACTGTGGCTGCCTGGAGTCCCAAAGCCTCAAAAATGACTTTGCATCATAAGCCTTTCCAGACTGATAGATGTCAATCAGTTTGTTTTACATCTGTTCTTATGTTTCTTTTTGAGATCTTGTAGCCTACTTCATGTTGTCAGACAGGTTCTTTTTGAGTAAATTCTTAATTCTGTGAGTCAGACAGTAATCAAACCTGGATGTGGATAGTGAAATTGGACCACAAATTCTTGCTTTAACAAGGAAGGGGAATTATATTTTCACACAAGGCCAGGTTACTTTGCAGAGCTTAGTTAGTCATGGTTTCATGATCTGAAACATTGAAGTAACAATAAAACAAAAAAATGAAACCCTTTTAGGGGACAACTACTTCCCCTCATCACTGTATTACAGAAATGAATATGTCAAATAATAGATCATCATGCCTATTTTCCTGAACATGTTTCCTGCTGATTTGGTACTCTTTTTATTGCATCTCTTTTCAATGTAAAAAAATCAGTCTTCCCAGCCCAGTGCTTTTAAATAACTTTCGAGTCAGTTCTGTCAGCAGAGGCTGGTCAGTGCTATTTTCATGCCCTGTTTTGACTAAACTGAAATTAGAAGAAATAACTATCAAGTTCCTTTCCCATGAATAGTTCCAACATCCTCACACACCATGCCAAACACTTTTTGCCTACCATCTGTGGACATTTGGTCATTAGTGGAAGCACAGACACTCATAGCAGTGTTAGAACAGGTTAAAAATAAATGCAAACGTAAATCTTTGACATTCATTAAGAGAGGTCTGTCTTGGGGTCGATCTGAACAAAATCAGATCAGGTGTCCAGTGACATTTATGGTTACTACAGTATTCTAATACCCCTAAATAAATCCAGTGCAACCAATTGTCTCAGTATAAATTTAGCTGTTCTTTGGAAGCCTCAGGGGTTTGTTAGAGAACTTTAGTGTGCAAACAGCATCACGAAGAACAAGGAACACAGCAGACAGGTCAAGGAGAAAGTTGAGGAGAAGTTTAAAGCAGCATGGGACTACAAAAACAGTAAGGCACAACTGCAAAACCACCACGACATGGTTGTCCACCTACACTGATGTTCACTTGAGCTGCAAAGTTTACTATGACCCATGCAGGGGGACAGCAAATTTGTGGAAGAAGGTGCTCATAAATCAGTATATTAATGTCGCTATTTTATGTCAGGACAGCAATGATACATTTTTGCAATCACATTATTTTAACAAAAACTTAATATAGCATGTTTTCATATGTAAGGCCGTGTTTAAGTATACGAAAATGCAAATTAAACATCTCATGTATTACATACTAAATTTAAACGTAGTGACGCCGTCCCTTCGAGCCTGCGCTCGAAGCAACTTGCTGATGTAATACCCATAGCCTGAAGAAGAGAATGCTGATGGATCCCTAAACATCTAGAGTCGCTCAGTTATTCTAAAGGCAGGGTTATGATGAGACACTTTAGCATGTCATTAATGCTCTTTAATGGCTTTAAATGGCACTTGAGAACAGAGGGCTTGCAGGGAATACACTCTCGTAATTATTTGTCACAGTGAGCTTTTAGTACATTAGGATGAGTTTGTCATCTGGTGACATCAGTCTCACCTCATTTTAAACCGCTGCTGACAGCCTCATTCTGTTAGGGAAAAATTGTATCCCATGGGTGATGTCAAAATCTGATGTTAAAAATATAGATGATTACAATAAATGGATGCTCACTGTTGGTGCTAAAGGTAAAAGAAAGCCTGAGGAACCATCAATGCTTTCAATTTCCTAAAAAAAAGGTTTCACTTCAGTTTTTCTGCAAAACACTTGGATCAAAAGTTTTATAAGACCTCACAAGGCTTGAGGTTTTTAGTGATGTTTACAGGCCCGATCCTGAACAACACGTTTTCAGCCCTGCCAGCCAGTATCGATCTGTTTGGATGCACTCTGAAGTCTGGGGATGCATTAGAGAAGGTGAGTGCTCCCATAGACACTGATAAACTCAACAGAGCGCCGTGAGGAAGAATTATTGATTTCTGATAAAAAGAATAATAACAGAGATGATGCCAAAAAAAACTTTGTTGGAAGGACCTTTTAAATTAGAGTTCTTCAAACTTTTAACAATTTTTGTTTTTTTTCTAATACAGAGGGGGGTATTTTTGGCCCAGTTTTTTAGTGAGACTGACCTGGCCTGTTGCCTTCCAACCAGATAAAGCAGATGACTGCCCTTCCTGATTCTGGTTGTGCTGGGCATCTCTTTCCTTTATCAGGGACTTCTTCACCACTGTCAACTTCTATCAATCCCATAAGGGAGGAATTTCAAGTCAAGATTCATTGCAATCTCTTGGGTTTCTTGACAAGTTTCTTCATGTACTAGCATTATTTTAACAGCCTATTAAAGTTTCCTATATCTTCTAAGCTTCTAAGTGTTTGAAATAACTTGTGAAGTGACACTAAAGCAAAATCCAAAGCAGTTTCCAGAACTGCTTTGGATTTGGATTGGAAAGAACAGCCCCAAACCATGAATTGACAGAGGATTGTGAAATGTAGTACACTTATGTAACTTCTCAGGACCTACAAAAACGTCTATTGGAGTGTTGGTCCTAAGCACAAAGGAAGTCGGCCATTTTGGATTGAAGTTGCCAATTTGATGCCAGTTTTGCCATTTCTAGCCCACATATCTGAGCGAACTCCTCCTACAGCTTTTGACTTAGAGACTTGAAAATCACTCAGTATACTCTTAAGGCATTGGGGATCAAAAGTTATCAAAAGCTTTTTGATACATAAAATCGTGTGGGCGTGGCCAAAATATGACTTCTCTCCATGAAAGACGAAATTGATATAGCTCCTACAAGGAAAGTCACAGAGACCTGAAACCTTCTAAGATTGATCTGCCTCTAGCCCTGAACAATATTCACTGATCAGATGCTGACATCATCAAAACTCCGCCCCCTGATAACAGGAAGTGTCATGTTTTCCTTTTGATGGTCCATATTTGGTGTCCTTCACCTAATCAATGTGAAACTTTCCCCAGTGACAAATAACATGATGCTCTAAGACCGTCTCCATCACTCACTGGTTTGGCTGGAGGGTGTGGCTGTGGCGGTGTGGCAAATTCTGATGTCACCCCACGGCCATAAGTTTGACTTTAAATTACACATGCATGATCCGATTCACTCCAAAATAAATATGGTTGATCTTTGTCAGCCCCCAAACACCTCTATTGGATTATATTGGAATTTGGATCAACAGCACCCCCTAGGACATTTCAAGTGCTCCATATCCCTCATTCAAATTCGGATCCACTTCAAATGTAGGTAAACATCATCACTGATCAATGCTAAACCTGTTGTCACAGTCAATTGATGACATCATTTTAGCCCCGCCCACTAATAAACAAGTGAGTGCAGCTTCCATCTGGAAGGATTTCCCCCCAAATTTTAAATGCTTCTCACCAAACCAGTACTCTGCATGACCAAGATCATATGACATGTCGCTCACAGTGCCACCTAGTGGCGATGTGTGGAATCAAACGGCGGCCTCGTCTGTGGATTGTAGGCGGCAATGCCTGGCTTCTGCGGTCGCTGCACAGGCCGAGCTGCGCGGAGCCGCGAGGGCCTTCAATGCTGCTTGCAGCTTTAATTATAATAGAAATGGTAACTTACATCGGAGCGACAGTACATGGGAACACAGGCAGGAATGCAGACAAGGAGCTGGTAGTAACAGGCTTGGCATGACAAACAGTAAGATCTAGTGGTGAACTATTAAAAACAGAGTATAAATACACAGGTAGGGTGGAGAATGGACCAATGCACAAGGGAAGCTAATCAGGATAATTCTGGAGCAGATGATGAGAGGGAGAATGCAGGGCAACAGAAGGAGGGAGGTTAATTAACACAGATGAGCAGGGACATGGAGAAATCCAGAGAAGTAACATAAATATCTAAACACAAGAATGAACCATAAGCCTAACCTAATAAGGATAACAACAACTAAAGAACATAAAACAGGGAGGAAATGTAACAAAATATTAATGTACATACTTACAAGAAATAACAGCAAAAGAGAACATTAACAGGAGAATAAGGAAACTAAAACTCCTAACACAGGGAGATCATGGCACTTATAAACTACCAGTTTAATCTGTTAGTTTTGGGGGTTAGTGGCTGGAGCCCTTAGTTAGCATCCTTACATAGTAAGAAAAGCTGAAGGCAGCATAGGCAAGTTTAAAGTGAGGGGAGATGCAAAGTCGTATATTGCCAACGTGGGTCCTCACAAAGACAACAAAAACTACTGGCATGTCCAGGACTGCAGAACCAGCACTCACCCTGTAGGAAAACGCTATGGTACTTTCTAAATGAAATAGCTGCATGAAAAACACAGTTTAAATTTTTCATTCACCCCTGAATAAAGAATTTTATTAAACCCCCTTCATAAGACAAAAATATGCTATTAAGTATAACTTTAAAAATCTCAAATCAGCAAAGTAAGATTGTCATTGAACTAGTAATGTATGACTTAGTTATACTAGGATATGACAGCTGGGAAGAATGAAAGATATGAAATCCGAATTAAAAAATTTTTGCTGCTTCTAGTTAGAAAAAACAATCTGTTTTGAATTTTTGGCAGTTTGAAAAAGACCACACTATATTTACAACAGGGCTAATTTGTTCTTCATTTAACAATACTCTGACTGTATTGGAAGTTAAGGGGTTATTTGTTGCAGTAATGAAAATACAATATATATTTTTAATAGGTATCGGCTGCTCAGCAGTTTGTGAATTAGGTTATTTAATTAATATTGCTTCATATGCATTACCATTTACCTTTTACACACTGCTCAGTGTTAAACTTTGTGTCTTGGATAGAAAACATTTGATCTGAATCTACTGCAAACAACCATCATTTTAGCCAAAGTTAAACATTTTGCTTATGTGTCTTTTAGATTACAGTCTTCAACAGTTCTTATAAACTGCTTGTTGCCAGAAATCCTTAATGGGAATCAGGGTGTAAGCAGCATTTGAATAACCATGGGATCTTTCATTCAATTTAAAACTGCATTTTACCCAGTGGTGCCTTTGTTTGGGAATTGCATTTCAGCTTCTCACTTTGATTATTTGCATAGATGTCTGTGCTTTCCTGTTTATGTTACTCTAGGTCAAGGGAACCATGTTTTGGTCAGTTCATAGACCAGTCAGCCAGGTTTATCTGATTGCAGTATTTTATCAGGGACTTTTATCATCTTTCCTCTGGAGTTTTGATCCTTTGGCATCTCTTTCAGTTTATTTATTTGCGCATGCATTTGATGTTTTGTTTTGGCATAAATAAAAGCAAACATATCCCGTTTCTCTTACCCACATAACTGTTTTACAGTACAATGCAGAAGTATTCATATTCCAGAACACATTTTGCAATCCGCGTGACAATTCAGCGCGGAGTGGCTCATGTTTGTGAAGTGTAGGTAAAATGGTATGTGGTTTTCAAATATTTACAGATACAACCTGAAATGTGTGACATTCATGTCTGTTCTGAACCTGCAAGTCTTTTAAGGAATGTCTTTACCAGTTTTATACATATAGGAACGTTTTTCCATTCTTCTTGGCAAAATAAATCAATCTCCATCAGATTGGATGGAGAGCATCTTTGATCCTCAGTCTTCAAGTCTTGACAAAGATTCTCGAATGAATTTGGCCTTGAACTTTGACTGGGCCATTCTAACACATGACATTCTTTGAAGCCTTGGTTGCATGTTTAGGGCTGTTGTCCTGCTAGAAGGTCAACCATTACCCCCGTCTCACATCCTTTGTAGCTTCTGGTTTTCTTCCAGTATTTCCCTGTGTTCAGCTCCAGCCATCTTCACCTTTGCTTCCGACCAGCTTTTGTGTCCCTGGTGAAGAAAAAGGCATTGTCACAGCATGATGCTGCCACCACTATGTAATATCATTTGTGTTTCTCTAGCAAACCTCTGAAGCCTTTACATAACATTACTCACTGGTGAAATCTGTTTGCTAATTATGTGACTGCTGAAGGGATTTAGTCTTGAATTTATCGGGGTTGTCCCGAGGAGGCACAATTCTTTTATTTTTTTTAAATGTCCTTCCTCTTGCCATTATGCACAACTTTGTGTCCATCGAATAAAATCTCAATAAAATACTTTAAGTTTGTTGTTGAAATTAGAAAAAATGGTAAACTGATGTATGAATACCTGTGCAAAGAACTGCATAATCTGCTGTCTAATTAATCTCCTGAGATTAATTAGACAGGCAATTAGTCAATGTAAGAGAGAAGACTTTAATAATTACCTCACTACAGGCTCCATTTGTTTTAATGGAAAGTTTTTTATAAGCAAAATATTTATGGATTTGAATTTTTCAGTCATCTGTGTCCAATTGCAGACAGCGAACTCATGGGGTTTATTGGCATTTTTATTTTCTCCTTTTTATGAACCTCCAGGTGTTGAAGAGCATCAGTATGAGCCTGGAAACTGGCACAACATCCTGCTTCTTTAAACAAAGTTTGAACACTGTTAAATACGTATAAAATGAATGGATTCTGCATCATACATTTTCAAATAGTGTAATCATACTGGAGTTTTATAATAACAAATCATCAGGCAACACATTCTTCACTCTTTGGCTGATATAACCATCAAAAGCCTCAGTTCAAGTCATTCTGAGCTGTGCCCAAATGTTGAGTCATCACATTGGAATAAAATGTGTTTTCTGCAGATGCCAAATTTACAAAGAAACTTTGCAATAAAACAATGTTCATTATCTTATTTTTCCGTACTTCTTCATGAAGACTTTATCAGAGTGTTGACCTGACATCTGTCTGGCTGAAAGCTGTTTGATCTAACTTTATTAGCATGTTATTCAACCTTCTAAATGTTTGTGTATTTTGTCAGTGGGAACGTGTGAGTCATGCTCTCAGGGACTCTGAACTCCCATATTTCCCGCACAGCCTCTCACTTCAGCCTCCAAGGACCGGTCAAAGTTGAAGCCATTTTTTGACACACTCCCAGTAACCCCAGTAACCTGCATTTAGGAAGGGAGGAGACAATCAGAGCTTCCTTTAAGCAAACGCATGATTGATTTATATCACAAATGAAGATTCGGGCGATGCTGGCACATTATGAGGACAAGATTTCCTAAAATGTAGAGAAAATTAAACATCCTTTCTCTGTTTTTCTAAAGCGATATATTGAAATTCTTTATAATTAACCGCTTGGCTGAGAGTCAGTATTTTCTGCATGTGCTAATCTCGACCTGCAGTCTTGCTTGACATGCAGCGTCTCCTCTCAGAGCGGAAGGGCCAAACAGAGGCAAGATTGTGAGGGCTGCTGGGAATAACAAGTTATGTAAACTAATGGCTCTGTAATGGAGGCTTTTGCCGTTTCAGTCAGAGAGCGTGAGTGCCTTAAATGTGACTTTGAACAGGACCATGATTTTTTAAACTCTGAGGGAGGAAATGAGTAAAAATAACAGCTTTATTAGAAGTGACGCTGCATGCAAACATCAGACTATATTTGGAGGTTGTTTATAATTGTTTGGCAACTGTAAAATACCTGCTGTTTCCTGCTCTTAAAACTTGTCAGGAGATGTTGCTAAAGTTGATTCAAACTGCTTAGTAAAGATTTATGGCTACTACTGCTCACTAATTACTTCAGTACTGACTCTTTTAGCAATTTTTTATTTTGTGTCAATACATTCTGCTGCATTTAGATCACTTTTAAGAAGATCTTATGAACCTCAAGAAATTTGGTAGTGATTAGATAATAGCTACTTAATGCAAAGACAAGAAAGTCAATAATTATCCCTCTAATCAATGTCCTGGACCTTAATACTGACAAGTCCAGAACCAGCACCACTTTTGTCTTATTGTAAATAAGAGGGTCGCGGCTGGTGCCCATTTCCAGGAGTCGTTTGCAAGAGGTGGGGTACACCATGGACAAGTTCCCAGTCCATCACAAGGCAACACAGAGACACACAGGAGAAAAAACCATGCACAAACCTATTCATACCTAAGGGCAGGTTAGAGTAACCAATTAACCAAACAGTCATGTTTTTGGACTGTGGGAGGAAGTGGGAGTACCTGGAAGAGAACTTATGCATCTTTCACCATGAGAGAAAAGGACTTCTCTTCTACATAAGTCAGATCCATGGAGTTCATAAACAGTTGTCCTGTTAAAATATTGTCCCACCTGAACTGTAGATCTATGCAGCTCCTCTAGAGTTACCATTGGCCTCTTGGCTGTTTTGTTGACTGATGCTCTCCTTGTCTGGCTGGTCAGTTTAGGTGGACAGTCATAACTTGCTGCATTTTCTGTTGTTCTATTTCCATTATCAGATGATGAACTGAACAGTGCGACATGAGGTCTTCAAAGCTTCGGTTAGTATTCCTCAGTTTTCATGATGTTTTGTTCGCTAATGCTCCCTAACAAACCTCCGAGGCTAGTCAAGTGACTTATGAAGGCAACTAGTTGCAGTGGATTTTATTTAGGGGTGTCAGCCTAAAGAGGGCTAAATTGATGAATTAGACTTGTCTGTGTTTTGTGTTTTTTGTGTGTAAAGTGCCATGTTGTGAATTGACACTAGATAAATAAACTGAATTGAATGGAATGGAATTGAATTGAATTGAATTGAATGGAATTGAATTATATACAGGCTCATGCATCTGTATCACATTACATCCTGGTGACACAGCCCAACAAATAACAAAATTCTATAAAACGATTTACTAAAGTGCCCCCAGACATTTTTATGTCTATGCTGTGTCTGAGTGATGGAGCTGCACATTGAAGCTTTGGGCTAAGTGCAAACAACAATATACTCACACTGGGAATCCTAATATATTGTGTTTAGGGGGAGTGGAGTTTTTTGTAGTCAAGAGATTGGTCTCCCAAGTCAAACATTATAGGTTTTCCTGCAAACTTCATTGCAATCCATTGAGTAGTTGATATCTAGGAGACAGAGCATAATGACCTAGAATAGAAAAGGGTGAACTTCCTTCCACACTTTATAAAAGGTATCAGATTTCTATGTATCTGATACTTTAGCACATACAACTGGATCCTTAGATATTCCAAGCATTAGTCATACGATTTGGTGGTATAAGCGATGCAACTTTAGGACTCCAAAATTGATGTACAAAGACAGCGCTGCAAGCGCTACTCAAGAATCGCAGCAATGATTTGAGAATGTTTCTCAATCTCCTGCTATGACACTCAGACACTCTGTCTGCACTGATGAAGAGGAAATCTGCCCAGCACACCGAGTGCTTGAAATGGCTCCAGATGATACCACCCCGACCTACATTGTGATTAGTTTAGCTAATAATCACTTGACCATTTCGAGGCTGTCATTGACATTGAACATTCATCCCCAGGTGGTATAGAAAAAGTTTCTTTGAGCTAAGACCCATGTAGGGGTATTCCCAGGCGGACTAAAAGGTGGAAAGTTGTCAATAGATATTTTTAATGTTGCTATATAAAGCTGCATATTTGTGTGTCTGTAACTTTCCTGTGATGTGGTCCTCTGTAGGACAGCAGCTAACTTTAGTTAATGTCAGAAACATTCCATTACCTGCTGAGATACAGATGTATTAATGTGTAGAGATGATAAGTATGTGTGCATGTGTTAGTAGACGATCGCAGCCAGCGGTGTGAACCTCGTCAGACTTATGTGCCTGTTTTCTGTATACTCTGGTGAATTAAAGCAGTAAGTTGTCACCAGAGAAACAAGAAGTAAAGAAGTTCTTTTCAACTAATGCACGTGTCTCATATTGTTCGAGTGTGCAACACACACATAAAACACCCTTCTTTGATACCCCAACAAACAAGGCAAAATAAAAATCACCAAGATGGGTTTTTTTCATATTTTCAGGTAAGATATTTCTGATTCATCAAAGACGTTTTTATCTTAAGGAGTGCATTAAAGCTATTATTTTTGCTTTGCTTCAACTGTATTTCTGTCTCCTTCTAAGTAGTTATGGATCAGCCAGCTGCTGGTTCTCAAGTTTGTTAAAGTCCTCCCTTTGTGTTTGCATGCATGAAACCAGAATGTGTTGCAGTTAGATAGGTTAGTATTACTGTAGAGATAAACAGAAACAGCTTGCTTTGAGGGGGTAGACAAACAAAAAGTATTGCAGAATTGTACAATGGAATTGACTTGATACATGGTTTTGAAAATTTTCTAAATCTGAAATATGTTTGTTGCTCAACACATGCTGAGTGCACACACCTGAGATAATGACCAAGTGTGATGGCCACACCTGCAGCCACACAGTCACGCAGCTTTTCACTTTGAGTTTCTTTGTTACATGTATACATCACGCTCACTGTAGCACAAAGATATAGGTTTGTTTGTGTATTTTCATTTGTTTAGCATCATTGACAGACATTAGGTCTAATTGCAGATGCATGTTGGTGCAGTTGGTATTACTGTTGCCTTGCAGCAAGAAGGTCCTGGGTTCAACTCCTGGCTGGGAGTCTTTCTGCATGGAGTTTGCATGTTTTCCCCGTGCATGTTTGGGTTCTTACCGGGTACTCTGGCTTCCTTCCAAAGCCATACCTGTTAGGTTAATTAGTCTCTCTAAATTGCCCTTAGGTGTGTGAATGAGTGTGTGCATGGTTGTTTGTGTGTTGCCCTGCGATGGACTGGCAACCTGTCCAGGGTGTACCCCATAGACTGCTGGAGATAGGCACCAGCTTTCCTGAGACCCACTATGGAAGAACCGGTATAGAAAATGAATGACTGACTAGTTCTAATTGTAGCGCACACATTTTGCTGGTGCTGTGGGGAAGGTTCTTGGGACTGAAACTGGAGAAAAAAGCAATTGACTCTGTCTGGCACACTCTGATGCAGGAAGTGTTGATTGTGTGATACCAAGCAGAGCTGTACCATGAAGGAGGACCATGGAGTCATTTGGTCTTGCATACATTCTTTGCTTTGTGCTTTTGTTTATTTGGTTAATTTTATGCTTAGTTATTATTTAGGTTAATTCTTAAACTAACTGGATTTGGTCCCTTTTTGTTAAAGTAGTAAATGGATGTTGGCCTTCCCTCCTCCCATATGTGTTAGTCTGCTCTGATCAGCCAGTATTTAAGCCCTCTTTGTTGTGTGACAGGTCAGTTCATTTTGTTTGAATAGTTAGTTAAGGTTGTATTATGTTATGGCTTGAGTTTAGTTTCTTCATTTGACCTCTTTTAAGGGCCCTGCAATAATTGTCTGAGTTTTGCTATTTCTAATTTGCTAATTGTTTGAGTTTTGCTCGGTCTCTGACACCAAATTAAAGTTTTTTTTTTTTTGCAGGACGTTACTTGAATTTACGCTGTAAATCAGCATTTTATAAACACCTGTGTCTGGGCTTAATAGCTGTAGCAGGGAGGAATGTTGTGGTTGAAATAACTACAGTGTTAAATAGGTAATCATTGAAACATTATCAAATCCATTTCCAGTGTTTGGTTTATTAGAAGTAAAGTCACTCTGACAAAAAGTGAAGATTCACCGCTCAAGCGTAGATGAACAAAGCTCTATCCAGGCTTAAACACTGTGCAATGTGCAATCCAGAAAAACACTGTTTCTGGATCACATTGTGAGGAATCTCATGAACTCTTGCCACAGTGTCAGAGAAATGTGTGTTGAAGAAAAAAGAAAGTCAGAGAGAAGTTTTCCTTTTTCCTACTGCACAGTAATTGCCAGATTACCGAAAACAAAATCCATCTGCTAAATGCAGAAATCAGTTCAGGCATCAAAAACTCGGTCTGGGAGAAAGTCACAGATGCTTTTTGACAATTGGATTTGTTTAAAGTTTAATTTGGCCTTTGGGACCTTTCAACCTTCTGTTTAGGTTTTATGGTTTGCATCTTAACTGTTTGGCCCCAAGTCTTACAGTTCTCACCAGGCTTGCTTGCACACTGGATATTTTCAGTGAATTCCCAACTGTGTACTACTAACAAAGCTGCTGCATGGCAGTTAACATTAGTCATATTGTAAATAAGCTTCGGAATAAATGTTTATGTTCCTTTTTAAAATTGCCCCAATTTCTGTCTTTCACAGTATTGTTTTTATCTCAAACATTTTGTGCCTACTTATTAGTACACGTTCTGGCATTTTAAAGATTTGAACTTTAAGGCTCAACAGGGTGTCATTTTGTTTACCAATCTGACCCACATGCGGAAAACACTCAGAGAAAATTAAGTTTAACGTGTTTATTTGTTCACAGGTCCGATGGAGGTGGGATCTGGGACTGGAACCTCTCGGCTGCTTGGAAAGGTAACGGGTACATAGAGGATGATGACAATGAGGATTTTGCGGTGTGAGGTATCTTACAGTTTGTTGCAGGTGCTGGTTCGCCGGAGGGGAGTTATTGCGGGTCTGGTAAGTTTGGTAAGCCTGGTCACTTTGATAACTGATCCTTTCCACAGATCAGAACTTTGATTCGTTGTTTCCTTACTGATTTGGTCCAGTGGTGCCGCTCGCTGGAGGGTGGACAGGTTTCGCTCGGAGAAGCTGAGGTTACGGAGTCCAACGGCTGCCAGCAAAGCCTGACTGGAAATCTTGGCAATGGAGGTGAGGTCAGGTAGGTTCTTCAAGGAGCTTAAACTGGGTCCAAAACTGAACCTGGAAAATAAGCAAGGGCAAGACTGATAAGTCAAAGCTTAGTATAAACATGGGTATCATAAACTTGGCCAGTTGAATGTACCACAGAGGCAAAAGACTCAGGCGTCGAAGTGCTGGCAGCATGCTCCTTATAAACCTCCCATCTCCTTGATTGAGCTGGAGAATACCTGTCCAAACCAAACAGCACACAAGCGACACCTAGAGGCGAAGCAAAGTAAATAGCAGGCACAAAAATACAAACAGGAACTCCCAGAGCCCTTGTTTATCTTTCTCCATATCTAGTGGTCTCATCATTAATGCTGACTTGTGTTGCAAAAAAGAATACCTTCCAGAAACGTATTCTTACCCGTTGAGCTTAGTGACATTTTGTCATGCTCCAAAAATAAACCTCAAAATATTTTAGGGATTTTATGTAATAAACCAATAGTGGCAAATACTTTGAAGGAGATGGAAAATTGTTGGTTTCCAAATCCAGAATTACCAGTACTGCTTTCTAGTCAGCCCTATTTACACTAATACCCCTAAATGTGTTTCACTTATTTACCCCGATATTAGTTTCACTTCAGGCTCATGTTGAACATGCATCAAATGATGCTAAACAGTTGATCTGCACAGCACCTCTGGAGCCTGGAGCTGATCCCATCCAGACCAGCAGCCTTTTGCACCTTGATCTTTCACAGCCCATTCCTAACCTGATGTATTAAAAGGAACAGTAAGGTGGTGGGGGTCTGTGGGAGGGAATCCTCTAAAGCAGTGGGGGTTAAGGCTGAGAGCCATGAGGTGTGTAGTTCTGCAAAAAAAGGCCAGTAGATGTTTCCCCCCTCCCCCATCTCTGATCTTTCTTCTCAGTTCCTTCTGCACAGCTCTCAGCTCCTCCTTGTGTCATTTTCAGTATAGATTTGACCCACATACAGGGAACACTCAGAAGAAAGAGTTTTACAGTTTTTATTGTCAACATCGTAGTCTAGGACAGAAACTGGGTACACCAACTGTAAGGGAAGGAAGCAGAATGGATTGGTGAACAAGCGAATGATATGAGGCAACTGATTACTTAGATCTGAGAAATGACTTACTAAATTGTTGTAGCAAGAACCGCCAGGGGTAGAGAGATTCGGAGTCTTAACTTGCGAAGGAGGATTGTCCAGTTGTCTTTTCTGTTGTGAGCTTGGTGCCAGCAAAAGGGAGCTCAGGTGCCGATGTTCGAGAAGGAGGAAGAAGCAGGGTGTGCTGATGCCTGGGTCTTGGAGTTGAAGGAAACGGGAAGCCGCCAGCTTGGTCCGTGTCCGAAAGGTTCAGACGGAAGTGAAAGAAATCCACAAGAAGGTAGTTCCTTAACTCAGTATTCAATGATCCAGATGCTCAGAAACACTCTGGAAGGAAACAAAGTCAGAACTCAGCAAGGTAAACAAAGCCTCAGGTAGTAACCTGCAAGGGAACAAAAATGCAAGATTACTTGAGTTCAAAAACGAAGCACAAAATTAGTAGTGGCTGAGCTTGTTACCACTAAGGCAAACAATCTGGCATCGAAGTGCTGGCAGCCTCCCGCTTAAGTACTCCTACAAGCAATCAGCAGATAGGAGACACCTGTCATCCAGCACACCTGAGAACTCCAGCACCAACTGAGAAATACTGAATGATTATGAAGACAAATACACAAAACACACACACACACACTCTCAGACTCTGACACTTTGTTTCCTGCTCTAAAGGCTCTCATTTTCTCCTTGAGGAGAGCCTTGATTTCACGGTTGATCCAGGCCTTGATTTTGGAGAAACACCGTACCTTTATGAGGGGACCAGCGTTGCCCACACAGAAGTTAATGTAGTCCGTGATGCAGTCTTTGATGCTGTCAATGCCCTGACTATGCGGAGCACTGAGCTCTTCCCTCACATTGAAATTGAAAGAGACAGTAAAAAAAGCTAATAAAACAATAAGTAGAACGTTTTAACTAAAAGCTTGTCTAAATAAATGCCTCCTTGGTGTTGGCAAACAATAAGTCCAGTGTTTCATTGTCTCTGGTGCAACAGGTAACATAAGAAAAAAATAGCCTTCAGAGAGGGAGACAAAATTATTGAGGAGAATACAGAAGCAACTTAAAGTCAAGATAAGAGACAGCAAGGAGGTGTACAAAACAAGCTGGAGAGCAAGCTCCAGCAAAAAAATATCAAAGATGTGTGGTCAGGGATGAAGAAAATCACAGGCTTCAAGCAGAAGGATGATCAGACCGATGAAGGTCTGGACAGAGCCAATGAACTGAACACATTCTTAGGTTCAGTTCAGAAACAAGCTTCGCATCCTCCTCTCCTGCTCACAGCCACACAGACACCCCACCCTCCTTTGACCCACAGCTTTCCTGTGATACCTGAAATGTCTTTTCTTCCACCTCAGCCATGAACCCTTCTGCTTCTACATGTTTGCCTTCAACCAAATCAGAAGATACTGATGCTCCCTTTGCCTCTTCATGAACCCTGTGTGTCTCAAGAAGTCAGGTGAAGAGACAACTGGAAAGACTGAACCGAGAATAAGGCTGCAGGTCCAGATCGTGTCAACCATAGAGTCCTGAAGGCCTTTGCAGAGCAGCTCTGTGGGATTCTGCAGCACCTCTTCAACCATAGCCTGGACCAGAAGAATGTTCCGGTGTTGTGGAAGACCTCCTGTCTTGTTCCAGTACCAAAGAAAACTGTTGCCCTGACAACCCACATCATGAAGGTCCCAGAGAGACTCCTGTTGGCCCACCTGAGTAAGCAAACAATGAATCATCAGGACCCCCTTCCCATCTCTGTGGAGTTGGAGTTGAAGATACCATCATACACCTGGTTCAACAAACCCACTGTCATCTGGACAAAGCCAGTAGCACTGTGAGGATCATGTTCTTTGATTTCTCCAGAACATTTAACACAATCCAACTTGATTTACTTTGTCAGAAACTCCAGAAAACTCAGGTGGAGGCCTCAACAATCTCCTGGATCAAAGACTACCTGACAAACAGACCACAGTTTGTGAGACTGAAGGGTTGTGTGTCTAACCAGGTAGTCAGCAGCACAGGAGCACCACAGGGGACTGTACTCTATGGAAGCAAATCGTTACCATATTTCAAATGAAAAAGCATTTTCAGAAATGCTTTTTCATTTTAAGAATGTGGCTACATTGTTTGACCCATAAATAAAATTAGTAATCAATCATCCTATTTGCATTTGCATTTTCTTCTTCACAACTGCACATTTTATGCCATAATCAAAAAGAAAACAAAGCAGACATTGCTTTTTCGTTTTTGTGGTCTGCCTGCAAAGTACTGCCCAGAACTCGAAAATGAAAAAGCATTCCGAGCTGCGGGCGCAGCAGAGTGACGTCAGCAGCCGCTCTTCCTCAGCTCCCTGCTGACCGAGCTACCCATCTTGTTCGGTAGGAGGCACTGTGCACGTCTGCATTGCATTACATTGCAAACGTACCGAGAAATTGATTGAATTGCAGCAGGGCCGAGCTCAATTTGTGGCAGTGGCAGGCAGAACTGGTAGTTCCGGTGGCAGGCTGTGGCATCCTTGTGGAAGCCTTAGGACCTGGGACATCCAGCGTGTTTTTAAGCAGTTATTTATAATTTTCTGTGAGTGACAATTCAGAATAGCCGCTCGTGCTCTATAATAAACCGGCTGTTTGTGCAATAATAATCTTCGTCATCCTTTCAACACGTCACACAAACACATAGTGCTATTTATTTTCCATGTCAAGTAAATACAATCACCTTATGTTATGGGACTAAAGCTGTTTATTAAATAACAATCAATAATGAAATCATTATTTAATGGTAACAGACACTATTAACAATAATGACAACCAATTTGCCGATAATCAGCATCACCTTCCACAAAAACAGCGGCAACCGCATTGGCAAGTTTTACGGCCGGTCTGGCACCTTCTGGCTCCTGTGCCACCAGAACTGCCAGTTCTGCCTGGCACTGCCACAAATTGAGCTCGGCCCTGCTGCAATTCAATCAATTTCTCGGCATGTTTGCAATGTAATGCAATGCAGACGTGCACAGCGCCCCCTACCGAACAAGATGGGTAGCTCGGTCAGCAGGGAGCTGATGAAGAGTGGCTGCTGACGTCACTCTGCTGCGCCCGCAGCTCGGAATGCTTTTTCGTTTTCGAATTCTGGGCAGTACTTTACTGGCAGACCACGAAAACGAAAAAGCAATGTCTGCTTTGTTTTCTTTTTGATTATGGCATAAAATGTGCAGTTGTGAAGAAGAAAATGCAAATGCAAATAGGATGACTGATTACTAATTTTATTTATGGGTCAAATAATGCAGCCACATTCTTAAAATGAAAAAGCATTTCTGAAAATGCTTTTTCATTTGAAATATGGTAACGATTTGCTGCCTCTCACCATTCCTCTTCACTCTGTACACCTCAAACTTCAGGTACAAGACAGACTCCTGTCATCTGCAGAAATACTCGGATGACTCTGCAGTCCTGGGGTGGATCAGAGATGGACAAGAAGATGAGTACAGGAAGGTGGTGGACCGCTTTGTGGCATGGTGTGGAATGAAATCACCTCATCTTGAACGTGACTAAAACAAAGGAGATGATTGTAGATTTTAAGAGAAACAGCAATAGGTCAAACACTATTTCCATCATGGGAGAAGAAGTGGAGGTGGTGGAGGAGTATAAATACCTCGGTGTTCACCTGGACAACAAACTGGAGTGGAGATGCAACTGTGAAGTCATCTCCAAGAAGGGACAGAGCAGACTGTACTTCTTGAAGAAGCTTAGGTCCTTTGGTGTTTGCAGCAAGATGCTGCATATCTTCTATAAGTCTGTTGTGGAAAGTGTGATTTCTTCTGCCATCATCTGCTAGGGAAGCAGCATCAGAGGCAGGGACTTAAAAAAACTCAACAAGCTGATAAAAAAGGATGCCTCTGTTCTGGGGACTCCTCTGGAACCTCTGTAGATCATTGTGGAAAGACGGATTCTTCATAAAATGAAGAACATTATGGAGAACCCTGAGCATCCTCTTCATGAGACTGTCCTACAACAACAGAGTGTCTTCAGTCAGAGGCTTCTTCCGATCTGCTGTAAGACGGAGCGCTACAGGAGATCCTTCCTGCCCACAGCATCTACAACGGCTCTTTGAAGAAGACCTACATGATATGATCTACAACATTTAATTTCCCCTTGGGAAGAATAAAGTACTTTTGAATTTAATTGAATTTGAATTGAATTGAATTAAATACAGTGACCTGCGTGCATGTAATTCAGAAAGGTAATGTGTTCATTTTCATTTCTTTCAGCCTTCAGGCATGGTTTATGATATGTAAGTAGTAAAATTATATTTCGATTTGACCCGCTCCGGCAAATGTGTTCCTTAATATTATTATAGTCGCTTTTCAGTTTTATTAACTTTTACCTCAGCAAAAACCTTCTCATTTCTCCATTTCTCATGGCCAATCAGCGAACAGCAGTCTGTTCACGTCACATATATTTACTACTCAGCTCCAGTCATACCTGCTCAGGAGCAGGGACCAAAAAAGTACTGGTACAGAAAAAACAGTAATGGAAATGTGTGCAAAGTGAGCCCATTGGAGTTGAGTAGGGTCAAATCAAGACAGTGGAAAAGGGGCATTGGATTAAATGAAAACACTCCTATTTATGTGTGTGTCACGGGGTAAGCATGAATAGCCAGATCTCAGTCAGTACTATTATGCCTCTCCCTTTGTAGCCTCAGTGAAGCCGGGTTTGCGCTGCCAATTTATCCATTTTGTTGAGAAAGGATCTCACATTTCCCATAATGATGGATGGGCCGTACCATCTGCATGGGTCCCATGTGTCTCTCTGCTCAACTCGCAGGGAATATCGGGTCACTTGGTGGGAGGTGGTACAGTTGAGCTATAGAGAGCCAGCAGCTGATCTCTGGTTTAAACAATGGGAATGTGGCTGCTCACACGGTCCCCGAACAAAAATGCAGATGAAAAAGAAAATGAAGCAAAGATGTCCACAAAAAAATCAGTTCCATAACATGTCCAACAAGGCAGAAAACTGGAAAACACAACACTGCTAAAAAAAATAATTTATAAAGTAAAACTGAGGAAAGAATGGGAGATGCTGAAAAAGGCTGTCTGCTCGTGCAGTGCCCTAAAAATGAACAAACAGCAACATGAAGACCAAGGAACACTGCAAACAAGTCAGGGAGAAACCTGTAGAGATGTTTAAAGGATGGTAAAGCTATAAAACAATATTCCACAAAGCACCGTTCAGTCCATTAACTGGAAATGAAAGAGAATGGCCCATCTGTAAACCTACCAAGATATGGTCCCCCACCTAGACTGACAGACCAGACAAGGAGAGCATTAATCAGAGAAGAAGCCAAGAAGCTGATGAGAACTCTGGTAGAGCTGCAGAAATCCAGAGCTCAAGTGGAAGAAGCTGCCTACAAGACAACTCTTAGTTGTGTACTCCACCAATCCGTCCCTTATGGTAGCAAGCATAATATAGTTATTCAAAGAAAGCAAGAAGACATCCAGTTTACAAGCACAACCATGAGTTAGAATGGCATAGCCAAAGTCTAGACCTAAATATAGCTGAAAATCTGAGGCAAGACTTAAAATTTTTATGTTCACATGTTCTCCATCCAAACTAACGGAGTTTGAGACATTTTGTTTTTGTCACTCAAGTTTGGAAACTTGTACAAACATAATCCAAAAGACTTGCAGTTTTATTTGCAGTGAAAGGTGACTATGACTGTTGACTCAGAGCTAATGAATACAAAAGCACAACACACTTTTTGGCTATTCATTTGGAAACATTTCAAAAAACCATGTATCATTTACCATCCACTTTCCAATTTGTCTATCGGATAGACAAACACAAAGTAGTACATAACTGGAAAGTACATAAAACGTCAATGTATTTTATAGATGGGATAATGGGTTTCTACCGCATAAAATCTCAAAATACATTAGTGTTTGTATTTTCACAAAATGTGAAAAAGTTAAGTGGTATGAAAACTTTTGCAAGACACTGGATACTCCGTCCTGATGATTTATGATTTGTAAGCAGATTCCAGACTAAATTCAATATAAACGTCATTTGAGAATTCTTCTGAATGTACATCAAGAGATGCCAAGGCATTAAAAACACAATAAACTTTTTTTATTCAGCCTTGTACTCTATGTACTGAGATAAATAATGCCCTGGGTATCAAGGTGAGTCCATTGGTAAAATTTCCAGTTATAATCATAATCTTGTTTACATTTAGTAATCATGCGCAGATTTACAATCTTGTTTGTTTATTGTAACTGAAAACGAGACTGGAAAATGTTACAAAACTATTTTAATAGTTTGCAATCAACCAAACTCACTGTCAGACGCAGTCTGCACAGGGACAGAAAGTCAGTTCTCTTTCTAAAGGTTTTGCTGCTTGTTAGCAGTTTCTTCTCATCCCATCGACAAACCAGAAGACTGTAAAATGTTTGGTGGTTGAATAAAACCAAACGAGCATGTCGTGGTTAAAATGTGAATTATAATCTTTGTGGAAAAAAACCCCCAGCATTCCGGCATAAATATGCCGGAAGAACTCTCTTAAAAACTAAGCATCAAGCAAAAGGGGGTCATGCAGGGAGATAATGAGTCTGACCACCAGATATTTCTACCAGGTCTCTAAAATGGGAACATATTGAATGTTTTGTACATTTTATAGTGGAAAAATCTGAATAAGGCCGTTCATGTTAAGAACCCTACTAACGTTTAAGAACTTGTTTAATGTTGAGTTGATTCGACTGTAATTCCTCTAATTTGATGTAAAAAAACAAGAGAGAGCTCACAGAAACATCTGGTTACAGTTGTTGGTGCACATGTTAGCACTCACAGATGTAAAATACTGATAATGATCATTGGTGAATAGATAAAAATGTTGAAACCTTTGTTCTAATTCATTTATTCGGGCTGCCTTTGTTGACTTGTATAGCTTTTATGAAGTTCGATCTTTTACGTCATCTTCATGAAATAAATAAAAATAAAACACATAAATCAAATTTCCAAAATGCTGACAGAGCTTCATGTTCCACAGTTCAAAGCCTGATGTTTTGAATTTAGAATAGTTTGAAGCAAGCAGAACATAATTTTTTCCACTATTCAAGACCATAACAGGGGGAAGAATGGTGGTCTGGTGGAGCTGAACATAAAACACATTTCAAGCTTCTGGCAGAGCTCAGTCCTTCAGGAGCTGCCTCAGTGAGACTTTGTTTGGAGTTCAGTGTGTAAAGCCTGGGATGGATGGAAAGCTCAACATCACAGGCTCTGACTGTGCAGGATTTCACTGGGGTGTCTTTTCAAATCATGTTCATGCTTTAACTTGGATTGCAACTCTGACATCTGTTTGAATGCGTTTTTTCTTCTCAAGGTTACAGTCGGTCAGAACTCTCTCTCTGCAATTCCAACAAAAAGAACGCACTGTTTAAAAAAGATTCAATTCAGTTAAATTTAGTTATGTGGAGACATATCATATCAGTTGTTATCTTGATGCAATTTCAGACAAAAGGTACAATTCATATCTAATTATACAGAAATACGTAGTCAGATTCATCTAGTCAGATAGACAGATACATATTCGATTATGTTCATTCGAATTTCATTCATCCATAAAACAATCAAATTCAGTCTATAAGCCAACTGGGAAAACGTTATTTATCTAAGCTACGCCAACCAGTTGCATTAAGTCACTGATCTTGCAGCAATCTCTCATCCTTACCAAACATTTGGCGACTTTAGAAACGAACGACTCTTTTAATCAGATTTTATTTCACATCTTTGACCTGGTCTATAAAACACACTGATAAACTAGACCAAGATGATGTGGTTAATTATAAAATGAAACTGAATGTGTGGAAAGGTTGTGTGACTGTGTGCATGTGATGGAATGTCCCATCTCAGCATAATCTGGCACTCTCTTTGGGATGGATACACCAGTGATTCAGGGCAGATGTTGCAGCGTGTCATTCGGTCAGCTGAGAAGGTGATTGGCTGCAGTCTACTGTCGCTCCAGGAACTGTACACCTCCAGGACCCTGAAGCGGGCAGGGAAGATTCTGGCTGATCCCTCCCACCCCGGTCACAGACTCTTTGAGACTCTCCCCTCTGGCAGGAGGCTGCGGTCCATCCGGACCAAAACCTCACGCCACAAGAACAGTTTTTTCCCATCTGCCACCAGCCTGGTTAACAAAGCCCGGAAAAAAGGAGATTTTTCCTGTCACCCTACTGAGTAGAATAATCCAGCATTTAGAATACCCTAGGTATTTATATGCTGGACCAAATTTAAATAAAAACAAAAATGGGAAAAGGGGTGAGTAAAATAAACTAAAAATTAATAATAATGCAAAGATTGGAAATTTACAGGATCAAATTAAAATATTAAAATTAAAATATTTAGATAAATGGATAACCACATATCATTATGATGGTCATTTAAACTCTAAAAAATTAGTTAATCTATAGGATCCAATAATTAAAAGTACAATAAAAGCACACATGATTTAAGAAAAACGGACAAAGAAGGTTATGATGATGTAGATTATTGGTTAAAAGTAACTAAAAAGAGAGAGA